>NC_090930.1:97477764-98102764 GCF_040938575.1 Ambystoma mexicanum
CACTTCCTCCCTCTGTGGAACCTCTGACCCCCTTCCCCGTTCCCTTTTCTCACTCTGCACTTGCATAATCCAAATGTTCACAAGGCCTAGCAGGACCTCTTCTTTTATTTTGCTAATCTATGTTATTATATTCCATTGGGGGTCATTATGACCCTGGCGTTAAGGGTTTAACGGTGCCGTAAAAGGTGTCGGCGCCGTTAAACCCTTAACGCCTGATTACGAGGTCCCTTTGCGGGACTCGACCTTAACGGCTGGTTTTACCCGCCGTTAAAGTAGGGTGCCGCAAAGGGACCTCAGTGCTAATTACGGTACCGCAATTTGCGGTACCATACTTAGCGCCTTCCACAGTCCCATTGAGCCCTATGGGGCGAAAATGGGAATGGGGAAGGGCCATGGTGAAATGAGGAAATACCGCCCGCCAACCTTGGAATGGGGCGGTATTTCCCCATTTCACCATGGCGGACTCGTTACAACACCGATACCAAAGATGGTGCTAATAACGCCATGGTTTAGCGCCAGGGTTGTAATGAGGGCCATTGTCTTGCTGTTCCCTTGTTCTCTTCCCTTTTGCCTTTGGATGCTTTGAAACACAATTTCTTGATGTATAAGCGCCTTACAAATGCTCAATAACATAAAACAAATAAAATTACAACCAGATTTAAAACCATCCAGTAACAGAAAAGTCTGTGCACCTGCGGCACAGTGGGGTGGTTTCATTGCTGAGAGAAATGAGGGGGACAGCCCAGCTTACATGCAGAGCCACAGAAAAGCACTAATTAATGCATTTGGTGAGTTTTCCATGAGAGGCCAATAGTTTAAGTCTTTTTGCATGAAGTAGTCTCTAATGACCCAGATTTCGTAAAGTGTCTGGTAAATATCCGACACTCCAGAATGTTGGCAGAGGAGAGCATGGACTCCTGCTTTGCATTTCCATGGTATTATTGGTCTCAGCAAAATGGTATTTTACACACATGGGCCTAATTCATGGAACGTTTAGTGTGGTGCAAAGTAATTCACAGAGCGCTGCAAGGTGTATTTTTGCAGAGTAAAATATCCATATTCTTCGACTCCACACTATTTTCGATCTTTCCATCAATGGACAGAATTTCACAGTACAAGCAATTCCGGGGATGGTGGGGTCTTATATATTAATTAACAGAATTACCTGCCTAGAACTTTGCAGAGTTATATGAGTAATATATCCTAGTGCTGTATTCGACTACGGGGCATTCACAATTGCTTGTGTAATAGCCAACTTGTTTTCAACCCTAATCAACAGACAGGCATTTGGTCCCCTGTAAATCAATGTTGGTGCAAATTGATACATGGTATTTAGTTCCGGAAACAGGACATCTTCACTTATACAGCATTCTTGTAAAGAGAACACATCAGTGAACGTGTAAAAGCCATCATGTCCACCCCTCACCAGGTTAGTGTGTATCCCCCCTAGTGTATCAGGACTCTGCAATGATAGCATGTGATTTGTTAGGGTCATTTCAGCGCCTGTGGCTTCAGGGTGTGAGAGAGCCAACCCTAAGAATGAACAGATGACTTCTCTTCTCTGCAGTGTCTATCCATAGACTGTCTGCTTATTGAACAATGATTATTTCGATCCATGGGCATAATCAATGGGTCATTCAGAGGAGTCTCCCCATTCTCACCTTCTGAGTGTGCCTAATCACATTGTCGATGATGTCAATCAAGAGAACGTGTATGCATCAAACAAATGCATGTGAGCAAACATGCACAATAGAAGAGCTAATCAATGCATTCTCTAAGATTGCATACAATTCTATATCTACACTGTTGATCACTCCTGTTTTGGAACTGTGTCACTATAGAACTGCCATTTGAACAGCATCTAGAATTGCCAGAGAAATTACAAGAAATGTTCCTTGCGTTGCACCCTTCTGCAATGTTCCAACAACCATGTGCCCTGTTGATTCAGCAGTGTCGTGTGTTTTTGAATCTAGGGGTCACTTCTTGCATGCATTTGGAGTCAGTCCTTTCAGTGTCCATGGCCAAGCTCAAACCGTCATAATTTACAATGTCTGCAAATTGTCCTCACACGATCTTCCCACGTTGTCATGTCATGGGTGTGTGATGTAATATCCTTCGTATGTACAGCCTTGGCAGAAACTAGTTCACAACTCTTTGCTTTCTTTCTTGTTTGGGTAGCAATACTTTTGCGGTTTGGGAGGGAGGACACATCTACCTAGAGTGTGTTTAATCAGAAATAGATCTTACTGCAAACCTAGGTTTAGTTAAATCGGTTTTGCTGCCTAATATTAAAAGAAAACTCCTTCGTTCACTCTGGTTCTTTTTTTTTTCCTCCTTAGAGTACTCTGAAGCGCAGGGACATTCTGTCTTGATGCGTTAGTTGCATTCGGGAATTTCAGTAAGATTCACTGCAGGTAATACTGTTATAGACTCTGAACTATTGGGCTTCTTCATGGGTTAGCTAGTGTCACTAAATCCCACAGACTTCCAATAGGTCCCACATCTGCAATAACCAAGCCTGGGTCTTTCCTTCATGCAGAGGCATAGGAGGAGCTCATTTTAGAGTTCCCCAGAGCGTAAATGGAGATTTTAAAGGTGTTGCGCCTGTCTTACAGCCTCCATTCACTCTGCGGTGCATGTTCATTGATTTTGAAGGCAGGGGGCAGGGGCAGAACAGGAGTTACGTTTATGCCCGCCCCCTCCCCCCCACCTCCAGAAACAAATTGATTTCATGCCAGAATGAGTCTCTCATGTTTCTGTAAAACCAATGATTTCCTTTGGAAACCCCTGTTTTTACACCAGTAAAAAAGAAGGCGAATTCCATCAGAAATCATGGCAAAGACAAATTGTCATGTGTACATGGCAAGTAGTGTTTACTCATTTTGAACTCTGCAGTGCAAAATAGAAGTGTATAGACGCTCTTCATACTTATGATTTGCAATCCGCAGTGCAAATGACAGGAATTGCCTGGCGGGAACATTTGCATGTAAGGTCATACGTAAGCGGCCCACTCCGGGCAAAGATTAATGTATATAAAATGAGCTCCATGGTACCTGCCCATGAATGTGGCAATATGTACATTTCTATATGTTTTGCAGCTGGAAGCTCTTCAGAGTACTTATCATCCAGTCTTTCAGGTTTGCTCTGGCACCCATTGCTAGCCAGCGCCTGTACATCATCTCCAAGGCATCGGCAATGTGTAATGGCCTCCATGGAGATTGGTTCGCAAAGCTGTAGCAAAGGAGTTAATAGGTTGTTTACTGCAGCGACCTCTGGTGATGTGCTAAAACTATAGGTTAGTAATTAGCTGGCAACCTTAACTAAAGGGTGTTTACCAGGAATACTCTTTTCAGCCACTTCCCTAAGCAAAGCATACACCCCTTCCTTTCTGACAATTCCTTTTAGCTGGTGTATTTTTTCACTCAATATGATTCCAAGGTGGGTAATCTCCTATAGCTGATGAGTGACTTGTGTAGTGAGTTTGGACACCAGAGATTCTAAGTGAGTTCATACCGTAGTCAACGCCACATGGGTACCCGCACTTCTCTCTTATTTTAGTTGATTCACCGTACGTAGATGTGAGCAGATGTGAAGTTGCTTTCTGGGATAAATGGCTTGATTTTCCGCAGTAAGGGGCAGACTCCCCTACCATAAAGTAAGTTTTACAATGAACTTGTTCTCTGAATGCTTCTCCAACAGAATCATATGTTGACAGAGCCCCATGATCCAATAATTCTCCATTGTCATCGTTACTGGCATGAGCGCCAGCATCGGTCCACCCGTTAGTGATGTGGTGGGACATCCTTTTGTCCTTCACACTTGCGTCACCTTCACGCTGCTGAAGCCCCCCTTTGCGTTGAGTTGCGGAATCCACAGGCTCACTGCCAATGCCTTGGTGAATGCACAGCTGCAGCATAACATGTGATTGGCCAATAATGCTTGCTCAGTAGGCAAACACCAGAACAGCTCCAATATAGTCCATGTACAGTTGATTGGCACCATGGTCAATAGGTACCTGCAAGAGCTCTGATAGAGAGTTCTTGCAGCTGTAACTCTCTATAGCCAGACCTAAATTTGACACAGTCTGATCAATGGTTCCATCACCTCAGACTAACACTACTGTAAGCATGCACAAGACAAGAACCCCTGCAGTGCATATTGGCACTCTTTAAAATTCTGGACAAACATTGTGTGTCATCTAGAATGGTTCTAATCTATAGAAAAGTGTGTGCTAACTAACAAAGTTTACCAGTGCAGTTCATGCAATCTACATGTCCAAAGAGAGCCTATGGAAAAATCTGCTCTGCTCAGTCTTCTCGGTTTATGATCTGCAGCATAAGTGGTCATTATTCTGTTCCTGCTTCCTTTGACTGTATCTGCGCCCGCACCGGCTTTTACAGTCTATTATCCAGGCTCCTTTATCTTTCTTGGGAATGCAGATATTACATTTCATTGCAGATGTAAACAGTGAAATGTGCATTTATCAGATGTTGGAACATGTGGGGCTTCTCTCCTTACCATCTTCTCCCAGGGCCTTAGTTTGTCTGAACTCAGCGATTCATCCCAAGTATAAACAGCACACAATTGCTGTAGTCTTCCCAACATGCTATCGTCCTAGTGTGTACACTGGGAGATTTGTATAACGCTAGGCTCATCATATGAATTAAAAACAGATTGCCACCACTCTTTCTTTCATAGGACCATTTTAAGGCCACTGTTCAAATATGATGGTATATTTGTGCCTCCGCGTATGATCCTCAGTAGCTTTAGGCACATTCACATGTTCTCAAACTGAGGCGAACAAATACCATGGGAGGATTATGGAAGTCGCTTTCATGGGTGCCTCATCAATAGCATACGTTTCCATGTGAATTACAATTTCACTTTTATATAGCATGGACCACACAACATGGACTGCACAGGTGGTGTTACCGCCTCTTTGTTCCTATGTATTTGCACCAATCGGAATTTCATGAAAATGGGTCTCATTACGACTACGCCAGAGTCGTTTTTATACCAGCATCCTGCAATGGGGATGTACCGGGATATTCCAGCCCTGCGGACCCGGTACATACCCATTGCCGGGTGCCGGTAATAATTACTGCCCATTCCCATATCGTCTGGCACCTGTCACACATTGGCAGAGAGACTCAGACTTATTCACTTGTCGTGTGTCTAATGGTTCCATGTTTTTTTGTCGACAGAAATGATGTTATGGTAATTCATTATGAAGTAAGTTCCTCGAAAATTTACGTTGATCTTTTTTTTTTTTAGGGGTGTTCCCTTCACTCCCCATCTTCCCCTTCATTGCTACTCCTACCCAAAACCTCCCCCACCCAAATGCTATCCAATAACCTATAAATACCAATATTTTTCAATGTAATTTTGAACAAATTACTTTGCAGAAAATTACCACAAAGTAATTACTGTCGATGAAGCAACAGGATATTGGCCCTCATTATGACTCCGGAGTTAACCAATTGGCGCTAATAGCGCCATGGTTAACGCCAGTAACTTACCGATTCCGCCAATGGTAAATGGGGAATTACCACCCCATTCCAAGGTCCAGACCAGCCGTTAAGGTCGGTAGCCGCAAAGGGACCTCGTAATCAGGCGGTAAGGGTTTAACGGCGCCGACACCTTTTACGGCGCCGTTAACCCCTTAACGCCAGGGTCGTAATGAGGGCCATTGTGTCTAATGTAAGATAACTCCCACAAAAGTAAATCTGTGAATAACAGGAACAGCACAACAAATCGTATGTGATATGGCTGAATGCATGGCACGCCCAGCAGCGAGTAGCAGCTCTAATTTGCCCTTTAGAAATCCAGGACTGCAAGTCCCAGAATGCACACAATATCATGGCCAGTCCAAGCTTTAACATCGAAATCTATGACAGCATGCAACATGGGTTATGGTTGATGTTGATCATTACTGTACATTGGGCACTTGAATGGCATTAATAACTATGATCAATAATAATAGCAGGAGAGGCAACGTTCCTCAGAATGAAAGGAAATTATTGTTGCCAAGCCTGGGGGACTATTCCTTTGGAATGTGGCATAGCTATTTGGAATGTGGAAGACATGTGAACGGTGGAGGGACTACAACATAGTGCCTGAGTGTATCAGTTTCCCTCCAAGCACTCGTTGCCTAGGAGGAATCTGACAGCGACAATATACACGTTTAGGCTGAGGATGGCATTCTATAGCCTCAGCTTGTTCCTCTTGATTGCTGACATCAGCAGGAATTTGAGCATCAGGTTTTTAAGTACCTACTCTACTGTAAAATGTTAAAATAAATAAAACTAGCATTTAACATTCAGTGATTTGCTGTGATAAAGCCCTATGACCACCTTCGAGCAGAAATTGTGGTTGTTGCCAAATGGCACTCGAAAGGCCAAAATATCTCCTGAAAATGAACACTTTTGGAAAAATACTTCTTCATTCTTCCATCAAAACTTTGAAAATGCAAAATAAAACTACATCAAAACAAAATTATGCTGTTTGAAAAAAAGCTTTCAGAAATATACGAAGGGCCAACACCTAGGAGACAACACAGGGACGGTTAAACTTGGGCACACCTGGGCAAACAGAAGGCAGCAGGCAGAGAGAGGGGGCAAATGTGGATAGATGAAAGATTAAATAAATAAGTTAAACATGAAAAAGGTTTTTTTTCATACGATTGATTGAGAAAACATGCATGTATTTCAAGGCGTATCATATTCAAAAAGTTCAATTTGGGTTGTTATTCATTCTAAATAAGTTATTAACATATATACGTTCTCCTAGAGGCACTGAGAACCCATATGGCGATGCAGGCTCCTGGTTCAAAACTAGCATGGATGACTTCCAAAATGGTGGGAGCATTGCAGGCCACAGCAGAGACACCACGCTCGCCTTCACATGCTGACTTCTTCTGCTGGATGGCCCAGCCAATGGACAGGGCAGGAAGCTTGCATTCAGGGAAATGTGGTCCTATCAGTCCTCTCTATTGAGTGGCAATGTATGACAAGAAGACACCAAAATAGCAGATGTTGTACTATGTAAGACCACTTTACATTCTGTTATATTAGATTAGATATCATAATAATGAAAACAGTAACAATGCCCGCTACCGCAGTTTGGTTTTCTCAATGACTGTTAAGGTTGGCAATGCCCCTATGGCGCAAGACCTTTCAATCCCACACACCTTTGGGGGACATGTCTCAAGAAGTACATGCACATTGCTCTCTGTTATTTCCAAGATCCAGGTAGAGATTATGAGATGAATCAGAGACACGTTTTGCCTTGATCAATGTTTAGGAGTAAGGCTACTTCAACGCAGCTTATTTCCTAAATGTCAAGTGTCTGATTCACAGAAGCATGATATAATGGCGCAATCCCATAGGAAAATGATATGTTAATCAGGCCCAAAATATATAACACACTTCAGTAATAAAAAAGACATGCCTAGGATCGGGCCAGTCGCGGTATTGAATGATCTTTCGTAATGCAATTGCATGTTGATGTTGTATTTTTGTTGAGCCTACACAATGCCCTGAACTGTCGCATGACATTTACATAACACTGATATCACTGCACAACTCAGTGGTACACGCGTGTTGACACAAACTCTGAAGGAGTGAACGTTGCTCCTGCTGAGTACGGTCATTTCGAGCTGCAGCTAACACAAAGGACTCTGCAACTGGCACTGAACCCGCTGAGCTTTGATAGTCTATGCAAGACATTGAGCATTTCACAGAAGCATTTTATAATGGCACAATCCCATAGGAAAACACTCTGTGAATCTAATCCCCTAGAGAAGCGCTATGCACACATGTAGATTTCCATATTAACATTTGTTTAATGTTTGCCCTAATGCTAATATACTGCACTTTAACGTGTGCGAACAGGGACCAGATTATCACAGCATTGCACTGGTGCAAAAAAGTGGTGCACATTAATTTACCACTGTTTTTTTTTTCTTAGATAATTAGAAATGGAGCAAACAGAGTTAGCCCCAATTTGCATCATCTAACACATGTGTTCACAAGGGCAAAAAGGAAAGAGACTGTTTTTTTTTACTATGTTTGATGATTAACATGAAAAGAAATGTAGCAAACAGATGTCTTTTTATATTGTGCAGCAAACAGTATAACCATCCTATGACACAGTGGCCTGACCTGGCAACAGACAGGTGCAGAAAGATGAAAGAGCCAAGCAGACTTTCACTTCAGATTCCTATTTTCCTTGCATTGACCACTACAGATGCAATCATGCATGTTTTTTTATTTTTTATTTTTTACCGTTTTATACTTTTCCATATTTAAAAAAGGTTCGAATTGTAAAACACACGTGCCAAAGTGGCAGACTTGCACCCGGCAACTAATTGGATGGAAGTACAGGGCCTGCTGACATCAGCAGTCTGACCCACCCACCCACTTGGTTGGCAGGATGTGTAATGTTGTACAACACATGCTAGTGTTTATGGGGTCTTTTAAGGGCTGCCAGAATAAACACCCACACGCAAGCATGCCTGCTTGAGATACTACCATACACAACCATGGCTCAAGAAACAAGCATTGGCAATGCCAATAGTTTTGTGTAAATATGACAACAGTATTTTCCAGGCGCTGCCGTAATGGTACTAACTGGCCATTAATGGTAACAGCTTGAAAATGGTGAACATCCCCGGGCATATGATAGCAGTGCCTGGCAACTGCCAATCTAATACATATACACAAGGCACCACTGTTGGCTTGGCTAATGCTTGTTTTTTACAGGACTTCAGTGAAAGACATGCATAGTGCTTATAAATGAAGCGGTTAAAGGCACACCTGGTTAGGACATGTTTATTACACCTGTAATGCATTTACAGCACCATTTAAAACATTAGCCCTTTCGAAGATTCCTTTGAAAAAACACAAAGACAATTTGAAGTGCAAAGTTTGATTTCAAAGCTTGATACAGTTACCTCAAAGGGATCCCAGGATGGCTTGTTTTGGGCGGGAAGGGGCAGGAAGTAGGTGGGAATGGAGATATGAATTAGCATGGCCATGTGCACTCAGTGTGTGGGTAAATTAGGAAACAGCATTGTGTCCATCCTCATATGCCATCTCTACCTAGCTGTACTCTAATCCATGAGTTTTGGCTTATAGGCTTTGCTAAAGCACCATCTTATAGCCAAAACTAATACAGGGCTTGCACTTTGCTTATTCAAAGGATCCTTGAATTGGCAGCAAGCAAGAATGCTGCTTCCAACTTCTTTGTTTCCGTGCTGCACATGGGTGCATGGATGGTCCTTACAGGACTACAGCAACTGCTTGTGAAGATGGCGGAGTCCTGCCTCCCTGAAACTCCATGCACATTTACACACATGCAGGGCCCATCTAAACACTGGTCCTCAACTTTGGTGCATATCATGCCCCTGACTTCCGCCAGTAGTCATCCACACCTCCTATTGCACTGTAACCAAGGCATTCATAGCTCACCTGCTGCGCCCTTCTCTTGGCCAGCGCGAATGGAGACACCTTTCCAGTCCCTGCTGCTGTGGAAATAGCACCCTACAACGGTGGCCTTCCACCACTGGCAATATTTGGCATGAGCAGAGTTGCACCATCACTGCACTGGCTTCAAGGCCACAAGAGAGACAGCTGGGAAGGCAATACATGCCATCATAGTCCAACTATTTGGCAATGACGCGCATAACCTTTTCAACTGACTGCCACATTGGACCTGGTGATGACTTAGCCACTGCCACAGTTTCTCTGACCAGCCATGTTAACCTCAGAATAACTCGGATTATGAAGGATTCAACTTGAACCAGTCAAAGCCACAACCTGGTGAGTCCTTCGTTGCATTGCAAGTGCCCTCCACCTCACGCCATCGTGTGAACTGCTAGATTGCAATGACGACATGAATCCGTAAAACAGGTGCCACAACACATTGCTGGCACTTTACGTTGCACCACAACAGATTCTAGAAATGGCACAGAGCCACTCTTTAGCTGACTTGAGCTCGTATGCCACGGACAAGACGTTTGACAGTCCAACACCAGAAGGGGACAACATCAGTAAACTCCTCCTCTAACCTTGCACCATAGTGCTGATACCCATTCTGTCTCCCTTCCGGCCATTTTACATACATGAGTTGCTCCTACGCACTTTATCCACAACGTATTGACTCCCGGGCATAAGAAAAAAGTGGTGGGCAAATGCTCCACATTTTATGCAAGCACCAACTTCAGAGACGTTGTGGTGATTGAAGTTTGAAATCAGCTTCTAGTTATTCTCCCATATGGATCTCACTTACCGTTATTCTCCCATGTGGACATCACATTGTGTTATTCTCCCATATGGATCTCACATTCCATACTCTCTCATGTGGAAATCACATTACGTTACTCTCCCATTTGGATCTCACATTACGTTATTCTCCCATGTGCACATCACATTGTGTTATTCTCTCATATGGATCTCACATTTGGTTACTCTCCCATGTGCACATCACATTGTGTTATTCTCCCATATGGATCTCAAATTCCATACTCTCCCATGTGGGCATCACATTCCGTTATTCTCCCATATGGATCTCACATACCGTTATTCTCCCATGTGGACATCACATTGTGTTATTCTCCCATATGGATCTCACATTCCATACTCTCTCATGTGGACATCACATTACGTTACTCTCCCATTTGGATCTCACATTACGTTATTCTCCCATGTGCACATCACATTGTGTTATTCTCTCATATGGATCTCACATTTGGTTACTCTCCCATGTGCACATCACATTGTGTTATTCTCCCATATGGCTCTCACATTCCATACTCTCCCATGTGGGCATCACATTCCGTTATTCTCCCATATGGATCTCACATACCGTTATTCTCCCATGTGGACATCACATTGTGTTATTCTCCCATATGGATCTCACATTCCATACTCTCTCATGTGGACATCACATTGCGTTATTCTCCCATATGGATCTTACATTCCATTATTCTCATGTGGACATCACATTACGTTATTCTCCCATATGGATCTCACATTACTTTATTCTACCATGTGCACATCACATTGTGTTATTCCCTCATATGGATCTCACATTCCGTTACTCTCCCATGTGGGCATCACATTGTGTTATTCGCCCATATGGATCTCACATACTGTTACTCTCCCATGTGGACATCACATTGTGTTATTCTCCCATATGGCTCTCACATACCGTTACTCTCCCATGTGCACATCACATTGTGTAATTCTCCCATATGGATCTCACATTCCGTTACTCTCCCATGTGGGCATCACATTGTGTTATTCACCCACATGGATCTCACATACCGTTATTCTCCCATGTCGACCTCACATTGTGTTATTCTCCCATATGGATCTCACATACTGTTACTCTCCCATGTGCACATCACATTGTGTAATTCTCCCATATGGATCTCACATTCCGTTATTCTCCCATGTGGACATCACATTGTGTTATTCTCTCATATGGATCTCACATTCCGTTACTCACCCATGTGGGCATCACATTGTGTTATTCACCCATATAGATCTCACATACCGTTATTCTCCCATGTGGACATCACATTGTATTATTCTACCATATGGATCTGACATACCGTTACTCTCCCATGTGCACATCACATTGTGTTATTCTCCCATATGGATCTCACATACCGTTATTCTCCCATGTGGACATCACATTGTGTTATTCTCCCATATGGATCACACATACCGTTACTCTCCCATGTGCGCATCACATTGTGTTATTCTCCCATATGGATCTCACATTCCGTTATTCTCCCATTTCTGTCTGCTTCAGCCTAGGTCTTTTGTCTTCCCCATCCCAGCCTCAGACGCTAGGTCATCGGGTGTGCAGCGTGTATAGTGAAACGTGTGGTGAACACTTTGGTTTCTGATTTAAATGCATAGGTTTGGGTAGATGCTACCACATCTAGGGTTCTGCTGAGTTTGGCATACAGATGCTGGTGCATCTGTATTCTGACCTGAGTCTTGGCATGTTAAGGGATGCAGTGAAGGAAGGGTAGAGTCTGTTTAGTTTCATGTTTCTGAGAAGACATGTACCGGTGAATGTTCAAATCAGGTGGCTGGGTTTACAGTGAAAGTGAAAGTGCTGTGGGTTATGACCTCACCTGAGATGTGATCAGCATGTGGTCGCAGCATCGGCAAGCCAAAGGCATCCTAAGGTCTTTATGATGTGTGCTTAACTCCTTGCCATTGTATTTTCTGATATGCAAAACATTCCGTGCCACTGGTTATGATACAATTTGGGCTTCAAAACCCATCTGGAAATAGGAAATTTTGCAATGGACTACAAACAAATAAACACTTCGAAATGCTTTGTGGGTGCGTTTAGTTTTTTTTTTTTTATATATGTTTCATTTTTCTTTCTTTATTTTCAAGATGCTAGATGTTCTTGGGTTGATTATTCATATTTCAGATTGTTTTGACATTGAAATTGATACGATTGAACGCATTTGTTGTTTCGGACAATTCGCCAAAACACAAATTACAAGCTGGAGGGCCTATTGTTTTACTTCATTTTATGAAGATGTTGCTTCAAATCTTGCTGATTGTATTTGGAATATCGTGTATCATACACAACCCTGAATATTTGTTTTCACTGCTTTTATTTGTTCATGAAGACCATTAATTGTTGTATGTATACTTGTACTCTGCCTTTTATATCTAAAACAGATTATGCATGTTCGTGAAAAGGTTACACCACTGTGTATGCCTGTTTAGTAGTGCTTCTTTATGATGTACTACTATAATAGAGCATGTTTAGGGCAAATACAATTATCCTGTAATATCATTCTTGATTATTTTGTGATAATATAAACCAAAAAGCTCACGTTCATTGGTTTGTAAATGTTACCAGACTCTTGAAGTGGCATTAGTGGATTATAATGTTTTTATAATGCATAATTATAATTAGTTATTTATAATGTGTTATTAACTCCCGGACGTTTCTAAGCGGGACCCAGAAGATAAAACCTGCACTTCTTTGCATAGTCTTGCTTCCAAGGCGAGTACTTTGCCCCTGAGCTATCCTCATGTTTGCCCCTGAGCTGATCCTTGATGGGATCAGCGTTTCACAGGAATAAAAAACAGCACAATCGCCATAAAGAACATACACTAATGAATTAAAAGGAAATTATGCAACTGGGAGGATCCATAAAAAAGTTGCAGATACTAGTGAACCCCAAATAGCTAAAGAAGTTTTTGACATGACGGGAGAATTGGGCTCTTTTGTCCCAACTACTGTGAACTTCCTTCATTCAGAAAGGTGGTTTTAAACAGTTAAGGGGCAATGGGTAAGTAAATGATCAATCTCCAATATTCTTCCATCCCACATACGTCAAGGGAAGACATTCTCCTACTTCTTTCTTTTTATTCACACCTACTGACTCCTGGACATCGTAGCAGGACATAGTGTGAACATCAGTCTATAGGCCTTTGCCTGCCTTTCTGCTGAGCAGAATTTTCCTAGGAAGGCTTTATTCTGAAAAAAGTTGGAAAATGGCAAGATAGAACAAAGACACTGCCATGCTCAACCACAGCATAGCCATCACCAACCAATTAAAGCCTTGTAAATTGGTGTGATCATTGAGTTTCCCTATTACAGTCTTAATTTAGGCCGGGGCCTTAGAACAGAGACTGACCTGATGCAAAATTATCTTCGTTAACGTGCTGACGACAGTGGAGGTGCTAAACTGATCCCTATGGATATACCTGTGGCTTTGATATAATAGGTGATCACTGTGACAAATCAACTTCCGGGGTGCCAGGGGTCCAGGGGTGAATACCAGCTTTTAATCCCCACACCTCTAATAGTCCAGAAGGGATCAGAACAGATTGGGATAACAAGCAAATTATAAACCTCCTTGTACAATTTTGGTAACATGGACGGATCGATGGTTAGTTACAACACAACAAAGAAACAATAGAATCTGTACCGGACACACGCCACTCAAAAAGAGGATCAGATACGCGAGAAAGTAACCTCCAAGGCAAATTCTGATATAGGCTACCGAAAACCAGGAACCAACACACCTCACTACCGATCCAAAACAGAAAAATACAACAAGACCTCTAACTCCCTGCAGAAACCAAGATGATGTGATTCTAAACCGAAGTTCAGTGCTAATCCTGTTCAATCACGTGGCAAAGTTGAGGAAAATAAAAACAGACGATCTAAAGATCGTCGATCCGAGCCATAGGAAAGGAAGGGCGCAAACATATCTTCATGTTACATCAGCAACAGTCAAAGACTTACTAAGAAGTGAAACTAGAGAATTACTGAGGCTGGGCTACGATCTTACGGAGTCAAAAAAACTACAGCGAACACCCAAGCAACAAGACTCACACTTCAAGAGGTAACGAAAACCAACAAAGTACCCAGCAAGTAAACCAACCTCTCAAAAGTCTCGCCGAAGAAACAGCGAGAGCTACACAGTAACAGAAACCCAGAGCAAAAAATACGACACTGCAGTGCATTCCCCTGTCCCTCTCAATTGTGGAAAATCATCTCCGAGGGGGCAAGCTAAACTAAATCCAAGGTATGGCGAAAAGGGTCAAAAAATCGATACAAATACCTGTTTGACCAACATCAGCAACTTATCTCCGCAGATTCCGAGCAAAACTTTTAGCCAATCGGTTCAATCCATGCCAACGAATCAAGGCGCAAATCTGCCCAAGCCGACCGTTATGGGCCTATGGTCCTGGCTTCCCAAAGCCCTCATACCAAGGAAATCTAAATAGCAACTCAAGAAAACCGACCATAGCCACAAAGAACAGCAGCAACCAGACACCGTCAGACACACAATCCGTCTTTGTTCTTGAAACACCAGGGGCTTTCTACATTTGATCTCCCCGGGCGAAATTCACCTTGGGGAGTACGACATACTCTGTCTGCAAGAAACGTGGCTAATTAAACCTCCAACTTTAGATGGCTATGAACTCTCCCTGGCGCCGGCCCTAAAAATTACAAAAGGCCGTCCATCGTCTGGCCTCTTGACAGCTATCCACATCGGCCACGGCTTAAAAATGGAAAGAGTTTTAATGGCAAACCAGCATCTTCTAGCGGTGCTTCCACAATGGACCCACCAAAGTGACCTTGACAAGAAATAACAAAGCACGCCCCTTGCCATCCTAAACACATATTGGAACCCAGCGAAAATAGAAGCGCCAGCTTTCCTCAGAGAAATGGAAATGGAAATTGACGAGATCTTAACAAAACACTCAGTGACACATATTCTAATCTGTGGAGACTTAAACGCTGCATGCTCAGCGATAAAGCCCAAAAATCCTTTGATCCTGGCGGACCTCAGAGGTAAGCAGTGGCAAGACCTTATGAAATCTAGACACTTCCAAAACCTGGACGTGGTTTTTCCTGATCAGTCACGTCCACCGACTTGGTCAAACGGAGTCTCTCAGTCATCAATTGACCACATATTTGTCTCACGATTGCTTTTGGATCTAATCTCGTCTTTTGAGGTGAAACAGACTATGGCCAGTGACCACAACCCTCTAATTGCATTGTGGCAAAGTATCAACAATCCATTGATCACGTTGACCTGCCAGCCTGAGCTAAACTCGCAAGGAAACAGATTACGCCTCTCTGCGAAAGACATCAAAGATGTATCGAATAAGTACAACAAGGCCAAATCAAGTCACGCCTCGCTCCCTTCGCTCCCGTTCCCACCACTTGGGGGCATGTTTTGGGGTTTATTCCCTACTGGAAATGTACTCCGAACCTTATGCTACAGTGCTGTGATGAATTGGGAGCGCTAAAACCTTATTTTCCAAGTTACTTCCCTTCCGGATCCATTCCAGGTTTTTGGCAGCCAGCATGCTACTTTAATCTAATGACTATGCTTCCCAGAATGCAATGCATAGTGGGTAAGGTGTTTGCCGACTTTCCTTTCAGTCATAAGGAGGTTCTAAGTGCTTACCCCACATCCCTTTTCTTATATTGGTATTATTGTTTCACTCTAACTGCACTTCTGGGTTTTAGTATACACGAGTCTTGGGTATTGTATGCACGTTGTTAGATTCAAAGTTGTACACTGTGCGATTCCGTGCACATTTCCCTTGCCATATTCATTGCCTTCTTCCTTTCTTAACAATCAAGTGAACTGGAGTGTGTGACTGATTATGGCCCTCTGTTAACAATATACAAGAAACCTGGTAAACGAGATCCCTTTCGACATCTGAAACACTTGTACGACACATTGCTAGTGGAAAAACAATGTGTATATCGCAAAGCCAATCGAGCCTCAACCAAGCTCGCCACAAACTAAGCGAAAGGTGCCAAAACGAAAGCAAAATCCATCTACCGCTCTTGGCTAAAATCCCATCGAAGAATTCAATACCAACAGGACTCCTAGGCAATATTGAGATCGATCTGTATAAAAAACTCGAAAGAATTTTGGTCATTGTTAAACTCCAAGCAAACCACCAGGAGCTCAAACATCCAAAATGTGATTAGCGAAGAAAGCTGGGAGAAGTATATAAAGGACACGTTCAGTTCTAATTTAAGCTAGAGAGCCAAGCGCCTCCGTGGGCTAAACTCAACGACCAGGAAGAAATTCTCGACCTAATAAGCAAGCTGAAAAATTCAAGGACACCAGGACCCGAAGGTATCACAATCATCGACCTAAAGTCGCATCCGGAAGCCTGGTCTACCTTTATCAGCCACGTTTTTCTAAGATGCTCAAAATCAAAATGAATACCTGCTTCCTGGACAACAGCTACGATCGTGCCAATATACAAGAAGGGTAACATCAACGATCCGGCCAATTACCGACCGACCTATAGCACTGCTTGACCCTATAGGAAAGCTATTTGGATCCTTGCTATTGAAAAGTTTCCAAAACTGGGCTCTGGAAGCTCCGTGCAACGACCCATTACAATCTGGATTTAAAAAAAAACCTGGGAACTGTAGCTAACATCTTTTTAATAAGCATTCTGAAAACTAAAGTGCTCGTAGGAGGACCGCGGCTACACTTGGCCTTCATTGACTTCACCCAAGCATTCGATAGAGTCGACAGGACCCTCCTATGGAGAGAATTGGAAAACTGGACCTGCCCAGAAGCCACATTGAACCCCTTCAAACTGCTCCACACGAACACGTCAGTACGAGTTAGACTGAACTGTCAAGGATCACTATACAACTCTATCATGATCCAAAGGGGAGTTAAGCAGGGGTGTCCTCTGGCCCCAGCCCTCTTTTTGGCTTATCTTGGCGATTTCCAAACATCAGAAATTTCTGTGAGATCGTTCCCTCCACGGGTGGGAAAACACACAATCAGCAGATTACTCTACGCGGACGATCTCATCCTGATTGATCAAACACCCATCGGATTACAACTCCAACTCGAAAACCTACACGAATATGTAACAACCAACAATCTGGTAGTAAACAAAGGCAAAACAAAAATAATTACCTTGGAGAAAACAACAAAGAAAACTGAAAAACTAAAATGGTTTTTCCAATCAGCAGAGATCGAAACAGTCCCAAACTTCAAGTACCTGGGGATTATTCTGGACAACACAAAAAAGGAAACAGCTATGCAAGAGCACTTAAGAACAAAAACCAGGAAACTAGCCACTCAAGGCAAAGCAATTGATCAAAAACTAGGTCGCTTCTCAACAATCCCAGCGATCGACTTCTATAAAACGAAGGTGGTTCCTGCCTTAACCTACGGCACAGAAGCGATGATACTGCTCCCGCGTGAAATCTGGCCCAAACTTGAGGCTTACTATTGGCAAACAGTTCTCGGTCTTCCGGCTTCTACACCAGTAGCTTCAATTCGCAGAGAAAGTCTTCTGTCGCTACAAGGGACCCTGAACTGCAATTCCTTAAGACTTTATATGAAAATCCTACTCCCCAAAAGCCCACTGTTATACAAAATTATCAAAACAGAACTAGCAGTTGAATCAAACAAACTCGTACAAACCTGGAAGTCGTATGTCTCCTCGCTCCTGAAGGCCATTGAGTGCGATGAAGATGACTTGATTCAAAATCCGGCAAAATATTTGGAAAAAACCAAAGAGTTAGACTGGATTACGACACTCGCAAAAGCTTCAGAAAACAAGTTAACGCAACATCTGCCCCCAAATACCAAGAAATTTAACGAACTGCAGGGATACCTCAAACAATTCCCTAACAGAAGAGCAAGAAATTACCTTTTAAGAGCGAGACTAAATCTGCTACCTACAAATGAAATTAAAACCGTTAGGGGCCTGTTCAACTCTCCACATTGCAGATTATATCGCAAGATAAATGAAAAAGAGACAGTTGGGCTGCCCTGAAACAAAACAACTCAGGACGGCTTACATGCGCCATTTTTCTTCGGACCCCACTTTGGAAAGTGAATCTTGTTGGTGGTCAAGAATGATCAGCGGAGATAAACCAACTTGGCTAATGGCCACATCTCAACTTGTGCAGCAATTTGTGGCTAAATTGGACACCCTTGCACCTTCAGAATCGATCTCTGCAGTCCAAGATTCCTCGCCGGCTCTTCTACTACCCGAGACTCTTGGCAAGTCGACACCTTGACCTCCCAGTGCAAGTTCAAAATTGCTCGTAAAAGGCTGAAAATCCCAGCTGTTCCACTTCTTTTGTTCTAATGAAATTTGCTTCAAAGGCAAAATGAGAAACGGACTTTGAAAAGTTCTTTGTAAAAATCAATTTTCTTTTTGATTCATACAAATAAATAAAAAAAATAAAAAAAAATGTTATTACCCGATGATAAAACGGACTGTCCAGTCCAGATTGTATTTCAAATACCTACTTAATGTATATCACAACAGGCAGTTCTAGGAACACCACGAAATACAACCCACCATGTAAAGGAATGCAGAGGAGGAAAAAGGGATGTACTCTTAGGGTAGTCAGTATGGTTAATAATCACACCAGATTAAAGTTACTTGGCGTTAGCATAAAGGGGGCAATGGGTCTTAATGTGACTCTGGGAGCCTTCTGGGAAGGAACAAGGGGTTAGAAAAACAATGTAGCTGGTGCCATAGGTGTTCTTGGTGGTCGACCAGGTGTTTTGCAGGCTTCTATGACACAGTTCAAGACAGGAATCAGCTGCAGGTATTAGGCGGCAGTATGGTTCGTCAAGAGAAGCTGGATGAACAGGGAGAAGTGCAAGTAACTCAATAAGTGCAGCCAGCGGGTGGCTCATAAGTGCAGAGAGAGGGGACTGTAGGGTTGCATGTACAGACCCTTAAGTTCTGGGGGAGCCCAGAGGCAGTGCAAGGGCAACTAGACATGCAGGAGCCTGGGCCTGAGTTAAGAGGATCAGGAGGACCAGTGCGAGGAGCAGTCAGGTAGGTCCGCAGGGGAGAGGAAGATAGACAGCGGAAGTGAAAAGGAAGGTCTTGAGTTGCTTGCTGAACCAGAGGTGGTTCTATTCAAGATTAAGAGAGGCAGGGAGGCTGTTCAAGAGGGAGGCCCCAGCCGAGGAGATAACTATGCTTCCAACTCTCTGCTTGGAGAAGCGTCTGACCCTCATATAGTTGGAGATGGATGAGCGGAGAGCTCCAGAAGGAATTTGCTTTGGAAGAGAAAATTGGAGGTTGAGTGGTCCCAGGCCTGAGAAAGCCTTGTGGACAATGCATATGGTCTTGAACTTGATCCCTGTAGCCACAGGGAGACAGTGAAGAGATTTCAGGGCTGGAGAGATACAATCCCTGGGCTGGAGGCCAAGGACAAGTCTTGCAGTCCTGTTCTGGTTAAGTTGTAAAGGTTGAAGTACAGAGGCAGGCAGATAAAGAAAGAGGTTGTTGCAGTAGTCCATCCGTGAGAGGACCAGAGCTTTAGAGACAGTGAGCTTCTGGGGGAATGTGAGAAAAAGGTGAATACCTCTGAGGAGAAGCAACTTATAGTTTGACTTCTTATAGATGTCAGATATGTGAGGAAAGAAGCAAAGTGTGGAGTCGAAGATGACACCAAGGTTCTTAGTCTCACATAAAGGAGCATGAAGAAGGCCCAGAGTGGGCAGCCAGAGAGAGTGAGAGAAGGAGGGGGCAGGTGTCCCAATGAGGAGGATCTCAGTCTTACTGGCATTATGGCAGAGATTGTTGGCAGCACATCATTCATGAAATGCAGCCAGACAGTGTGGTATGACAGAAGGAGCAGAGATGGCTGAGGGGAGCCTGAAAGAGAACGGGGTGCCATCTGCATAACACTGCCAACTGCACCAGAAAGTACCAAGCGCTGGACAAGAGGTGCCAGTTAGTGGTTGAACAGCCAGGGAGAGAAGTTAGAACGCAGAAACCTACATGTAGAGAGAGTGATAGAAGAGAGGAAAGACCCCAGTTGGACCTGAGAGGTTCAGTCGGTGAGAAAGGAGGTCAACCAGGCCCGGGCCTGATCAGTGATACCCAGGTTGTCATGGAGGCGATTGAGCAGGATGGCATAGTTGACTGAGGTCAACAGCAGAGGATAGTTTGAGGAGAATGAGAACAGAAGGGAGATTGACATGATATATGATATGACATTTATAACGCGCCTATACACAAGTGTTTCAAGGCGCAAGATTAGAGTCAAAATTGGAGAGTAGGGCTTCCTGGGTGTTCAGGAGAGCAGTTATCGTGCTTCTGGCAGCTTTGAAGCCAGACTGGTGGTCATGGAGACAACCAACAGATTCAGTATGCATATTAAGCTGGGAAATGGTCGGCTTTTCAAGGAGATTGCTCACTGTTAGGGAGAATTCTCCAGAGTGGCTAATTTCCCTTACCTACTGAGTCCCTCAGCAGCTTTGCTGGATTTCTAGGATTTATTTTTTTCACCTGGTAAGGGTGTGAGCCTTTTATCCCACTCTTACATGTGTTTTGCTATGTGTGTTTAACATTTGCTCATGTTCATAGACTGTGGAGCCTCACCTACTCCATGGGCATCATATTTTTACTTTGTGTTACACAGCACCTTTAGTGCAGTGGCACAGGGTTGTCTTTTTGACTTCCCAACTCAGACTCCATTTTCTGGGACTGACTACCGTCTCCCAGAACATGTAAAGTTGCCATTGACTTTATTAGTCTTTTTAAAACCACAGACCCAGTACGAACTATCTTACATAGAGTACTGGAAAGCACTACTACTTATCTCTCTTTTTGTCTGCTTCTCATGAAACATTGTTTCATTCCCTTTTCATTAAGACTTGGCTGGTGGCAGTGGTAACTACCCTATTTGTCCTACCACGGTTATTTTAAATAGCCTTGGTATTGTTTTAGGCTATCCTGGTAGCCTCAAACTTAAACCCACTGGACCATATACATTTTTATACAGTTCGGCTGGGTTTATTCGCCATTTCTTTTTGTAAAAGTCTATCTCATTTTTCACTCTGCGTGCAAAGTCAGGTTTGGTTCCTTTGTTCACCGGCCTTTCGCTGGATTCCGCAAATAAGCCCTACTTAGGTGCCTGAATGTCTGAGGAGGATAGGATGTGAGGGAGGGGTTTAGGACTCCCTGCACAGGGTCTCCATGGAGACTGGTGTCACACTCTGATTTGATTGGCTGTGGTGACTGTCCCGGCGGGACAGCCACCCTCCTGTGTGATTGACAGCCAGGGTGTGTGAATGTGGGAAACTGCATAAAAAGCAGGAGAGAAGCTAACAGAAGAGGACCTCTACCACGACTGATCTCCCGGTCAAGCCCTGATGTGGGTCCGAATCTCCAAACTTCGATGACCGGGAAGATCCACAAGGAATCTTCTCCCCTTGAGCTGGTGGGAACAACCAGTTTGCCAAACTGCTAGCAAGGCCTTCCTCGTCTGGTCGAATTTGCTGTACAGAGCTACATTGAATTGAATAGATAGGAGGAACGGACCCTGCATGCGTTTTAAGGAGCGCACTTTTTAATCTTCGCTTTGCTCTGCTGCTGGTTTCTTCCCTGGGCAGTGCAGGACTCTCCAGTCTTCCTCCTTCTTGTCAGTCCGACAGTCGCTTCAGGAACCGTGAGCCTGCAGGACCTGCCAGGAACGTCTGCCTCAGCTACAGCATTCTTCTGCTCTAAAGGTAGTGTGCTAACCCGGTTGTTCGTTTCGTCCAGCCACAGTGAAAGTGTGTAAAATCTTTTGCCAATTCGAGGGCTTGTCCATCTATATTCTTTAAAGTAACTTTTCGTCTGACCAACTTCGTTCTGAACTCTTGGCAGAGACGTAACGGCGAACTAACATGAACTGTGTAATCGTCTGCAAAGACTTTGGTCCATTGACTTTTGCCCTGGCCTCTTGATTTGATTTCCTCACTGTAGTTCCTTTTTCTAGATTGCCCTGCTTACTTACTTGTTGGTGCTGTTCAACTTCTGTCTAACTTTGTCTTTCCCTCCCTTTTGAATTACTGAAGTGCCATTTTGCTCACACTTCATTTTGAACCTAACCTGTCCAGAATCTATTGGGGGCGGTGTAGTGTATTCAAAACATGATTTTTTAACTGCATGATAATAGTGAAATGTTTAATAACTGATGTGTAATTAAATGTATGTTCTTTTACTCAGAAACCTTGAGACAGTGTTTGTTTGAATCATAGTAATTGCTGTCCTTGTGAAACTATTGATACTGCTCACTTTACTCTTGAGATATGTCTGGCTGCTCAGCCATCACTACTACTTTACTGTGTAGTACAGGCTTGTACCAAAGGTGAATTTGTACTGTCACTTGTAGTCCTAATTCTGTGTGGTGTTCCCAAAAGGTACGGCATATATTTCTGCATAAGACCCACAAAAGGAGTGATGGAGATCGGGCAATAGTTAGCCGTAGTGGAAGGATCGGCCGAGGGCTTCTTCAGAGGCATCATAGCAAACGCAAATTGTGGTGAGTTTCTGCCAATAGGAGGACATCCATCAAGGTGATCCCTAACCTGTTGTTTCCTCCCAGACAATGAAGAGGCTCAGAGTGGGGCTCAGAGTGGGGGCTTTACCACATGGTACAGCCCCTGCTGCAAGCCTCCTCAGAGCATAATTCTGTCATCTTCTCTCGCTGGGTTCTACAGGTAAGTGTGCTTCCCTGCACCCCAGTGCCCCATTCCCCACTCCATCCCTTTTTCACACAAAAAGGGACCCCACCCCATCCCCACTTTTTTGTCCATGTCCATTGGATGCACCGGGAACAGTACTTTTCCCCGCTCAGCTCAGCTGAATTTCATAGGTTTTTAGTAGCGCAACTTAACCATAACGTCCCTTTAACAAAGTTATTTTACTGAATTTGATAGGTTTTTAGTAGCGCAACTTAACCATAACGTTCCTGTAACAAAGATTTTTCACTGAATATAGATATATAGATATTGTAAATGTTTCTAGGATGCCCTTAGTTTATATACATATAACATAGAACATACTGAACACCCTACCTGCACTAGTGGGTCTGATATCCGCGGACCATGCGCCTGTTCACGGACGGACTCGGACAACATCAACACTATCCAAAAACTCAGGGGGTATCTTACATTGTTATATCATCATAAAAAAAAAAAAACACTAACATGTTCAAAAAGCAGCACATAAATAAATTACATTCAATAATAAATAAGAAGTGAAACTGTGTATGAAAGACACTAAAAATCCAATTACATAGCATATGCAACATAGTGGAATCTACCAAAACACAATAAATATGCCTCCAACAGAATTACCTCACAGAAATTGCACAGCAAAAATCAACAGGACACTTACGCAGCAGTAACAACAAAACTTTGCAAGAAACTAGTGAGCACACTACATTTATTGTAAACATTTATAAAAATTCTGTATTAGGTACACTAAAACTTATATTATTATTTTTTTACAAAGAAATATCCAGTACTTTGGAATGGCTGGAAGAACATTTTCCTCGGGATGAAATGATTGAAGACAGTGATACTAATCAAAGACACTACACTTCTCTATATAAGCCAATTAATAACCATTATTTTATGTGTACTTAACACGTTTTTATTTTAACAGACCATACAGACATTAACAATAATATACCAAGAGAGATGTTAGAAAATCCTCTGCAGCGAATGGAGCTTAAAATGGATCTGTTAAAGAAAAATGTAATTCTTATAAAAAAAAAAAACTTTGTGGAGTACCATATAAAAGACAACATTAAATATCACTGTCCCACATGTACCTGTTCCCCCTCTCCATGCCCCAGTCAACTATCCCCAAAACCTCCCCAGCAAGAAAAACGTTATGATGAGACTTCAATCCCTTTCTCCCTTACCATCCACCATGCCCAAACCCCTAATTCCCCTGTATTTGTTTAAGTTTCTGCTTCCCCCCTTTCTTTCATATTTTGTATACGTTTATACAATAATACAATGTTAAGTGTGTTGTTAGCATATTCCTCCATGCCTTTTTTTTTTAAAGCCAGTTAAGGTATCTGCGGACAGCACCGCTGTCCCGGATGTCCTCAATTCACCAAAATGGGGGTGTCCTAAGGACACTATACCTGTTCATATTGTTACAATCAATATGAAGGTATCCTTAGGACACACAAGATGTCCCCTGTTCGCAATTAACCAAAATGGGGGTTTCCTAAGGACACTATACCTGTTTGAATTGGCCGTAGTGAAAATGGGGGTGTCTGCAGAACACTAAAGAAGTCCTCATGTTCGTAGCTATGCAAAACAAAGTGTCCTAAGAAAAATCCCATTGTTCTAATTGTCCATAACCAGAATGAATAAGTCCGTAGAACACATAGCCCGTCCGCCTGCTGGAAACTTGTGATGCACATTTGTTTTGTTTGGGTACCTGAACACTGTCCGTAGAACACCCACGCACATCCTGGACTAAGGCAATTTCTCCCTATTCATTACACTCAACCTGTCCTTTCACCACGGTTCACCATGAAGCCCCCATCAACACTCTCACCACCTGCATGGTCCTACAATGGTTTCCCCTCTTACCTCCCGAACAAAGACTAACTCATCTAAATTAACACATCTCCCAGTGACCCACAACATTCTTCACATCTTTAAGGTTGTCTGCATCTTGTTCTGCACTCTATGATGTCTCTGATGCACTGCACTTTCCTGCCATGTAATGCCTGAGACACGACCTTACTTGTGGATGTTTTTCTGCATGAATTCTCCAAATCATCACATTTATAAGTGACGTAGCCAAAGCTAAACATGTAAAATGCTGCCAAGCATGCTAAGGGTTCGGCTCAACAAACATTCATAATCAAGCATCAAGGATATTAACTATGTTTAAACAATGACTAACTTTCATACTTGGACTAGTACACATTCTGCCATTTGGACCCAGAAACACATTTCAGACCATAGGGATAATACATTGTTTATATTTCTGTAATTTCTGTAATGTGTATATTTCAAAGTATCTGAAATGATGCTTAATGACAACAGACAACGTCGTTATTTTGTGTTGTTTTTGCAGGTTTCATAGCCCACACCTTCTTTGAATGGGTAAATTAATGTTTTCATATTGTGGGAGGGCATTTTATGTAGCCCACCATTGTAAATACCAAAGACTTTGGATTAAATATACTGGGAAATTCCACACTATTCAGTGTGTAGTGGATGTAATACTTCAATAAGGGGTTAATGAGAGCCAGTTTATGGGGATGTGTGACTTTGTTTGTTACAATGAGCTCACAGGCGCTCTGTATTGCACGATGACCACGCAAATCCTAGAGCCATAAACTAGTCTGCGTGTTTGTTCTATCCATTTTGAGACTGCTTAGCGGCCATCTTGGATTCGGACAAGACATGCTGGATTGGCTCATTATAAACCTAACGCCATACATCTTTAGTGCATATTTTCCAGTTCTTTCTTTTTTTTGGCATTTGAAGTTCTTAAAGCTTGGTAGGCCCTAGATTAATCTTAGTGGCCTGTCCCACATTACACATTTCTGAACAAGTTCAAATATGCCAACATGCCTCCTACTGTTAGAAAGATACTATGAAGAAATGAATACAGGGAAGAGTAGTAGCTAAACTACCTACTCAGCACCGCACTACTAGTAAACCACTGTGATCCCAATCATAAAAGTGTAGCAGACACAGTGCTAAAGGTATATCTCCTTCACCTCATGATAGCGTAGACCAAAGGCATGCTATATCATCAGGAAGGGTGTGAGGTGATAGCAATAGCATCTTTAACAACTTAATACTAAGACTCCAGAATGAAAGATTGCCCAATCAAGGTTCTGTTAAAATATAGGGCCTCATTACGAGTCTGGCAGTAACCGTGGTGGTAAAACCGCCTGGTTACCGCCGGACTCATATTACCCTTCCGCCTCCGTGACTCCCGGAAATACCAGGGAATTACGACCCTGGTGCCCTGGGAATCCCGGAGGCGGAATGGTGTAAATCCCCATTCCCATGGAGTCCTATAGGACTCCATGGGAATGGGGAAGTGGAAACACCGGCACCATCTCTTGATGGTGCCGGTGTTTCCACGTCCGCCTGCAGCCAGGCGGTGTTAAACCCGCCAGGTCAGACCTGGCGGGAACGCCATCTCCCGCCTGCAGGACTCGAGATCGGGCAGTCCAGAATTAACAGTGGCGGCAGGTTTACCGCCACTGTTAATTCCGGACCACCCGACCTGTAATGAGGCCCATAGACTTTTATTTACATGCCAAAAATGCAAATAACTAACTAAAAACACAAGCAAAAGCATGCCCCCATATTGAAATTCGTAGTGCACACGTTTTTGTAGGGTAGCACTCCATGTAGATGAGCTGGGGTGTTCAGGCATTCAATAAACATAATTATAGTATTGAAGAAAATGTATTTTTGAAGATCAATGCAGAGAAGGGAGGATTAAAATCCATTATGCTCCCAAACATGCACCAGGGGCACAGTATCTTCACAGTACCTTACATCTTGGTATTGGGTGCTCGACAGCATTAAACCGGCCTTCTATATGCTTTCCTGTGGTTCAGCAGGTGTCAAGATGGGTCCAATCACATTGATCCAATGGTGATCTGGAGTCCGTTAGGCGTGGAGTTGGGTCTCTGCGTGGATGGAGCCGGCATTCGAGTCAGGTCAAACCAATGCTTCTGCTGGGTCGACTCTACGAGAGAAACAATTGCCTCCAACATTTCTATTTGGTGGTCAAGTTGTGTTGAGCCGAGGTTCTTTTGGATAGATGCAATGCTCCAAGAGCAGTGTTTCTAATGCTTACTCATCTATGAACTGGAGTTCAAGTCGAGGCAGCAGTGACCTTCACTGGTGTGAGTTGGGGTTAAGACCGCACACATGTGTAGATAAGCACTTTCAAGTATGTCAAATGCACTCAGGCAACTGTGTCGGCACAAAGGACATTGGACAAGGCTGAAGCGTAGGTAAGACAGTTAAAAAACAGATTTCCAGCTGGTCTTGAAATTGCTGTAAGTCTCACTTAATGGACTCAGCGACACGTTGATTCCTTTTGATACATTCTGACTCAAAGCAGATTAGCTGGCACCTACAGGTGTTTCCTTTTAAACCATTGACAGGGTCCTGTTTCCATTGTGGTCAGAAGTTGCAGTGTTGGTCCACACCTGGTTACCCCGGTTGTTACTAGTTATTGGTATTATTGGTAGGGGCCACTGTTTTCTTCTTCTTCTTCTTCTTCTTCTTCTTCTTCTTCTTCTTCTTCTTCTTCTTCTTCTTCTTCTTCTTCTTCTTCTTCTTCTTCTTCTTCTTCTTCTTCTTCTTCTTCTTCTTCTTCTTCTTCTCCTCCTCCTCCTCCTCCTCCTCCTTCTCCTTCTCCTCCTCCTCCTCCTCCTGCTCCTCCTCTTTGGGGGCCAATTCCTGTATTTGTAATCATAATACATTTTGTTTTCCGACAGCTATTTGTTCATGGATTTAGTGCAGGTTTGGTCGAATTCAAGCAATTGCAAACACATATACGTGTATTTGTGTGTCTAGGGGTGTAGGGGTTTGGGGTTTGAATGTTGGCATAGGGGATCCACTATTAGAGGAAAAAAAAAATATTGCTCAAATTCATTTTGACAAAAAGTGGATAAAGGTGAGGAACAACAAACGTATAACCATTGTAATGAGTGCCTTTTGCCTTATGATATCACAGCCGGAGTGCTTTGCTTGCAGGAAATTGAGGGGACAGGAGGAAAGGGACGAGAACCCTAACAGAAATCAAGATTTGGGGGTTATTCTCTAGGCCTACCATCTCTGGCTACTCTAACCCCAACTCCTTGCCATGCCTTCTATTTTTAAAGGCATCCCAGTGATCAGCATCCTGGTGTTAGACTGGCTTTGTGATGGCAGTGCTTTTTCTGGGGCACCATTCCCAGGGGCCCGCTTGGGGAAGGTTTCCATGACCTGTGGAAAGATGTGTCCCTGACTGGCGAATCAAAGCTGGCAGCAAACTGGTCATTGTTCCACAAGGTAGCTGTTGAAAGTGCAATCAGCACTCATTTGCCCTAGTCCAAAAAAATAATGTTTCAATGTTTGGAAAGAATACTTTTTGCACTGGAATGATGATTGCCCTAGTGCTAATGGCACTTGCACCATTGCAATGTTTCTGCATTACCGTCTGTCGGAAATGTAGGTGCGAAAGAGTCCTGTGTCCAAGCCCATGCATTTCAAAGGTGAGTTTTGAGATAGTGTCAGAGCTTGGATTATTGATGCAAGTTATGCACTGGCGATTGGTGCATCAGTTTGAGAAAGCATTAATTTGTCATAAATTTATGAGAATGTTACTTGAATGAAAAACGATAGCTTAATCTTTTGGCAGTAGTTTTAAAATGATGCCATGGAAGAATGATGAATAACAATCTGTTTTTAATTCATATGTTCTGCCTAGTTTTATGAACGATCTCACAATATACACACATGCTGGTCAGAAGAAAGCAAGCGTGCTCAGTGTGTCCCTGTGTCCCTGTGTCAATCCTTGTGTTCAGACAAGCGGAGACCCTGGATGAACAGATTAGCCCTAAAGGTTCCAGATCTGAGCATCTGATACGTGATCTTACTGTTTACATCTGGAACAAAACATGTAATATCTGCACGCAAATAATTGGGAAATAAAGCAGAAAAATTGACTTTCATACTCTTCACGAGAAAAGATACACTTACAAGAATCACTAACAGAATATTGGCCGCTTATTCTAGGGACGGGACAGGGAGGTCACCACTGATATCTGTGTGCAGACTTCAGTGGCAGGTTTGAATCCCGGCACTTTGTGGGATAATAATGTCTTCTGTTTTTTGAGTGCTCTGAGACCTATGGGTCTGAATCGCTATATAAGAAATACATTATGAATTATTATTATTATTGCAGGGGATTTGGTCATAGCCACATCCATCAAATTCCTTTTGAATGAATTCAGCGGTATATATATGTGGTGGTTGGGTATCGGTAATAATAAAGGTGGGGAGGCAAGGGGCAGCTGTGGGCGGATCTCCTGCTGGATATATTTGTGGCCAAATGTTGTAAAAGAAAAAAAATGACCGCCAGGGAAGGGAAAATAAAGTCTGTTTTTCCATTCCATGGCTGCGAAAAAAGTAAACAAAAGAATGGCTGCCATGAAATGGGAGAAGAAACTACACGTAGTCCCTTCTCTCTTTCCATGGATCCCATTAAAAAAAGTAAACAAAAAAAAAAAGGCCTCCATGGAAAGGAAAGAAGGGACTACATAATGTAGTCCAGTCTTTCCTTTCCATGACGGCATGTTGCAGATCGGGTGCGGATGCGCTGGGGACAGAAGTTTTCCCAGCGCATCTGCTCCATAAATGGACTGAAAAGAAGGGGTGGTGTCTGGGGTGGGAATTCTGTGGATGAGGGAGGAGGATGGTAGAAGGGGAGGTCGACAGCACTTACCTCGTTCACTGGCAGGGACAGATGGCAGTCTCCAGCCGTGAGGTGGCTCGGAGCGGGGAGATTACCGCTGGTAAGTCCCCCATTCCGAGCCTCCTCATTGGCTGAGAGGCTGCCACCCACCCCTCCCGCTGGATACACAAGGGGAAGGCCATTGAAAACTGCACCACACCAGGTAGGGTATCCTGGTCAGGTAACACCCACACTGCATCCAATGGCGTGCATGTTTAGGAAGCATGTGATGCCTCACCGGGTACTAATTGAAGTTAGCCCACTCTTACCACCACCTAAAACTAAGTGCTTGTTTTATTGCACAAGTGATGGTTAACGGCCAATAGTAGTTTGAATCTCAAATATTCACTCCTTTCATAGTGCTTTGTCATAATTGTTATTTCTGTTCCGAAATGATTTGGATTTGACCGAATCTCCTCAATGAAATCACATAGAACCTTAAAAACTGACAGGAGCAATGGCATGTAAATGTAGTGTTTGCTCCCTTGGGGGACGGAAAGTAGATCTCACTGTTGATGTGAATGAAATGCCAACATTAAGGCACATTTGCTGTCCGTCACCAAGATCCACCTTAAATTGGCACGCTCCAGAAATCTTCTCTATCTTGTTTTCTGCTGCTGAGTAAAGGGGTCTCAGGAAGTCGGCCATCACTGAAGTATCCCCTGTGTTGTCCCCAATCCACATTAGGGGTTCTATCCACTTCTGCCAGAGGACGATTTTAAGAAAGTATGAGCCCCACATTTTACGGCTTAAGATGCAAAGGAAACAGAATCCCATCCTCATACTTAAATACCTTTGCCATGTGAACTTCACTATTCAAACACTGTGTCCTTTGGGTGCTGGCATTGTTTCTGTATATGGTGCCCCAAAGATACTTGTCTGCATCATGTAGCCCGTGGGCAACATCAAGGAACTACTTCTCTATGAAGAAGTGGCCACGTTAGGGATCAGATTGATTGTTTTATTTTTTACATAGCAGCAGTGAATGTGCACTGAAGCCTATCATCCACATATGATGGGTAGACCCCTAATATGCACAGTCTTTAGGTGGTTGGCTTGGGAAGAGTTCATTGTGCGCTGACAGTGACACTGAACGGAAAGAGATGGGAAAGGAGCAAATGCTGGAGAGAGGAGACCGAAGAATATTGCCTGGAGCTTGGGCAGAGCAGGAGGCTTGAAGAGTGACACAGAAAACTAAGTTAAGAAAGGGACAGCATGCTTCAGATGATACCAAATGGCCTGGAAAAATCAGACCATGATGTTGTGGAGTAAAGAGACCCAGTGGTTTGGGCGAAGGAAGACCAACGACGTTGGGGAAAGAAAGGCCCAGGTGACGGAAAAGATAATGACAATGTCTAGGACCCAGACTGTTAAATGAGAAGTGACCAAAGAAGCGAACAAGTAGAGAATTAAAAGAGAAATGGAGAACGATAATACTTATGTTACATATACAAATGTGTGCAGAGGTGGCCCAGAGGAGTGAAGAAGGAAGGAAGTACATGACTCTCTAATACTGATTAGAGGTGGATAGCGACATAGCTAAAGATAAAGTAAAGATAAGCTGAGTTGGTGGGAAAACGCATTGAAAGAGGTAGATGAGGTGATAGAAGTGACAGGGAAATGATGGATAAAAACAAAGACATGGGGGGAGATGATATGAAGACTTTAAATGAAGAAGTGGCGAACTGAAAAAGGACTGGGGAGGATGTCATAGAGAGAAGTGTGGACAGAATAATTATTATAGAGGAGATTGTCGATCCTAAAACCTAAACGAGTGTGCAAATAAGACAGACAATCTAGTGCAGTTTTGAGAGAGCAACCATTGAGGAGAGAGCTAGAGAAGAGAGAAAGATATGTACAGGTGGCTTGAGGCAGAGAGCCCTCGGATAGAAAGGTAGTGAGGGGTACAGTAAGAATCCAGAGCCAGGTTTAGAGCAGCCTCCTTTCCTCCTGTGTCTCTGCTCCTTGCAGAAATGCTTACCACTCACAGCCCCAGGGAATCTAGCAACTAAGCTCACATGAAGAGTTGAGGCTGGGATGCAGGTTCTGATTCACGTAGGATGGATTAACTGTGGTAATCTTGGCGTGTGACCTCTGAAACCCATGAATGAGAACCATAAAAAGAGATCAAGAAAACCATAGAGAAAAGGTTTGCAGGACCCCTCTAAAATCATCAATGAGAATTACTTAATAATGACATTGTGAGAGCCTAAAGCCTGAGACTATATTCTCACTGATTATTGGATTGATATGGTGAAGTGCTACCCGGTCTGGGACTTGCTACAAACTGATTTAACATTTGTTTGACCACTTCTTCCCAAAGAGCCACTTTATGTTGCCCAGTGGTAGCAGAGCCCTACCCCTCTTCAGAGAAAATATTTATTGTGGAAAATTTTAGTTTAGTTTAGTTTTGTTTTGTTTATTGTTTGTAGAGCGCCCCTAACTCTGAGGTATATGGACGCTTGAGTTATGTGAATGTTACAAATACATATATAGAGAGACAGTTGACACAAGATTTGTTGACAAGATTACAAAATGAGTCAACGTACCAACATCATGAATAATACAGCAAAGTTTCAAAATCAGAGGAGCAAAGCACATCAATACAGCAGAAAGTTTAGTGTTGCTGGGCAAAGAGTCAAACGTTCACTTTGGATCTTAAGGTCCAGAAGGACAGTTCCTTCCTGATGGCTGCAGTGAGTGAGTTCCAACTCTTTGCAGCTAGCATGGGGAAGCTAGACCCACCTGCAGTTTTTGGTTTGTACTTAGGTGTGTTGAGACAGTGAGTATAAAAGGATCTTATTGTCTGGATGGTATATTCCTAGAGTTTTTGTCAGCAAAATATTTAGGGGCTTTGTTAGACAGGCATTTATGTGTGTTGACTAATGTGTGCAGCGAGATTCTAACGCACTGGGAGCCAGCGTGTGTTCCATCTGGTCACAGAGATGTGGTTAGAACGTGGGATATTTAAAGCCGATCTGAGAGCATTGTTCTGAAGAACTTGTAATTTATTCAGATTGAATTCGGTGGAGCCTTAGAATAAAGGGATGCAGTAGACAAAATCAGTGCCCTGGCAAGCATGAGGCAGCAGTTAGTGGACAGGTAGGGTTTACAAGCATTGATCAATTTATTGGTGTGTGCTGTAGTTGAGGCTGTAGTGTTAACTTGTTTTTTGAGAGAGAGGGTGGAGTCTAAGTAGACATCTAAGGTTTTGTCTTCATTGGCACCTTTAACAATGTTTCCATCAATGTTGAACGTCTTGTAACGTGCATCAAGCTTGGGAACCAATGATCAGAAGCTCCATCTTTTTCTCATTTCGACAAAGTCTGTGGGCAGTCATCTACGCCTAAATTCGAAGTAAATGTCATTCAGCAGTTTTGAGTCTTTTTCATAGCAGTCAGTGAGTGTAATAAGGACCTGAGTGTCATCAGCATAATTTGTGTAGGTGCCACCCAGATTGTCAAGACGATCAAAGAGGAGCTTTGTGAAAATGTTGTACAGTGTGGGAGAAACACATGAACCCTGTGGGACACCACAATAGATTGGTACTGGATCAGCAGATGCATTCAGTGCAAAGACCTTTGTTGTTCTGTTCAAGAGAAAGGATCAGATCCACCTGGTGGTGTTCGGATAGAAGGATGCCACAGTGGTCAATGCTTGGTAAGGATCTGATGATAAACAAGATCAAACACGGCTGAGTAGTCCAGCAGTAGAAGAATGGGCAGATTGCCTTTGTCTTTGGCTTCATCCATTTTTATTTTAAGATCCAGGAGGCTGTTTTCGGTGACGTGCCTTGGTCTGAAACCGGATTGACGCAAAGACAGAAGGTTGTTGACCTCCAAGTGTTTTTGTACTCGTAGATAGCGTGCTCTATCGAATATTTTTAGGAGGAAAGGGACTGTTGTTATAGGTCTATAATTAGTGGGTATGTTTGGATCTAGATTGTATTTTTTAGGAGAGACATAACCCATGCTTCTTTAAGATTATTAGATACTGAGCAGCTTTCAAAGGATGAGTTAATCAAGGCAGTGATGAACGGAGCTAGATCTTTTGCTCCTTCCTTGGTGATTGAAGCTGGGCAGGTATCTCCCTGGCATCTGGCTGGTTTTAGACTCACAATGATGTTTTCAACTTCTTTCACTGTGACTGGAGAAAAGTAGAAACGGTGACACTGGACGGATTGACGGTCAGACAGTTTGTTTGAGTGGGAACTCAGAGCAAGGTTGTTCTTTTTAGTTTCAATTTTAGAATGAAATTAGGCTATTTTGTCAGATAAGGCTTTCTGGATATTGGTGCACCAAGCCACTTCCTTGTTGCAGGCTTCTGTAGGTGGAGCAGGGGACTCCAATTCCCTTAGTGTCATAAAGAGCTCTTTCATGCCAGATTTAGCATTCTGAATTCTAACATTGTAGATTTCTCTTTTGGTATTAAGAATGGCTGCTTTATCAGTAATGGTGGTAATCGTGAAATTTTGTTAGAGATTGATAGTGTTTTTCTCCAAGTGACTTCAGCTCATCTTTTAATGTTACGAGAGGTCTTTAGGTCAGCCGTGAACCATTTATTTAAATGAGCTAAGGCTTTGGCCTTTCTTAATTTAAGTGTGGCGATTTTATTTAGGGCTTGTTCTAAGGTACGATTGTACAGGTCTTCCAATGAGGATGGGTCCTTATCTACGTTTTTTGAAGGATCAGTGATGGGTTGAAGTAGGGGTAATAAGTTGTCTAGTGTTATGTTATGATTGTTTCTATACAGGGTTTAAGGAGCAATGGCGGTACATGGGTCAGGGCGGGCGCTCTCCTGAATGCTAAAGGTGATGTAGTGAATGTCCGACCAGGCAGAAGGTGCATTGTTAAGGATTGTAGTAGTACAATTTAGGTCTGCCACCCAATCCAATGTTCTGCCTTTGTCATGTGTAGGCTCAGTAATGTTGTGCTTGAAGCCAAGTTGTGTAGCGGTAGAGTCATTTAGGTCATGAAGGCCTAGGTTAAGATCTCCGGTATAGCATGATTTGGGAATTAGGTTTAGTGTTTTGGGTCAAGAGGATGGTGATGTTGTCCTCGAAAGAAGAGATTGAGCCAGGGGGCCGATAGATGAGATGGAATAGCTGGGCGTGGGTGGCTGAGATAGGGAGTTTGACCGACAGAGGTTCAGCCGATGGGAATCCGGCATTGGAAAATTCTCTAAGGCCCAGATGTGATTTGAATATGAAAGCCACTCCCCCGCCTTTGCCAGTGCCTCTATCTGTTCTGAAGATCGTGTAGTTATCAGGGAGTGCTAAGGACAGGGTAGGTCCAGCCGCAGGGTATAACCAAGTTTCTGTTATGGCCAAGAAGTCAAGTTGATTGGTGGTTATGAAGTCAGCTATTTCAAGAGCATGAGCTAAGAGGGATTGTGCATTAATAAGAGCTCCTTTGATAGCTAGTGCCTCAGGTGTTCCAGGATCTGGAGTTGTGGTTGCAGGTGATCGGGGGATTTTATTGGAGTCGTCGGAAGACAAGATGGGAGGAATTGTAGGCAAGATATTGAGCAAACTGTTCACAAGGGGCACAGTATGGGGCCTAATCGTCATCGTATTGCTGAGAAAACGGGAGTACTAGTCTGGCGTTCCTTAGGATGAGTGGGCACGGGACTCATGGCGTGGGTGGGAGTGCGAAAAGGTGGATCCATTCAGCAGGGTGTAATGGGCCAATGCACATTGTTGGCTGGAACTAGGTTCAAATTACAGCGTGTTGAGTGAGGCTGAAGGGAGGGCACAAACCTAGTTGGTGGTATGGTGTGAAACAGGGAAAGGAGGATAGCCATAGTGAGCGTTACTCTCTGTAAAGTGGTCATGCAAAAGGAATAGGTAGCAACAGTTGGAATTCTAAGTAGACTGGGATTGTGCAGAGTAGGAGTGATGGAGACTTGCAAGTGTTAAAAACAGACTATGACTAGATGCAACAAAATGAGATATACAGCAAGATGCAGGATACAGCCCTATAGGCTAGATACAGCACAATATGGGGTGCATGCAACGTGTAGGATACTTCCCTATAGGATAGAAGCTGCACAAAGAGAATTGCAGCAGGATGCATAATATAGGCCTAAAGGCTGGATGCAAAATAATATGAAAAGCAACAAAATGCAGGATAAAAACCATATGTGCTAACAGCAGCAGTACGATATGCAGCACAGTGGCGATATGCAATAGGATACTGGAAGCAACACAAGTAATAAAATACAGTAACAGCCTTATGAGCTAACCGCAGCAGTAGGATATGCAGCACAGTGGGGATATGCAATAGAATACTGGAAGCAACAAAAGCAACAAAATGCAGGAAACAGCCATATGAGCTAACAGCAGCAGTACGATATGCAGCACAGTGGCGATATGCAATAGGATACTGGAAGCAACACAAGTAATAAAATGCAGTAACAGCCTTATGAGCTAACCGCAGCAGTAGGATATGCAGCACAGTGGGGATATGCAATAGAATACTGGAAGCAACAAACGCCACAAAATGCAGGAAACAGCCATATGAGCTAACAGCAGCAGTACGATATGCAGCACAGTGGCGATATGCAATAGGATACTGGAAGCAACACAAGTAATAAAATGCAGTAACAGCCTTATGAGCTAACCGTAGCAGTAGGATATGCAGCACAGTGGGGATATGCAATAGAATACTGGAAGCAACAAAAGCAACAAAATGCAGGAAACAGCCATATGAGCTAACAGCAGCAGTACGATATGCAGCACAGTGGCATACCCTATTCATCATGCAGTGACAGTTGTGTAAAAAAGCCTGCTAAGTGTAGTCCCATGTGAGGCCTCTTTTTTTTTATTTTTTATTTATTTATTTTTACCGCGCCGGTAGCCCGTGGGCATCAGGGCAGACAATTACACGCAGGGAACGACCATTAAAAACAGGACAAGCAAGGTAGCTGATACAAAGAAAAAGGCACGGGCAGGAACTACTTGTAGGTTTTCAGGCATTTCCTGAATGGAGCCAGATGTTCTTCAAGTCGAAGGGCAGGAGACAAAGAGTTCCAGAGAGGAATTCACTGACGGGCCCATAGGTCAGCGCTCACCATCTAGAAAATGTAAGACAAGATAGCTGCACCATGTGATGACAGGGGTTGCAGGATTCACTTACTCCAACACGACTGAATAATGAGGACTCGGTAACTTGGCAAAGGGAAGTCCGTTTAATGACAAGTACATCAAACAGAGATACAAATGGAAATCAGCAGCATTGCGATCACCTGTCTCGCTCCGACTTCCTCGAAGTTCAGTGGAACAGTCATTGTTATAGGCAAAACCCGTCATCACTGACGTCTAATTCTGTAAAAAATCATCATGCCATATAATTGGTTAGGAAAGGTAACTTAAGTATAGGTGTTATAACTGTATATGATAATAGGGCATGCGGATTGGATAACTCTTATTGGGTGGGTGTCTACGCCCCTCCCTCTACTTCACACGTAATTGACGTCACTACAAGTATGACGTCTTATTGGTTCTACTATATATAGGACTCCAGATAACTTGGTCCATTGTGATTGGGCAGGTTACACCCCTAGACATAAATCGTCATTTTAATTAGCGGCATGCAGAATGGACACCCATGTGCCTGGTGTCCCAAGTTTCACCGTGCCTCCCTTCCATCAATCAGTGTTTTAGGGCGATGTGTCACTTAGTTGGCTAAGGATGGCCTCGAAACTGTAGTCTCTTATCGGGAAAAGTTATGGCATCCTCGGGTCCTGGATGACATCAGGCGGTGGTACTTCTTCGCGCCTGGCTGGTCACGTGTTAGTTCACCATGAATCTGCTTCAGTTTCCAGCTTTTAGTGCATTTAATTCTGTTTCAGCCTCGCCACCTGCATTGGCCCCCCTTATCTTGACCTTCATGAGGCAGGCTGGTATGCTCTGAAGTTTGAGTCTTGTTAGCTGATGCTCTCCTCCCTTTCTCTGGTTGACCTCGAGTTCCTAGGCATAAGCCGCTCTTTGTTGAGTTTCGATTCCACTCCTTCTCTTGCCTTTGGCTTGGTTACAAAACCTGGCCTGTCAGGCCTCTGGCAGCCCGGGTACATTTCTGTTTTTACAAAATGGAGTCGCACTTGTATAATATGCCTTATTGAGGTAGATATATGGTTGGCGCTTGCCGCTCTAATCTTCTACTAAGCATTGCAAGCAGTGTCGTTTCTTTTGCCTCTTGCGTTCCAAGCCTATTTACATGCGTTTTGACAGGTTGGTTGCTTCCATCTTGTCTTGTAGCAACGTTTCCTCATGTTTTAACATCGTCTCTTCTCTGTGTCCATTACATTTATGTTCGTAGTTACTCCTCTGGCGTGCTATCTTCGATAGCTGCTTTTGTTCATTCACGAGTCTGTTCAGGCCCTTATGTCATTTCCACTGGCCTTCCATTAGGGCCCTTTGGGTCTCTTCATGGACCGTCTGTAGATACTCTTCATTTCGTATCAGCGGCTGGTACGGCTGTCTGATAGGGTACCGTGCTGCCCAGGGTTGTCTGTTTGTGGGTGCTTCAACAGGTATTGATCTTCTGATTCCCAGTGCAGCTCTTTGTTGGTTCATTTGCTCTTCATACGTCACATACATTGGCGAGTATGCTCCTGGTACCTCGAAATGAGGGGAAGGGGTGCAGGCCATGTCTGGGACCTCCTCTACAGTCCCCCCTCTGGTCGGTTCATCGACCACTTCTGCAACCTCTTTTGCATTTATTTCTTTTGATTCGTTGGTGTCATGTTCATCGTCTTCAGGGTTTGTACATGATGGTGTGAATGTGTGAGCCTTTGGAGTCCATATTTGTATCACTCCCTTCAAACTCCCTGCTGTTTTCACATGTTCGTCTTTGTTCCATGTCATTAGCTGACATTGTCCATTTGGGCTGCAGTAGATCCATTTTGCTTCATACCTTCTTCGTTTCTTAGGGTATGTGAACCTTGTTCCTTCTGGCGCGAATTTGATGGCTTTCACAAAGTCTCTTATTTCTTCATCAGTCAGGTCTCTGGGCATCCACCCTGGCTCGACATCAACCATTATTTACATCCCTATGGCTTTCTTCGCAGTTTTCTGGCACTGTGTAATGATTATCTTGATAACACAGAATCCTAGCAATACCATTGCTAGTAGAGCTCCCAGAAACTTGAATATATCTGCCATTCATTGTGGTATCCATGAGAATAGGTCTCCAAACCAGCTGTCATCATCCACTTAATCACTTTCATCGATCATCTGTTTTTTTAGGTTTGTCAACATGCTTATGGCCTCTGTAAGGGTTCCGTTTTCTTCATCGTGTGATGGTACAAATGTGCAACATGATTCTCCAATTTTTGCACAAACACCTCCATCCAGTGATCATGTCAAGCACATGTCTGTTTTGGAGGGTCATCAGTCTGATTGCTCTCAGCTCTTCTTTGATCACGTTGAACCCTTTTATAGTGGTATTGATGGTCTGCAATAACTACCATCTGGTTATCTGCAACCATTTAGCATTCACTCCAACTTGGATGTGGGGCAGGAGTAGTGTTGTGAATACTGTTGAGGTGAGGCTGAACAGCCTGTGTTCGTACGGGATTGCATGGAATGCCTCTTCTGATTTGGGCGAAAATTAATTTTCCCTCTTCATCCTGGATACCAGTTCCACAGATAACCTTCTTCTTAGATGAGCATCTGCTTTCGGGAAACTGTCCAACTTCAGGTCATTCTTAGGGACCACTAGCGCGGGGACATGGACGTTCACTAGTGTGCATATGCCTTTCCAAGTTTTTGTGGCAGCCTTATGTATGCCTTGGTTCTACATGCCCAGTAATGGTCCATAATATTTGTGTTTCCTTGTGTCATTCGTAGAGCTTCAAAGATTCGTCCGCCGTTTTGATTTTCTCCCATCTTCCTTGTGCCATTGTTTCTGAAGCATAGTTTCGGGCTCTCCAGTGGTACTATTTGCAGGGGTCCCCCTCTATCTTCGACCCATGTTAGTAACTTTACTAGCTTTGGCCATAGGGGTTTGCACAGTTTTTGAGAGTTTTTTATTGCTTCTTTGCAGGCTCCAAGGACCATCCAAGCTCGACAGATCACTACTCCTTCTTCCCATCCATTTGGGGAAACCACTGTCCACCAGATCTACATTTGGCCTTTGTTCTTCCAGATTTGTGCCTTTTCTGCAGTTTTTCCGTGAATGTTCAGTCTCGGGTTTGTCACCCATCGTGTCCCTGATCCTTTGACGTCAGGATTCTCGTATCGGATCACGGGATTTCTAATGTGCGCCCTGTTTCTTGTTCTAATGTCCTGGACGTAGCCATCTTCATCTGGGTAGTCCTTTTTGGTGGCCCATATCAGTGAAGCGTCTCTTCCCATAAATTCTCCTCTGGTGTTGCACATTACTTCGTGTGACATACAGTGTGCTGTAGGGACATCAATTTCTGCAGCCACAATGATCTTGGATTTTCCCATGCTGTATGGTAGGAGAGCACAGACGAAGCATTCTCCTTCTGACTGCCTTCGTCCTACTTCCTTCATGTGCTGGTACCATATGTTGTTTCCGAGATGGGCTGTGCTGTCCAGGTAATCATTAAGTTCATTGTTATCTTCATGCAGGCTTCTCTTGATTCTCATGGGTGTCTCAGTGGAGCTGGCTGCCTCGACTGCATCGCTGTGGTAGGAGAAGATTTTGTGTTTCTCTTCCTCTCCTCTTGCTGTTTTTCATTGTGGTTCTCTGGCCGTCATTGGCTCACCATCTCCTCTATGTGTGGCTGAGTCATAGATCTGGTGCTTGTTTGCAGTGCTCGAGCTGGCGTGTTTGTCGTTATAGTCTCTGCAGTTCTATGTTCCAGCTCCTCGTGAAGTTTCTTGCTCTGACTATGAAGGGGAACAAATATTCTATCAGCATGTGTGTTTTCTCTGTGAATTCCTTTGTGGCTACTTCTGTTCTTTTGAGGGATTTTGCTATGCTCTCTCTCTCTAGTGTTTCACTTGGCTCTCTTGGGTACGTCCACTGTTTTCTGGAACTGATTGTTCGGCAGGCAGTCTCCCTCTCTCTGCTGCATTTGTTGGAGGCCCTGTAGCCATTGACACTTGCCCTTGTCTGTGTGCATCCTGTGTGTGGGTGCGTGCAATGGTCAGTGCAGCGTTTTCATTAATTCCGTGCTGACCCTGTCTCCAGCTTTTCTCTTCATTTGTGACCTCAAATGTGTCTAAATTACTGCTAAATACATTTAAATTTAGTTTGTTACTTTCATCATCAGGTTTTCATGGGACTGGAATGACTATATAGGGTCTGGGTGCTTTCGTAGGCCCCAGATGTTAATTATCTGGTGGGTGCACTGAGATTGGGACACTTAGTGCTCCAATAAAGAAAGCAGTTCTGATTGTTAATGACAGAAATACAATAATAATAACTATACATATACACATAATCATTCAGAACGACAATTTGCATTATTTTCTTCCAGGGAAGTGGGGCGCCCTTCTGTTGGGGGTAAAACCAAGTTACTGTTCTGGACCCCCATTTCGAATGAGTTCATAGTCAGTTATTTATTCCTTATCTTGCTCTGGTCTCGTAGTTCAGAGTTCATTACTATTAAAGTGACGAGTGCTTCTCCAAATATCCACCCTCATGTTAGTGACGACGGAGTATCTGGGTACTCAGTACAGTTCCTGTGCTAGACTATGGAAAAGGGTTAGGCTAGCAACTTTGGTACATTGTATTCATTATGCATATCTATAATAGGTGAGTTCCCAGTGCACTCCTCGAATTTTCTTTTGTCCTGAGGACATGCTGGAACCAGTTCAATGCGAAGGAATGAAAAGATGGAACTGCTAAAAATCACACAAAAATAAAATGTTGTAAAAATAAAAATAAAAATAAAAGTGAACATGTGAAAAAATAGAAAAAAATGAGAAAAATTAAGAAAAAGGAAAATATGATGGAGACGTTCTTGGGTCCGCTCCTTTCGCTCGGTCTCTCGGTGACAAGTTGAAGAACAGCCTCTCTCTCCTCGATCTGCTCCACGGCAGAAAGATGACGAAAAGGATCATTCGAAAAATAGAAGAAAAAATAAAAATAAACTCGGAATGTCGAAATCCTCGGTTCTGCTCTTCTCGATCTGTCCTCGGCGGAAGAATGAAGAACTGTGTCTTTGTCTCCTTGATCTGTCCCCGGCGGAAAGTCTCACTGGAAACACCTTAGGAATTCTCGCTGGAGGTTGGACAGCTCCACTTGAAGCATTATACCATGGAGAAGTGTGCCCATGTGTGGGGCGTTGGCAGGATCTCTAAGGAAGGTGATGACATCAACATCTGTAGGCCTTACTACCATTTTGTGGATAGTCTGTGACTAATCTAAACAGGATGTTCTGTGCCAGCCGGGTGTCCTCGGGTGATAGGGACATTTACCCTGTTTGGCTGTGTCCTGATCACAAGCTTTTCTTTTAATTTGCACAGTCTTTGCACCTTCCCGTTGCGAGGATTACCACCAAATATTTTATTTATTCCACAGCTGGCTCAGTTGAGCTAGGTTTCTTGGATCTCTGATATAAGTGCGTGTATCGGTTGTTCTCCCGACGAGCCCTGGGCATTTCTCGATTATTTGGAAGAACAAATCAAACGTGAGTTCATCAATGTCTATTGGCGGTGGAAGCATTTGTGTCTTTCTCACTATGCTCTGGTAACTCAGCGAAGACCTCTGCGATGACGGTTAGCAGCCGCCTGATTACTTTTTTGTTAGCTCGATCTTGAATAAAGTCTGTGACACTGGCTCCTCTCCCTATGAGTGATGGGTATGATAACATCACAAGTTGAAAATAGGTTAGAGCATCCCACTTGAGACTTCTGCTGGAATGTACCATAACTTCTGTGAACAAAGTCTCAATACTGGTCGCATCAGGATACCGTGTTACACTCTCAGAGAATATTTTGTTTACAGTCTATCAGAGTCTTGATTCTTTGTACTACTTGGGCATGACATGCTTTCAAAAGTTTGTTTTATCAATGTTGTTGTGGCTTTGGATGTGCTTCTCTTTACCCTGCAACTGGGATGTACAGAGTGTTAGTTATGTCCCTATCCCCCTTTGCTTGGGGAACCTGTCCACTTTTATGCCACAACTTGCATCCGGGTTCTTTGTCTTGGTTTTCTGCTCATGCCTCCTTCTTCCTCGCCATGGATCTTGTCTGCACGTGCTGAGGTTCTTCCCCGTTGTCTGTGGTTTCTTCGCAATTGGATGCAGCAGGAGGGCTCTCCCCTATATACGGTTAAATGTCATTTATGTAAATCCATGCCTTTCTGCCCTGGAGCTTGACGGCGGAGGGGGTGCAGTCATCTACGATGAAAGGGTCATTAAATCTTGACTCGTCCCACCTCTTCCTGGTAAAGTTCTTCACAAGAATGCTGTCACCAGGGAAGACCAGGGGCGCATGTAGACCTTGTGCGGAGTCAGCTTCAGCACTTCCTGATGTGTTTTGTGCTGCACTGTCCCCTTTTTGCCGTTGCTGCAGCTGGCCTGAAATGACAGAGGCGCTGAATGTCATACAGTTAAGGTACTCCTGCATCTCTTTTCCCAGAACCTCTCTAGTTGGCTGGGCATCACATCTAGCTCTATCTGGTGGGGTAAGAGGGGTCCTCATCCTTCTGCCTGTAACTATCTCGTGCAGTGTAAGATGATGGTCGGAGCCGGGTTGGTTCCGAAGTGCATACAGTACCAGTGGTAGACAGTGCAGCCATCCCTTTCTTAATGTGAGCTTCAACTTGGCTATCCTCTACTTTAACAAGCCGTTGAGTCGGTCACATTTCCCATTCCCCTCCGGGTAATATGCCAACGAGAACTTGTGCTTTATATGAAGCAACAAGCTGATCTGTTCGAACACTGCATTAACAAAGTGAGCCCCCTTATCTAATCTCAAAACTTCAAACACCCCCATCTAGGGAACACTTCCCTCACTAGGAATTGGACAGCACAGGCAGCGTCTTCGGTGTACAGGGACCTGCTTGTATCCATCTAGAGAATGGACACACCACCGCAATTAAATACCTGTACCCATGGCACACTTGAATCATGTCAACGTAGTCAATATGCAAGTGCTGGAATGGCTCACTCGGCTGGGGGATAACTCCTCTCACTACTTTTAATGTGTGCCCAGCGGTGAACTGTTGGCAGATAATGCAGTTTACCATGAAAAATGCAACATGCTCTGCTAAATTTGGTGTGAAGCAGTCTTCTGCGAGTGTTGCAGCAAGATTTCCTTTTGACATATGGATGGGGTAATGTAGTTGATCTAATGCTACCTTTAGCAGGGCGACATGCATCACTGGTTTACCAGTGCTGTCTTGCACCCACAACCCGTCAGAGGGGTTTAAGGAACACCCTCAATGCTTCCACAAAGTTTTCTCTTCCTGAGGTGCCTCCCCTTGGAGTTCCATTAGCTGAGTCTGCCCCATGTTACTATAGGCCTCAGGTGTGGCTCGTGCTACCATCATCCTCTCATGGGTACGTACCACTCCCACGTCCATGATTGTTTCAGTTTTGGATGCAATGCGCTTGCCTTCCGTGTCCGCTTCATGGTTTCCATGTGACACAAAATCTGTCCCCTTGGTGTGGGCAGCGCATTTCACAACCGCTATGCCCACTGGGAGCTGAAGTGCTTTTATCAACCTGTCCAGTAAGGCTGCGTATTGCACTGGCATGCCGTCCGCTCGGAGGTAGCCCCTCCTTTTCCAGTGAGTTAGGCCTGCGTGGATGTCACATAGGCTGAGTCACTGTACACAGTTACTTCTTGGTCTGCATGATTCTCAATGGCAGGTTTCAGCAGCAACAGTTCTGCAGCTTGCGCAGAATAGTGAGAGGGTATTCGCGCACTGAGGAGTACTTGGAACTCTCCATTCACTAGGTTTTTTACCACGGCCACGCCTGTATATCTTTGTCCATCTTCTTGATCAATTCTTGAAAAACCGTCAACGAACATGATTTAGCCACCTGCCAGGGCATTTTCCTTTACCCTGGGGATTTCATCATAGAATTCCTCATAATTCGCACAGTCATGTATAGGTTCTCCTTCTGCGACTGGCTCAGCTAGGAATGTAGCAGGGTTCACAGTTTTACATCAAAGTATTTTGATCGATGGGTTGGAGATAATCACATCATAGGCAGATGCCCTCTGTGATGTCAGCGTGCCCTTTGGATTTTCTAGTATGGCGAATAACGAGTGCTCGACGTACAATGTCATGGAGCACCCCATCACAATGGATGACGCCTTTTCAATGCCGAACGCGGCAGCAGCTAGATTTTGTTCGCATTGGAAAATGGCCCCTCATGACCGGGTCCAGACTCCCGCTGTAATATGCTAGGGGCTTGTACCCCAGCGAGGTTCACTGCGCGAGCACTGCCGTCATAAAATTACCATCAGAGTGTGAGAACAGGTAGAATTCCTCTGCATAATTAGGAATCCCGAGAACCAGGGCCTTACAAATTGCCCCCTTAAGTTCTGCAAACACCTTCTCCATTGCCTCAGTCCATTCAATTTCTCCTTTTGTTGCCTGGGCTTTCTTCAAAGCCTGAAGCAGGGGCTTGGTATACGAGCTGTAGTCGAAAACCCATGCTCTGACATAATTGCACAGGCCCAAGAAGCTTTGCATTTGTTTTATCGTGCGCAGCTTGGTCGTGTTCAGGATAGCTTTAGCCCTTTCTGGGGTTACCTTCTTCCCCTCATGTGAGATCAGTTGCCCTATGTACAACACCTCCTGTTGGCAGTACTGCAACTTTTCCTTGTCAACCTTGTATCCCTTCTCAGCCAGTATAGTTAATAGCTGGATAGAATCGCACCTGCATTGCTCTTCAGTGGTGCTGCAGATCAGAATGTCATCTACATACTGCAAAACAACACTGTCCACAGCGATATTGCTTAGGTCCATTTGCAGGACCCTGTTGAAGATTGACGGGGACTCACAGTACCCATGTGGCAACCTTGTACTTTTCAGGCACGGGGTGTTTCTTCATGTCGGCTGGATTGTCCAATGGACTTCGGTGTCCTACTTGCGGACCCGCTAGCATCTAACCATTGTACCTCTCGGTCCCTTGGGAGGCGTTTTTCATACCATCTCTCTTCGTCATATGCCACTTCCTCCGTTTCCCCACCAGAGTCAGACCCTGAATACTCCCAGTTTACGCAACTTCTTGCATCTTCTTCGTTCTGCCCAATCTCTAGCCTTTCTAGGGACAGTCCCCTACTCACACTACTTCGGGGGACATCCTCAGTGTCATATAGCAGAGTGCTCTCTAAGCGCTCATCTTCCGTTCCCCCTTGGGAAATTAGTTCCAGCCCCATCTCGTCATAGATTTTATCAATCGTTTCCCTGATGCTTCAATATCTTCAATATTTGTCCCGCTTGTACCTGGTACCGCATTGCTTGCAGGAAGGAATTCTTCTGTGGGCCTCATTACAAGGTAGGAGGTAACCATGGCGCTAATAGCGCCATGTCTGCCTCCAAAACCTTACCGACTCCGCCCTGGTGAATGGAGCAATTACCGGTCCATTCCAAGGTTGGCGGGACCGGTATTTCACCAGTGCCCTTCCCCATTCCCATTTGAGCCCCCATAGGGCTCAATGGGAATGGTGAAGGCACTAATAACGGTACCGCAAATTGTGGTACCGTTATTAGTTCTAAAGTCCCTTTGCGGGTCCTGTCCTTAATGCCTGGAAAAATCAGGCGTTAAGGGAGGACCCGCAAAGGGAACTCGTAGTAGGGCGGTAGGGGATTACCGGCACCGGTGCCCTTACTGGTGCCGGTAATCCCCTACCTCCTACCGTGTAATGAGGCCTTATATGTCTTCCCATTCTACTCTAGGATTGGGTTTAATGACTTTCCACTCCAAATATTCAAGATCAGGTGCACTCTGTCTGCGCTTACGTTCCATTTCCTTGTTTATTTCCTTGCGCTTCCTTGCTTCTTCTCTAGCCTTATCTTTATCTTTATCTTTATTGATAATATGTATATAACAGTTTAGTTTTACATATTTTGCGTCAAAACATCATATAAGATCACATTATTAAAATCTATATTTCACTTAGGTGTATCTTTTAAAAAAAAAAAAATACATATCACAAGTTCGCTGAGGACAATTGTATTTTGCTTCTTATACTCAGTATATCACATTCGAGTAACATGTATTCGTATGGCAATGTTTTCGGCATTCGCAGTAGTATTCTTAGCATCTTGGCTTCAAATTTATCAATATTGTTGCCGTAATTACTGCTCCAGATTTCCGCACTATAAGTCAGACATGAAACAATTTTAGCTGCATATAGTTTCATGACTGTTGCAATAGAATAAGTACCCGGTTACCTATAAAGTTGCTCAGTGCCATAATTGCAGTCATACATTTCTTTTTAGTTTCTATCCAATGTGTCTTCCATGTAAGCTTGTCGTCTATGACCACTCCTAAGTATTTGTATGCGTGTACTACTTCGATCTGTTGTTTATTTAATTTCCAACGTCTTGTATAGCTCTTCTTCTTAGCTGGTTGTGTTTCGAACTTCATGATTTTAGTCTTGTTAATATTCACAACAAGATTATTAATATTTGTGTATTTTTCGAGCTCGTTAAGTTTTGCTTGTAGTCCTTGGGGTGTATAATCGAGCAAAATCAGATCGTCAGCATAACCCAGCCATCTTAGCATATATTTTCCCAACTTGATGTCATTCATGTTAGTGCTTGTCACATTTTGGAGGAAATCGGCGAGATATAAATTAAACAGAGTGGCTGCTAAAGTGCACCCTTGCTTTACGCCACATAAAGTCTGAATATTTTCTGAGAGTTGTCCTTCCGCGTCTAGCCGTATTCTGACCGTAGTATCTTTATATAGTTGTTGGATCATATAAAGAAGGCCCCTTGGTATCTTCCATTGTTCTAATTTGGCCCATAGTTTGCTGTGTGCTATGGTATCGAAGGCAGCAGAGAAATCTATGTATGCAACATACACAGGCAGCTTTCCATTTTGTCCAAGAATATTCAACTGCGTTTACTAGGATGGCTGTATTGTGAGCTGTGGAGGACCCACATCTGAATCCTGATTGATATTCAGGCAAGATTTTACACCTGGTTATCCACTGGTTTAATTCTTCTAGTAAGACTTTACCAAAGATTTTACCAGGAATGTCAAGCATCGCTAGCATCCTGTAATTACTGTGTTCTTTACAATCTCCTTTTTTGTGTATAGTAAGTATGATGCTTTTCTTCCATGAATTGGGGATCATCCCATGTATTCCTATCCATTGATAAACAATGTATAGGACCTTTGCCCATTTTTCAGGTGATTTCTGTAATAAAGCATTACAGGTGTTATCTGGGCCGGCTGCTCTGGATTTGGGTAATTTTTGAATTATTTTAGTTAGCGATTCGACAGTAAAGTTGCCTTTCCATTCAGTTTTTACAGATTTATAGTCAGTTTCATCTTGTGCTAGTCTACCAATTGTATTAGTGACATAGGTGAGCCACTTGTTTTCAGATACACAATTAATCGGGATGCTCCTGTCTTTTTTTTCATTAATGATATCCCACATCTTTTTACTGTTCTTTAGGTTAGCTGCATCAGCAAGCGAGCGCCACGTCTCTACTTTTTTTTCTTTGTTATGAAATTTCAGCCATCTTCTGTATTCGGTCTTAAGGTGAAGTATCTTGTTTGTTGCTTGTTCATCTTTCTCTGCAATACATCTTCGTATGTCTTTTCGTAAGTTTTTCCTTTTTAGTTGGATTATTTTATCAAATTTCTTCTTATGATCTAGATTCCATCTTTCATTATTTGTCTTATATATTCGTTTATCACCAATGGCTGCTCTGACCGTTTCTGTTAATTGATCAAACATATTTAATATGTTTTTGTTGTTATTTTGATGTACTTCACTTGTACCAGCTATTTCAACAAATAGGTCTAACAGGGGTTCAGCTATTTCATTACCCTTCTCGATATTTTTGGGATTCCATTTTATTCTGTTACCTGCTGTATTGAGGCCAATCTGCCCATTATGTTGATATTTTTCACTCTGTGGTGTTTTACTAGTTAATAAGAGGTACAGTGGGAGATGGTTGCTTTCTTCTCTGCATCCGACTGCCATGTCTTTAACCCATGTCCGTGCCCTTTTGTTTACTATCATATAGTCTATAGTGCTCATACTCAATCCCGTTATTCGTGTCGCATTCATCTCCCAGTCTCCGGGCGTGTTGCCATTTAGTACAGTCAGTGCAAATTTGTCTAGCAACTTTATCCAATCTTTTGCATTTTTATCGAAGTTCTGGGTAATGGGTTCTGACATCATTTCTTCCATGTCTACCTCAGTTTTATAATTTATTTTTACATTAAGATCACCTACAATGATCAACGGTAGGGTGTTACCTACTTCAGTGAGGATTTTGGAAAGTGTAGCAATGTTTTCCTTACTATATTTGGCTTCAGGAGGATTGTAAATATTTATAAGGACAAAGGTATCAATTACAAGTGTCTTGCATGATACCAATAATGCTAATACCATCTTAGTGGATTCAGGGTGCTTAACGCCTTCCCATGGTTGCTTGATAGAGATTAAAAGCCCTCCTTTAGGTCTGCCTCGCATCCCATGGGTGGCGGGGCTTACATAGTTGTTACGCCCATCTATTTCGCAATCAGAGGTCAGCCATGTCTCTTGAAGGGCTATGATTCTAAACATTTTTATATTCTCTAGCAATCCTTCGTCGCTATTGTAGTGTGAATTTCCCCGGGTGTTCCAGGACATAATGATGTCAGGAGCATCAGGAACTTTTATCAAAGTGAGCTTTGAACGCTGTAGGGAGCCACTGCCAGTATCCATCGACAGTCTCTTGATGAGTGGGTTTCTCTGGTTTGTCATTTTTATTTATTTCCTTCAGATTTGGTTGATCTTTAATTTTAGTTTGTTCCCTCATATTTATGCCTGGTCTTTTCTCTGTATTATTTTCATATTTTACTTTCGGTATATATATCTCTTTGCATGTATATCCGATAAGTTAAAGTTGGCGTTTATGGCTAAATATGTAGTCGTGGATTATGTCATCCCGACACCATAGGTTGGTTATGATTTTAGTAGCACTTACTACTTGATCTACAACTTTAAAGTCTTCAGTGACTATCATCCTTAAGGGTACTATTGATGCACAAATTTTGAGCACATGCTTGCGATTTAGGACTAACTTCTTATTTATGTCTATTTTTTCGATTTGCAGTGCCTTAATAGTATCTCTCTCATTAGGGATTTCTGTGTCGATGGTTTCGCCCTCATTTGGATGTTTTGCTTTTACTTGATTACATGATATTTCATGTTGTGTGTTGTTTTCCTCTTCATTGGTTACACCTTCATAGAGTGTTCGCACATCTTCAATGATATCATCAACATGATTCACTCTTTTTTTTCTTCTTTTTGGCTTGTGTCTTTTTCAGCTTCTTAGATGGTATCATAAAATCTCTTATGTCAGTGTCTGGCAGCTTAGCTTGCTTTTCGGTTTTTAGACAATTTCCTTTTTTACTAAGTGGTTCATGTATATCAACATCATGTGTGCCGACATAGTTGGCTTCCTTATACATTGATATACTTTTAGGATCTCTACTTTTTACTTGCTGTTTATATTCTGTTTCAGTGTGGCCAATTTTTTTCAATTCGATCAGTCTATTACTGTCAACTATACACCCATTTTTTGGTGCTTTATCTTTGTTCGTAGTGTACATGACTGCTTGGCTGACTTTCGTTTTCCTGTTGGACATTTTCTGCTTTTTTTTGGGTTTGTATTTACCATTTGTTTCTATATTCAAATCTTTATTGTTATTTTCTGTTATATTGTATTCAATGATAGTGTTCACTAGATTGCTTCCTATCTTCTGACTTTGGTCATTTTAAGTTGATGCTTATCTTGCTCTATGTGCATTTTCATGTCTGTGTTCGTGCTACTATCACACAATTTTAGATTATTTCTTTTACTGAGATCATACAGTAATAACGAATGGATAGCTAGTTTGCTATCTATTGCTTCACATTTTTCAACCAAGGAGACTAGCGCATTTTCTAAGGCCTCAAATAATTCTTCTGTGTTCATGCTTACAAAGCTAGTATCTTGTGAGATATCATGTATATGGGTACTAGCTTTGTTAGCTGTGATAGGGATTATCGGATCAATTTTTGCATTGTTGTCAATAGTCAACTATTACAATCAGTCCAGATGTAGGGTCAATTTCAAACCTTTCACCAGGATTAAGTGGTTCATATTTATCAATGGCTACTACATGTGGTACTGTAATAGCCTCCCCATTGGTATGTTCAAACAATATTTCGTCTTGGCTAGTTGATAGCTTACTAATTCTAGTTTGTTCATTTTGAGAATCATTACTATAACTATTTCTCTGAGGTGTTAGAATTTGGGGCTTGGTCATATGGTGGTCATATTCTTCGCTGCCGCTTAAACAGGCTGATTCAGGTATGGTGGGCATCAGCATTTGTGAAAATAATTTGCTATTTATACACGGAAATGCCTCTACCAGGTCTTCCATAATTTCAGTCACAGAATTATCAACATCATTTGCAGTCATTCGATATTTGGGAGTAATTAGTGATGAAGAATGCATATTTTCAACCTGATCAAAGAAGGAAGTCATTTTAGCTAGCTTACCTTCGGATAGTAAGCCGGGCTGTGTGATGGTCTTTCTTTTACATGCCCGGCTAATTTTTACAGGTTCCTGCTGCTTAGCTGACTTAAATTTATCTCCATTGGAGTCATGCCCTAACTGGGCCGATTTAGATGACCTTAAATCCATGGCTGATAGCACATGAAGTAAAGGTACTAATTAGGATTAGGGCCTCAGAATACGGGAGATCTAATAACGGTCAGCGCACCACGCGCCGCGACCAGCGAACAGCAAACAGTCACTTTCTGTTCACTTCCTGGTGCGCGCGCTGGTGCGCTAGTGCTCGAGTATTTAGGAGCACTTCCTGGTGGAGTGTGGGCGTGTTTCCAACGCCGGAGCCAATGGGAGAGCTGAGCTAGGCGGGAGACAGAAAGAGAAGAAGACCTAAGTTACAAGCGCTGCTCTAGGAGGCGGGAGTTAACGCTAGAACAGCAGCTGAGGGGGGGGAAGAGGGGGGGTAAGGTGACGGGGGGGAGTGCACAGGGAATGAGGGTGTGTGCGGGAGAGGCGGGGAGGAGAATTACTTCAGGGGAGGGTCCAAGACACCGTGTGTGTCAAGTTAAAGTCCTTCCTCCAGGGCAAAAAACGAACGGAGTCCACACAGGCAGAGTGACTAACAGCAAACAGTCACTTTCTGTTCACTTCCTGGTGCGCGCGCTGGTGCGCTAGTGCTCGAGTGTTTAGGAGCACTTCCTGGTGGAGTGTGGGCGTGTTTCCAACGCCGGAGCCAATGGGAGAGCTGAGTTCAGGGGAGGGTCCAAGACACCGTGTCTGTCACGTTAAAGTCCTTCCTCCAGGGCAAAAAACGAACGGAGTCCACACGGGCAGAGTGACTAACAGCAAACAGTCACTTTCTGTTCACTTCCTGGTGCGCGCGCTGGTGCGCTAGTGCTCGCGTATTCAGGAGCACTTCCTGATGGAGTGTTGGCGTGTTTCCAACGCCGGAGCCAATGGGAGAGCTGAGTTCAGGGGAGGGTCCAAGACACCGTGTGTGTCACGTTAAAGTCCTTCAACCAGGGCAAAAAACGAACGGAGTCCACACGGGCAGAGTGACTAACAGCAAACAGTCACTTTCTGTTCACTTCCTGGTGCGCCTTATCTACTTCCCGCATTTGTTTTTTCTTTGTTCCTTTGCCCTTCTAATCTCCTCATCTTCCCACTTTTTAATTTTCCTTTCGAGCACTCTCATTTCTTCCTCTAACTTTAACATGTTCTGCTTGTACTTTTCATAGGCTGCATATTGTGTGCGACTGAGCGGTACTCCTTGCTCTTCGCAATATAGTTGTTCTCGCCTCAGCCTATCTTTCTTTCTTTTTCTTTCATCCCTTACTTCCATCTCTTTTTCTCTCTTTCTCCTTTGCGTCTCATCAGACCTCTCCCTTGGCCCCAAATCATCACTTCCTTTTCCATCCAACTTCAGTAATATCTGACTTCCGATCCATTCATTTTTCGCGAATGCTATCTCATCACCTCTACCTTCATTTCCTTTACATTTATTTCCCTCTTTCTCCTTAGCTGGAGGTGCACAACTCTGTGCCCAATCTTTTCCTTCATCTTCGCATCTCTCTTTGTCCCTTGAGACCACAGAGGCAATATTGTTTTCCTGTTCCTTTCCCTCATTATTGTCACTACTGTACATAGGCGACTCATAAGCAGAGTTGCTATACCCTGTGGCTGCCTTAAGTTCTCTTAGTGGGTAAAGACCCTCTGACTTACTCCCTTCGATCACTGGCTCAGGCGGGGCTGGTGGCACGGTAGGCATCTCACCCCCCTCCGTACATACATTTAGTATCGAGTCTCTGGGTGGTTCTTCCACCTACGTTTCTTTAAACATCTTCCACAATTCTAGAACAGCAAGACGTTTCTCTAGCTTCTTGCCTGTATATGTGGCGTGTAGGACGGTCGTCATATGCTGTAAAACAGCCTTAGAAAAGGACCCATTCTGTGGCAAAGACATGAACATTTTGTGGGCGGTACCCTTAACCCACTCTGTGCTATACTTCTTGAGTTTTGGTGCATGCTTAGGTAGTTGCATGCACAGATGTGCAAGCGGGGTAACTTCCTCCATTTTTCATTTCGTCACTAACAGTATTTATACGGTTCTTTAACCTTTCAATAGTATGAGCGAGCACCACATGGGCAAGCTCCAATCCAATCTTTTCCCAGCAAAATGTATACCAACCATTTACTCAAAACCCATCAATTTAATGGTGATTCCCTCTTAGTTACAGAATAGCGTAAAGCCAAAACGCATTTCAAACAATCATTAATACAATTATTTTACATTCGACGTACAACAAAACACATGTGACAGACACTTGACAGACAGACTAGACAGACACCAGCTGGTCATTCGTATACCTGCCTTCTAATTAATACCCCATCATGGGACCTAAACAAACTCCCTTGGTGACATATTTACCCGTCACTGTAGCCTAATCGTCCCCCCACTGTGGGCTCTGAGTTCACGTTTCTTCTGACCGCTGTGAATCCTTACGTTTTTATCTCAGGTGCCCCCCTGGTAATCCTTACATTTTTATCTCAGGTGCCACCGCGGTACCTCTTGTTTTTCTCTCGGGTGTTCCCCCGGTATCCACTTTTATCTCTTATGCTCGAGTCATTACCCCCTATATATATACAGTCTTCTCTATTTCTGACTATTTCATTTTTTCTCCGCCACCCACCGTTACCTTTCCCTTACTGGCTCTAATGCCTACACGACATTTGCCAAAGTAACAAGTTTGTTGTTTCACTCACCGATCGCATCCTTTCCTCTCTGGAACTTCGGGATCACTGCCCCTTCCTCTTCCAGCCTTTTAAGGTTTTTTTCGTTCGATTGGCTGCCCGTGGGAATGAGAAGGGTTATGCTTGGAAAGGCAGGTTCCTTCAGACCCACTGCAGATTTTTTATGGACTTAATCTATCATTATCCACGAGGAGCTTCTCACTCTACTCAGCCGTAATGGCGAAAGGACTTGTGATCTTGCCGAAGGCCCGAAGTTACTTCGTGCCATCGGTCTAAGGTGTCTTAGTATTATATAACCAATAATTAATGGCCGAAACCATCCTCAAGCTACCAAGTGTTATGGAGGCGAGGAGTTCACTGATGGGCCCATAGGTCAGTGCTCACCCTCTAAAACTTGTAAGACAAGATAGCTGCACCATGTGATGACAGGGGGTGCAGGATTCACTTACTCCAACACGACTCAATAATGAGGACTCTGTAAGTTGGCAAAGGGAACTCCGTTTAATGACAAGTGCATCAAACAGAAAAACAAATGGAAATCAGCAGCATTGCGATCACCTGTCTCGCTCCGACTTCATCGAACATCAGTCGAACAGTCATTGCTATAGGCAAAACTCGTCATCACTGACGTCTAATTCTATAAAAAATCATCATGCAATATAATTGGTTAGGAAAGGTAACTTAAGTATAGGTGTTATAACTGTATATGATAATAGGGCATCCATCGGATTGGATAACTCTTATCGGGTGGGCGTCTACGTACCTCCTCTACTTCACACGTGATTGACGTCACTACAAGTATGACGTCTTATTGGTTCTACTATCTATAGGACTCCAGATAACTTGGTCCATTCTGATTGGGCAGGTTACACCCCTAGACATAAATCCCCATTTTAATTAGCGGCATGCAGAATGGACACCCATGTGCCTGGTGTCCCAAGTTTCACCCTGCCTCCTTCCATCAATCAGTGTTTTAGGGCGATGTGTCAATTAGTTGGCTAAGGATGGCCTCAAAACTGTAGTCTCTTATCGGGAAAAGTTATGGCATCCTCGGGTCCTGGATGGCATCAGGCGGTGGTACTTCTTCGCGCCTGGCTGGTCACATGTTAGTTCACCATGAATCGGCTTCAGTTTCCAGCTTTTAGTGCATTTAATTCTGTTTCAGCCTCGCCACCTGCATTGGCCCCCCTTATCTTGACCTTCATGAGGCAGGCTGGTATGCTCTGAAGTTTGGATCATGTTAGCTGACGCTCTCCTCCCTTTCTCTGGTTGACCTCGAGTTCCTAGGCATGAGCCGCACTTTGTTGAGTTTCAATTCCACTCCTTCTCTTGCCTTTGGCTTGGTTACAAAACCTGGCCTGTCAGGCCTCTGGCAGCCTGGGTACATTTCTGTTTTTACAAAATGGAGTCGCACTTGTATAATGTGCCTTATTGAGGTAGATATATGGTTGGCGCTTGCCGCTCTAATCTTCTACTAGGCATTGCAAGCAGTGTCGATTCTTTTGCCTCTTGCGTTCCAAGCCCATTTACATGCGTTTTGACAGGTCGGTTGCTCCCATCTTGGCTCGTAGCAACGTTTCCTCACGGTTTAACATTGTCTCTTCTTTGTGTCCATTACATTTATTTTCGTAGTTACTCGCTCTGGCCTGCTATATTCGATAGCTGCTTTTGTTCATTCACGAGTCTGTTCAGGCCCTTGAGTCATTTCCAATGGCCTTCCATTAGGGCTCTTTGGGTCTCTTCATGGACCGTCTGTAGGTACTCTTTGTTTCGTATCAGCGGCTGGTACAGCTGTCTGATAGGGTACCGTGCTGCCCAGGGTTGTCTGGTTATGGGCGCTTCAACAGGTATGGATCTTCTGATGTATACTGGGCAGAGTCCCAGTGCAGCTCTTCGTTGGTTCCTTTGCTCTTCATACGTCACATACCTTGGCGAGTATGCTCCTGGTACCTTGAAATGAGGGGAAAGGGTGCAGGCCATGTCTGGGACCTCCTCTACACTGGGAATTGTCTATCGCCAGCCCTTGAGCACTTGAAACTTGGACAGACAAGAAGAGACTGGGTTGTAGAGTTCAGGGTTCTGCTCGGGGTTTACAAAGACACAGGCTTTTAACTACTTAGGGGTCGTTCCGAAGATACATAAGTGAGCAATGGTGAGGCTCTTAAAGATGATACGCTCATTCACTGGAAGCCAGTGCAGGCCCCTTCTGTGTTCCATGATGCTGCATCTTCTTGAGATCTTTTTTGTGATGCGAACCGCGCTGTTATGTCGTGTTTGACATTTTCTCCAGTTGCTCGAAGAGGCTCTGATCAACAGGGAGTTATAATAGACCAATCTAGACAGTATTGTGGATCAAGCAACAGTGGTGCAGTTCTTTTCTGAGATAAAAGGGCCAGAGTCCTAATTAAGCATAGGTGGTAGTTACAAGTGCGGGACAGGCACTAGGGGAAGTCAGCACTAAGGGAAGATTCAATCTGTACATCAAGGGTTTTGACCTGTTTCTGAACCTTGATGGAATGTTTGCCTAGGTCAAAGGCTTTATAGCAGGAGCTCAGTGTGGAGATAGCCTGCTGAGAGCCCACCAGCAAAAGCTCTGTCTGGTTTTCATTCAGATAGCACCAATTTGTGGTCATCCAAGATTCTATGTGGTTATACAGTCTAGACAGGTTGTCCTGATCTTGATTGTAGTCCGCTGTTAATTTAAAGTCCACCTGGTTGTCATCATCGTAGTTGGTAAAAACCGCACTCTGGTATTTCAGGAGCGTGAAGAGAGATATCTTGGTCGATCAATGTCGATCAATGTCCACAATGTGACAAAACAAATAGAGAAAATATTTTGAAAAAAATACCTGAATTGATATTTTTGAAAAACCGCCAGCAGTATTCCAGCAATTCCACTACCATTACCATTGGTGCAGTGGTAGTACAGTAACTTTGAAATATTTTTCAAATACCCCTGCAGTAGTAATAATAACCACGGATGGAATTTGAGCAAAAAAAAAAAAAAAAAATCCTTACTACCTTGTAATGAGGACCTTACTCATAAAAAAAATCAGAGGGTGCAATATGTTAAGACAACTGAGCTAGCAAATCATTTAAGAGATTTGAGAATAGCAGTGTCCAAAACAGGTTAATTGGAATGGCACTTTTATTATCAAATTATAAAAACATATTTGGAAAAAAAAAACAATGAAACACAAGACTAACACATTTAGCCAACGTGAATTGAAACTCAATTAGATTGTGTTTCTATGGAAACGATGGTTACTGCAGGCGAAGAGCAAACACATGTTAAAAAAACTGGGGTCGACAGGTACATTCTCTGGCTAGTGAATATCACATTCATGTTGTTACTGCATTAGCAGAGGGGTTTGCTATAGCTATAGCTTCCCTATTCGATGTTTGGTCATGTTAAGGTATTAACTAAGGGTTGCACTAAAGAGGTCCCAATACTAATCTTGCGTTTAAAGACTGAGGGTAGTTAATGATCGGGAACTATACACCCCATGCAAACGCCTATTGAGAAATAACTGAACCTGGTAAAGTTGGCACCTTCCATGCTTTATGAGACCGTCTGCTGATCAATACATTGCATCTTGACCAATTACCACTGAGACTGGATGTGTCAAATTGGAAAGACTGCAATACTAGTGAGGTGTGGCGTGAATGTGCTTTTTGTTTTAGAGAATACAGACCACATTGATTCTTTTCATGTAATGTAGTGTTTCTACTATTGATATAATTATGATTGTGGTGGTAATTCTGGCTGCAACACTTTCAGACACGTTTGTTTATCACACCTTATTTTGGACGTAAATCCAACAAATTACCTTTTGCACTAAAACAGAACAGTTCTGGTCCCCTTGATCATTTGGTTACTTGCCATGGATGACAATGCCACCGGTAGGAGATCTTGTATTTTCTGATGACAAAGTACTGGATTTCGTTGCCAACTCATTATCACCAACCAACTCCTCTAGACCTTCCTTTCTCCTCTTCCTTCTCTTTCCCTCTACCCTGATAACCTAGTTCTCTGTTCTTTCCCTCTCTCCCTTCCCTCTCTCCCTCCTCTTTCTTACAGCATGCTGACTTGCCACCCGTGTGAATCCGCTTTCGAACTTGCATCAGGGCCCTACACCCCACCCGCACTCTATGCACTTGAGAAATTAACCCTAGAGAGTGGCTCTCTCTGCTGCTACTCCAGTCTCAACCGACTGCGTGCACTTGATCCTCCCCCCTCCCTGTGACCCTCTGTGTACTTGAGCGATCCGTACGTACATTGCCTGAAGATCGTCTGTCTGTTCTCCCTTGTCTTCACTCGTTAATTGCACTGTTAAAACTGCAGAATCACCATCAGGCCTATTTGCTGAATCTCAAACTGCTAAATGTATTTGTTACGCACTTACTCTCCCTATGCAAACTATTATCATCTCAGAATTTCAAGAGCACTTGCCTGTGTATCGGTGCTATATAAATAAACAATACCATACCATACTAAAGTCGCCATTTGCTGGTGAGGTAAAATTGGTGGTAGTTTTACTGACACTTTTTACTCACAAAGCCAAACTCGGAATGTAGCCCTATTCATCCTAGTACCTTCAATGTACCTAAATGTTCTGTTTTCTATAGTTGTTCCTATTGTAAATACACAAGATTTAGAAATGAGATCTCTCTCTGGCATTGTTAAAACCTAAACAAAGATAAAAAATAAAAATGAATGGAATGAAAAATGTCAAAGTATGTTCTGCCCAGTATGTAGAATCTGAAATCCATTTTCATATAATCCTTTGGTGTAATCATGTATTTTGGAAGCTCCGGTAGTGGCTCCATTCTTGGGTCAGGACTATTTTGGCTTATAATTGCAGGTTATATAAGGTAAAACTAGAGGCAGAATCAGTTAATTGAGACTAGGTTTGGGGTGAGAAAATCAATGTGCCATGGGCAGCCTTTTTGTTCCATAATGAAGCCACACCAAGAAGGTGTCCGTGTGGGCAGGACACAATGGCACCCCGCCATACTCGAATGGGTCTCTATTCTGTCCGAGTGCATCTAACAGGGAGCTCTAAATACAGACATGTAGTGTTTCCTTTGGGATAAAAGCCAGTGACTAACTGTTGGGCTAGTAAGGTTGACACTAACAGGGTAATTCATAGAAATTCGCACAAAAATGGCGTACGCGGCTGGCGCACAGTGTCCCCTGTCCTCTACACCCTCCACGGCCCCTGCAGGTGGCACACACCACAGGGGCCTACCCTGCACATGTCCCGCAGGCACCCCATCCACCATGGCCATGCCCCCCAGCCAACCCACATGTCACCTTGCACTACTGCCCACCAACGCATGTCCCCCTGCACCCCCAGCCACCAGGGGCACCCTCCACCAGGCCCCCACTCATGTCTACCACAACCCCCACCCCCCAGCATCCAGGGGCACCCTCCACCAGGCCCCCACTCATGTCTACCATCACCCCCACCCCCCAGCAGTGCAGGGGCAGCCTCCACCAGGCCCTCACTCATGTCTACCACCACCCCCACCCCCCAGCCACCAGGGGCAGCCTCCACCAGGCCCCCACTCATGTCTACCACCCCCCATCCCCCAGCAGTGCAGGGGCAGCCTCCACCAGGCCCCCACTCATGTCTTCCACCACCCCCACCCCCCAGCCACCAGGGGCAGCCTCCACCAGGCCTCCATTCATGTCTACCATCACCCCCACCCCCCAGCAGTGCAGGGGCAGCCTCCACCAGGCCCCCACTCATGTCTACTACCACCCCCACCCCCCAGCAGTGCAAGGGCACCCTCCACCAGGCCCCCACACATGTCCCCCTGCACCCCCACCCCCCAGCAGTGCAGGGGCAGCCTCCACCGGGCCCCCACTCATGTCTCCCACCACCCCCACCCCCCCAGCATCCAGGGGCACCCTCCACCAGGCCCCCACTCATGTCTACCATCACCCCCACCACCAAGCAGTGCAGGAGCAGCCTCCCCAAGCCCCCACTCATGTCTACCACCACCCCCACCCCCCAGCCACCAGGGGCACCCTCCAACAGGCCCCCACTCATGTCTCCCACCACCCCCACCCCCCAGCATCCAGGGGCACCCTCCACCAGGCCCCCACTCATGTCTACCACCCCCCACCCTCCAGCAGTGCAGGGGCAGCCTCCACCAGGCCCCCACTCATGTCTACTACCACCCCCACCCCCAGCAGTGCAGGGGCAGCCTCCACCAGGCCCCCACTCATGTCTACCACCACCCCCACCCCCCAGCAGTGCAGGGGCAGCCTCCACCAGGCCCCCACTCATGTCTACCACCACCCCCACCCCCCAGCATCCAGGGGCACCCTCCACCAGGCCCCCACTCATGTCTACCTCAACCCCCACCCCCAGCAGTGCAGGGGCAGCATCAACCAGGCCCCCACTCATGTCTACTACCACCCCCACCCCCCAGCAGTGCAGGGGCAGCCTCCACCAGGCCCCCACTCATGTCTACCACCACCCCCACCCCCCAGCATCCAGGGGCACCCTCCACCAGGCCCCCACTCATGTCTACCATCACCCCCACCCCCCAGCAGTGCAGGGGCAGCCTCCACCAGGCCCCCACTCATGTCCAACTCATGTCTACCTGCACCCCCACCCCCAGCATCCAGGGGCAGCCTCCACCAGGCCCCCACACTTGAACCCCCTGCACTCCCACCCCCCAGCAGTGCAGGGGCAGCCTCCACCAGGCCCCCACTCATGTCTACCATCACACCCACCCCCCAGCAGTGCAGGGGCAGCCTCCACCAGGCCCCCACTCATGTCCCCCAGCCAACATGTCACCACAATCTAGATCCCTGGCCCTTATGGTCACCCTCCAAATGTCAAACACCCACCTGAGTATTGCATCCACCCACTTAGAAATGGCAAAAACATGATAGAACCCCAATTGCAAGTTTGAAAATGAACACATGTCCCTCACATACACCCAATGGGTGTCAGTGAATGTCAAAACCCATATCATGATATGCAGGAAACCAATGAGATGATACTTCACATTGAAGATTGAAGAAAAAATATGTATTAAAAGCAGCATAAATTGAATCAAAAATAAACAAACAATAATGGAAATTAAAAAAAAAAAAAAAAAACAGCAGGTACGTGAAATAATGCAAAACCACAAATCATAATGCAAAGGAAAGGTGTCCAAAGTCACAGTCCACAAAAGTAAATCCAATGGTAAATTAAAATCGAAAACCATTGCTCCATGGGGAAATCATAAAAAAAAATGAAAATCCAAAAGTCAACTATATACAGATAAACAATCTAGGGGCCATGATCCCAACCGAAGAAATGAAACCTATCTAATAACACTACCTCAAAAAAAAAAAAAACTATATACAAAAATGTGGCCCATTGTCCAAAAGGTCCAAAAGAAATGCTAAACCAAAGGAAACCTAACACTAACTACAGAACTATTTACAAGGGCAGCGGGCTAGTCCGACGGCTCACTTTGGGATGTTCCGGGCCAGGGCATCATCGAACTCCTGCTCAATGTCCCGGAGGCGGTCCTCCTCCATGGCCCCGAGGATCCGCAGGGCCATCCACATGTTCACCCCAAACTCCCTGCTGATTGCCTCGAGGCACTCGGCCCGCCTCAGGGCCCTCCGCATGGGGTTCTCCGCCCTGACCATCGTGAGCCGTGCCTCTTCCGCCTGCTGCCGCTCCGCATCTATGGCGTGGCCCAACCGCTGCCACACAGAAGACACTTCCCGTCCTGGGTCCTCCTGCCCTCAGGCCGAAGCCTGCCCCTCCGATATCAAAGGCCCCGAGCCAACATGGCTGCCACCATGTTGCTGCTGCTGCTGCGCCTCTGCCCGTGCACTGCCTCCTGCTGTCTGCACATCCTCCGCTTGCTGGGGTGCAGTTGTTGATGTGGCCACCCCTGCTGGACGTCCGACTCCCGACTGTGGCAGGGATGCCTCCTCCACCAGCCTGGCAGCACCGTCAGAGGCAGCTCCACAGAGCACCCAGGTGACTGATGGGTGGGAAGATGGCACGGAGGACGACTGGCGCATAGAGGGTTCAGTTGAGGAGGGGGTCTGAGCAAGCCCCATCAAACGGAGGAATCCGGCCTGGGTGACCTGTCCCAGTAGGCCGACGCGGTCAACGAGCCATTCGAGATTACGTGCAGTCTCCTCATGAAAAGACTGCAGGTCACCTCGCATGGCCCGTTGACGCAACGCCACACCAGTCAGGACAGGCTCAACCCGGACCCGGATAGCCACGTCCGCAGGCAGAGGAAGGCCAGTTGTCGTGAGCTCATCCCCTGCATGAAAACGGGTCTGGACGTAGGCATCCGTGCTGGTGCAAGATGATGCAGTGACAGGATCAGGGACAGGATTGCACACAGGCACCTCCGCGGCGACCTGTGCTGCCTCCTGTCCCTGGTCCTGCACTGAACAACTATCTCCAGTGGAATCCCCACCTCCAGACCCCGTCTCTGTTGCTTGAACGGCCTCCTCCTCCACCAAACCCCCCACCAACCTGGATGACTCCGTGCCATCTTACCCCGTTGGGCCCTGTGGGGTCCCAGCTGCCCCTTCTGCTGCCGAGGAGTCCAACTCCGACCTCCGCCTCTTGGACCTCCCCCCGGCAGCTGCGGCCTGGGATGCGGCACCGGCCTCCTCACTCCCCGACGAGATCACAACCTGGGAGGGGAACCGGGCCTTGCGTCTCCGGCTGGCGGTGCGATCCCCGCCGCTGTGCTCCACAGCACCTTCTCCACCCTCTTCATCAGTTGACGCTGCAGACAGGGAGAAATAAAACACATGCATCAGGGCACTGTACAATGGACACATACACACATGACAGTTGCACATGAGTGACATGGCATCACAATTGGCAACACACATGTCATTTCAACTTGCACACATGAGCCATACCACAGCCACATCGCAACTGCCAGCACCATCCATACACATACAACAGCATGAGCAGGCAAAGGTGAGCCAGACATCACATGCAACACAGGGAGTGCACTACACATGCACGCACACCACCACACTTGCATGCATGTGTACACCTCAGCCAACTGTCGCAGTGTTCCGATGGGCATCCATGTCATATCTGCCAATCAGGCTTCCACATCCCGCTGTCACATGCATCCATGTTGCATCACTGTTGCACCCTTGTCAAATACACACACATGCACATGTACACAGTGCTGATACATGCAGCTGGAAACAACATACATGCATGACATCACGAACATGCCTACTTACATACACATTCATCCAAACATGTGTGCCCACACAACTGCATTTGGCATGCAAGCCTACACACACAAGCACCATCCATGTCTCACACATGACAGCCCTCGCATGTGTTAGCCTCATGGTCCTGTACACCCCAACCCATACTTGGCCCCATACAAACAGATGTGCAACTGGCACACTACTGGCACATCACCACACGCACAGCTTACAATCATGATGCATGTACACTTACCGCTCGACTCCAGACGGGTCTGCCTCTCAAGGACCTGGACGTGGAGCGCTGGGGATATGCGTTCCAGGACCCTCATCTGATCTTCCAACAAGTGGCCCCGGTGCCCCTTAGCATCCGCTGCCTTCAAGAGGCGCCGGGCCTTGTTCAGGGTCCTGGACCTGAAGTCCTCCCAGCGCTTCTTGACATGTTGGAAGTCGCGGACTGCCACGCCCTCCACGTTGATGGCAGTCACAATGTCTGTCCAGATCCGAGTCCGTCCTTCCTTGTCGGCGCGCACACTTCCGTAGAGGGCATCATACTGCCCCAGGACTTGCTCCACCAGGACACCAACTTCCCTGGCACTGAAGCTGGAGCCCCTCTGCCTAACTGGCCGGGGGTTGTCAGTGGTGCCAGATGTTGCAGTGCCCGACATGACAACCCCAGAGGCAGGAGTGGGTGGGCAACTGGGTCCTGGGGCTGGGCTGTGGAGCGATGGAATCCCAGTTGGGAGTCTTCGGTTCCAGCAGGGGTGGTCACAGCAACAGCACCCCTGGCTGATGTGCAGGCAGCAAATGGCAGGGCACGTGGGCAGCAGGCAGTCAGGCAGCAGGAGATAGCAGGTGGGAGCATGCTCGGGGCTCTGGGCGGCAGTAAATCAGCTTTCTGGGCAGGATCGTGGTCTTCCATGTGCTTACGCGTGGCCAGCTTGTTACGGAGTGATTTGGCACGTGAAAAGTCCTGCACGTCTGCGTGTAATTCGAGGAAAGGCCCTTAGCGCGTAAGCGCGTCTGCACACATACGCAATTTCATTGGCCCAAAGGTCTCCATGCGCAGCTATGACGTCACGCACATGGCCATAGAGAATGGCGCGTGTAAAAAAAAAGATACACGTCTTAGTGTCAAAGCGTGTAATTGGTGGAAATGGCCTCATCACGTATGCGCGTCTGTGACGTGTGTATAAAAGGTACATGTAGAACGCCATTTCCTTGTACGTGCTTTTCGTGGAGAGCGAGTGGGTGAAATCTGTACTTCTTGTCGGTTCACACGCGATTTACTTCACGGCGTTTCAAGTTCGTACTCCCTGTTACCTCTGACAGCTTTTTCTCTTTTCCTCTTTTTTCTGGGCCTGTTTCCTCAAACAGCGTTCCCTTCTACTGTTGTCCTGTCTCCTCAGACAGCGTACAATTCTTCTTTTGGCAGGGGTGTTGCCAACGCGCACACATGCATATTTTTCACGCTTTTGTTCCTGGCAGACGGTGCGTTGCGCACGTATTTAACATCTGTGCTTGCCCCGTGTGTCGCGTACCCCTTCAGAGGTCATTCTAGGCTGCGTGTGACACGCATACGTTCATTCTTGTGTTTCTGGGTGCCACAGCTTAGTGCAGGTTTATTTTTCCACACACGTGGTCTAGGAGGGGTTGCGTGCACCTTACTTGCCTTTTTTGGGGTGCCTGTGCATTGCGTGACCCAACATCTTTCCCCAGGGGTGACATACAGCCTTGCTAGAGCACTAGGGTACGATTACCATCTGGTACCCAACCCCTTTGACCCCCAATTGCTCAGGACAATAGTTCACATCGACTCCCATACGCACAATAACATCAGTGCCATGGCTGGGAGGCGAACAAGCCATAAGGGTGGCAAAGGTGGCCGCGCCCCAAGTGGTGGCCGTGGTGGATCCGGTGGGGGACGTGGCCGTGACTTGCAGGGTGCCCCTAGCCCCCCCATGTGTGGAGGAGCAGTCAGGGACACCCATGCCCCCCCCCTTATTGAGGTTAACGTGGCTGACACCATCCATGCTCAGCCCTTGTTGGACCAGCCCACTGTGGAAGCAGACCTGGCACAGGGTGACTCCATGGCTGACTTTCAGGTCAGCAGGTCTAGGCCATGTGCGCCAGTGCACGTTGGTGTCATCAGGCCATGTGGATCAGGGGCAGCTAGGTCATCTGCTGCCCCGCGTAGGCAGGCTGGGGAGGCTGCAGGGGCAGCTGCGGCTCCATCCACCTCACCTCTCACACACCCAGCCAGGACAGTGTTGGTCCAAGTCCATCATGCTGACATTCCTCCTGACACCATCACACTTGAGCTAATGCCTGCACCAACTCCCATGCTGAGTGTGCAATCCCACACTCTTAGTACAGATTCCACCGGGGCTCCTGCCCCTAGTGTCCAGAGCGGCGTAGGACACTCAGGATCCCCACCACCTTCCAAGCGGAAGAGGAAGAGTGCTTGTCCAGTAAAGGCTGATGCCCCAGACACGGCTACACAGTCCAGCCCGTCAAGGAAGCCCAGCTTCAAAGAGGCCGAACTGAATGCACTAGTAGAGTATGTGTCCACACATGACGGCGAAATGGTGATTGTTGCAGGATCCAAGACCACACCTGCACAACGTCAGGCACACTGGCAGACCATTGCGGACATCATAAGTGCCCTTGGAATCGTGAGGCGCACAGCTACTGAATGCTACAAGCGCTGGAATGACCTGAAGCGCAGGGCAAAGAATAAGCTGGCCTCAAGTCATGCCGCAACTCTAGTGACTGGAGGTGGGTCTCCAGCAGAGGACATAGAACTCACTCCACATGAGCAGGTTGCTGGGACCTACGTCACGGAGGAACAGATCCAAGGCGTGGGAGAACTGGCAGATTACGAGGCATTGTCTGGTGAGTGCACATGCATGTGTGTGTCATCCATGTGCATGGTGTGTGTGGGAGGGCTCCTGTTTGGGTGCCAGGTGAGGGTGTGTGTGCCTGAGTGGTTTGGGTCACCCATGTGCCTCATCTAATACATTCTGCGCACCAGCATTTGGGTATAGCAGCATCCCTTCTGCCAACATTAGACAACCAGCCCAACACCACGCCAGTTGCCCTTGAAGTGTCATCTTGCCACAACATTGTTGCTTATTTTCCTCTGTTTATTCAGGCAGATTGTTTGCATACCACCAATTTTACTCAGGATTTCTCAGTCCTGTTGTCACATGTCTGACATGGCTATGGTACAGTGGACTGGCTTTGTTTCCTGGACATGATTTGTTTAGACATGTCCCTGTGCTATAGGACCATTTTGGACTGGCAGCTCCAGGTTAAACATTTGAACCATTTCAATGAAAAAATCAATTTCATGAGCAAACTGGACTGAATGAACAATTGGTGCCCTCCTCTCCCTCTTCACTTCATGGCTAGGGTACATGCCATCTATGTGATGGCATGTGTATTTGACCTGCCAATCACTGGCCAATGTGTGATGCCACTGCTAGGCAGCATGCAGCGAATGTGTTCATCTTCCATCTTGGTGTCATCAATGTGTGTCATCTGCCTACCCTTCACACGCAGTGACGGTGCATGCATGGGAGGGTTTTAGTCATGTGGGACATGTGTCAATCAAGTACTGTTTCTGTAGCCTCTCAGCCCTAATTGTATGCCATCGTGCTAATGCCTGTTTCCATTTGTTTTCTTTTATGTCTTTGCCGGGGATGACGCACTTGATACTGCTGGGGTTGTGGAGATGGTGCAGACCCAGGAGGGGTCTGAGGCCCGACCGACCACCAGTGAGGGACGTGGTGTGGTGGTGGGTGAGAACCCACAACTGCTGCAGGTCGTGCTCTAAAGGGGTGTCTCTGGCTGCACCTCCCCCGAGCTGTATTCAGGTGTCGATTCAGATGATGAGACCTATGTGCCGTCGCAGGTGAGTGTTCCTGGGAGGGATTCTGTTCTGTCCGACCCACCTGCACCAGGGTTAGAACCCTCAATTGGGATGTCAGTGTTGGCAGGTACGCCTTTGGTGGTTACGGATGCAGGGTCACACTCCGCGACATCTGATCCTGTTCCTGGGCCAGCAGATCAGAGGGGGAATGCAGTCCTGCAGCCTCAGGCAGTGCCGGCACAGCATGGCGCAGTTTGCCTTGCCCCAGACAGGTGTGGTGCCCGCCGACGTAGTGGCCGTCAGCCACCTGGCAATACCGCATGGGAGCAATCCATATATGGTATGGCAACCCAACAGGCAGCATCATCAGAGATGATGTCTCAGGCCATGGATAGGGTGGCCACCTCCATTGTCCCCCTGAAAGGCTGATGAAGCGACTACAGCAGGCAACAGACTCCATCTGCCAGTCACACAGGGAGGACATGTTGGCATCCGACAGGGACAGGCGGGCAGCACTGGCGACTCTGCGGGAAGCCATTTCTATAGAGTCCCAGGGCCACAGGGAAGCCCTGAGGGTGGAACTCCTTTACCTCAGGAAGACTCTTGTTGAGCTTGAGGCTTCAACAAACAGAAGGACAGAACAGCAGCTGGAGCATCTCACACGTACGCTCTCAGCTGAGATGCAGGCAACTAGGGCGGTGGTCCGGGCATTGCGTGAGTTGTTGCATGGGGACCTCTGCACAATTATCCTTCAGAACGAGACCTACCACACCCGCATGCTTGCTGCCATGGAGGAACAGACTAGGGCTTTGCGTGGGCTGCCTCCCATAGTGCCACCACCTCCTGATGCAGCTGCAGAGGGTGAGGAGAGCGACAGCAGTGATTCTCCCACAATAGGGTAGCCGTGTAGGCCATGAGCCCATGGAGGTGTTTTTTTTTTTTTTCGCAAGATCCACACAGGTGGGATTTGGTGTGCCCCCTGTCCTCGGACCTCCTGGGTGGTTTCCCTTACCCCCCGGGCCCATTATTGGCCATTTTTTTTTTATTTATTTTTTTTATTCTTTTGGGACAGTGTGTTGCCTTTTGTGGCTCCCGTGGGCATACACTGCATTGTGGCTGGGCACATGCAGGCTTGTCATGAATTTGGTTCAGATGCTTGGGTTTTTGTGACACACACCCCTCCTGCTTCCCGTTTCCATGGGCTTGCAAAGGGTGTGCCCAAGTGAAATTGACGTACATGGTGACATTGGACTTCCATTCGATGCATGGGCAGTCTGTAGTCAATACTGTGTATACATTCATAGTGCATATTGTTGTTGTATTGTACACTGCATGGTGTATTGATATGTGCCTCTGCATCCATCTCATCCTCCTAATTTGCAGGTCCAATTCTCATGTCTTCACAAGGCGGTCCACCTTGGTACTGGAGTCCATGTTGTAAGCAGTGCACCTACACTCTTGCGTGGCGCTAACACTGTATACTTGGAAGTGTTCGAAGTGCTGGCATCATCAGGTAGTGAGGCTAGCAAATTTTTAAGTCTGTAATGTCATGTTTATGGTAGGTTGGAGGTTGTGTAGGTGATTGGTATTCTTGGTAAGTATTTGGTAATGTGTGTTGTAGGTCCTGCATTACTGTGAGCATTTCATGTGTGGCCATGTTTCCATTAGGGACACTGTAGCTGGTGACACTTGGGGCATGTTGTGGGGATTAATTTGTTTGCTCTCACATTGCATGACATGCCATGGTGTGTTGTGTGGCCGTGCCGGGGAGGGGTTGGGTGACATGGCACTGTTCTCATGTAGTATTTTGCAAGTGGGTATTCATTTCTGCAGCATGGAAGTGTGTCTTTTGATGACTCTGCATTGGTGGTGTTTGTGTAGGTAGGGATGCTCAAATTGTGACACTTCCACGTGAACAATCTCAGGCTGCTATGGTTCTGACAGTTGACTGTCCCTTTGTTCGTCATAATTGTCAGGTCAAGTCATCATTGCTTATCAGATGGTATGTGCCAGGGCTGTGTGCACTCCGCAGGGGTGTGATTTCTATGTGAAGTAATTAGCCACCAGCTGCGTACGGGCTGCCTCACCCTGTGCCCTTTCCCCTCCCATGCACAGCGGGCGTGCATGTGGTTGGGATGTGGGGGCACCACCATGTCCACAGCCAGGCCCCGGCGTGTTGCAACATTGTGCAGGACAAATGCTGCCACTATGATCCTGCACACTACTGGGGGCGCATATAACAGCTGCCCGCCAGAACGGTCAAGGGAGCTCCACTATGCCCCGGGTTGCAATATGGGCTGTGTTGTATCTTACCTCGGGAGGCGTGATGGGGTTCCGAATTGGCGTCATCATGTGGGTGCTCAGAGGGTAGGCACTGTCCCCTGGTGAGGAGGTGATGGGTATCATTAGTGGGGTAGTGACATAACTCTGCATCTGACATGCATGCATGTGCAGTGGCATTCATACTCACCAAGCAGCCATGTATTGCCATGCCGCCCAGCTTCTAGGTCCCGGCTTAGGGTAAACATTCGGTAAATGAAGCTGTAGTGGGTGGACACTGGATAGTTGGCATATACTGAGGTGATGATTCCCTTGGCATTACATTCTACCTGCACGTTGATGGAATGCCAGTGCTTGCGGTTCCTATAGATGTGCTCAGATGCCCTGGGGGGACGTAGTGCCACATGGGTGCAGTCAATGGCACCTAGCACTTTGGGAATTGTGCCACACCGTAGAAATTGAGGGCGGCAGCCTGCCTTTCTGCAGGTGTCCTGGGCAGGTATATGTGCCTACGGACTGATGGGCGTGCAGTGATGATGTTCAAGACCTGGTGTAGGCAGCGTGACTGCGTGGCCTGTGACACCCCACCCACTATGGCACTTGTCCGCTGAAATGATCCTGTGGCCAAGAAGTGCAGTACATTGAGGACCTTCTCCAGGGTGCTGAGTGCTTGGGAGCACAGGGTGGGTGATGTGAGGTCATCCTCCCACTCACTGACCAGGTCCAGTATTATGTGTGATGGAAACCTGTACCTCCCATACACCTGGTCATCAGGCATCCGAAAAAGGCTGGTTCTGGGAGTGAAAATTCGGGCCCTCACTATCCTCCTCCTCCTCCTTTGGTAACCCATGGCCACTGCTCCTAGGAACGGTATATTCATCCTGGCGTCTGAGCTTGTCTGTTGTTTGCGCGCACTTTTATGCTGCGCGGGTCGACGTACGCCTGCTTCATGCTGGCGTACGTGTTTCAGGATTGGACCATTTATTTTTCGGCGCGTTGTAGGTGAACGTGTGAATCTTCCCGCCCACCCCAGGAATACACGTAACACGCTCTCCCAGGCCCAGTCGCGAGTAAATATTCCCGCCCACCCCTGGAATACACGTACCCCACTCTCACAGGCCCAGTCGCGTGTGGAAATTCACGCACACCCCGAAATACACGTACCCAGGGCAATCGCATGTGGAACTTCCCGCGAACCCCATAATACACGTAGCCTGCTGGTATCGCGTGTGGAAGTTCACGCGGACCCATAATACACATACCCTGATGGTATCGCATGGGTGACTACCCGCGCACCCCAGGAATACACGTATCCAGGCAAATCGCATGGCTGGGGGGTGGGGGTGATGGTAGACATGAGTGGGGGCCTGGTGGAGGCTGCCCCTGGATGCTGGGGGGTGGGGGTGATTTTAGACATGTGTGGGGGCCTGGTGGAGGGTGCCCCTGGATGCTGGGGGGTGGGGCGGTGGGATTGACATGAGTGGGGGCCTGGTGGAGGCTGCCCCTGCACTGCTGGGGGGTGGGGGTGGTGGGCGACATGTGTGGGGGCCTGGTGGAGGGTGCCCTGAACTGCTGGGGGGTGGGGGTGGTGGGAGACATGTGTGGGGGCCTGGTGGAGGGAGCCCCTGCACTGCTGGGGGGTGGGGGTGGTGGTAGACATGAGTGGGGGCCTGGTGGAGGGTGCCCTGCACTGCTGGGGGGTGGGGGTGGTGGGAGACATGTGTGGGGGCCTGGTGGAGGGTGCCCCTGCACTGCTGGGGGGTGGGGGTGGTGGTAGACATGAGTGGGGGCCTGGTGGAGGGTGCCCTGCACTGCTGGGGGGTGGGGGTGGTGGGAGACATGTGTGGGGGCCTGGTGGAGGGTGCCCCTGCACTGCTGGGGGGTGGGGATGATGGTAGACATGAGTGGGGGCCTGGTGGAGGCTGCCCCTGGATGCTGGAGGGTGTGGGTGCAGGAAAACATGAGTGGGGGCCTGGTGGAGGCTGCCCCTGGATGCTGGGGGGTGGGGGTGGTGGGAGACATGAGTGGGGGCCTGGTGGAGGCTGCCCCTGGATGCTGGGGGGTGGGGGTGCAGGAAAACATGAGTGGGGGCCTGGTGGAGGCTGCCCCTGCACTGCTGGGGGGTAGGGGTGCAGGGGGACATGAGTGGGGGCCTGGTGGAGGCTAACCCTGCACTGCTGGGGGGTGTGGGTGATGGTAGACATGGTTGGGGGCCTGGTGGAGGCTGCCCCTGGATGCTGGGGGGTGGGGGTGGTGGGAGACATGAGTGGGGTCCTTGTGGAGGGTGCCCTGCACTGCTGGGGGGTGGGGGGGTGGGAGACATGTGTGGGGGCCTGGTGGAGGGTGCCCCTGCACTGCTGGGGGGTGGGGGTGATGGTAGACATGAGTGGGGGCCTGGTGGAGGCTGCCCCTGGATGCTGGGGGGTGGGGGTGAAGGAAAACATGAGTGGGGGCCTGGTGGAGGCTGCCCCTGGATGCTGGGGGGTGAGGGTGATAGGGGACATGAGTGGGGGCCTGCTGGAGGCTGCCCCTGGATGCTGGGGGGTGGGGGTGGTGGGAGACATGAGTGGAGGCCTGGTGGAGGCTGCCCCTGCACTGCTGGGGGGTGGGGGTGGTGGGAGACATGAGTGGGGGCCTGGTGGAGGCTGCCCCTGGATGCTGGGGGGTGGGGGTGCAGGAAAACATGAGTGGGGGCCTGGTGGAGGCTGCCCCTGCAATGCCTGGGGGTGGGGGTGCAGGGGGACATGAGTGGGGGCCTGGTGGAGGCTAACCCTGCACTGCTGGGGGGTGGGTGTGATGGTAGACATGAGTGGGGGCCTGGTGGAGGCTGCCTCTGGATGCTGGGGGGTGGGGGTGGTGGGAGACATGAGTGGGGGCCTGGTGGAGGGTGCCCCTGGTGGCTGGGGGGTGGGGGTGGTGGGAGACATGAGTGGGGGCCTGGTGGAGGGTGCCCCTGGTGGCCGGGGGGTGGGGGTGGTGGTAAACATGAGTGGGGCCTGGTGGAGGCTGCCCCTGCACTGCTGGGGGCTGGGGGTGATGGTAGACATGTGTGGGGGCCTGGTGGAGGGTGCCCCTGGATGCTGGGGGGTGGGGGTGGTGGGAGACATGAGTGGGGGCCTCGTGGAGGCTGCCCCTGCACTGCTGGGGCGGGGGTGATGGTAGACATGTGTGGGGGCCTGGTGGAGGGTGCCCCTGGATACTGGGGGGTGGGGGTGCTGGGAGACATGTGTTGGTGATCAGTAGTGCAAGGTGACATGTGGGTTGGCTGGTGGGCATGGCCATGGTGGATGGGTTGCCTGTGGGTCATGAGCAGGTGTGTAGGGTAGTCCCCTGTGGTGTGGGCTGCCTGCAGGGGCCGTGGAGGGTGTAGAGGGAACACCTGGGAGGACCCACATGGCCAAATCACGTGTAGCATTCCCCGGCACCACCGAAATACACGTACCCTGCTGAAATTGCGTGTGAATCTTCCCGTGCACCTCAGAATACACGTACCCAGTCCAATCGCGTGTGGAACTTCCCGCGCACCCAAAGTACACGTACCCAGGACAATCGCGTGTGGAACTTCCCGCGCATCCCGAAGTACACGTACCCAGGCCAATCGCGTGTGGAACTTCCCGCGCACCCCGAAGTACACGTACCCAGGCCAATCGCCTGTGGAACTTCCCGCGCACCCCGAAACACACGTACCCAGGCTAATCGCGTGTGGAACTTCCCGTGCACCCCATAGTACACGTACCCAGGCTAATCGCGTGGGGAACTTCCTGCGCACCCCGAAGTACATGTACCCAGCCAATCGCGTGTGGAACTTCCCGTGCACCCAGGAACACACGCACACGCTATTTTTCACACAGCGGGTGTCCGTGTTTGTCGGTACCCCTTTGCACCTCATTTGTCCTAGAGGGCCACTGTATGGACCATTCATCATGGCTGTATATGGGTGCTTTTTGTTAGCGCACATTTTGGCGCACATTTTTTTCAGGCGCAGGGGCGCTACCGCCTGCTTTCTTGTGGCGTAATTGTTTGGCCCTGTGTGCGTCTTTGACCGTGCGCTGTTTTGCCCAATTCGATTCCATGAATACGGTTTGTAGGCGAGCGTGTGGGCGTTCCGCGCACTTGTCTCCTGTACTTCCCCCGTGACGCCCATATTTTCACGCGTTGTTCCCCATTCCGAGTGTTACGCCCCGTGTTCTGCCTACTTTTGTGATGTGCGCCGCGCTATGTGCGATTTCGCAGTGGCCGTGGCGCACGCTGTTGGATGACCTGTGCGCCGGCGTGCGAGGCGCACATTTTCAGCGCACATCCAATGTTTTTCTTGCGCACGGACTTCCATGAATCGATGTGCGCTGGTTTCCCTGCGATTTTCGCACTTGCACTGCGATTTTCACACTTTTACTGCGAATCACACGTTTTGGCACCTCTGCGCGGGAATTTTCGGCGCACATTAATTCCGTGAATCTACCCCTATAGTGGTTCTAGGACAAAGTTGGTTTTGATAAGTGAGAATTCTAAAACTTGAGATATTCTTGGTCGAAAGTGATCTAATTGCTGAGTCTCTAAGAACAAAATGATTTCTGCGAAGGCAGAACAACGTTTAATGTATGCATTAGAACATATAGAAAAGGATATATACCAAAATGTCGCCTCCAGGACTCTGACTGCTGAAAATTACAACTATTTTTTTCCGACCCCCCCTTACACCACATATCTATGTGGGAGAGGGGTATGGGATATAATACAGGAATGGGGGGGGGTCTGTGGGGTTCTTCCCCTACATATGTTTGTGGTGTAAAGGGGGTTGAAAATAAAAGTCGCCATTTTGGCCATCAGACTTTTGGGGGTCGCAGTAATGACATAGATCATATAGAAAATAATTGCACTTATATACATAGAAATGGGTACGTTACAGGAGTAGGAGTTCATCACAGTATATGCAACCCACAATAAAGTGGTCTTGTCTAGGACATTGCCTGCCATTTTGTCTACCCCTCAAGTCAAACAGGACTTGGTGCATTCAGCGTGTAAAGAGAGCCAGATTGTGAATGCCCCCTCATTACCATGGCACTGATCTGTGTGTGTACCTGAATGATATGCTCCAAGTTTCCGCATTGAGGCATTTCACATTCTCGCTGTAACTTAGAAACCAGCAAGTGCATGTATATAAACAAACACACCTGAAATCTATTAACCATTGGTAACGCATGCCGGCACTGTAAGGCAGGAATTTGGGATTTGATGGTGATTTGCTATGGAACAAGCCTGCGATTCGCACACACCAAGACTAATAGTTATGAAATGAAGGGCTATGTCAGCAGTGCCTTTTGGCCACAGATATGATACCACTTTGCCACAGCCACTCCATTAGTAGATGCCTTCAGGAACCAGGCTCTATGTGCTCTGTGTTAGAATCCTGGAGAGACACTGTGAGCCATCCGTGTGGCCGTTCTTTGATTGGTCAGCGGAAGGCACTCTTGCCAGTCTCCCGTGGAGTGTGTTGGACGGCAATGTGCAGCATGCCCCAATTGATTTACCATGCTTTGGCAAAAAAGAAAGAGAATTGATTAAAAACAGCAGCAAGGGAAATACACAAACCTGTATCTAAATGTCTCTGTGGGTCTATGCTATCATTGCGCGAGATAATCCATTGATTTGCTCAACCTTCTAGAGGTATGATGTGAATAAAGGGGGAACAGCATTGCCCGAGGCCTGTTGGCAGCTCTCCCAGGGTTGCTCGCTCTAAGCAACTGCTGGATATCCTCTACAAGAACTGTGCATTTCAAATGTAGTTTGCCAACCTAAATGTGATCACACACATCATTTAGGAGAGGGATCACATATTTTCCAAGCCCACTTTCTGAACTATGAGAACAGATAAGAGGAACATCAATCTACAGTAGTGTGCTACAGAAAGGAACAGAGACACTCACTCACATTGCAAAACACACTGCACACCGCTGGAGCCACATAGTTCCTAAAAAAACAAAATCCGCTTTCTGCTAGGACTGCTTGAGTCCCTCTGGTTCTGTGAGAACACATCACCAGGAAAATGTAGTCACGTGAAAATTTAGTCAGCAACACGTTTGTTTTAAAGAACGTAGTCATTCAAAACAAGCAATGCAAAGCGTGAGAATGTTCCCAGCAACAAAGTTGCCAAAAAAACAATTTTTAAATACACAAAAGTACAGGACTATGACCCTAAATATGACACAAACCTTTAACAAAACCCCCACACAATCATCCCTAACTCAAAGCCTCAACCTTCCCCTAACACCAATTACACCACTTAATCTACACTGAACACTTTCTGAAAACTAACCCTTCAGCGCTCTAAAGCATTTAATCTGCATGTTACTTAATAAACAAATGAATGGAAAATGAACAGCGAACATGTTTCCAACCCCATCACCAGCTCATCACAAAGTACATAGACCTTGCCTTAATCCAAACCCGTGCTCTAATAATAGCCCTAGCTGTATCTACCACTTGCCAAATGCTTAATTTACACTAACCACTAGTTTTATCCCACCCGCTATCCTACACCAACATCAGCAGCCCTCTCCATCCTTCTTATCCCTTTCTTTAACACTCACCAAACCATTACTTTATTTGCCCTAGCCTTACAATAACCCCTACCCTAACACTAACCCTGCCACTTAATTTACCCTAATGACTAGCCAAACCCCAACATCTTTACTTTAACACATATCCATAACCCAACCCCTATCTAACCCTAGACCAGGAAATCACTGACTCACTAAACTCTCCGTAGCAGTACTTTCAATGACTACATTTTTGTTGGCTACATTTTCACTGGATACTGTTCCTCTGACAATTTGCACAAGGCCTCTCTTTATTCTGCCCAAGAAGATGGCCACCCTCATGCAGTGGGTTGAAGAGTGGTTGGGAATCCAAGAAATGATTTGCAACAAAAAAAAACAGCTGCACAGTCTCAACAGTGAACAATCACAACTCTAGAAATGAGTATTAGGGGAGGAAAACAAGTGGGCCCAAATACTAGAGGATGAAGTGGGGTGGTGGCACAACAAATAACGGTCAACGTGCCAATCTGATTTCAATTAACATATATTTTACCAAGCTGGGTAAAAGAAATTGACATTAAACATGTTCAGAGTAGGCTTAAAGACAATTAAAGATTTGCATCAAGTGAATATACATTTTAAAAAGTCAACTCACGTTCAACAGTTGCACAAATATATTATGCACTCAGATAGTGACTGCATTCTTTTAACTCAAGCAGACATCACTCCCAGAACAGAATCAAATAATGTGTAGTTAGAGGTACTATTTAGCAGTGCTGTTATTGGGCTGGATCTGGTAAACAATGACTCCTCAGATCTGCCTCTCCAACCGTGGGGAATCCATGTGTACTCCCTGTGTGCACTTTACATTTATTTGAGAAGGTAACGGGGCGGGGTTTGAACCGTGATCGCTAGGTTGAGAGATGAGACACTTCCACACAAATTTGAGGGTCTGAGAAGGAGTGCTCTGAAATCCCATGTCAGTGTTGCACTGGACAGGAAATATTGATGTGCATTTTTGGAGGGGGTGTGGGATTAAAAGCTGTGCACATTTTGTACTTTGCTGACAACATTGTAAGAAGTTCTTCTATTTTCCAGGTATTTATGATTCATCTTCTGAGGGGCTGAGAGGCAAATGTTTAAGGGGGTAACTTAAATACCCCACTTTTACCTCTGTGCAAAGTCGAATCCCCAGTAAAAAGCCAATTTCCACCACTGGTATTTAGCGGAAAAGGCTCAGCTTTAAATAATAGTCAGTCAAAAAGAGATAGATTAACAGAACAAATATCATTCCTACCGCAGTTTCAAATGATAATCAATGGCAGTCTGTTTAACAGATGAAATGTCCCCTAAAGACGCTGAGTACAGGGGAAAGGAGGCAACTGCCATGCTTCGTGTGGCTTCTGTTGCTTTTAGCTACATGCTCACCGCAGCTCCGGTACACCTGAGAAGGGGAGAAGACAACGTTATCATTGTTTCACGAACCGCTATTGAGAACCAGCACTTACCTGGACGTTTCTTCAGCATGTGCCACACTCGTATGGAATTCTTAACTTTAGCTTGCATTGCATCTAGATAGAAATGTGAATGTTAGCATGCACCAGCCCTAGATGGAATCCCATAATTGCAAGGACAGCAATGCCGACTAACCAACCAACTAACAATCTCATCATTCAACCCTCTGCATACACCTCTCAAACTCTAACCAAACACAACCACAAGCCTAAAACACAGCAATCCGCACAAACTTCACCACACTGCAACAACAAAACAAACCACACATAGACTTGCACAACAGCACACGATGACTACCAGCCATATAACACCCCAAGCCCAGCCAACGGACCCACCGGGCTGAGGCTGCCAACAGCACATCACTGCTCTCTTGCACTTTTCCAGCTTATTCCCACTAACCCTCCCTTTTTCAGAGCCGCCAGAGCACCAGGGGACCACTCCGGTGGTTATAGTGTGCGGTACAAATATCCTTTAACATTAACAATGGTTGCAGGAATCACATGTTGCCCTGAAAGAATTGTTTCAGTTTGTATTTTCTGTCTGACCATCCCAGTGGTGGCTGGTGAGCGTAGCGTAGGAACAGAAACCAGTGAGTTTGGGAGGATACCCAGCTGAGAATTTTTCTAAAATAATGGCTTCTAATGGTGCATTTTACAGCACCCTTTTTTGGAAAAATTGGGTTAACTGCCAAACAGTTTGTAATTGGTTTTGTAGGGTAACTTGTGAAATAATTCAATAGATGCAATTCAGAAACAGTGCACACGAGCATTTCCCCAACACATTTCATGATTTCTTTGGCCACAATATATGTCAATATAAAAACATGTTCATGCTCACTGTGCCCATACATTCCCAAGCTGGCAGCACCAATATATGGCAGTGTTCCCATATAAGAACATACTTGTGTTTGCTTTGCACGTAATGTCATTAGTGATATTATAAGAAAACATGTCCTCACTTGGTCTGCCAATATATGGGAGGTCCCCCCCTAAAAATATACTCCAGTTGGCTTTACCATTAAACATGTCATGCCACTGTATGAACACATGTCCAAATTGGCTGCATCAAAATGCCAGTCTAGCCACATGATAGCACCTATCATGCTTGCTTTATCAAAGATGCCCGATAAAAAAATGGCATACAATAAAAAGAAATGACCCTACTGTCTGCATCAAAAAATACCATTCTAGCCACATAACTCTACTGATGCTTCATTTATTAAAAAGGATGACAATACAAAATGCCATGCCACAATAAGAAATGGATGGACAGGTTTAATTAAAATGCCACTCTAGATACATAATAACATCATGCTTACTTTATCATAGATGCACAGTAGAACATGCCAGGCCTGCACCCTAACCCTCCAGCGGCTCACACACAATGAATGTTATTATTTATTAGGAATCCATCATAGATGCCTGGTAGAAAAATGTGGTGCCTGCCCCATCGTCCCCACAGTGCATCAGATGCACACATTTTGATTATGTGTGCATGCTAGGCACTGGGGGGAAGGGGTCAGGCATGGCATTTTTTATTAGGCATCTATCATAGATGCCAGGTAAAAAAAAGAAAATTCCTTGCCTGTCCCTCACTCCCCCAGCCCCTCACACCAGAAGCTAGTTTTGGCAGATAGGTAGGGGGGGTTGTTCAACAACCACTCTTTTAACCAACCCCCTAAAAAATAAATCAAATCCAAGGCCCACCACAAATACACACAAAATGTTCACACGCAGCATTCACCAGGTTATTCACTTGTGCACCCATCATCATAAACTCACTCATTATACGCAACACAAGCATACACACGCATTTACATTAAAGTACCTTCTGCCACAGTCCTGAAGTTATTTCCCAGTGCTGCAGCGCCTGTGTAGCATGAGCAGGAACCAGGAATGAAAGAGTGCTTCCTGGTTCCTGCACAGATGGGCAAGAGCCATAGTGATGATGATAAAGCACCCAACTAAGTTTGTATGTGCGGGGAGGCACAATAACGTCCCATCACACATATAAACATGCAGTTCCCCAGCGGAAATCCCCAAATGGCTATAGAAGGTTTGGGAAGCAAAAGACCCCCGCTTTGCATGGTCCATTGGACATGCATAGCTGGAGAACAGAACTGTCAAACGGAAGCCGTGTTTCCCTTGGACAGTTCAAGACAGTTCAAGCCAGTCCAGGAGCCCTCCCTCAGCTGCAAAAATCAACTGACAGTGTGCTCGGTGTTTACACAGGGCTGGCTCCCCGGCTTCTCCATAATGGACGTGGGAACCGGCAGGTCAGCGCTCCCTCGCCCATGATATTCAAAAACAAAACTAGTTGATGTAACTCTTGGGACACCTTTGACAATGAGGTGTTACTGCATGCTGACTGAGGTACTCATTAAGAGTTGGGCACTATTACCAGATGTAATACAGAGACACTGAGGGCCTCATTACGAGTCCGGCGGTAACCGCAGCAGTAAAACCGCCTGATTACCGCCGGACTCGCATTACCATTCCGCTTCCATGATTCCTGGATTTACTGGGGCATTACAACCCCGGTTTTCCGGGAATCACGGAGGCGGAATGGTGTTAATCCCCATTCCCATCGAGTCCTATGGGACTCAATGGGAATGGGGATCATGGAAACACCGGCAGCATCTCGTAATGCTGCCAGTGTTTCCTCGTCCGCCTGCAGGTGGGCAGTGTTAAACCCGCCAGGTCAGACCTGGCGGGAACATCACCTCCCGCCTGCAGGAGTCGGGATCAGGCAGACCGGAAACAACGGTGGCGGCGGGTTTACCGCCACCGTTATTTCCGGACCGCCTGAGTTATAATGAGGCCCTGAATCACCTTTACCACAGCAGGTAATAGTCATTTACTGCCCAATTCAAAGACTCTGTTCTTCTTCATTCTGGGGCACCATTTCACTGTTTTGAGGCTATGGGGAATAACCACATGCTGCATTTTTTCCTTTATTTATTATTTATTTGTGTATGCATTAATATAAGCGCATAAAGCCTGTGGGCATCTAGGGGCTGGTTACAATCAAAAACAGAGAAAGCACCTTGCCGTATTTGCTGATGTGGAAAAGGAGAAGGGTTAGTTAAAGAGGGGGGCTTTTAACTTTTTCCTAAAGATGTTGTGGGATGGTTCATCTCGCAGGTGTGTGGAGGGTCATTCCAGAGAGTAGAGGCGCAGAGTGGGAAACCATACCTCCCTGATATCTAACAGGTAAATCTCATGGTGATGAGGAAACGTTTGTAGGCTGTTCTCAAAGGACTTGCATGGGTATGTTTTAAGATTGTTTGTGCAATGTAAGATGGGTGTTTTTTACTGGCCTCACTGATGTGGTCATGCTTGCCAATGTCTTGTGCCATTTGCAGTGCATTGATCTCTATTGTTTGAAGCTTGCTCTAGTTTTTGGTGGATGTACCGCAGAGCAATCAGTTGCAATAATCAGGTTTTGAGCAGATAAGAGCATGTGCAACTTCAAGACGGTTCTTAGTAGACAGGAACGGTTTGCCAGCAATCATAAGGTCTGCTTTGTAGCCAAATGTGGAGGCAATATGATTGACCTGTCGGGTCATGTTTAGAGAGGAGTCGAGGTATACACCGAGAGTTTTCACTGAAGCGTCAAAAGGAATGCCATGAACATCAATGATGAAGACTTTGTATGCTTGGTGTAGTTTAGCTAGGTGAGTCGGCCCAATGAGAAGCTCTGTCTTTATCATCATTGAGGCAGAGGCTGTGGGTGGCCTTCCATGATTGTATGGCCATGCAGATCATGTTTATTTTGAGGTAATCCTGTGTGTGATTGTTGGTGAAGTGGATGAGGATTTGCGTGTCATTGGTGTAATTGGTGTGTGAGATGCCAAACAAGTCAAGGTGATCAAATAATGGTTTTGTGTAGATGTTGTACAATGTAGGAGAGATACAGGAGCCTTGCAGTACTCTACAAGAGATTGGTGTGGGGTCCGTGGAGGCTTCACCGTCAAAGACACATGAGGTTCTTTCAGCTATGTATGAGGCAATACAGTTAGCATCACCCAGGGAGAAATGAGCTGATGAGGTAAGGTGGTGGAAGAGTGTTTGGTGATCAACAAGGTCAAAAGCAGCAGAGATGTCAATATGTAAGAGGAGGGCAAGGTTGGCTATGTCCTTAGCATCATCTAACTGATTACAGAGATCCAGAAGGGCTGTTTCTGTTCCCTGCTTATGGCGGAACCCTGATTGCAAATGCCCCGAATGTGTTGTAATTATAAGAATAACTGGATTTGTAGGTATGCGACTCTATTAATAATTGTCTAGAGGAATAGCACTATAGTCACAGGTTGGAAGTCGGTGTGGATTGAGGGGTCAAGGGAGGTTTTAGCTTTGGGGAGATCCAGGATTATTTGAGGACGGGTGGGACTCTGCATGTAGTGAAGGAGAAGTTGATAATGGTGCCAATGAGTTGGGGAAGGGGTTCATCACTATCCTTTACAATGGAGGCTGGGCAGGTGTTTCCTTTTCATCGAGAAGGTTTGAGGAGTTCAATTACGTTGCTGAGAGGGGAACACAGATAGGTTGATACTTGAAGGGAGGAATGTTTCGTGCTTCTCCATATGGTGGGATGAGAGGTGGGGCTGGCAGGGTACTATTTAGCTTGGCTTTAATCTTGGCTTGCAGTAGTGGAATTTTGCTTTTGAGGGTGTCTTGGACGGTAATACACCAGGAGTTGTCTTTAAGGATGATAGACAGGGTCAGAGAGGGGAGCTATAGCTCTCAGAGGATGGTAAATAGATCACGAGACCTGGAAGATTCCTTGGTGATTCTGTAAATGTAGGTGATTGCTTTGGCATCATGAATAGTTTGTCTCTAGAGGAGGGAAGTCTTGCCAAAAGTATCTTTATTAGTTGGTAAGGGTTCATTGTGACAAGCAGAGTTGCATGCATTTTCCCCCCTATTTATTTATTTATTTATTTGTTTGTTTATTTATTTATCTATTTATTTATTTATTTATTTATTTATTTCATGTATAAGAGCACACAAAGCCCAGGGGCATCTAGGTGTTATTTACACAGGATGAGTGGGGGGGGGGGGGAGGCAACACAGGAAAAAAGTTAGTTGAAGAGGTGGGCTTTGAGGTGTCCCTAAGTTCCGGGGTGAGCCAAGTGTTGAGGTGTGTTTTATTTTATAGGGGGTTGGTAAGAACCACGTACAATTTGCCGCTGGAGGTTATGTTGACTAGTAAGGTTGTGTGTATGAAGCAAGGATATTAAAAGTCTTGTCACTTCTGTTCAGAATTTAGAGTGCAGCTTTAAGTGCCCTGGTTTGTTTTTTCACACAGTGCCAGAATCCATACAAAGTGCCGACACATGTTTCGAGCATGAGGTGCTGTGCCTGGGATCCATGATGGAGAAATCCAGGGTGATTTTGTTGCTGGTTAGCAGGCTAACAGGCCAGCAATACCTCTGGAGACAAGATGAGCGGTCACTGTGATCTTTCAAGTTTTTTTTTTTATTTTAGCCTTCTGAGCTTTGAGGGGGGCCAGGAGATCTAGAGTGTTGCTGAGCAAGGTGTTGTGGAGTTGTACCATGGAAGAGGTATCCTTGGTGATGGGGGGTTGCCTAAGGAGTGCGATGATCTGGGTACTGGTCAGGTTGCAGGTGCTGTGTGCCAGGGTGTTAGTCGGTGCAGAGGTTTAGTGCAAGGTGGTCTGTGTTGGCTGGGGGAGGGGATGGTAAAGGAGATGGTATGGTGGTCTGACAACTGGCAATGGAGGTTTGAAAGGATGTTGACATTGCATTTGTGATCCAAAATCCAATCTAACGTACGGCCATGAGAATGTTAAGGTCAGTGACCAATTGCATGCAAACTAAAGCTACCTTGGAGCTGGACAGGGAGGTGGCCTCTGTGTCCAAGGGGTCATTGTACCCAGGATTAGGAGTTGAGTGTTAGTCTTAAGGTTGGATAGGATGAGTTTAGAGAGGATTTCTTCAAATGTTGCAAGCATGCCTTAAGGTTGGTATATGAGGTGAAGGGTGATGGTGACATTAAGTTGGAGGGTGATGGTGGCATTAGATGAGGATTATAGTTTGCAGTTATAGATCTGCAGTTCAGGAGTTGCACTGCATAGATAGAAAGTGGAGGGATAGTGGCTACACCACCTCCTTTTTTCACAGTCCTATCACAGCATAGTAGTAATAGCCACTGGGCACAGCTATGGGGAAAAGACACGGGGCACAGCTACGGAGAGTGTGAGGCTGACAACAGGCGTAAACAAGGTTTCTGACAGTGCAAGGATGTCCAGGTTATTCAAGGTGATTAGACGACAAAGGCATTATTGTGTTGAGTAGGGCATCTTGGAGTAGGAGCACCTGAAGCACAAGGGAAAGTGGTGCTGCTCTGGAGTGTTGACGGTCATTGTGGTAGTGCGGGTTAGGGGTGATGATGGGTGCAGTCCTGATTTTGGAGGTGTCCATTTCACTGTCTCTCTCTGGGAGGAAGTGAGAAATTGGTGGCGGAGGTAGAGCATGTGGCCAGGTGCATGGTGCATTCACTGAGAGCACATGATTTGGTCTTAGATATGCACCAAACTGCTGAGCTGGCGAGGGAAGTTGAAAGAGGGGATGGCTGAGGGGAACGCCAGGGGAACGCGAAGGTATGGGGGTGAATCTCACTGGGCAAGTTGAGGCTTGGGCGTTGGCCGTGGTAGCATGGAAGTTGTCCAGTTTGGGGGATTCCTGGAACTTAGTAGTGCATATTGTTAGTAGTGCATTTGGGGTGTACATTGCTCTGGTACAGCATCTGTGAACAGGCGCTGCATGTGTCAGGTATTTTGGTGTCTAGTGCTGGCATGACGGCCATAAGTATTGGATCTCTGGATGTGAAGTCGTCGGTCAGCACGCTCCACAGCAAATGGAATTGAATGTCTCTACCTGTCCCAGCAGTCTCTTTTTATGTGTTTTGAAAAAGGGTGTGTGCCTGGCATAACTGAGCCTGCCCCTCTCTACTTGTCATTGGTCCAATTCTCCCCTCTCCCATGATTGGGGGAATTGGGTTGTGAGTCAGAGTGATGAGGTCTGTTTATGGGTCAGAGGATCCTCCCCTGGTCAATTTGCCCACAAATCTATATTTGATTCAAATACATATTTCCCAGATACACATTTGTCGAAATTACATGTACACATTATATATTCCTTATGGTCCATGCTTGTCCGCCTCTGATCTTCCTGGGGGCTTGCATTCAAAAATGACAACATTTTGCACTTTTTGACTGGTTTACCAATATCGGACATTTACCAAAAATTACACACATGTGTGCAAGGAGTATGGACATTAATTGATGAAGTGTCAGATTTTTAACATGCAGACATTTGGAGTAAGACCCTATTTTCCGCTAGCATCCCCCCAGCATACACCACAGGGTCCTAACACCTCTTAAAACGTGCACAGAAAAATCACAAGAATAATGATATTACTTATATAATTCTGACAAGTCCGTACTATGAATTATCCATCTTTTTTTAAATTATGCTCTGGCCCAGATGGGTGTGGTTTAGGTTCCAAAGCACATGGGTGAAACTTCTGTCTGCCCCCGCCTCCAGCTCGGGTGGCTCCCAGAGGCACTTCTCCTCCCACTTCTCCCAAGATGAAGCCACTTTACGACCCCCCCAATATAACATTTGCCTGAGTCCAGGACAAGGCTTTGTGCAACCTCCTGCAGGTGCCCCTCCCCTAATCTAATCAGAGAGGTGTCACCTCCTTTTGGTGGGGAAGCAGGATGCAGCTAGGCCTGGGAAGAGTGGCTGAGCAGGTTTCTCCTGTCGGGGGTAGTTGTCAGGCAGAATTCAGCTAAATGTCATATACTTCCCAGTTTAAATCCAACTTACAATTTTTACATATACATTAAATAATTACTTCCTTCAAGTCATTTCAGAATATAGTTTTACATTGTGTCCACCTCTTAGCAAGTCTTTCCTTGGCCTGGTTTGGGTTCCTCTGTTCAGTTTTACACAAAAGTTTGTTGGTTTTAAAACGCCGGCTTTCTGATAGTGGTGAGTACCAGTATTGCATCCATTTTTGAGATCTTTCTTGAATTACTGCATTTCAATAGAGTGGTCTTTTGCTTGATAGTATAGGACCCTTGCTTAACATTGTTTTGATGGCATCCTTACAGTAGAGTGGTGATGTATAGATAGACCCGGTCCCCCACAGTATATTCCTTCCTTGTGATCTTCAGGTCGTAGTGGGTTTTCATGCTATCAGCTGATCTTTCTAGATTCCGCTGAGCATACGCAAAAGCATGTTGGAGGTGTTTCCTCAAATTCTCCAAATACTCATGAGTTGTGGAGGCATTTATCAATGTCTGCTCTTGGGTCCTGTAGAGCAAATGTTGATGAAGCACCATCTTGCGTCCAGTCATAAACTCAAATGGTGACATTTTGGTTGCAGATGAAGGGGTAGATCTTATGGCCATTAGGACCAGAGGTAGTCGGATATCCCAACTTGGCCCAGAACCTGACACAAACTTTTTTAAGATGCTCACAATGGTTTGGTTGTATCTCTCCACTGCTCCAGAAGAAGCTGGCCTGTAAGCAATATGTAGCTTCCTATTGACCCCCAGTATCTTCCACATTTTTGTCATTACTTCACTGGTGAAGTGGCTACCTCTGTCTGACTCAATCCTTTGAGGTAGACCAAAATGGGAAAAGATGTGGTTAATCATCAGGGCGGCTGCTGTTTCTGCTTTGCAGTTTGGGGCTGGGAGACATTCCACCCACTTGGTAAACAAGCATGTAACGGTCAACATGTACTTGTTTCCTCTAGACGAGCGAATTACAGGGCCTACAAAGTCGATTTGCAAATCTGACCATGGCAGTGTCATCCCCCTCTTTTGGAGAGGCGCACGGTGTGTGAGGGATGATGGCTGAAATTGTGCACACACAAGACACCCCTTCAAGTATTGGTCGAGGTCCTGCCCCATGTGTGGCCAGTATGCAACCTCTCTTAAGATTTCCAGTGTTGTGTGAAACCCCCTATGACCGGCGGTGGCCGCATCATGGGCGTGACTTAACATCAGGCTTCGGAATGAGGTAAGAACCACCCACTGATCATGGCCAGCTTGGGATTTCCTTACCAACAAACCGTCTTGGATTCGGAACATTTTTGGACATTTCATCAACACTCTTAGGTCCTCTTTCCCAATGTAATCGGTATCCGTCAGGGGAAAGTTCTCAGGGTCCTCAATGTGTTGGTAAAACTTACCAATTATTGGATCCCCCTTCTGAGCTGTAATCAAATCAGCATCAGGGGTCTCCTTACTCCATTGTGCAGTTGAAAGATCATTGTGAGCATTTGTCTGGGACCTAGTGATAGCAGTGACCTGGATTTCCCCCAACAGGGACTCTATTTCTAGTAGATCCCCTTGGATGGCCCCGGTTTTGGCCAGCTGATCAGCTAAGTCATTTCCAGTTTTGTCTGGTCCCTCTACTTTGGAATGACCCTTGATCTTTTTCCAGTAGATGGTCATCCCATACGAGGTGACCAGATCATCAATATTTTGAATTAGCTTCCCATGTTTCAGGGGTTTGTTATTAGCACATAACATGCCTCTGGTTTTCCAATTAACCAGGTGCTCCACGAACCCGTTCCGTACATAATCCGAATCTGTGATTATGACCAGTTCGTGCAGTTGATGTTGGACAGCAGTGAGGATGGCCTGATGCACAGCCATCAATTCTGCCACCTGACTACTTCGGGTACCAATTTTGTATCCAGCGGAGGGTTCTGGGGACTCATTCACCCATGCATTCCCTACGCCGGCCACCAGTTCTTTCTCCCCGTTGTTGTCAACATGGTACGAGCATCCATCCACATAGACAGTGGGCATTCCCTCACACTTGTCTTCTTCAAAGACTTTGTGTGGGGAATTAAGTTATGCCTCCATGTTGTCCTTGATTTTTAGACTTTCGTCCTCGAGACGGTTTTCTCTGGCACAATCATGGAAGTCAGCCAGACCTTGCGCGAGGGGACTCTTCTTGTTTTGGCCATATCTGACCTCCACAGGAAAGCCTTGCATTGACAGAATCCAGGAAGTAATTCGGGAATTTCTCACATTTCCGGCCCGGATTCTGTCACTTTGGAGATATTGCAGAGGCTGGTGTGGAGTCTCCACTATGATGTGTTCCCCCTGGATGAACGGGCGGTAATTCTTCAATGCCCACACCGTTGCCAGGAGTGCAAAAATCGTTGAATTTTTCCTCCACAGAGGATAAAGTTTTGCTCGCATAGGAGATTACTTTATTGACCTTGTCATGCTTTTGGTATAATACTGCTGTCAAGCACGTATTAGAGAACCCTGTCTCCAGGAAGAACTCCTTGTTTCTGACAGGGTAAGCTAGGCAAGGCACTTGTGAGAGGCTTCTTTTGAGTTGTCTTACTGCCTCGGATTGTTCTGGACCCCATTCCCACTTGACCCCCCCTTCAAGAGATGAATCAGGGGTCTAGTGAACTCTGCGTAGCCTTCAATGAACGTTCTGCTGTAATTAGTCAGTCCAAGGAGGCTCCTTAGTTCCCGCAGAGTCATGGAGTCTTTCAGTTTCCAAAGTGCTTCCACTTTCTTTCCCTGGGGACAGAGACCCTGAGGAGTAATCTCATGCCCCAAGAAATTAACACGGGTTCTACACCACTGTGCTTTCTGAAAGGAAAGTTTTGCTCCGGCGGCCCTCAACTGTGTCAGAACATAACGGATCTCCGCTATGTGTTCCTCCACAGATTAACTTTTGATGAGGACATCATCTACATAAGCCAGGTTACCCCTCGCACCCAGGTTAGGCATGGCCTTATGTAGGAAAATGTTGAATTCATTGCCGGAGTTGAGGTATCCGAAGGGAGTCCGGGTCCATGTGTACTGCTGGCCCCCAAAGGTAAAAGCCAGTTTGTATTGGTCCTCCCTACTGACAGGCACGGTCCAGTATCCATTTATCAGGTCTATTGCTGTAAATACCTGTGACCCCTGAATCTGGGCCAGCCCTTGGTCAATGTATGGCAGAGGCCATTGGGAAGTATGGACCCATTTGTTGTCCTCCCTAAGGTCAGCGCAGAGTCTTGACTGGTCGTTTGGCTATAATATTCCCAGCACCGGATTATTGAAGGTGCTGTGTACTGGACAGATTATTCCCCAGGACTCAAGGTTCTTAATTATTTCAGTAAGAGACTCCATGGTTGCGAGAGGCAAACGATATTGCTTCACAAACACTGGAGTCATTCCAGGGTCCGTGGGAATTGTTGTCGTGTGGATGTCGGTGCAACCACAGTCATATGAGTCTACCGCAAAGGGATCTTGGAAATCCAAGAAATCCAATTCAAGAAAACTTGTTTCAACTCTTGCTTCTGTTCCAGAGTCACGCAGGCATCAGCTAGGTTGACCCTCTCTTCCACCATCTGCCTGAAGCCTGGAAGACTTCTGGTTTGGCTGTCACAGCGGCCTCCTCCAGCTGGGTGGAGAAGTCCCTGGTCAGAGTGCTGATTTGGACTGCAGGCTTCAGGTGGGCAAGGCAGCCCTCATGGACCTGGAAAATCACCTCATCCCTCCTGAAGTCACAAGTCACATCTTCCTTACCATAAGGGCAAGAAGTGTACATCAGGAAGTTCCCCCCATGCCAGGTGAAAATCCTGTCTGGTGTTGTGTTGTCATCACTATCACTGTCAAAACAGTCCTTGGGGATTGGTCCTAACAGTTCATTTCCTAGATCAATGGAAAAATGTTGGTCATCAACCGCCATTCCAATAATTGTGCCTGCGGCTAGAGTAATACTCTTTAAGTCGCTGTTATCCACCTCTATTGGAATGGTGTCATGTTCCCTTTGACTAATGGAGTTGGGTTTACCCCCAACCCTTGCTGTTGGAGAGAAGCATTTAGATGTATGTAAGCATCAGGGTTTTTCAATTGTTGTCCTCTTTTAACTTTCACTTCCAGGGAGAATTGTCGGGTCCTTTCTGGGATGGTGATTTCCTCTTTAATCTGAATTTCAACTGCATAAGGTAGCAATTGAGCTGAACTAAATGCTTTTTCTGGATCCTCAAAACCCATGGGATTATCAGCTAATCAGGACCAAGCTTTGAAGTTTATTAGGTCCAAACTAATGGCGAAGCGATTAAGAATGTCACTGCCTAAGTAAAAGGCGGCAGTGACATCTCGCACGACCCAACAATTATGGACTATGATCTTGTTGCCAATGGAGATTTTGAGCATACACCTGCTTGGCAGGAGATGTTTGGAATTAGGTGCTTCCAGGTCCATTTCCCATTTGTCTATCAGTTTGAATTTGGGAATGGCTGGATCTTTTGGGAGTTGGCGGAACATGGCTTCGCTAATGAAGCTCTTACCGTTGTTCACACACACTCGAGCGAGAACAGAGTCCTTCCCATAATTTAACTGAACAGGGATGAACAACTGCTCTCCAATTTGCTGAATATCAGCCAGGCTCTGAGCTGATTTCACATCTTCCTGGACTATAGGAGTGGGAGTGTCTGATTGTGGATTGGTAAAGAATTTCTGAGTGTTTCCTTCCAGTGTGGAATAGCACCTTAAACTGGAAGGAAGGTTGATTTTCAGAAATAGAGAGGACCCCCCACCACCAGTCTGTTGTCCTACTGCTATTACTGTCACGTCTGGAATTTGGTTGTTCTGGAAGTGAAATTCTACTTGGTCAGATTTTTGTTCAACCATGTGGCAGGTGCCATTTAAACTAACATGGTTGACACTCTGTTTTAATTTTATTGGTCGGCTAGTCTGGGTCCAGAGGACCTTGTTTGCACAATCTATTAGAGGTGACAACCTTCTCAGGAGGTTGTTCCCTAGTAAACAAGGGGTGCCCTCTGGAGTCGCTGCTATAACCGGGTGTTTCACCTTGTGTCGCCCAATTTTTAATGTCCAAGTCTGCAGTCCCTTCGACGGGAATTTCCTTCCCGTCAAAGTTCTGCAGTTGTCCAGGAAGAGAGGTGAGAGGAATACAGTAATTCTCCCACCTTCCTGCATTTAGTTCATCAAAGGCCCTTCTGGACAGAAGGGTAGCTTGAGATCCAGTGTCCACCAGTGCCAAAATTGTACCCTGCCCCTGTACTTGTACCGGGGCATAATATTTTCCCTCCTTCTCCTCTAGGGGGCACAGATAATGCACATTTTTGGACAACTGGTGGGCTAATTTTCTGGTTTTGGACATGGCGAGAGAAGAGATTTGGGCAGAATTCTGTGGAGAGTCTTGGGAATCCAAAAGAAAATGTTGGCAACTGGAGATCAGAGCCATTGTGGGTTCCCCTGGTTCCGGTTCTGGGCCGCCCCCACCTTTTTGGAGGCAGTCACCAGGATGGGTTTGAACCAGGGGATTTCGGTATTGTGGGTTCTGGGATGAGATGATGGGCGGCAGTAGCTCAGTCTCCATATCTCCCCAGGCCCTTTTTGCCTTATTGGCCTTTCTGGTTCGGGTAACCCTGGTCCATTCATCCTCTGACTCAGAAGCACTGCTCCCAGAGGTGCCCGTCTGATCTTCCAGGTTTTCCCGGATTCTGCAAGCCTGGAATGGCTGGCAGAATGTGGGGACCGGGTCTCCTGTGTCCTGTAATGCTCAGAGGAGTCTTCAGATCCCTCCTTGCTGCCAGGATTTGATGGGTACCCCACCTTAGACCTATCTGGGCAGAGGTTTTCAGGATGCCCTTAATGGGCCTACTCTCCTCGGGTTCCCCACTAAATTGCACTGTGCTTGGGTGCCCATACCCGGATGCCCGCCCATCCATTCCTGGGAGGTACTGGCCTATGAGCCCCATACTTCTAGCTGGATAGTAATCTGCCATCCCCGTGGCCCTGGGCTCATGTGCGCGAGGGGACATTGGGGTGGCAGAGTCCAGGGACTGAGAGAGATGAAGGCCTCTGGTACTAGGGCTCCTGAGGTTATGCTCAGGAGTTTCTCTTTCCCAGCGAACCTCATCTCTATCCCCCCCTGTTCCCTGTTGCAATGCAAGAGTCTGCGCTTTCAATTCCTCAGTTAAGGCCTTACTAGACTCTATCAGTCTCTCCTGCATCACCACCTGTTGCTGGAGCCTATCATTGTGCTGGCAGAGAGCCTCATTCTCTCTCTGTGCCTCCAGATTGGTCCTGGAGTACTGGGCCAGTCTCTGCTGCAGGAGGGTTACCTCCTGAGTCCCATCCCTACTGGCCTGCTTTTTTCTTGCCAGAGCCTCTTCCACCCTCCTGCTGTGCTCTAACAAGTTCTGGTGTTCTTTTTGGAGGTCACCCAGCCCCCGGAGGGCCAGGTGATTTTCTTCCATTTTCCTTTTTAAGTGGCAGACTTCCTGGCCTAAGGTTTCCCTTTCCTGACTAAGAGCCTGCATCTGTGCCGCCAGGTCGTCCCTTTGCCTTTGGAAGGCACCAGCTTTCTGGCGCTCCTGGTCAAACTCTGCCTGGGTATCCAGGTCTTTCAAAATCAGTTTATTGCTTTCCTCTTTTTCCCTATCTAGGTGGCTTTACAGGGTGACTACCTGCTCAGCACATGCCCTATTGAAATCTAATTGTTGCTCCAGCTTTTTCTGGCTCTGCAGTAGGGAGTCCAAACTTTCTTGGTACTCCCTCTGTAAGCCCAGAAATCTGGTATCCTGGTCAGCCTTTTCCTGTTGCAGCACATCCATATCCTCCTTTATTTTAGTGATGTACTGTCTGCTGCCATTTTCTGACTCCTGGCACCTGGCAGCCTCTGCTCAGAAGAGTCCAGATCAGATTGGGCCTTCTCTAACGCCATCTGTTGCCTATTTGCCAGATCTTGGCCTTCAGAACATTTGTCCTGCATGGCTCCCATATATAGGTACAAATATGCCACTATCCTGGCAATCTTATTATGTTCATCTTTGGCTTTAGGGGCCATATATGGTTCACTCAGGGCCACATGTAGGGGACCCTGATCTCTCCATGTATCTGACCCTGTTTCAGTGACCTGTTGTGCGATTGCCTGCAACCAGACCGTTTGGTCCTGATGAGTCCACTCACCTCTCACAAATAGCTTATGTAAGAAGTGCTCTCTGGCTATTTTGATGTCTACCAGTGTTGTCATTCTGGAATTTGAGTTCCTTCCTGACTTACAGAAGTTTGTATTTTATTTTTGCAAAACAGACCTTCTCCTTAGAGCGTTCCTTTGAGGAGTGCTTTACAGCATAACACAGCGTGGTGATCCGACCGGATGTATGTCTCCTGTCAGTTAGCACACTGTATTAATCTGCACAAGTGATAGATCTAACCCAGAATCTCCCGGATGAGCCCCCTCTTTGTTAAGCGGTTTCACTTCAACACTACAGCTAAGTCAATGCCTAGTCTGGGATGCTGAGGGAAACCCTTATTGATATATTTTTAGGTCCAGTTCATGTACTCTGGATGACAACCCTTATATAACACCTCTCTCTTAGAATCCCCCTGACCCCACTGAGCCAAGAAGTAGGTCGGTTTTGCAAATTTAAAAAGTTTATTTGAGAAATACAACAATTTATATCTATCACACTTTTATAATAAATTAATATTGGATATCACACGTAAAATATGACAGTGATCAACAATGGATAATGTTCTACTGGTAAACTGATTTGGGTACTTAGAATTAGTATAGAGGATGAGGTAGCTGAAATGCTTTATGGTTTCAAGGAAATGCAAGGTGGAATAAATGCAGTACAGAAAATAAACTGATATGGTTTCACAAGAGATAATATGTTCACTTTTCCCCTGGTGGCAATTCACACCCCCCCCCCCTATATGCAATGCAAGGAGATGGAAGTAACACACACAGTCTTCAGGAATACAATCAAATACAATACAGAATTCAGTTCCCCCCCAGCAAGCTTAGAGGAAATAGTTAGAAGTTTGAAACACAGGCCCAAAATGCTTTTAAATGTGATGGCAATGGATGGGAAAATGTGCTAACTGATTTTAAATCCCTCTAGAGATTTAGGGTGAGTGAGAGATGCTTGTTGGTATTAGTTCAGGCTCACTTTAGCAATGCTCTATGAGTTATTACCAGGTTGCAAACAGATTTTAACAAAGGAAAGAATGGAGCTGCTATTTTGACAAGTGGAGAAATTGAGCCAAAATCGCAAATCGCGGTAAATTTTGCGAGTGCGTAAATCGCGATTGTGGTAAAAGTATAGGCTTTAATACTTAGACTTCCAAGCTAAACAGAGACTACAGAAGGCCCACTGCAAGCAAAAGTATTTCTCAGCAGGCCTCAGCATCCTTAAAATCATTTGCAAACTATTCCACAGCCGGGCGAGCTGTCTGAATTCTTTGCCAAGAACTTTTGCCCGTACCCAGGAAGCAGTGTTACATCCAGAATCCACTTGATCCGGACCTGAAAGCAGAGCAGTATCCAAAACCAGAGATCCGGATCGCAGTGAGCAGAACCGGTGCCTGATTGACCCGCTAAGCAGAGAGAAACGCCGCTGGACGTGTTGACCAGATCCGTGACGAGGCCCATTCATTTCAAAATTAGGAGTGAGTATCTGCCAGAACTGTGCAGAACCCAATCTCTTAGTTAAAATAATCTAATCCAAACTATTTTAACCTAATTAGAACAGCCTCCTAGAAATCGTGTCATCTGTCATTTTTAAAGCTGCACAACTGTCACCTGTCGATTCTGCAACTGCAAGTGGTCACCTGTCATTTTGAGTTTTACTTTAAATCCGAAAATCTATCTTTATTAAATCGTCCGTATCTCTGGAACCGTTTGTCCTAGGTACGAGATTTAACTTTCCTCTGAAAGCCACCAGCCACCACCCCCACCCCCCAGCAGTGAGGGGCACCTGCCAGCAGGCCCCAACTCATGTCCCAACAAACAACATGTCCTAACAAAACAGCCCCATGTCCCTAAAGCCAACCCTAATCCCCCTTGCCCCCCAATCCAAGCATGCAACCATCCACAGAATCCACTCCCAAATTACTCATGCCATGACAGTCGAAATGAACCACCATGCCCATGCAGGAATGCACAACGTAGCCACACAGTGGCAACATCTGACTGAGGAAATGTTCAATGAGACATGCACAAAACCAATTACAGAGCACAACACCAATTCAGAAGTAATAAAAAATGTATTAAAAACATAAAGAACTGACTTGGAGGAATAGTAAAATGAAAATCAATGTACAATGACCGATGTAGAAAGAAAAAATGTGTAAATCCAATGAAGTTAAAAAAAAGAAAAATCATGTAGAATAAAAAAGTGGTCCATTGCCAATGTCCATAATAAAAACATAATCCACATAAAAAATAACCATTGATCCATGGGAATATAGAAAAAGAAAGCATGTACAAGTCTGCAACTATATACAATGTAAGTCCAAATGGTCCATTATCCACAAACGAAAGGAAACCTACAAAAAAGTCCTATGAGGAAAAAACTATATCCACACGAAGTGGAGCAATGTCCATTAACTCCAAATTAAAAGAAAACCAAAGGAAACCTAACACTATCTAACTATATACAATGGTGGCAGACAAGTCCTGCGGCTCACTCTGTGTTGTCCCGGGCCAGTGCATCATCGAACTCCATGTCGATGTCCCGGAGGCGGGCCTCTGCCTTAGCCCTGAGGTCTCGCAGGGATGCACTCATGGCCTGTTCCAACTCCCTGCGAGTTGCCTCGAGGCACTCTGCCCGCCTCAACGCCCGACGCATGGAGAACTCCGCCCTGACCATGGTGAGCCGCGCCTCTTCTGCCCGCCGCCGCTCCGCATCTATGCGCTGGCCCAACCGCAGCCACATGGAAGGCACTCCCATTCCAGGGTTCTCCTGCCCTCTGGCCGATACCTGCCCCTCTGATGTCGATGTACCCGAGCCATCATTGCTCCCACCTAGAGCATGCTGCTGTTGCTGCTGTCCATGTGCCCTGTCCGATGCCTTCACATCCTCCATCTGTTGGTCTCCAGTTGTTGTGGTATCCACCCCTGCTGGACCGCCATCTCTGGACTGTGGCAGGGATGGGATCTCCACCAAGCTGGCTGTGTTGGTCAGGCCAGGTCCACAGGGTGCCCTGGTGGAATCTGGGCCGGAAAACGGCAGGGAGAACGACTGGCACATAGTCTCCACAGAGGAGGATAGGTCCGCCAGAGTGTGCAACACATGTAGGAACCCACCGACCAGGGCCCCTCCCAACAGTGCCACGTGGCAACCCTGCTCTTCGTGATGGCGTGCGTACTCCGCCCAGGAAGCACGCGCGTCATCACGAATGTCACGCATGTGCAACGCGACACCAACCAGGACGCAGCCCATACGGTCGTGGGACCCCTCGTCTGCAGGTAGTGGAGAAGCAGATGACGTGGCACTCCCCCCTACCTGCGGACGGGCCTGGGACGGGGCATCCCTGCTGGTGCATGGTGGTGCAGTCACAGGATCAAGGACAGCGACATGCACAGGCCCCTCCGTGGTGACCTGTGCTGCCTCCTTACCCTGGCCCTAGACTGCACCACTTGCACCAGTGGTACTACCCCCACCAGGCCCCATGTGCGGCTCAGTAGCGGGCTCCTCCTCCTCTGTGGAGACCACCAACCTGGATGTCTCCACACCGTCTTCCTCCATTGCAAGCCCCTGTGGGGGCTCACCCGGCCCTTCCGCTACAGCCATAGTGGCAGACGCGGCACCAGCCCCCTCACTCCCTGATGATGGCAATTCCTGGGAGGGGGCTGGGCCTTGTGTTGCCGCCCGGTGGAGGCTTCCCCGCCGCTTGGCTCCACAGCGCCGTCTCCGCCCTCTTCTTCACTTGATGCTGCATAGAGGGAGACATAGAACACAAGCATCAGGGTACAGTACAATATTCCCCTAGACAGGAAGCAATAACACATGAGTGGCACTGTCAAAAGTCACTTCCATCCTGTCCCTCCACAACACATGGGTGAATGCATGCAACACACATGCAGAAACAGTCCCGGCGCCTGCAATCAACATCAGCATCCATGTACAAGGGCCTCTGTTAACCAAAATGTTGCCTTCAAACTCACATGCATCATGGCTCACACTGATCCTATGCACACACATAACCGGAGGGTCATGCATCATGGCTTGTACACCACAGACACAGTGGATAGACACAGTGGATACAACAGTGACGGCACTGCATGAGTGAATCTACACATCATCACAGACATGTGTCATGCATCCATGGCGTTTCAAAGTCACACACACACTTCTCAGACACACATACATGTGCACGATACATGTACATGACAGCAGGACACACCCCTCACACCCCCTCCATGTCCAAGAACAGAGACTGGCATGCTTTTATGTGTGCATTCCGCATACAGCTCCCCATGTTGCATTGGAACACATGCACCATCCATGTGGTTCACACATTACTCGTCTCACATGCATGACCATGATGTCCCTGCACACACACATCCATACATGGCCTATGTCACACATACAGGCAAGCATCAGACTACCAGCACACTGCAACATGCCCTGTCTCACACAGCAATGCTTGGCCACTTACCGCTCAACTCCAAATGGGTCTGCCTCTGAAGGATCCGGGCATGGAGCGCTGGGGCTACGTGTTCCAGGACCCTCATCTGGATGTTGCTCATGCTGCCCCGGCCCCCCCTTCACGAGGCGCCGGGCCTTCTAGAGGGTCCTGGACCTCAAGTCCTCCCAGCGCTTCTTGACGTGCTTGATGTCGCGGGTTGCCACCCCCTCCGCGTTGATGGCAACCACTGCGTCCTCCGAGATCCTCGACCTTCCTTCCTTGTTGGCACGTGATGTTCCGAAGAGGGCATCATAATGCCCCAGGACATGCTCCACCAGGACACCAACTTCCATCTGGGTGAAGCTGGTGGCCCTCTGCCTCTCTGACTGGGGGTCGCCAGTGGTCTCAGATGGTGTTTGCCCCGACATGGCGACCACCGAGGCAGGCGTGGGTGGGCAACTGGGTCTGGGGCTGGGCTGTGGAGCGATGGTATCCCAGTCGGGAGTCTTCTGTTCCAGCAGGGGTGGACACAGTAACTGGACCCCTGCGGATGGCTGAAGTGCAGGCACCAAATAGCAGGGCACGTGGGCAGCAGGCAGACAGGCGGCAGCAGATAGCAGATGGGAGCGTGTTCGGGACTCTTGGGGGCAGGAAAATGGCCTTTTGGCAAGGAGCGTGGTCTTCCGTGTGTTTTTGCGTGGCCAGCTTGATACGGAGTGATTTGAACGTGAAAAAATTGCACGTCAGCGTGTAATTCGAGGAAAGGCCCTTAGCGCGTAAGGGTGTCAGTGACGTTATGCGCACAGGCGTTGCCCACAACACGGGTGCATAGTGAATTAGCACGTGAGAAAACTGCACGTCACCGTGCTATTGGAGGAAAGGGCCTTAGCGCGTAAGCGTGTAAGTGACGTTTCACGTGTGGGCTGGCTTAAAAGGTACGAATATCATGCTATTTCCTTGTACGTGCCTTTTGTGGAGTGCGAGCGGGTGTATCTTGTACTTCATTGTTTGTTCACACGCGATTACTTCACAATGATTCCAGTTCGTACTCCCTGTTTCCTCAGACTGCGTTCTTTTCTTCTTTTGGTGGGGGTGTTGCCAACGCGCACACGCGCGTCTTTTTAACCTTCTTTTTCAAGGCAGACGGTGAGTCGCGCACGTATTTTCCAACTGTGGTTGCCCCCGTGTGTCGCGTAACCCTTCAGAGGTCATTGTAGGCTGCGTGTAACACGCGTACGCTTATTTTTGCATTTCTGGGTGCCACAGCGTAGTGCGGGTTTATTTTTCCATGCACGTGGTCTACCAGGGGTTGCGTGCATGTATGCTTTTGTTTTTGGGGTGCCTGTGCATTGCGTGACCCGTCATCTTCCCCCAGTGGTCACATACAGCCTTGCTAGAGCACTAGGGTACGAAGTCCATCTAGTACCCTACCCCTTTCACCCCAATTGCCCAGGACAATTGTTTACTGCAATTCCCATACGCACAACAACATCAGTGCCATGGTTGGGAGGCGACCAAGCAGTAAGGGAGGCAAAGGTGGCCGACCTCCAAAAGGTGGGTGTGGTGGGCACGATAGGGGACTTGGCCAGGATTTGCAGGGTGCCCCTTGAGCCCCGTGTGTGGAGGACGAATCGGGGACACCCATGCCCCCCCCAATGGCTGTGGGAAACGTAGCTAACACCATCCCAGCTCAGCCCTTGTTGGACCGGCCCGTTTTGGCACCTGAACCGGCACAGGATGACTTCCAGGTCAGCAAGTCTAAGCTACGTGTGGCGGTGAAAGTTGCTGTCACCAGGCCACCTTCCAAGAAGAAGAAGAAGGGTGCTCTGGCACTACAGGCTGAGACCCCAGACACGGCTACACACTCCGGCACGTCAAGGGAGCCTAGCTTTAATGACGCCGAACTTGATGCACTTGTGGCCTATGTGTCGGCACATAGCCACGAAATGGTGGTGACTGCAGGGTGCAAGACCACACCTGGTCAATGTAGGGCACACTGGCAGACCATTGCGGACCACATTAGTGCCCTTGGATTTGTGAGGCGCACAGCTGATGATTGCTACAAGCGGTGGAATAACCTCCAAAAGGTGGGTGTGGTTGGCACGATAGGGGACGTGGCCAGGATTTCCAGGGTGCCCCTAGAGCCCCGTGTGTGGAGGACGAATCGGGGACACCCATACCCCCGCAATGGCTGTGGGAAACGTAGCTGACACCATCCCAGCTCAGCCCCTGTTGGACCGGCCCGTTTTGGCACCTGAACCGGCACAGGATGACTTCCAGGTCAGCAAGTCTAAGCTACGTGTGGCGGTGAAAGTTGCTGTCACCAGGCCACATGGATCTGGGGCAGCAATGTCATCTGCTGCCTCAAGTCGCCAGGGTGGGGAGGCTGCGGGGGCAGCTGCAGCTCAATCCACCCCAGCTCCGAGTCTCCCAGCTGGGACAGTGTCGGTCCAGGTCCATCAAACCGACGTTGGCCCTGCCAACATCACCCTGCAGCCAATCCCTGCACCAAGACCTATGGTCATTGTGCCTTTACAGGCTTCTGTTACCCAGTCCACCTGCGCTTCTGCCCCTACTGACCAGAGCGGCGTAAGTCTTTCAGGACCCGCACCACCTTCCAAGAAGAAGAAGAAGGGTGCTCTAGCACTACAGGCTGAGACCCCAGACATGGCTACACACTCCGGCATGTCAAGGGAGTCTAGCTTTAATGACGCCGAACTTGATGCACTTGTAGCCTATGTGTCGGCACATAGCCGCAAAATGGTGGTGACTGCAGGGTGCAAGACCACACCTGTTCAACGTAGGGCACACTGGCAGACCACCGCGGACCACATTAGTGCCCTTGGATTTGTGAGGCGCACAGCTGATGATTGCTACAAGCGGTGGAATAACCTGAAACGCAGAGCAAAGAACTAGCTGGCTTCCATTCATGCCTCTACTATGGTGACTGGTGGTGGGTCTCCACCAGAGGACAACCAACTCACTGAACAGGAGTCTGTTGCTGGAACCTTCGTCACAGAGGAACAGATCCAAGGCGTGGGAGACCTACCAGATTACAATGGATTGTCCGGTGAGTGACCATGCATGTGTGTGTGTGTAATCCATGTGTATGTTGCATGGGTGACGTGTTCAGATTGAGTGCCAGGTGAGGGTGTGTAGTCCTGAGTGGTATGGGTCACCCATGGGCTTCCTCCAAAACATTCAGCAGCCTTGGATTTGGGTATGACAGTATCCCTTCTGACCACAGTAGCCAATTAGCGCAACATTACTGCAGTTGCCCTTGATCTGTCATCTTGCAACAACATTGTTCTGAATTTGTCAGTGTTCATTCAGCCTGATTGTTTCAATTCTCCCATTTTTGCAACACATTTTTCAGCCCTAATGCCACATATGTGACATGCTTCTGTCATTGATTACACCCCACATTGGGCCACATGTATTACCTTGTTAGGGGAATGATTAGTACATTCAGGCTGATTGAGTAAGGGCCTGCTCACAAACATTTTTGGGGCCTGTTTGAATGTGGAACATGATTGTTTTTTCGTGTCATGTTGAAGTGACCAACCATTGATGTGCCCATCTGCATGCTATCATTGTATTATTGTACACTGGAAGTGTTGCAGTGTGTGGCACATGCGTATTTTGTCAAACTATTTTGCATTTTTCGTCTCATCATGTCCATCTCACATGTATCGGTTACAGTACTCATTCACTGACATATGGCTGTACTTGTCAAATGCGCCATGGCTATGCTACATGCCATCTATGTGCTGGCAAGTGTCATGTATGTGTATTTGACATGCCACTCACAGGCTAATGTGTGATGCCGGTGCTACCCAGCTGCAGCAAATGTTTTGTTTTTCCATCTTGGTGACCTCAGTGTCTGCTTTTTGCCTCCCCTTCCAACTCATTGACAGTGCATGCATGCCAGGGTTATAGTCATATGGGACATGTGCAATTTGTGTACTGGATCTCTGGCTTATCAGGACTTTGTGTGTGCTATGGTGCTCATGCCTGTTTCCATTTGTTGTCTTTCATGTTTTTGCAGGTGATGACGCACTTGATGCTGTTGAGATGGAGGAGATGGTGCAGACCCAGGAGGAATCTCAGCCACGACCGGGCACCAGTGGAGTACGTGGTGTGGTGGTGGGTGAAAACCCAATCTTACTGCAGACCATACTGTCCAGGGGTGTCTCTGGTTGCACCTCCCCAGACCTCTATGATTCAGGTGCTGAATCGGATGATGAGACTTATGTGCTGTTGCAGGTGAGTATTTCTGGCAGGGATTCTGTTCTGTCCAACCCTCCTGCACCAGGGGTAGAACCCTCTATGGGGATGTCAGTGTTGGTAAGTCCGCCTTTGGCGATTACAGATGCAGGGTCACACTCCACAACATCTGTTCCTGGGCCAGCAGATCAGAGGAGGAATGCAGTCCTGCAGCCTCAGGCAGTGCTAGCACAGCAAGTGCAGATCGCCTTGCCCCAAACAGGTGTGGTGTCCGCCGACGCGGTAGCCGTACGCCACCAGGCAATACTGTATGGGAAAACTCCATGTACAGTATAGCAGCACAACAGGGAGCATCGGTTGAAATGATGGCTCAGGCAATGGAGACGGTGGCCACTTCCATTCTCCCCCCTGAAAGGCAGATGGAGCAACAACAGCAGGCAACAGATTCGATTTGCCAATCACACAGGGAAGACATGTTGGTGTCCAACAGGGACAAACAGGTGGAACTGGACACTCAGCCTGAAGCCATATCTCTAGAATCCCAGGGCCACAGGGAAGCCTTGAGGTTAGAACTCCATTTCCTCAGGGAGAGTCTGGTTGAACTTGAGGCTTCCCGAAATTTTAGGACAGAACAGCAGCTGGACCAGCTCACACGTTCGCAATCAGCTGAGCTGCAGGCAACCCATGAGGAGATCCGGGCATCATGCAAGGCCAATGGGCATTTTTGATTTATTTTTTTTCTTTTCTGTTTTTTTTTACAGCGTGTTTCTTTGTGTGGCTCCCGTGGGCATCCACTGTGTATTCCAGCTGGGCACATGCAGGCTTGTCCTGTGTTTGGATTAGATGCTTTGGTTCCTGACACACACACCCCTCCTGCTTCCCCTTTCCACGGGCTTGCAAAGGGTGTGACCAAGTGACAGTGAATTACAGAGTGACATTGGGCTCCCATGAGCTGTGTGGGCAGTCTGTAGTGAAAACTGTGTGTACATCCCTAGTGGGGATTGTTGTTGTATTGAACACTGCATGGTGTATTGATATGTGCTTGTGCATCCATGTCTTCCTCCTTATTCACAGGTACCTTCTTCATGTCTTCACAAGGCAGCCTCCTTTGCAGATGCAGTACATGTTGTATGCAGTACACTGACACATTTGCCTGACACTCTGCAGTTGGAAGGGGTCGATGTGCTGGCTTATTCAGGTTGTAGGACTTGCACTACTTTGATTTTGTACTGTCATATTTTGGCAATGTTTCATCCTGTGTTGCTGTATTGTGTTGCTGGTAAACATTTGGTCATGTGTGCTGTTTGTTATTTATTACTGGGAGCATATTGTCTGTGGCCTGTTTCCATTTGGGACAGTGCACTTTGTGACACTTGTGTCATGTGTTGTGCATTCCTTTGTTTGCTTTCACATTGCATGACATGCCATGGGGTGTTGGGTAGCGGAGATGGGGAGGGGAGGGGTTGGGTGACATGGCGCTATTTTCATGTTGTATTTTGCAAGGTTGTAGTCATTCATGCAGCATAAATGTGTGTCTTTTTGTGACACAGCATTGGTTGTCTTTCGGTAGGTAGGGATGCACACAATGTAACACTTCCAGGTGACCAATCTCAGGCTGGTATGGTTGTGACAGTTGACTGTCCCTTATGTCATCATCATTGATTGTCAGCTGGTATGTGACAGGGATGTGTGCACTCCACAGGGGTGTGATTTTAGGTGAAGAAATTAGCCACCAGCTGGTTACAGGCTGCCTCACCACATGCCCTTTCCCCTCCCATGCGCAGCAGCCGTGCATGTGGTTGCGGATGTGGGGGCACCACCATGTCCACCGGCAGGCCCCAGACGGGTTGCAACGTTGTGCAGGACACATGCTGCCACTATGATCCTGCACACTACGGGGACGCGTATACCAGCTGCCCACCAGAGCGGTCAAGGGAGCGAAAGTGTGACTTCAGCACTCCGAATGTGCGCTCCACTATGTCCTGGGTTGCAATATGGGCTGTGTTGTATCTTACCTTGGGTGGTGTGGTGGGGTTCCGAATTGGCGTCATCATGTGGGTGCTCAGAGGGTAGGCACTGTCCCCTGGGGAGGTGATGATGGGTATCATTAGTGAGGTTGTGACATTACTCAGTATCTGACATGCATGCATGTGCAGAGGCATTTATACTCACCAAGCAGCCATGTATCGCCATGCCGCCCAGCTTCTAGGTCCCGGTTTAGGGGTGACATTCTGAAAATCAAACTGTCATGGGTGGACCCCGGATATTTGGCATATACTGAGGTGATGATTCCCTTGGCACACCTGGTCATCAGGCATCCCAAAAAGGCTGGTCCTGGTTGTAAAAATTCTGGGCCTGACTATCCTCCTCCTCCTGCGATGTCCCACGACCACCACTGCTGCACGGAACAGTATATTCATCGTAGCGTCTTTGCTTGTTTGTTGTTTGCGTGCACTTTTATGCTGCGAAGGGCCGCGTACGTCTGCTTCCTGCTGCTGTACGTGTTTCCGGATTAGCGCGTCTTTTTTGGCGCATGCGTTTCCCCTGTTCGATTCCATGAATACGTGTTGTAGGCGCACGTGTGGGCGTTCCGCGCATTTAACTCCTGTACTTCCCTCGTAATGCCCAAATTGTCATGCGTTGTTCCCCATTCCGCGTGTTACGCCCCGTGTTACGCCCACTTTTTTTGTGTGCGCCGCGCTATGTGCGCTTTCGCTGTGCGTGTAGCGCACGCCGTTTGATGACATGTGCGCCCGCGTGTGCCACGCAGGATTTTAGCGCACATCCCAGGATTTACACGGGCACGAACTTCCATGAATCGATGTGCGCGGCTTTCGCATACTTGCGCTGCGATTTTCGCACTTGCGCTGCGATTCGCACGCTTTCACACACTTGCGCAGAGATTTTCGGCGCACATTAATTCCATGAATCGGCCTGTTAATGTGTAACTGAATCACTAAAATACATATTTAAGGCACTGATTTTGTATCAGTTATTTGGCATGTCAGTATTCATTAGACAACACAGCAATCCAAGCATATGGAATTGGTCGTTTTGCATTTTGTATGTATTTATTAACAGTATCATCAGAAATGACTTACAAAGTGGGCAATACCAGAGATGATGGACATTCCTAAGGAAAGGTGCCTTCACACAATACTATTGTTGGATTCAATGACACAGTCTGGGTGTTGAATGAGTAGAAGCATAAACCAGGGTCAGGTACTGCAGGACAACACAGAATAATCAACATGAAAAGCCTGAGGCTATGATTTACATATGTACATGTTACAACGTGCAGACCTGAGGACAGAATGGAGGAGAGGTGGGGGCTGGGTGGTTAGTTTGAAAAGAGGGTGCAGAGAGTTGGTGGGCTCCTCCAATAGCTAGCAGATGTACCATGAGACATATTTTGAAGAGGTCAAGTGAAGGGGTTCCTTTGATGATCAGGGGGATAGCACCACAGTGGAATGGGTAAAGAAGAAACAAGGAGCAAAGGCAGGAGAAGGCAGAGAGTAGGAAATGATAGTTTGTGAAGAGACAAAGAGAAGACAGCTAGATAGAGAGGGAATTCTGTGAGATACAGGTATATAGTGATTATGATTTTTCATGGAAAGCCACCATCATGACAGTAGGGTGATCTAGGTAGATTGAAAAGTCTGTGTCATATAATTGAGGACTCTGTTGAGGTGTGGGAGTAGAAAGGTCGAGCAAGAATGAAACTCATGCAGTAGTTTAGTTTGCTGAGTGAAATAGTGTGGATACGAGTTTTCGTTTAGTTGTGCCTGTGGACGGGCAGAGCTTTTGAATGTTTAGGAGATTGAGGCTTGATTCAGTGGCAATATCCATGATTGAAAGGTAGAGTTTCAGTTTGCTGTCAAAGATAACCCCAAGGCTTTGAGCCATGTATGTGGGGGTGATAAGGACAATTGGGAAAGAGATGTGAGAGGGGAGAGTGGATAGAATCGTCATGTGGGTGATGGCAGTTAGGTAGTTGGTTATGTGTTTGAAGATTGCAAGTTTAAAGAAGAGGAATATCTGAGTATTGTCAGCGAAGACAGGACAGTTAATGCCAGAGTAGGGCATGAGTTTGAAGGGGGAGTATGTGTACATTGGGATGAGGAGAGTGACTAGGACTGATCCTTGTGGAACCTTAACACAAAAGGTTATAGGGGAGGCTGTGCTGGAGACAGATTATTTGCAGACATTATCTGTTGGGAAGTGTGGAGGGCACCCAGTTCAGTATGGCTACCTTGGAGTCAAAAAGGAATATAGTTTGAAGTAGGTCGATTTATCTGCAGTGTCAAAGGCAGCAGAAAGGTCTCAAAGTATGGGGATTGAGGAGAGATAAGGAAGAAAAAAAAACTTTGCCTATCAATGTTTTTCCCCCACACTTATTGGCTGAAGCAGAAGACAGGCATATGTTCTGGGGGATGCTTTCTTCTGGGTTGAACTGTGACTAGATAGTCTATCTACCTTGAGTCAATGTGTTGTGACACTTGTGAGATTCTTGACACCCCATTGACATGAGAAGGGATAGTTTTTGTGATAGCAAGGTTTGGATTGATTTAGAGGAGACAATTACCAGGGAGACTCCATTATCTGTACAAGAAAGAAGTGGGAGGGATGTACTGAGTATTGAGATCAAAACTTACTTAGAAGATTAGAATCCTGCCCCCTTGGCAAATATTTTTTCAACACTTCTCGTAACTCTACAGGATTTCCTAGAAACTTAAAATTCCTGATAAGGCAACAAATGAGAGAAATACTGTTGTTAAACAACTGTGGTAGACTCCTATCCAAAACCTTAGAAGCACACCAATCCCATGCCAGTCATGAGACGGTAAGCAATAAGAGCCCTTCCTTCTGTTACATTATTATCCAAACCATTCCAATTCAAAGAGCCATTCTGTAAAGCTCTCGCCTCTCTGACCTATATGGTACTATAGTAGATCTCAGGTGCTTTTTTTCGTGGCAAGTCTTGTGCAAATGAATCTACTGATGTGGAGAGTGGCATCACTAGTTTACAACTACATGCAACAAATGTACAGTCGATATTTGGTTCACACCAGATACCTTCCTTCACCCAGAAATTAACTGAAACGGCCACACAGACTCTTGCTAGAAACCTTTGTTGGATATCCTTTCCAGCATTTTATTTCATTTAGAAGAGACACAATGGAGGTAGGTAGGGTCTATGTGCTGCTTAATAACAGTTTGTTTATATGACATGAGTGAGTGAGTGAGTGAGTGAGTGAGTGAGTGAGTGAGTGAGCGAGCTAGTGAGTGAGATAAGTGCCATAATTTTATGACTTTCGACTATTATTTGTAGACATTTCTCTGATGAAGGATTCACATCTGAAATGCATCAGACTCACGTCTGAGCCTGGGTTTATATGTAATGGAATTTTAACATCATGAACATCTATGAATATTTCTCTAACATCCAGTAAATGGGTTTGGACCAGCCTAGAAACATGTTGTGAACATATTGAGGTAATTTAATTGTATTATTTCCACAACGGATCACCCAGTTTCCAAGGAGTTTTCTAGTTAGATAACATTAGCATCCTTCCTTGCAGGGAAAGTGGCGATGAGGCCATGCATTCCTCAAGGGAACCTATGCTGGAGCCCACAGAAATGTTAAAGTCCACAGCCATTACACGGGGCACACGTTGTTGCGTATCATAATCACATTTTATCAAAGAAGAATGTATGACCCCTGACTGCACCTAGCAGAAGTTTCATACATCTGTCTGTCTTCTGAGACAAAGCTGACTGTCACCTAAACATGCCTGCCCCAAATGATCTGCTTGTGCTCATGATGAAGGATCACAAGGTGTTCTTGACACCATTGAGCCTGCTTAGGAGCCCATGGTAGTAAACCTGTGCATTCAATGGTCCATTCCAATTCAATATGGGTAATGTACCTCCCTGGCTGTTTACCTTTCGCCCTAGAGACAGGATAGGTCAATATTTCCTACCCTACCTAAAGACATTTCTAAAAGTATCGAAAATCCCTTCCCTTTATGTTTTTATTGTTTCATTTGTTCTTCTCTTGATATTTTCTCTCATCATAACATATTAAGTAAATATGTATCCGGCATATATATATATATATATATATTTATTATTTTGATCTGGCTGAATTTAAGCAACCTTTCAACATTAAAACGTCCAATATTACACATATTGCAATTTGCATTTTACAATGTACAATTTTCTAGACATATTGATATTACACATGTTACAATTAATATATATCTTTTACATACATGACAATAAAACTGATATGATCTAACGCCTAGCTAATTATTAAAGGAAAAACTAAATCTATCTGGTATTATCTATATTTTGGCTTTACAGGGGTGTTTTTTTAAAAATACTTTTATTATGTGTAAGTAAAGTGCATTAGTTTGCATAGAACTTTGAACATTTATTTTATTTGGTACCTGTAATACTATCATTAATTGGATGCATCCGCTGCTGTCTAACATGGCCCCAGGATATGCTGTCTACAGCATATCCTGGGGCCATGTTAAATAGGTGAAGGAGGTTAACAGTTCACTATGTACCACTTTCAAGTACATGACAGAGACACCAATTGACCTACTTGTACAACAGGGTTGGGCATAGTGCCTGAAGTCATTGATTGTCCTTATACTCCTTTTGACCAATGCACTGGTTTCATCACAACTACATATATAATAATAATAATAATAATAATAATAATAATAATAATAATAATAATAATAATAACATTATACTAACAAACACATTTTAGAAGAAGACATAATAATTCTAAGGATCACAGATCATTGTACTGTGAAGTTAATTCTAAGAAAATAAGGAAAACAAATAAAGCAAACCACCAAATACATTAAAGATAAACTATTAACATTTAGTATAATTAGTAGTTACACCAAAGCAGAGGATCTGCCTTAGGAGGTGGAATTGCATTGAGGAGGTGGAATTGCATTGAGCGGGTTGATGTTCATGTGACCAGGCCCTGCCAATCAGGGCTCTGCCCACCACCAATGTTCGTGTCTTCCAGGTAACTGATTAAGAATTACAGGCAGACCACATTGAGCCAGCTGCTGCTCTCACATGATCAGGTCCTGCCACTCAGTTCCGCCCACCACCAGTTTTCACAACTATCATGTAGCTTTATAAGGACTCTAGGCCAGCTCCAGGCACACTCACTAAGGAATCTGTTGGTCACGTCACTAGGTCCTGCCACTGAGGGTTTTTGCCCTCTGGGTAGCTTCTTAAGGACTCCAGGCAGACTGAATTGAGGAGAGTTCTGGTCACGTGACCAGGTCCTGAAACTCAGTTGCTTCTCCCACCACCTATTTAACCAGCCTGTTCAGGCCTAATAAGGTCAAGGGCCAGAGCTGCAATGCTGCATTTTACCTACAAAGTAGTTGCCACTGCAACTACTCACCAACAGACCTCACAATGTGTCTCCTTCCTAAACAGCCTATATCCACCCTTGCTTGGATGTGAATGGCCAAGTGTTTTGTAAAGTCCCAGTAAGGCACCTTAGTGGACCTCATCAATATCTCCTTTGGCTCCATCCAATAACCTCAAACCACATGCACAAACACACTCATACTGATCAATGCTTGCCTAGTCTGGGATGCCCAATGGAAGCCCTTATTTATATATTCTTATGCCAAGTTCATAGATCTTCTGGATGATAAACCCTTGTATAACGCCCCTCTCTTTGAATCCCCCTGACCTCACTGAGCCAAGAAGTAGGTTTGTTTTGCAAATTAAAAGATTTATTTGAAAAATTAAACAAAATATATAAATATATATATATATATATATATATATATATACATATATATATATATATATATATATATATATATATATATATATATATATATATATATATATATATCACACCTTTTATGAATAAATTAATATTTGATAGCACACTTATGAATATAATGTTGATCAACAATGGGTAATGTTACAATTGCACACTCTGTTTAATCAGTGAGGAGTTAGTATAGAAAGGATAAGGTAGCAGAGAATACTTTTATGGTTTCAAGGAAAAGCAATGATGGAAAGAATGCTTCACATAAATAAACTGATATGGTTTCAACAAGAGATAATATGATTGCTTTTTCTTTTGACAATTCACTCCCCCCGCCCTATGCAATATAATGAGATGGAAGGGGAGCATGCAGTTTTCAGGAATACAATCAAATGCAATACACATTCCAGTTCCCCCCTAGCAAGCTTAGAGCAACCAGTATGCTTTAAAACAGGCAGAAATACTTTTAAATGTGATTTGCAATGAAGTGAAAAATATGTTAAAATGATTTTAATTCCCTACAGGAGATTCAGGGTACATGATAGCTACTTAAGATTGGTTCAGGTCAACACTATCAGTGATTCATGAGGGATTGTCAGGTTGAAATCGAATTTCAGCAGTTGCAGCAAAAGACAGGTATTTTTGACAGGTGGAGAAATTGAGTCAAATTGCAATTCGCGGCACTTTTTCCGAGTGCGTCGATCGAAATTACGGAAAAACTATAAGAAGTGTAAAGGCTTTTTAGAAAGCTTAGGTTCTTAGCATGCGGTTCAAAGGATATGGACGGTTTAGTGGAGGTAGATTCTCAGATATAAAGTAAGATTCAAATGACAAATGACACTTTCACAGGTTTGTAATCACAGAATGGACACACGATTTCTATGCCGTTCTAAATAGGTTGAAATGGTTTGAATTAGATTATTTTAAACTAAGAGATTGGGTTTGCACAGCTCTGGCTGGATACTCACTCCTAATTTTGGAAGGAATGGCCTCGTCACAGATCTGGTCAACAGGTTTAGCTGCGGTTCTCTCTGCTCTGCTGGTCTGGATCTCTGGTTCTGGAAAAAGTTCTTGGCTAATCAAACAGCACAGCCCAGCTGTTTTATTCTGATGTGCCCCTTGGAAGTCTGGGGTAAATCAGTTTGCAAAATTGTAAGGCCAGCTGAGAATACTTTTGGCTTACAGTAGGCCTTCTGCTTCAAAGTTCTGGAGTCTGGAGTCTGGTTTTCTAAGTTCTGGTCTCTGGATAGTGCCTGAATTTGGATGTTGTGCCTCAAAGTGCTTCGCAAGAAAGTGGAAAGTGAATGTGTCTACCTGGGTTTCAATGGTTCTTTTTATGTCTTTTGAAAGTGGTTGGGAAGGCTGACTTTCTATGCCCAACCCTCTGAGGATCCTGATAGGCTAGAGGATTCTCTGTCGCCTGACTGGGGAACTGAAATGTGAGTCATGCTGTGTCATCAGGCATCATTTTTATGGCATACAGAAATAAAAACTCCCCTTGTCACTTTGTACACAAATCTATTTTTCATTCCAATGCATATTTATCTATGTACAATTTTTCTAATATTATATGTCCGGATAACATATTTTCTGTAGCGCCAAACCATCCAATCCCTGTCTTTGTAAGATGTTGTGTTCACTTCTGACAGAATTCTGCCCTTTTCATCCAGAACACAATCTCTAAACTTTTCCAGAATTTACACAAATGTGCGCAAGGAATATGGGCATCAGATGATGAAGTGTCAGATTTTTAACATACAGACATTTGGAGTAATACCCTATTTTCCGCTACTACCCCCCAGAACATACCACAGAGTCCTAACACCTCTTAAAATGTGCACAGAAAAATCACAGGAATAATGATATTATTGATATAATTTTGACAATTTTGTACTATGAATTATCCATCTTTTTAAAATTATGCTCTGGCCCAGAGGGGTGTGCTTTCCCAAAGCACATGGGGGAATTTCTGGTTTGTCCACTTCCTCCAAGCTCAGCTGGCTCACAGAGGCAGTGCCCCTCCCAGTTCCTTCCAAGAGGAAGCCATTTACGACCCCCTGATTTAGCAATTGCTTGGAGCAAAGGGAAGTTCATTGTTCTGTTTTCCTGCAGTCCCAGGTACTCCTCCTGTGATTCAATCAGAGAGGTGTAATCTCCTTTTGGTGGGGCAGCAGAAGGCAGGCCAGGCCTGTGAATGCAGTTGCTGGGCAAGTTTCAACTCCTGTCGGGGGTAGTTGCCGGGCAGAATTCAATCTCCTTAAGCCAGGCTTCAGCCAAAGGTCACTTTTGTTCCCATTTTTCTTCATTCAAATCAAACTTACAATGTTGACACATGCAGCTAGAATGCTGATTCTAAGTTCAAAACCATGACATTTAAGCAGTTGCAACCTATGTGACACTCAAAAGTAGTTCACTCATTTATTTTAAACATATCGATTTTAGTGGCTTTAAATCCCATTTCTCTTAAGCTGCTGACATCCACAGCTCAGCCAGTTTTGTTATGAACATTATTTTAGGCTCTTCCTCTTTCCAGATCTGGTATGCACACAAGACTTCATTCTACCAGACAAGTGCTGGTATTCAGTAAGATTTTTGAATATCTTGCAATGTTTGAAATAGATATTTTGAGCTTGCATTCAGAGAAACAAAGGTGATTTCAAAGCACTTTTTGAGTTAACAGGCACTGCTGATTTTCCTTTGGCACCACGTTTCACTCAAGGCGCTTCTGGCCCATCACGCTCGCACTGGTGGGTAGCGGGTCAGGCGACCATTATGGTGTAGCATACAATAATACATGTTTGGCTGAGAGATTTTAAAGTCCCTGAATCTGCAACAACAACACATGATGCACACTTTTTGCACTTTCTAGATCCATTTACTTTAAGCAAATTGTGCTCTCCCCATGCACAACAAAGACAACCCCCTAGTCTTAGTCTTTACATCATCCCCCTCATCACCTACACCACACCCTATCCCACTTGACTGGCTTCAACACGCCAGCATCCCACTATCGATCATCCACTTGCCCACACCGTATATAGGTTAGGCTAAACACCCCCTCAGAGACCCTAATTCAAAAATAACCCAATCAATGAGCAAGAAGCAAGCTTTTCAGACTTTCCCAACACAGAAAATGCTTCAGTCCTCATAGTCAACAACTCAGTTATGAATCTAGTGGACACTCATGGCCCCCTAAAAAAAAAAACAGGCTAAGACAAACAATCCACCCCTTTGTACTTTTCCAAACTCGCCTCTTGCAAACACTCAAGTGAAATGGTGGTGCAAAAGTCATATACTTGTAGATCTCACAAACCTCACATCTCTCTATGACAATCGTACAATTCTTATTACTAAGGCCCAAACTGCTTACTAATCCCTCACCATGGTGGCCACCTCTAACAGGAGCAATGCACTTTGAAGTAGTAAAGCATTGCGCAAACACTCAACAGCCGATGAGATGCCTACCCAATTCAAAAACCCTCTTGGCAAGTTTACTACAGAGTGTTTTTTTCTATGGACCTGGCGTAGGAGGACAAAAGTAAGTAATCTTGTCCCCTAACTATAATTATTTTTTTTGCGTTTATTCAGCTGGGCCCCACCTGTAATTGACATCTGAATTATTGGGGATATTTTTGCATACAAATGGCAAACTATGAGCGTTATATTATGATTTTGATTTTATGCACTCCTCCACTTGTCTGCATCCTTGTTGGTTTTATCAATTGTATACACTTGCCTTTTGAATATGCATTTTACTAAATGTAGTAGTTATGAATTTGGGCAGGCGGCTATTGACTGCTGTGAATGCATTGATGTTTGTATCTATATTTACTAATGTTTGCATCTGTATGTTGGCTTTTATGATACATTTTATTGAAATAAAGTTGAAATAAAAAATAGACAAACTCCAGCAGATCATTAAATCAACCTCCTAAAGCCTTTAACCCCCATTGCAATTCATGGGCTCCACAGTCAACATACTCCACAGCATCATTAATGCCTCTCTCACAAAAGGGCCAGTGGGTAATTGCCAGACACCATGAAGACTAGTCTTATATGACCTCTTTTGAATAAACCAACCCTAGACCCAGATGACCTGACCAGCTACTGGCCCATTTTGAACCTCCTCTTTATTGGCAAAATTCTCAAAAATGTAGTGACAACACAACTACTTGACAGAATCAAACAACAATCCATTCCAAGTGTTGCACTGACATGGCCGCCATTCAGGTGATGGATGATGCCCACCAAATCGGGGATAAGGATGAGTCGTGTGCATTCTTGTCTTCATTGACCTCTTGGCTGCATGCGCCACAGTCAACCACCAAACCCCCACTCCCTACTCACCAAAAGGATGACATTCTCTGGCACAGCTCTGAATAGGTTTACATCCTACCTCCTAAGTCGATACATGGTTGTCCAGATACAAAACTTGTGTTCTAACTGACTCATAGTCTCCTGCAGAGCCTCGCACGTCTCCATGCTTTCACCGTTCATTTTGAACCTTTACATGGAGCCTCTGGGTTAAATCCTCAAAGTCCCCAAAAGAGCCATCCACCCATGCTCCAAAAATACTCATTTTTGCATAATAGTAAGAAGCCTACAGGACAAGAGTCATCTACGCGATTACCTAGCCATCATGCAGTCCTGGATGTCGATTACCTACCTAGATCCTAATCGAGCCAAGGCTGAATGAATCCTCATTGGTGCCCTAGCTAAACAAGAACTTGTCCGTCAATTGCTCAATTTTGTGCAACTGGAACAATTGGTTTCGCAACTCTCGGATTCAGCAAAATGCTTAGGCTTCACTATTACAGTAGCCTGCCCTTTCAGAAACACATAGCCAAGAAGGCCCAAACAGCCTGGCTCCAAATCTCCACCCTTTGCAAAATCAAACTCTTCATAGTGCAGTCCCTTGTGGTTGCGCGCATCAATGGAGGAAATGCCCACCTGACAGGCCTCCCAGCTACTCACTCGGCTCCCTTAAAAGCAGTCCACCATGTTGCAGCATGTCTTTATGAGTGTTGCATGGACATTTGACTGCATCACCCTGTTCTATGAGATTTAAATCGGCTTCATTTCCAGGCTATTATAATGTTCAAGACTGTATTTAACATTTACAAAGCAGTCTTAACTAGCACACCAGAATTCCTGCCGCTAATCTCCACATATCAGCTACCACAGACTCCTTGCACAGAACATCAACCAACCCACTCTCATCAAAACTAGTCTGAAAACTGAGGATCTGCAAAAAATCCTTCTCTTGTTACACACCCACTCTCTGGAACTCGTAACAGTATAATAATTGAGGGTATGTTGTAATGGGAGATCCCCCCTCATAAACAAAGACAACTACGGAAAAAGTAGGTGAGAGAAAATGTAAGCAAAATCTACCGATTGGCATTTGATAAGGTCTACATTTATTAGTAAAATCTAAGGGCATTGGAATGAAAAAGGCAACAAGTCCCAATTCAAAATGTACATGTTTTACATGCAAGAGACTTTGTTAAGTATCACAGACCTAGTCTGGTTTAGTCCCAACAATAGCGCATGAGAGCAAGCTCCTGTCAGCTGGTTTCTCAATGCCCATATTATGAGTCCATCCTATTAATTATGTTGAACCGATATCAAACTCTCCCCCCAACCAGTGATATGCTTTGTAAAAGTGCTTATCACATAAAATAACATTACATGACGTAATAAAACAAAATGTTACATGCAATACTAACCAACACTACATTCAGATGACTCTGAGCTGATTTACTCACCTGTTGTCGGGTGTTTTCAATCTTGTTGACAAACACCGAACCTGGGCTCTGGCTTAAGCAGGTGCTGCACTCACACTGTTCTCAACACTGTGCTAAAATATAATCAGACAAAAAGTATAATGTTCTGAAATGATGCAGGTTAAGTGGTTAATTGAATCGTAGGATTATGACAACATTTCTGAAGTGGAATTTCTTCGGCTTAAGAAATAGTTCAAGAATCATCAGAAAAGGGAATATTTGCACACACAACCATTTTAGTAACAGCCATGGCACCCTAGTCTTTGTCGAACCCTTCGAACGCTATGAAAAAGCACTAGAAGACGCGTGAAGAGGTTGGTCTAACTCTAAATAGAGGAGATTATGAGTTAAAGTTCTTTTATCACATTGTCCCTGGTAGAGGAATGCAACCTGACCCAGAAATGTTTGATGCCACTGTAAAATATATCAGATGTAAGTGACATTTGTTCTTTGTACTTTGCTATGCACAGCACCCAACTGAGAGAACACACACAGCAGCATAGTCCATTCCTTGGGTCGAATGAGTGAAAGTCAGTGTTCACAAATAACAGAAAGTGTTATGCATTAGTGGACACAGGCTCAATGTTAATACTTCTCTATTTATAGAACTAAAGGTTGATGCTACTTCGGTTGAACTCTGGGCTATTCTGGCCCAGCATGATCACGGAAGAGACTTGATGAGACATCTAGTGGTTTATGCTCATCAGAATCTGCTCTCTCTCGACAAAGTATCCTCATCAAAGCCCAGAAAAGGAGATGTTGGCAATGGTGTGAGAGTGTACGTTTTTTTTCTCCATTTTCTTCAAATCGTTTGCCAATGTAACAGCATATCAAGGCTTAACATCTATACATGAAATCTAAAGGTGAATTCCTCTGCTACAAGAACTCAACTTCCAAATAGCCCTAAGGCCGGGGGATGACTTCAATCAAGCACAATACATCCCCATACAATTATCTAAAATACAAGATTGTTAGTTTAGGACTATGGCTTCATAACGAATGTCTCTTGGCCCAATATCTGATTGATTTGTTGTTAATGTGTCAGTCGAATCAGTTCACCTACTTCCTGGCAGTTTGACTCAGGCTCATTTGTTAGCATTTAAGTATGTTTAAAATGAACCATCACTTTCAAGTAAGGTATCCTTCTTTGAGGATATTGCATGGTTGCACCAAAGGGGATTCTACCGAATATCGTAGATACTGCACACGAAGGCCATTCAAGAGTAGCAGCCACAATGTCACAAATAAGAGAACCATGTGATGTCTTTCAGTGGGCAAGACAGTTGAACACAGAGTAGATGCATGCCATCATCCGGGCCAATACACCAGGAGAAGTTCGACACACCAGAGACACTATCATTGTCTAAAGAAGTACATTAAATGTAGTGGCTGACCTTCAGAAACCCCTGGAAGACAACACGTACATGTTGGACCTCATGGGTGAATAGTAACGGGGATAACATCCACATCTGCTGTTGTTCCCATGTTGGGTGATGTTTTCCTTGTTCAGATTAAGGCAACTCAGACAATCTAATGCTAGATAATGGTTCCCTTACAATGTCCTCATGGGGACAGTTCACAAACAGTTAATTATGGTCCATGGTAAAAGTATGTAGGCATGGTGACAATTTTCCTGAGTATTGATAATGATACTTATGTGTCATTTATATTGTGCTTTAATCAGAGCTTAAAACTTAGAACAAATGTCCATACAATTATACGTTAATCGAAACTCTTGCAGCAGAGTGAATCAAGTTATATATCGCTCGATCAAGTTCCACGTGCAGTGAAGAGAGATGATTCAAACTCTCTTCATACTACCCAACAAAAAGTGCCCCATGCATCTATGCAGACCAATTGCGAGACTGCCCAGAGCACCTGCAGACCGATCTGCTGAACCTCAGGAGATCAAACGTCATGATCAGTTAATCAAAAGAAGATGAAAGCATAGGGTGATCACAGTCTCCAATGCAACACATGCACATTGCACATAGGCGATCAGGGGCTCGTTCCCAAACACAAAACCAGGAAGTGGAAAATCATGTTTGATCGGACTCCTCTGATTCCAACCATGGTTAAAGGCTCAATGGCAACATCAGCTAAGTATCAGAAGAAGCATCATGTAGCTGACTGGAAGGAAAAAAAAAGAACACTTATTTATTTATTTATTGATATATTTATGTATTTATATACAGGCAGGAACAATGCTCCTTTGATCATAAAAGAACGTAACATACATACGAAATCTGATTTGACTCTGTAATTGACATTGTAATGGAACATTTTAATGGAAGTCCACATTCAGAAGAGACAACGTCTGGAAGAGAATGAGACATGTCCTTAATTGTCTGGTGAGGCTAATTGTAGAAATGCCAGAGTCTTCAAACTCCTGGATTCTATTAAGTCATCACCTCCCCTTCCCACCCATGTCTGTGTTAATCAGGAAAGTTTGATTTCGTGTCAAGACAGGAGATTAAGCAGATCAAGACGTTCACTGAATTGTAGGGCACTGATGGCAGAAGGATGGAGGGCTTGATGCAATGAAGGCCTATGATTGGTCAGATAGTAGGGAGGGAGGTTGCTGGAAAGAAACGAGAGGTAATTTCTTGTGCTGGGAGAAAAGAGAACTGGTGTGTGGAGGCTTGCTCTGCATATGCACAGGCCAGTGTGCAGAAAAGACTGACATTTGCATTGCAAATATGTTAGAATGATCAAATACCTCTGCGTCCGTGTGTCTTACTTCATTGTACTGTTGCATCAGTTCCCAGGTGGGGACCGGGGAGCAGAATATTTGCATGTTAAGGGTTCATTTCAAAATGAATATTGAGCACTTACAGTTAAAAAAAAAAAACTATTAAGAGTTATCTGTGCAACCATGTCTATTACATTAAAAGAGATCATCAAGACGAAAATATTAAACCTAATGACTCAAGAATAATGGGATGTGTTGTATTACGCAAAATGCATTAGGCATGTGAGACACTGGCAAAAACATTAGGACATAATCATGTGAATGTAAGAGAAAATAACATGTCATTCCCAACAATCATCTCATCTACACTTTTCATATTACTGAAACTGACGCAGTTTTGAAGCCTTTAAAGGGACTGAGGGGGGCGGATTCTCAATCTGCAAGCATGTGCCATGGGTACACTAGTGAAATGAAGAGGCATGACCACTGGCTCCCCAGCCACAATTTGTTCACTAACTAGTGACATGAGTGTAAGCAAAGTACCATGAGTGAGTGTGTAACAGAGATAGCTCACGCTGGAGAAGCCACCAAACCATTTTGGGCTTGTGGAGTTACAGAGCGATGCATTTAGCGAGTTGTTCTTTTTACAAATCGTGCTCTCTCTGTCATGAGCCTCCCAGGACTATATATGGCATCTCTAGGATTTGATCTCATTCCAGGGATGAGTGAGACCTTTTTATCTCTCCCACCTCCAGCATGCACTTTAGTTTTGTGTTCACTAGAGCCACTCTTACAAGGATCCAGTGGCAGGGAGACCTCTCCCCTTTGTCTCTGTCACATGCCTTCCTATGTTAGCACCCCCTACAATAGGTGGTGTGCTGCCAGGGACCCTCGGGTACCTAGAGCAATGCTGTTTTGGGTTCACAGGTGAGTTCTTATGCACCCCAGTACAGGACTAGTGTAACTGTTGCATTTTGCCAATTACAACATAAGCCATCTTCAAGGGAGTGTTGCTAATTTTCAAGCATCCTCTGAGCAAGCTGATGACAGCTGATACTTCCTACTATAATTTTTGAATGCAATACCCCAGGCTGCTACTACAGCTGTGATAATGCACTACAGAGGACCATATACCCACAATTGCACAACTGGCACTTTTAAGCCCTGTTCAAAATGCCCTGTCCTTTGTTAGCCATTCTTCTTGCTTTCCAGGTGGGGGAGGGCTCACTTCCTTCATGCACTTTGGCAGGCCTCTTGCTCAAGGCCCACCAAATGCTCTACTTTGTGTGTGGGAGCTGGCAGGAGGTGTGGCGGGGACTGTCAGCACCAATCCACATTCCTCCAGGGACTTGGAGGTTGCTAGAAGATTCTTGGAGGCTGGTTATTCCGAAATTGACAGCCACCTCCAGGTGTGAATGCTGCAGAGTGTCCTTATTGGAGGGCTTACCTTAGAAACCTAAAGTGTGCCATAGTGTAGTATTGTAATTACAGATTGCTATATGTATAACTTAATGGTATGGTTGTTCACCTGCCTGCTATGCTAATTGTTAACTGTACTACAAAACAATGCACTCTTCCTCCTTAGTTCAGCCTTGCTGCTTGGTCACGACTGCTTACAAGAATGGTGTGTAGGAAACCTTGATAACACTGGGTTGGCTTTTCCAAACCCTAGACCAGATAGTGATTTAAAAAAAAAAAAAAAAATGAACAGATGTACATGCAGAAAAATTGCAGGACAAAGTGGAGCGGGCTACTTATAAGAGACCAGATCAGAAAAGGTTACACTTTCAGCTGAATAACCCTTTCGTGGTAGCAAAATAAGTTATTAAGAACATACACCAAGGCTCCCCAGTCTCGCTCCTCCTATTTAATATCTATCTAAGGCCCCAGGAGAAGCTGATCCACACCCAATGGTGTCATTTCTACTCTTATGCAGACAAAACCCAACTTATTTTGACAGTGTACCAAGTTCCAGCTGACTCTAGCAGGTGTATTAGACCATGCCTTGCATTACAGCAGCTGGAAGAGCTCTAATTGTCTTAAGCTTAATGGCTAGAAGGTCGTAGTCATCAGCCCTCTAGCACCTAGCCTGGTGTGGACCAAAGACCTGTGGCCTGTTAGCCTGTGGTAAATGCCAGTGTCTGCCGACTCCCTAAAAAACTTGGTGTTAAAATCAGCTCTTCTTTATCTCCTGAGCTACAGGTCAGCGTCATCTGTAAATTGCGTTTTTCTAAACTCAAATTGCTCAAGAAGGTGATAACTTTCTTACGTCAATGCTATGGGGGCCTTGTGATTTCTACAACTGTTTTGGGAGTCCTTGATTACTGTTTTTCTCGCACAACCTAAATAACACATTTGTAGGGTCCAGACTTTGCAGAACTCTGCTCCACTCTTGGCGATGGGATTGCCTACATTTTCTGACACCTCTCCTATTTTGACCCAGCTCCACTGGCTGCCCTTTGAGTGTTGTCTTAAATTCAAATCTCTTTGTCTGATACACATGCACTGCATAAGTTGGGGACGGGTTTTCTACAGGAAAGAATGTTGGCTTATACTCCCCCAAGGGCCCTTTGCTTAGCACACCATGGTCTTCTGGTGGTCCCTCGATTTAAGAAGGTCACAGTGGGTGGCCTAGCTTTCTCGGTGGCTGCCCCCACCTCTGGAATTCCCTTCCTCTCGCATTCAGATTATCTGAGGATTTCCTTAATTTCAAGAAATTACTTAAAACTTTACTCTTTCACCACTGATCTGTTGTGGCTACTCAACCCACTCTCAGTGGGTTTCTCCTCCTTTTTCTTTCCTCTCTCTTTTAGTGCCAGGATACCTCTTTGTGATTACAAATTACTCTAACATAACATACACAGAAACAACTCATAAAGTCCTATAAATACAATTTTCCCAACTAAAAATAGCAATAATTAAAATGTAAAGTACATTTCAGGACAATTAACAACATCATAACTAATTAAAAAGATCACAGCCATGTCCACCATTTTGATGACATAAAGAACCTACACAGTGGAAACAGTCTTAACTCCTGAGGAGAACAGAGAAAAGAAAGAAGGACCATTCACAATTTATAGTAGTCCAAGAAGTCGAAGGTTTCTGTGCTATTAGGGCTCACAGTATTTCCATCTTAATAAATCTCTTTTGCTGGGTCCCATTGGTAAAATCTGAAGTTGATTTATTAATGTATCCATCAAAATCACCAAAAGGCCTTTATTTTCTGAGAAAAAGAGCAATACATTGTGACCTTAATGGATCATAGGCTCAACAATCAAGATTGAAATTATGGATTTGATCATACTCCACCTCAGACATTTAGCAATTTGGACTCTATGAACAGTTCAATTTCTTCAAATTAGTGGCTAATGGTAAATTCTTTGTAAGTTGGCAAGGTTAGAGAGGACCAGATAGTGACCAATGCCAGTTTAAAAAAAAATGTCTACCCAACCTAAGATAGTCAAACACACCAACTCACTTTCCTTATCCCTCTTTGTTCTTGCTCCTTTGATATCTTTACGCTTTAACAACATAGACTTGCAAGAAACCAGGGGCTTATACAAAGGGTCCAAGATGCAAGGTAGACCCAACTCAGTGAGATATCTTCCCAACTGTTTCCTGTAAAACGATAAAGGTTTGTGTGAAATCTTTGTGCCAAGTCCACCAACACTCTGGAATGTGATTCCACTCTTTAAACAGAATATGGAGCCGGTGAGTACAATAGCCTTCTCTGTTGTTTGTGGAAACCCATGGGGGTAGATGTAGGAGTGGTTTCCAGAATAGGTGTTAACACAAGCCAATGTTTTGTTCTAGACTCCATAGCATAGCACTGTAAGCAACAGTGCCACCACATTTCCTTTGATAAACCATTTAAACCTCTGAGGCAATGTTGTCCTTGTGTTTACCAAGCCCATGTGGAACTATACCCTGTTGGAAAGCAAAGATGAAAGCCCCAGGCCCCCAGGCAATATAGGTCGAGGTGGGTGTAGAAGGAGAAGGAGGGGGGAGGATACAAACTGAAGTTAGATTGTAATGGAGAAACATAGCGGATTGTAACCTTAGAATAACATGTGTAGCGCAACCCCATTTTAGAAGGTAGACACCATTGACACCATTTTGAAAATGAGGCATAGTACCATGACTATACTAGTATGCTTACAGTTCCTCCAGAGCATTAGACCAGTGTACGTGTATTCTTCACTCGCAGTCCTTGCAGAGCCTCAGAAGGTTAATTTCTTGAACACCCACACACAGTTCTTCATTGTATCTTAACAGTAGTACATGCAATCCAGCAGAATGTGCCCAGCAAGGCCAAGTGAGACCCAAATGAATCTTCAAAGAGCAATGCCACAAGATGAGGGGTGAGGGCTTTAGGTCCTCACCAGTCCAGATGCTTATGTTATAGCAACCTGAGACCCCAGGTTTCAGACATAAAGATGTGAGGACACTGACCATCCTAAGAACCTTGGAAATACATCAGTTCATGTGATTTGTGCTGTGAAGTGCAAAGGGAAAAGGTAACAAATGTATGGTTCGGGTTGGAAGGTTGGAGAGGCGCTAGCGTGTCTGGGAAAAGAGCAGGGGTTTGTGTAGTTCTGAGGGGTTATCACAACCTCTAAGCATAGCTGCCTCGCTCATGTCCCTGGTACCAAGTGCACTGTAGAACTGTGAAATAATGTGTTGTGTGTGTAACTCAATTGCCAATGAATGCTTATACTTCACTGATGAAAGAAGAAGACCCCCACGTGGAAGAAGATGGACAGGAGATGCTGGGACCAATCGCCTCGCATCCGTATCAAACAGGCTATATGTGTATAGGATTGCACCAACCAGCTACCTGGAATTGTAACCTATGTCATGCATGTAACTTGTGATGCTGTGTATCCTAAAAACTACTGTTTATGCTGTTTTCCTTCAGAGCGCTCCATGGAAGCAGAGTTCTTTGTGGACATGAACTTTTATAAGATTAAACATTTTTCTCCAATCAAGTGGTGTACTGGGCCTTTTGTCCCTAGTGGGGTGTATTTTTTTATTTTGTGTGTTGAAGTGGTACTCTACAGCTCCCAGTGATGTAAAACCACCTCAATAGATTCTCCCTCCCACTCTCTAGCAAGGCTTTGGTTTCTTACTATATTAGTTGTTAATGACCATGCCTTTAGATTTGGATTTCTTCAAAATGAATTGCTTTAGTATGCAGTAAGTTCCCACTGCATGAAGTTGTGCCCTAAGAGCATTTTGTGTTCTGGCAAGGTGGGCTGAGTCATCCTCATAAAGAAGCATTGGCACTAGCATCCCATCAGGAAAGGGAATACTGCTTGTGTCTCTTTTGACACACGTGGGCTTGTCATTTATGTCCAGGCAACCCGGGCTAAACACTCTTGTTTTTTATTTGGTAAGTTGTTCACATGGGCCAAACCATATCTGTATCTGTACGACAGAAAACCATCTCTCTATTCTTTCAAAATCTTCATTGGACCAGCTCAGAAAGGAGCAGCAAAAATGTGGGAGGTGCTTCTTAAAAGGTTTGGTGCCTTGAGGGCCATTCAAGGGATGAAAAGGCTAAACTGCTTCCTCAAATGCATACTAGGAACTGCCTGAGATGAGAGCAATTGTTGCAATATCTCCACGACAGAAAACCATCTCTTATTGCCTGTGTTGTCCAGGTGTACCCCACCCACCCAACTTGTTGCCTGTGTTGTCCGTGTGCCCCCCAAACCCTGTGTTGCCTGTGTTGTCCATGTGCCCACAACCCCCCATCTGGTTGCCAGTATTATCTGTGTGCACCCACTCAGCCCCTCTGGTTGTCTGTGTTGTTTGCGTGCCCCCACCTCCCTCTCTTGTTGCCTGTGATATCCGCCATGCCCCCCTTCTCGCATGCATGTGTTGCCTGTTTTGCTTGACTTCTTCTATCCTGCTTCCCCTCCTCCTTCGGCCCTCTCCTTCTACCCCCACCCCACTACATCTAACAAAGTTTTTCTTGATACATTATGCTTTACCATCTCCATCTTGTTGCCAATGCTTGGATTTGACTTTTATGGTCTAATTAACTCATGGTGCTTCACCCCTCTCAATTCTCAAGCTGGACTTCTCCTGCATCTCGTACTCAGGGTGGCCCTGAATCATGCTGTGTCCATCTTCATCTGAATCCTGGCCTGCATTTGCTGTTCTCTTGCAACATCATTTTTTATTATTGACTTATGCAACTGTATTCGCTCCCCCCTCTTTCTTCTCCACGTTTTTCTCTGTTTTTAATCTGTCTCTCCTTCTCTGCCTTTCTCCCTTCTCCCTCTCTCCTCTCCCCCTTACTTTTTTCTATGCACTTACTATATCAGAATTGTCCTTGGACCTAGTGTGATAGCAACAAGGTTTGTCTCCTCCCCCTTGCCTTACTTGTCCCCCCCACCAGCATTATCTGAAATGCCATCAGGCCTAGTACGAAAGTCGCTCATTTTGTTTCTCTCCTTCATTCTCCTCCCTTCACCCTCACCTCTTGTAAATCTCTGGTTCTACAAGAAATGTTGTCAGGCCTAGTACGGTAGTCGCTTGTCTGTTCCCATTTCCTTCCCACCCCCTCCCTCCCTTATCTGTGTCTTAGCTCTTGCACTATCTGAAATGTCGCCAGGCCGAGTATGATAGTTAATTTCACATTCCTATTTTTTATGGGCTCTGAGGGTGTCATTGTATTTTCCCTTGTTCCCTCCCGTACCTTGAAGGACTTTGAAACACATTGTGTATAGGCTCTATATATATAAACTATCATATCATATCACACCAAGGTTTTAGAATCCAGAGCCCAAATAATACTGAGCATGTATTTATTGTTTCCCATATCTGTCAGCTTCACCCATAACTGATCTCTGAAAACCAGGTCAAAAGCCAATGAGAAGTCAAGGAATGCTGATATATAGGCATATTCTTAGCTAATGCATATTTGTTGGACAAGTGCCTGAGAAAAAAGACCTTTTCCTCAGGGGTAAGGCCTGGGCTGAATCCACGCTGTGAACATTACTGTATGGTATTTTCTCCTAAGCACCCATTTAACTCTTGCAGGATTTTTTTAAGAGAAAATCTTACAGTCTATATCAGTTAGACTGATTTGTCTATAAAAGGATATGTCACGTGTGTGTCCCTTCTTATATAGGGGGTGGTGACTTCCATGATCCATTGGTCCATGAGGTTTGGTACACTTCACTTCACACAAAGAATGGGAAACTGCTTTAAAAAGCTGTATCCAACAATCACTTATAAAATTAAAAACGTCCACCGGCATCATAGTCGGACCAGGGCCCTGATCAATAATGGATTTAGGATTCGTATCATTCGTAAAAATTCAAATTGACCCCTCTGTCTAGCAGAGGGGATTTTGCCTCAAGGGATGTAAGAGAGACCATCTCATTCGAGGGATTTGGTAATTCTGTCAGTATTTGCTCCTGCGACTCCAGTGTAGAGCTAATAGTCTTACCCTCCGTTGCCTCAAAAACATTTAAAAAGTGTGGGACCCACTCCTCCTCAGAGATGTTTGCTTCAACTCAGGACTTGCGTATCCCCATCCCCTGGTACACAGTGCTCCAAAATGATTTGGAATCTCTGTCATTTGCAGCTGTTACCTAATGTTGCCAATTGTGGTTCAGAAAATCCTATTTCTTCCGTACAATGTAGGATTTATAATGGGGCCTCCGCCACATCTGCCTGCAGATTGCAGAGCTCACTTTAGCTCTGCACATTCCTTATCAAACCAAACCAGAGTAACATGATCATCAGTCCTCTTACTGCTATGGGCATTCTTATCTTTTGCTAAGAGAGACAATGAGCATTTAGTTTGAGGATGAAAGTAGCAAAGGGGTGGCCATTCATATAATGAGAGACGCGTTTGTATGAATGAGACCTCGCCGGAACGTGGAGTGCATGTTGCTATGTTATTTTTTTACTACGCACCGTAGTCTGCAGGCATCAGGGCGCGGTGGAGAGCCTCATTACGACCCGGGCGGTAAGGGATTACCGGTATTGGTAAGGGCACTGGTGTTGGTAATCCCTTACCGCCCAATTCCGAGGTCCCTTTGCGGGTCCTCCCTTAACGGCTGGTTTTACCAGCTGTTAAGGACTGAACCCGCAAAGGGACCTTGGAGGTAATTACGGTACTGCAATTTGTTGTACCGTAATTACCGCCTTCCCCATTTCCATTGAGCCCTATGGGGGCAAAAATGGGAATATGGAAGGGCCAATGGTGAATGGGGAATTACCGCCCCGCCAATCTTGGAAGCACAATGAGTGTTGTCTGCTTAGTTTGTGAAGTATAACCTGAGAGAATCTAAAAGCTCACATAACGGGCAGCAAAACATATTGAAAAGTGTGGGAGATATGCACGCCCCCTGGGGAGCTCCACATATACTAGCATCAGGTTTTAAGGAAGTGTTTCCCCAAACAATATTTGTCTTTCTGTTGCTCAGTAATGCCTCAACCCACGTAATTGAATCAGGGGAACATGGTCCAATTTCTCCTATTATTTGTACTAGATTCTTATGATCCGCAAGGTCAAAAGCTGCTGAGAGACCTAAGAACATCAGCAGCTGTGCCTTGGTTTCATTCACAGTGTTCAACATTTCTGTCTGCAAATCAAGTAAGGCACTCTCTGTACTGTGAGATGTTCTAAAACCTGGTTGTTGGTTATGTAGAATGTAAGATCTTTCAAGATGTTTCTGGAATTGTGTGGTAGCCTCTTATCGATCAGTTTCAACAAAAAAGGAACGTTAGTAATAGGTCTGTGATTAGTATAAATGGCTGGATCCAAGTTAGTTTTTTTAATTAGTGGGGTAACAGTCACTTCTTTCAAGAAATCAGACACTTTATTATCATAGAAAGAGGTATGGAAAAAAACGGTCAAATAGGGTGAAAACATTTCAGGGTGTCCTGAAATATTTTAGAAGGAATGACATCAGTGTGACAGGTCGTATGTTGCATTTCCTCGAAAATCTTCACCATGGATTCCACTGAAATAGGTTCAAAAGAAAAACAAATACTTCTTGGCGAGCTAACAATGCACATTCTGAGGTCTGAGAATCAGGTTTTGTATAAGCATTTTTATTATTAGAGATACTAAGCTGTGTTTTGTGGATTTTGTAAGCAAACACTTTCTGTACAGCTTCACAGTAGTCATCAATAGTCGGTGTGAAGTGTTTGGCTTGTGATTTAGGTTTTTATAGTTCGCTGATAATTTCAAACAGATTTTTAGTGTTATTTTTAGATTTTGAGATTTGAGAATCAAAGAAATTTCTTTTTTCCTGTATAATATCCACTCGGTACAGGCAATATATGATATGGAATTCCTGACCCACCTGAACAACGAATCTAAGTCTAATATTGATGGCATATGGCTTCCCTTCTTTGATAAATATGGGAGAACAGCGTAAGACACAAGAAACACCTTGGACGGACTCCTAGATTTGAACATTGCCGTCTCGACACCTGCCTCCCAAGCATGGAGGGATCTGTTAGAACGGGAGATGCTGTCCATGCATGTTGGACCTTACGTTTTGAGCGCCCCTTCTTTTTTAGGACTACCTTGCACTTGCGACATCTCTTTGTGAGATGATGTGTTGGACCCTGCTGTTATTATCATCCGCCGAACCATGGTGTGGGAGAGGGAGGGGGGAGTAAGGAGGGAGCGGGAGGAGGTGGGGGAAGTTGTGATTATTTTTCCATATATTTTGCTGGTTGTATTATTGCTTTATTCATGTCATAACCATAAAAACCCTAATAAAAACCGAATCGTCAAAAAAAATATCCACTCGATACATTTTCTTCAAAATGTTCAATTTTTCTTTATTCTCTTGAGTCCGGATTTTCACCCTGGTTTGTTCTGCTTTCCTTTTCTCTTACTTTCTCTTTAATGAGCTGTGCAGTTGTTGGGTGTCCTGACCCACGTTTAAGCTACCCTGCTACAACATTTGGTGCTGTGGGCTTAGAAAATTCAAGATGGCGGAAAACCCACAAGTGCGCTGAAATCCAGGAAAGCTGCGCAGTTTGTGCGCCCACCAAAATGGTTGCCTCACTTGCCACCCACCAGTGCGAGAATGAAAGGCCGGGTTGCCATGAGGGAAATGGGTTGCCAAAGGAAAAACAGTAGCGCCGGTTAGCTTCAAAGCGCTTTAAAACCACCATTGGACTACCCGCACAGTAGTCTGAAACCATTGGGAATGGCAATGCTGATTGCCAAATGCAACCTAGAATTGTGGGGAATTCATTTCTTAAATCCCAAAAATGGGTGCAGTACCAGTACTCACCACTATCCAAAAGCCGGCGTTTTAAAACCACTCTGTGTGTTTTTCTGAAGGCAAGCAAAATGCCTATTTTCAAACATTGCAATATGTGCAAAATATTCACTGAACACCAGCAGACATTTGGCAGAATGGAGTTTTGTGTGCCTACAAAATCTGGGAAATGAAGAGCCCAAAAACAATGCTTATAACAAAAATGCTATGGAGTCAGCAGCTTAAGCCTAACTGCAACTGGATTTAAAACCACCAAAGTCGAAAATGTTAAATTAAATGAGTGACCTATGTTTGGTGTCACATGCCTTTGTAACTGTTGAAATGTCATAGTTTTGCACTTAGAATCAGCATTCTAGCTGCATGTGTAAAATTACAAGTTATTTTAAAAGCAACAAAAAGTTAGCTGAAGGTCTGGCTTAAGGAACTTGATTTTGCCTAGCAACGGATCCCATCAGCAGTGAAACTTGAGTCACCACTGTGTTCCCAGGCCAACCTTCCTTTTGCTGCCCAGGCTAAGGATATGCCATCTATCTGATAATTGAATTATCTGTGCTCTGCAAGAGAGTGAACAAAGCCCTCTTCACTCAGGCAAAGGTTTTTATTACCGCAGTCGTAAATTGTAGCTTCCTCTTGGCAGGAGCTGGGAGGAGCACTGCCTGTGAGAGCAAGCTGGCTTGGCAGAACTGGAAAGAACCAGAAATTCAACCTTGTGCTGAGGGTAAACCACACCCCTTTGGAGCCAGAACATAACTTTAAAAAGATGAATAACTCATAGAGCGGACATGTGAAAATTTTATAAATGATACCATAATTCTTGTGATTTTTCTGCCCACAGTTTAAGACGTGGTAGGAACCGGTGGTATGTTCAGGGGGGTTTTAGCGGAAAAGTGGATATTACTCTAAATGTGTGCATGTTAAAAATCTGAAACTTCATCAGTTAATGTCCCTACCCCCTGCACACATGTATGTAAAGTTGGGTCCATGTCGGAAATTGGAAAAGCAGTTAAAAAGTCAATTATGTACACTCTTTGAATGCAAGCTCCGAGAATGAGCAGATTTGGACATAGACATGGCTAAATTCAGCCACACCATGTATATGTAATTTTAAACAAATGTGTACCTGTGCAAATATGTTTTTAGGTCAGATATAGATTGTGTGTAAAGTTGACAGGGGTGGGTTCTCTGTATCATAAACAGACCTCATCATGATGACACTTCATTTCATTCCCCCAATCAAGGGGACGAATGAAAGCTGACCAATGACGATTGAGAGGGGCAAGTCTAGTGATGCAACACACACACCCATTCTCAAGAAACAGATAAAAAGCAGAGAGTCAGGACACATAAGGAGATTCATTTTTCATCTGCCGCTGAAAGCTCTGCCGGAAAAATCCATACTTACCTCCATCAAACTCCAGAAAGCCAAACTAGAGACTTCAATCTATCCAGAGCAGAGAGACCCAAAGAACCGGTGCCTAGCAGAGACCAGACCCCTGTGAGCAGTTCCAGAGGCCAGGCGCTGTGAGCAGAACCCGGAAAGACCTGACCAGACTGAAGTCCGTGACCAAGTCGCTTTCCTGTTCAAAATCTCTTGTGAGTACTTAGCAAAACTCAGAACACATCTCTTAGTTTAAATTCATCTAATTCAATCTATTTAACCTAAGTAGAACTGCCTCCTAGCTGTCACCTGTCATTCTAGCTGCAAAAAATTTGTCACTTGTCATTTTGAAAAAGTGTGCGTTTAAAATTTACAAAACCAAAAACGACCTTTACTAAATTACTCATATCTCCGCAACCGTTTGGGCTAGAGACTTGCAATAACTTTCATTTGGAAGCTGAGATCCCAGGCTTTTCTAGGACCCCAAAACGGTAGAGATAGTCCTTGCGGTTCCTTTGTAATAGCGCTCGGCGCATCCGCGAATTTTACCGCGATTTGCAATTTCTTCACATGTAAAAACTGCTGCTGTTTGCTTTCCATTGGCCAGAAATTCGTTTAACCTGCTAACTATCCCTGCATCATTGCTAGTGTGAGCCTGGACTAATATTAACTAGATACCACTCACCCTGAACCTCTATAAGGGAATTAAAAGCAAATTTAGCATATTTCTCATTCATTGCCAGCACATATCCAAGCATTGCCTGTGTTTTCAAAACTCCTATCTGTTTTCTGTAAGCTTGCTGGGATTGAACTGAATTACAGTTGATTGCATTTCTGAGGACTGTGTGTTTTCCTTCCATTTCCTTGCATTGCATAAAGAGGGGGGGAGGGAATAGCCCGAGAAAAGTGATTACATTGTCTGGTTGAATCATATTGCGTATTTTCTGTACTGCATTCATTGAATATTGCATCCACCTGAGCTACATAAAGCATCCTCTACCACATTATACTTTTGTTCCTATTTACCAGTGTGCTACCTTATCCATTTCAGGTCAACTCATTAGTCATTATAAAGAAGTGTGCTAGTGCCAGATTCTCCGTTGTTGATCTTTATCATATCAGATTAAGTGTGCTATTCAATTATTAATTTATTATAAAGTGGGATATATATACCTATTGTTTAAATTATCAAATAAACCTTTTAACTTGCAAAACAGAACTACTTCTTGGCTCAGTGGGGTCAGGGGGATTCCAAGAGAGGGGTGTTATATAAGGGTAGTCATCCAGAACGCATGAACTGGACCTAAAGATATATCAATAAGGGTTTTCATTCAGTCTTCTAGACTAGGCGTTAACTTAGCTGTAGTGCTGAATTGAATCCTCTTACAAAGTGGGGGCTCGTATCCGGGATTCTGGGTTAGAATACCACTTGTGCAGCTTAATACAGTGTGCTAACTGACGGGATACATACATCCAGTCGGATCACCACGCTGCATTACGCTGTGAAGCATTCCTCAAAAGGGACACTCCAAGAAAAGTTCTGTTCTGCAAAACTAAAATACTAACTTCTGTAAGTCAGGACAGAGACCAATCTCTAGAATGACGACCTTGGTAGATATGAAAATAGCCAGAGAGCACTTCTTACATAAGTTATTTGTGAGAGGTGAGTGGACTCACCAGGACCAAACAGTCTGGTTGCAGGCCATCATGCAACAGGTCACGGAAACAGGGTCAGATATATATAGAGATCAGGGTCCATTACACGTGGCCCTGAGTGAACTATATATGGCTCCTAAGGCCAAAGATGAGCACGACAAGATTGTTAGGATAGCGGCATATTTATATTTATACATGGGAGCCATACAGAATAAATGTGCTGAAGGCCATGATCTGGCAAAAAGGCAACAGATGGCGTTAGAGAAGGCCCAATCTGATCTGGACTCTTCTGAGCAAAGGCTGCACAGAAGCCAGGAGTCAGAAAATGAGACCAGACAGTACATCACTAAAATAAAGGAGGATATGGATGTGCTGCAAAAGGAAAAGTCAGAACAGGATACCAGATTTCTGGCCTTGCAGAAGGAACACCAAGAAGGTTTGGACTCCCTACTGCAAAGCCAGAAAAAGCTGGAGCAACAGCTAGACTTCAATAGGGCATGTGCTGAGCAGGTAGTCACCCTGCAAGGCCACCTAGATAGAGTGAAGGAGGAGAGCAATAAACTGATTCTGAAAGACCTGGATACCCAGGCAGAGTTTGATCAGGAGCGCCAGAAAGCTGGTGCCTTCCAAAGGCAAAGGGACGACCTGGCGGCACAAATGCAGGCTCTTAGTCAGGAAAGAGACGCCTTAGGCCAGGAAGTCTGCCATTTAAAAAGAAAAATGGAAGAAAATCACCTGGCCCACCAGGGGCTGGGTGATCTCCAAAAAGAAAACCAGAACTTGGTAGAGCACACCAGAAGGGTGGAAGATGCTCTAGCAAGAAAGGAGCAGGCCAATAGGGACATTGCCCAGGAGGTAAACCTCCTGCAGCAAAGACTGGCCCAGTTCTCCAGGACCAACCAGGAAGCACAGAGGGAGAATGAGGCCCTCTGTCAACACAATGATAGGCTCCAGCAACAGGTAGCGATGCAGGAGAAACTGATAGAGTCGAGTAAGGCCTTAACAGAGGAACTGAAAGCACAAATGCAGGCTCTTGCATTGCAACAGGGAGCAGGGGCGGATAGAGATGAGGTCCGCTGGGAAAGAGAGATTCCTGACCATAACCGCAGGAGCCCTAACACCAGGGGCCTTCATCTCCCCCAGTCCCTGGACTCTACCATCCCCATGTCCCCTGGCGCACATGAGCACAGGGCCACAGGGATGGCAGATTACTATCCAGCCAGAAGCATGGGGCTCATAGGCCAGTACCATCCAGGAATGGAGGGGTGGGCATCCGGGTATGGGCACCCAAGTACAATACAGTTCAGTGGGGAACCCCAGGAGAGTAGGCCCATTAAGGGCATCCTGAAAACCTCTGCCCAGTTAGGTCAGTGGAGGGGGTACCCATCAAATCCTGGCAGCAAGGAGGAATCTGAAGACTCCTCTGAACTGCGCAGGACACAGGAGACCAGGTCCCCACAGTCTGCCAGCCATTCCCAGGCTCGCAGAATCCGGGAAAACCTGGAAGAACAGACGGGAACCTCTGGGAGCAGTGCCTCTGAGTCCGAGGAAGAATGGACAAGGGTTACCCGAACCAAAAAGGCCAATAAGGCAAAAAGGGCCTTGCTTAAGGACCCCTTCAAGCAGATTAAGGCGATCAGGAGCGTCATCACGCCTTACCATAAGAACGCTAAGTATTCTGTTTGGGAGCACTTAGAGTTGTTTGAACAAATGATGGAGACTTTCCATTTGAAGGACAGCCAAAGCTGTATTCAATATGTAAAGTGGACATTCTCCCCGGAATACTCCAGTTTCTTTGCGGGGCTGGAGGACCAAAATCATTTAAGATGGTCCACATATAAGGCGGCCATCCTGAAACATTTTTCTGTTCACAGAAATCCTCAAGAGGCTCGCAAGGCGGCCTACAATTTGCAATGTGGGGAGGATCAGGCCCCACGAGAATTTGTGCAGGAGTTAAAGCGTGCGTTTGCGCAAACCACCAGAAGGGTGCGCACAGATAGTAGAGAGTTTGTCAATACATTTTTCCATGCCTTGCCCAAATATATAATGACCCAGCTCGTGAGAGATTTTCATGAGAAAAGATCTTTAGACTGGGTCATTGAACAGGCTACCCGGATCTATGAGGTGCAGAAGCCCATAGAAAATAAAAGCAATGCCCAGAAAAACCCCAAAGCCAACAGCACCCCTGCTGCTGTCAAGGTGGCAGAGGTAAAGGTCACCCCCGTTTTGGATCTGGAGATGGGGGGGCCTAAAAACCTACCTGCACCTAATAATGCTAGGCCCAGAAGGTCCTCGGGCCAGTCACAGACAGGGAGCCAGGGAGGCAGCCCCACAAATGGGGTCCCTCGCTCTCCTGACTATGTAAGTCCTCGCTACAAAGGTAATCGACCCATCCTGGGTTATGTGTGGACTCCTCCAGCCCAAGGGGGGGGATCCAGACAAGCACCTAACCCAGGGAACTTCCCTCCAAACTTCCCACAGGAGGGCAGAAATTTACCAAACCCTGGGCAGAACTTTTTCCCCAGATATCCACCCGACTTCCAACCCCAAAATCATCCATCCTTCTTTCCTCAATTCCCTGAGCCCAGACCACTGAATCCGGGAGAGGGGAGGCCAAGGGTGGAGGGGTACCAAAATCTTCCCAACCAGGGGTACTACCAGAGGAGGGACAGCTACCCTTCCCGGGATCAGCCCAGGGGAGAAAACAGGGCCCCGTATCAGCCTGAGCGGGTTTCCCAGTTAGAGCGCCAGGTTCAAAACATGGCGCGGGATCTGGGTCACATACTGAGGGCTCAGCAGAACCCTCAGATGGGCGTGCCGGCGCAGAACGCACCCAACTCTGGACCTGGTGCTCCAGAACAATGACGGGGGCAGCACCCCGATAACTCACCGGTTCCCAGGGAGGAGGCACAAAGGGAAGGGGGGTGTAAAGCCTTGGAGGAAGCTTCCTTCCTCACTTGTAAACAGCCCCTGGAAACCCAGGAACCGGAAACAAAATCTCTTGCCCCTGAAAGTCTGCCTCCTAAGGAGCAGAGGGGGGGTAGGAGAAACAAAAGACCCAAACAGACTCAGTTTGAGGAGGAGGTACAGATCTTCCAATTTGAGGGAGAGGGATCCACAGAGGATCCTGGGAAAAGGATCTTCTCCTTCAGAGAGGGGGGAACTCCTCCCAAAGAAAAATGGGTCCCTAGGGATGCAAATCTAGACTGGGGAGATGTGGAGACTGAGCTACCGCCGCCCACCATCTCATCCCAGAACCAACAGCAAGAAAATCCCCTGGTTCAAACCCATCCTGGCGACTGCCTCCAAAAAAGGGGGGGGCGGCCCAGAAACGGAGCCAGGGGAACCCACAATGGCTCTGATCTCCAGTTGCAAATTTTTTCTTTCAGATTCCCAAGACTCTCCACAGAATTCTGCCCAAATCTCCTCGCTAGCGATGTCCAAAACCAGAAAGTTAGCCCACCAGTTGTCCAAAAATGTGCATTATCTGTGCCCCCTTGAGGAGAAGGAGGGAAGATATTATGCCCCGGTACAAGTACAGGGGCAGGGTACAATCTCAGCGCTGGTGGACACTGGATCTCAAGCTACCCTTCTGTCCAGAAGGGCCTTTGACGAACTGAATGCAGGAAGGGGAGAGAATTACCAAATTCCTCTCACCTCTCTTCCTGGACAACTGCAGAACTTTGACGGGAAGGAAATTCCCGTTGAGGGGACTGCAGACTTGGACATTAAGATCGGGCGACACAAGTTGAAACACCCGGTCATAGTTGTGACCCCGGAGGGCACCCCTTGTTTACTAGGGAATGACCTCCTGAGAAGGTTGTCACCCCTTATAGATTGTGTAAACAAGGTCCTCTGGACCCAGACTAGCCGACCAATAAAATTGAAACAGAGTGTCAACCATGTTAGTTTAAACGGCACATGCCACATGGTTGAACAAAAATCTGACCAAGTAGAATTTCACTTCCAGAACAACCAGATTCCAGACGTGACAGTAATAGCAGTAGGACAACAGACTGGTGATGGGGGGTCCTCTCTATTTCTGAAAATCAACCTTCCTTCCAGTCTAAAGTGGTATTCCACGCTGGAAGGAAACACTCTGAAATTCTATACTAATTCACAATCTGAAACTCCCACTCCTATAGTCCAGAAGGAGGTGAAATCAGCTCAGAGCCTGGCTGATATTCAGCAAATTGGAGAGCAGTTGTTCATCCCTGTTCAGTTAAATGATGGGAAGGACTCTGTTCTCGCTCGAGTGTGTGTGAACAACGGTAAGAGCTTCATCAGCGAAGCCATGTTCCGCCAACTCCCAAAAGATCCAGCCATTCCCACCTTCAAACTGATAGACAAATGGGAAATGGACCTGGAAGCACCTAATTCCAAACATCTCCTGCCAAGCAGGTGTATGCTCAAAATCTCCATTGGCAACAAGAGCATAGTCCACAATTGTTGGGTCGTGCGAGACGTCCCTGCCGCCTTTTACTTAGGCAGTGACATTCTCAATCGCTTCGCCATTAGTTTGGACCTAATAAACTTCAAAGCTTGGTCCCGATTAGCGGATAATCCTATGGGCTTTGATGATCCAGAAAAAGCATTTAGGTCAGCTCAATTGCTACCTTATGCAGTTGAAATTCAGGTTAAAGAGGAAGTCACCATCCCAGAAAGGACCCGACAATTCTCCCTGGAAGTGAAAGTTAAAAGGGGACAAGAGTTGAAAAACCCTGATGCCTACATACATCTAAATGCTTCTCTCCAACAGCAAGGGTTAGGGGTAAACCCAACTCCATTAGTCAACATAGAACATGACACCATTCCAATAGAGGTGGATAACAGCGACTTAAAGAGTATTACTCTAGCCGCAGGCACCATTATTGGAATGGCGGTTGATGACCGACATTTCTCCATTGATCTTGTAAATGAACTGTTAGGACCAATCCCCAAGGACTGTGTTGACAGTGACAGTGAGGACAATACAACACCAGACAGGATCTTTACCCGGCATGGGGGGAACTTCCTGGTGTACACTTCCTGCCCCTATGGTAAGGAAGATGTGACTTGTGACTTCAGGAGGGATGAGGTGATTTTCCAGGTCCATGAGGGCTGCCTTTCCCACCTGAAGCCTCCGGTCCAAATCAGCACTCTGACCAGGGACTTCTCCACCCAGCTGGAGGAGGCCGCTGAAATAGCCAAACCAAAAGTCTTTCCAGGCTTCAGGCAGATGGTGGAAGAGAGAGTCAACCTAGCTGATGCCTGTGTGACTCTGGAACAAAAGCAAAAGTTGAAACAAGTTTTCTTGGATTTCCAAGATCTCTTTGCGGTAGACTCCTATGACTGTGGTCGCACTGACATCCACACAACAACAATCCCCACGGACCCTGGCATGACTCCTGTGTTTGTGAAGCAATATCGCTTGCCTCTCGCATCAATGGAGTCCCTTACTGAAATAATTAAGAACCTTGAGTCCCGGGGAATAATCCGTCCAGTCCACAGCACCTTCAATAATCCGGTGCTGGGAATATTGAAGCCAAACGGCCAGTGGAGACTCTGCGCCGACCTCAGGGAGCTTAACAAACGGGTCCATACTTCCCGATGGCCTCTGCCCTACATTGACCAAGGGCTGGCCCAGATCCAGGGGTCACAGGTATTCACTGCAATAGACCTGACCAATGGATACTGGACTGTGCCTGTCAGTAAGGAGGACCAATACAAGCTGGCTTTTACCTTTGGGGGCCAGCAGTACACATGGACCCGGACTCCCTTCGGATACCTCAACTCCGGCAATGAATTCAACATTTTTCTACACAAAGCCATGCCTGACTTGGGTGCAAGGGGTAACCTGGCTTATGTAGATGATGTCCTCATCAAAAGTTCATCTGTGGAGGAACACATAGCGGAGATCCGTTATGTTCTGACACAGTTGAGGGCCGCCGGAGCAAAACTTTCCTTTCAGAAAGCACAGTGGTGTAGAACCCGTGTTAATTTCTTGGGGCATGAGATTACTCCTCAGGGTCTCTGTCCCCAGGAAAAGAAAGTGGAAGCACTTCAGAAACTGAAAGACCCCACAACTCTGCGGGAACTAAGGAGCCTCCTTGGACTGACTAATTACAGCAGAAAGTTCATTGAGGGCTACGCAGAGATCACCAGACCCCTGATTCATCTCCTGAAGGGGGGGGTCAAGTGGGAATGGGGTCCAGAACAATCCGAGGCAGTAAGACAACTCAAAAGAAGCCTCTCACAAGCGCCTTGCCTAGCTTACCCGGTCAGAAACAAGGAGTTCTTCCTGGAGACAGGGTTCTCTAATACGTGCTTGACGGCAGTATTATATCAAAAGCATGACAAGGTCAATAAAGTAATCTCCTATGCGAGCAAAACTTTATCCTCTGTGGAGGAAAAATTCAACGATTGTGAGAAGGCACTCCTGGCAACGGTGTGGGCATTGAAGAATTACCGCCCGTTTATCCAGGGGGAACACATCATAGTGGAGACTCCACACCAGCCTCTGCAATATCTCCAAAGTGACAGAATCCGGGCCGGAAATGTGAGTAATTCCCGAATTACTTCCTGGATTCTGTCAATGCAAGGCTTTCCTGTGGAGGTCAGATATGGCCAAAACAAGAAGAGTCCCCTCGCGCAAGGTCTGGCTGACTTGCATGATTGTGCCAGAGAAAACTGTCTCGAGGACGAAAGTCTAAAAATAAAGGACAACATGGAGGCATACCTCAATTCCCCCCACAAAGTCTTTGAAGAAGACAAGTGTGAGGGAATGCCCACTGTGTATGTGGATGGATGCTCTTACCATGTCGACAACAACGGGGAGAAAGAACTGGTGGCCGGCGTAGGGAATGCATGGGTGAATGAGTCCCCAGAACCCTCCGCTGGATACAAAATTGGTCCCCGAAGTAGTCAGGTGGCAGAATTGATGGCTGTGCATCAGGCCATCCTCACTGCTGTCCAGCATCAACTCCACGAACTGGTCATAATCACAGATTCGGATTATGTACGGAACGGGTTCGTGGAGCACCTGGTTAATTGGAAGACCAGAGGCATGGTATGTGCTAACAACAAACCCTTGAAACATGGGAAGTTGATCCAAAACATTGATGATCTGGTCACCTCGAATGGGATGACCATCTATTGGAAGAAGATCAAGGGTCATTCCAAAGTAGAGGGACCAGACAAAACTGGAAATGACTTAGCTGATCAGCTGGCCAAAACCGGGGCCATCCAAGGGGATCTAATTGAGATTGAGTCCCTGTTGGGGGAAATCCAGGTCACTGCTATCACTAGGTCCCAGACAAATGCTAACAACGACCTTTCAATTGCACAATGGAGTAAGGAGACCCCTGATGCTGATTTGATTACTGCTCAGAAGGGGGATCCAATAATTGGTAAATTTTACCAGCACCTTGAGGACCCTGAGAACTTTCCCCTGACGGATACCGATTACATTGGGAAAGAGGACCTAAGAGTGTTGATGAAATGTCCAAAAATGTTCCGGATCCAAGACGGTTTGTTGGTAAGGAAATCCAAAGCTGGCCACGATCAGTGGGTGGTTCCTACCTCATTCCGAAGCCTGATGTTAAGTCACGCCCATGATGCGGCCACCGCCGGTCATAGGGGGTTTCACACAACATTGGAAATCTTAAGAGAGGTTGCATACTGGCCACACATGGGGCAGGACCTCGACCAATACTTGAAGGGGTGTCTTGTGTGTGCACAATTTCAGCCATCATCCCTCACGCACCGGGCGCCTTTACAAAAGAGGGGAATGACCCTGCCATGGTCAGATTTACAAATCGACTTTGTAGGCCCTGTGATCCGCTCGGCTAGGGGGAATAAGTACATGTTGACTGTGACATGCTTGTTTACCAAGTGGGTGGAATGTCTCCCAGCCCCAAACTGCAAGGCAGAAACTGCAGCTGCCTTGATGATTAACCACATCTTTTCCCGTTTTGGTCTACCTCAAAGGATTGAGTCAGACAGAGGTAGCCACTTCACCAGTGAAGTAATGACAAAGATGTGGGAGATACTGGGGGTCAAGAGAAAGCTGCATATTGCTTATAGACCAGCTTCTTCTGGGGCAGTAGAGAGATATAACCGGACAATTGTGAGCATATTAAAGAAGTTTGTGGCAGATTCTGGGCCAAGTTGGGATATCCGATTACCTCTGGTCCTAATGGCTATCAGATCTACCCCTTCATCTGCAACCAAAATGTCACCATTTGAGTTGATGACTGGGCGCAAGATGGTGCTTCCTCAGCATTTGCTCTATAGGACCCAAGAGCAGACACTGATAAATGCCTCCACTACTCATGAGTATGTAGAGAATTTAAGGAAACACCTTCAACATGCTTTTGCTTATGCTCAGCGGAATCTAGAAAGATCGGCTGATAGCATGAAGACCCATTATGACCTGAAAACTTCCAGGAAGGAATATCAGGTGGGAGACCGGGTCTATCTATACAACTTCCAAAGGAACCAGGCCAAGCAGCGCAAATTTTTGCCTACATGGAAGGGACCCTTTGAGATCGTCGATAAGATCTCCCCTGTGGCCTACAAGATCCGCATCCCCAAAGGCGGTTCGGCAGAGGGGGAAGACAAGTGGGTCCACATAAACCAGTTGAAATGTTGCCATCCCAGGCACACTCTGCAACAACTGGAGGAATCCTCTGGAATCCTAGCAGGCACTGTCTCAGACTAATTCAGTTCCAACCATAAAACATACCACATCTAGTCTCTAAAATATTGTGATTTGCATGAAACTGTCTCTTAGTTATACTGTTTTTTTTTTCTCAAAATAAGAATGTAATGTTTCGTTATGATAAAATGCATATGCTGCCCCACTACCTCAACAGTGGTGGAAAAACGTCTATGAGTAGATATTGCCGCTTTTGCTTTATCATCCTAGGAGAGATGAAACCATGAAGGATGACCAAGAAGAACGATCCGGAGACCGGGAGCAGAGACGCAACGGGCCCGGGGTACCGCCCAATCTCCCCATCAGGACCGGCGAGGAGAACCGATCGATCAGTACCGGATGGAGAAGAAAACGCTGAACTGTGTCATCTACAGAAGAGGAAGAAGATTATGCGGACAGACCGGTGCATGGGTCAAAACCCTTGTGCACGCGACTCCCCATCGACTCAAATTCAAAGTGCAGTCGCGTGGGGGGGACTTGTTGGGTGTCCTGACCCACGTTTAAGCTACCCTGCTACAACATTTGGTGCTGTGGGCTTAGAAAATTCAAGATGGCGGAAAACCCACATGTGCGCTGAAATCCAGGAAAGCTGCGCAGTTTGTGCGCCCACCAAAATGGTTGCCTCACTTGCCACCCACCAGTGCGAGAATGAAAGGCCGGGTTGCCATGAGGGAAATGGGTTGCCAAAGGAAAAACAGTAGCGCCGGTTAGCTTCAAAGCGCTTTAAAACCACCATTGGACTACCCGCACAGTAGTCTGAAACCATTGGGAATGGCAATGCTGATTGCCAAATGCAACCTAGAATTGTGGGGAATTCATTTCTTAAATCCCAAAAATGGGTGCAGTACCAGTACTCACCACTATCCAAAAGCCGGCGTTTTAAAACCACTCTGTGTGTTTTTCTGAAGGCAAGCAAAATGCCTATTTTCAAACATTGCAATATGTGCAAAATATTCACTGAACACCAGCAGACATTTGGCAGAATGGAGTTTTGTGTGCCTACAAAATCTGGGAAATGAAGAGCCCAAAAACAATGCTTATAACAAAAATGCTATGGAGTCAGCAGCTTAAGCCTAACTGCAACTGGATTTAAAACCACCAAAATCGAAAATGTTAAATTAAATGAGTGACCTATGTTTGGTGTCACATGCCTTTGTAACTGTTGAAATGTCATAGTTTTGCACTTAGAATCAGCATTCTAGCTGCATGTGTAAAATTACAAGTTATTTTAAAAGCAACAAAAAGTTAGCTGAAGGTCTGGCTTAAGGAACTTGATTTTGCCTAGCAACGGATCCCATCAGCAGTGAAACTTGAGTCACCACTGTGTTCCCAGGCCAACCTTCCTTTTGCTGCCCAGGCTAAGGATATGCCATCTATCTGATAATTGAATTATCTGTGCTCTGCAAGAGAGTGAACAAAGCCCTCTTCACTCAGGCAAAGGTTTTTATTACCGCAGTCGTAAATTGTAGCTTCCTCTTGGCAGGAGCTGGGAGGAGCACTGCCTGTGAGAGCAAGCTGGCTTGGCAGAACTGGAAAGAACCAGAAATTCAACCTTGTGCTGAGGGTAAACCACACCCCTTTGGAGCCAGAACATAACTTTAAAAAGATGAATAACTCATAGAGCGGACATGTGAAAATTTTATAAATGATACCATAATTCTTGTGATTTTTCTGCCCACAGTTTAAGACGTGGTAGGAACCGGTGGTATGTTCAGGGGGGTTTTAGCGGAAAAGTGGATATTACTCTAAATGTGTGCATGTTAAAAATCTGAAACTTCATCAGTTAATGTCCCTACCCCCTGCACACATGTATGTAAAGTTGGGTCCATGTCGGAAATTGGAAAAGCAGTTAAAAAGTCAATTATGTACACTCTTTGAATGCAAGCTCCGAGAATGAGCAGATTTGGACATAGACATGGCTAAATTCAGCCACACCATGTATATGTAATTTTAAACAAATGTGTACCTGTGCAAATATGTTTTTAGGTCAGATATAGATTGTGTGTAAAGTTGACAGGGGTGGGTTCTCTGTATCATAAACAGACCTCATCATGATGACACTTCATTTCATTCCCCCAATCAAGGGGACGAATGAAAGCTGACCAATGACGATTGAGAGGGGCAAGTCTAGTGATGCAACACACACACCCATTCTCAAGAAACAGATAAAAAGCAGAGAGTCAGGACACATAGGGAGATTCATTTTTCATCTGCCGCTGAAAGCTCTGCCGGAAAAATCCATACTTACCTCCATCAAACTCCAGAAAGCCAAACTAGAGACTTCAATCTATCCAGAGCAGAGAGACCCAAAGAACCGGTGCCTAGCAGAGACCAGACCCCTGTGAGCAGTTCCAGAGGCCAGGCGCTGTGAGCAGAACCCGGAAAGACCTGACCAGACTGAAGTCCGTGACCAAGTCGCTTTCCTGTTCAAAATCTCTTGTGAGTACTTAGCAAAACTCAGAACACATCTCTTAGTTTAAATTCATCTAATTCAATCTATTTAACCTAAGTAGAACTGCCTCCTAGCTGTCACCTGTCATTCTAGCTGCAAAAAATTTGTCACTTGTCATTTTGAAAAAGTGTGCGTTTAAAATTTACAAAACCAAAAACGACCTTTACTAAATTACTCATATCTCCGCAACCGTTTGGGCTAGAGACTTGCAATAACTTTCATTTGGAAGCTGAGATCCCAGGCTTTTCTAGGACCCCAAAACGGTAGAGATAGTCCTTGCGGTTCCTTTGTAATAGCGCTCGGCGCATCCGCGAATTTTACCGCGATTTGCAATTTCTTCACATGTAAAAACTGCTGCTGTTTGCTTTCCATTGGCCAGAAATTCGTTTAACCTGCTAACTATCCCTGCATCATTGCTAGTGTGAGCCTGGACTAATATTAACTAGATACCACTCACCCTGAACCTCTATAAGGGAATTAAAAGCAAATTTAGCATATTTCTCATTCATTGCCAGCACATATCCAAGCATTGCCTGTGTTTTCAAAACTCCTATCTGTTTTCTGTAAGCTTGCTGGGATTGAACTGAATTACAGTTGATTGCATTTCTGAGGACTGTGTGTTTTCCTTCCATTTCCTTGCATTGCATAAAGAGGGGGGGAGGGAATAGCCCGAGAAAAGTGATTACATTGTCTGGTTGAATCATATTGCGTATTTTCTGTACTGCATTCATTGAATATTGCATCCACCTGAGCTACATAAAGCATCCTCTACCACATTATACTTTTGTTCCTATTTACCAGTGTGCTACCTTATCCATTTCAGGTCAACTCATTAGTCATTATAAAGAAGTGTGCTAGTGCCAGATTCTCCGTTGTTGATCTTTATCATATCAGATTAAGTGTGCTATTCAATTATTAATTTATTATAAAGTGGGATATATATACCTATTGTTTAAATTATCAAATAAACCTTTTAACTTGCAAAACAGAACTACTTCTTGGCTCAGTGGGGTCAGGGGGATTCCAAGAGAGGGGTGTTATATAAGGGTAGTCATCCAGAACGCATGAACTGGACCTAAAGATATATCAATAAGGGTTTTCATTCAGTCTTCTAGACTAGGCGTTAACTTAGCTGTAGTGCTGAATTGAATCCTCTTACACAGTGAACCACTTGTGATTGTTTTCTCTTTCTCTAACTTTCTGATGATGGTTGAGAGCACACAATGGGATATTAATCAGAAGTGGGGAGAAAGGTAAAATAAATAGAGATGTTTATAGTGGGAAAAAAAGAATACAATGCCCTTTAGTGGATGCATGAGAACATAATGAAGGAGGCTATCGGATTACAGTGCTATCAATCTATGAAAGGGCCAGTATGTTGGAACACCACTGACAGAATCACAAAACTGTACTGCATTTGATGTGAATTTGACAAGATATGAAGGTTGAATTGGCACAGATGTTTGTAGACGAACTGTGAAAGCTTGGATTTTAAAGTACTCAGAATAGTTAAAAGCAAGTCAAAATATGTGCGACTATAATCTCTATTTGACCTGCCTTCTAGCTGTCTCTCTGTATATGGGAGCATGGAATACATGCACAACAGTACTGGGGAAATTTCGACCCTCAAGAAACTCTAAGAAATATGTAATGACATTCTAATCATTCTATTAGCCCCTGCCTATATCAAACAGCATGCATTACACTTATTCTAATTAGTTAGTAGATTGTCCTATTATGATTGGTTAATACAATAACAGGTTAGATTTAATTGTATATCTGCCCGCAGATGACTGAATGTTGCTCAGTCAGTACAAAGAGTGAAATCTGCCCTCTTCTGAAATAAAATAGATACAATGCCACTCTTGAACATTTGGCCAGATAGCTTATCATCCACACGACTCCCCACACCTGCTGCCCTTCATGTTAAAGTATGCCCTTGTTGCTATTGCATAACTGTCTGCTTATGCCAAGGATGATATCACAATTTCACAGTGTGCTTGACTCATTTGGGAAAGTGTAAGACAGGCCTAACTCTTAGAATAATAGCTAATATGTATGTTGCCAGGCCATCCCGCAACATCCATGGCAGCCTAAAGGATGTCTATGATGCATCTTAAAGGAAACTTAATTCAAAATGGCAGAACCCTCAGAGGTATAAGAGTGAATAATTGTACTGCTAGCTCATCCTGCCACACGTTTAGCAGTCCAGGGCAGGGACTCTCTAGAGTGAGGCTGAAAGGAAACCGAATTTAAAAAAAAGCCATCCTGAAGCTTGTAACTTCTTTTATATTTAGTAGGTTTCACCCGCATATTAACAGGAAGGCGGAGGAATTTAAATGTTACTTAATGTAAGGTGTTCTTATATGGCACCCTTCTGCCAATAATGTTGGCCTTCCTATCATAGGAAGTGAAAGGATTGGAATTCTACTTTAAAAGATGCCATATTTTGCATTTTAGGTTGAAGCACCACAAGTAGAGTTCACTGTTCGTATAAGCTGCCGCCTCACGTAACACCCGCCATATTAGATCACACAAAATGCAGACCAATTATGGGTGGAGCATTTTTAAAACGCCTGCAGGGTGTCCAGAGAAAAGGTTGCACACTCATTTCCACAGTGCTTTCCCTAACACAGTTACGAATCATCCCTCTTTTCCTGTATTTAGGAAATGATAGGTACTTATGCTGCAGAATGAATTTCCACATACTAGTTTAACATACAATCGGTAACACATTTTCTGGACATTAACAAGATGTTATAAAAGGTTGAATTGGCTCAAATGTATGTTTAGTGTGCTGCAACGCTAAGGATTTGACACAGATTATGGAATAAATGGGGTGGATTTCATAACGAAGTATAAAGAATAGTTAAAAGACTATCAGTATGATTGCAATAGAGCACAGAGAGACATATCTATTTTATTTTACTGGACCAACCTTCCTGCGGTCTCTCTAAGACTGAGAGCTTGAAAGATATGCAGAACAGAGTTGGTGGAGGAAGGAGAACTTGTATCATTAATGGAGAGATATTGCTGAACAGGGCAGATATGGTACTTGGAAATGTAACACTGTTGGCTCACTCTGTATTATCTGAACTATGACATTTCAGTTTTCAAAAGCAGCCAGGGAAACAACAATGCAATTTCAATGCCAGATGTCTTTCAACATGACCCTTCCTCTCTGTGAGGACACTATCTTTTTGCTGTACCTCCTATTAACACACAGAAGAGAAAGCTAAACGAGGGGCAACCCTTTCCTCTTTTTTATAGAGAAACCATTTACTTTTGCATGACACCATCTGAAGTTAAGTTCAGTTGAACCAAGTTTACAATTAAAAAGCACAATTCATGAGGACAACTATTCCATTTTACTATTACATAACACCAAATAAAAATTACTAACTCATTTCCCTATTTATTTTACCCATTATTAAAGAAACGTTTTTACTTCACCACCAAAACTCCAACATATTTATAGCTACCAACACTCTGGGGGTCATTCCGAGTATGGCGGTAGGGGGTTAACAGCACTGGTAAGGATGCTGGTGTTGTTAACCCCCTACTGCCGCATTCTGAGGTCCCTTAGCGGGTGCCACTAGGGCTGGCTGGTTTTACCAGCCGCCCTTAGCTGGACCCATAAGGGACCATGGAGCTAATAACGGGCCCGCAGTTATTAGCTCCTTCCCCATTCCCATTGAGCCCTATGGGGACTCAAATGGGAATGGGGAATGGTTCTCAAAATAAGGACTTTACAGATCTGCATAGGTCAGAATGTCCCGGTAAATCCCCATTCCGACTACCCGGATCCGGACCCGAGTTTGGAGGCAGCCATGCTGCTAATAGCACCATGGCTGCCTCCAAACTCAGAATGACCCCAATGTGTAAATGGCCTTATGGACCTCGGGGGGTTATTATTCCTTTGGATGATGGCACTTCCCCAACATATGGCCGTCAGCTTCACCTCAATCCATATCAAGGCGGCAGGTCATTATCATCTCCAGATAATTACCCTTCCTTCGGTGTATAAGGAAATAATGTGTAAGGAGTAAGAAGGACTCAACAAAGGTCTCAATGATTTGGATTAATCTTCAATAGCTTAGGCAGGATAGTGGATCTCCAAACAGTTGGCTTAAGCCCTTCCGTTCCTTCTGGTTGGCCCAATAAGCATAGCCTGTTTTTACAGTACTTGTTTCCAACATACACATTATGATGTTTAAGATTCAAACTTGGAATCGTATCCTGCAGTTCACTGACACTCTGCTCATGTCCCTAAGTCTATTCTCAAAAGTGCACCACTTGATTTCACTTAATTTGAGGTGTTCTTTTAGTTTTCTGCATAAACGGCTGTAGGGCCTTGACTCACTCTAAATGTATTTACAGTATGAGATCCAAAGCAGCTTACCTGGGGGAGTGGCTTGCTACTCCTTGACCTCATGAGGGATTTAACCTCGAGTGCCTCCAAAATAACTCTCTTTTTTAACAACTTTAGGGATCCCTGATGATTAATTATGAACTAAGAATTGTCCTCCTTTTTTTCTGTGGTCTCCCATGTAGAATTCTTGCTTGCTGTGTCGGTTATTGTGAATTGTTGTGTTTGTTTAGTTTAGTTTAGTTTATTATTTATATGGCGGGCCATACCCTGGGGCATCAGGGCGCAAACAGACAAGGATATGCTCAACTTAGTTACAAATACATATAAATAAGATGAGCCCTTAAGTCTCGAGGTTCTATGAAGCACATAATAACTAACTAACTAACTAACTAACTAGCTGACTAACTCACTAACTAACTAACTAGCTGACTAACTCACTAACTACTACCTGCATCTCCTAATGAAGACTCACCATTTTCCTGATGAGCCACTCTGAATCCTCCTCTGATAGTCCGGCTCCACCTCTTCATGTTCAGAACACAGGGATCTGGCACCTAGGGATGCTTTCATAGCTATTCTGGAAAGTAGGCATTCCTCCACATTCACTAGCAGCCAATGCTATGTATAGATTAAACTGCAAAGGCAGACTAGGTTATTTGTGTGTATTGCGATACATTAACATTTCTACAAAACAAGTTTGGATCCGTGCACATTAATCCAAGTGCAACAACCAAATTGGGCCAAAAGTAAATGATGTCATTGGTCATGTTTTAAAGTTGATTGAGTTCACTTGATTTGAAATGTCAAGGTTGCTTTTCGTTGTTAGTTTTAGCTCCAGGATAGGTTTGGTTAACAGGAGGAGAGGCACAGGGCATTACTGCATTATGCACACGCGTTGTTTTTTTTTTTCTTTTATTTATATTCTTAACTTGATAACTGTGACGAAATGAGTAACATATGACAGAAATCATAGCTATTTCTCCTTTTATAAAGGGTCCTTTTAAACTTGACAATAACCAGTTTGTAGTGCATAGCAGGACAAGTATGCACTGCTGTATCAGTGCACGAACAACAACATGTACTCATTTCCTAAGTAGTTTATGAGTGCAATTCCACTTTGTGATATCCTATGATCTGTGTTTCGCTGTGCCATTATCGTGCCACAACAATTAATAGTAACATTACAGTTACATTAGAATTTAGTAAATTCGTATATTTCTACAATATTTATGCATGCATTATCAGTTCCCAAATGTACATTTCTGTGTTACTACTGCATGTTAGTAAAGCTATCAACACGATATTTTGAAAATGATCGAACACAGTTAACATCTGAGGTTTGTTGAGCACGTTTTAAAATATGTGCAAAACAATTAATAACATGTTGGATGTAAATGTTGTTTCAGAACAATGAACCTATGAACTATGAACCTGATTCATGAAATTATTTGCATGGTAAATAGGGATGTTGCGTGCCACATCACGCTTGAGAACCCGTTTGCTGATTCATGGAATTGTGTGTGCTGCACTTTGTTGTACTTTGCGTGGACTTTGCAGGGTTGTGTGTGGCCTATGTTGTGTCCGAAGTAGTGGGCTGAACACGCATAATGAGGACGAACAAGGCAAACATTGGGCATCACGAGGGGCGGGCCGCAGACAGTCCATAGCACGCCCACACATGCGCTCTAAAATGTGTATTCATGGATGTGACCATGCAACCTCTTGCCAGTGAAATGCCTATGCAAAGCCCTCGAATTCTACGCCACCCGAAAGCAGGTATACAGACTTGCATGGAGGAATTGCAATGCAGAGGGGAGTTTGCATGTCGGATTTATGGGTGCATACATGCACATGGGGTTCCGATCAGGTGTATGCAGCGTAGTGGGGTGCAGGGTGGTTTACAGGGATTTGCATGCAGTTTGACAGAAAATGTCAAGAGTTTTGGGAAATTGTTGGCATGTTCTCGGGGCACCAATTACAGCTACGGAGGACCCAGTGCAGTGTCACAATGGTGCTGGCCTGGTTGTGGGGGTCCCCATGCACTTTTCACAGGGTGCATGTGTTTGTTCCTGGGGAGCCCACAAAGGCAGGTGTATAAGGCTGTTTACATGGGAGCCTATCGGGGGCGTTCCAGCGCGACTTGCGGTTACGCCTTCTTTGTGGGAACAATTCCATGAATATGCGGAGCGCGCTTATTTCCTTATGCCCACAGGTTGTGCAGAGTCGTTCTTGGGGCGCAGGCTTTGCAGGATCTATCTGCAGATTTCCATGAATAGGGCCCTATGTGTTAATGTTTCATCACTAAGCATTCTATTGGGCATAGATATGTCACGTGCTGGTGGGGGCAAATATGAATATCAATTAATTATCAACAGTTTTTCATCACATGTCGTTGAAAAGTTCAAATAGCAGTACATTTTTTGGTCTCTGATTATTGCCTTTGACGGTAAAAGCTGTGTATGAGTACCGTTAATTGCACCAATGAGATTTGGGAATCTGGCTATTGAATAGAAACCATGCTTCACCCTTGCAAGAACTTCTGCTGTATGAGAAACAATGGAGTGCCCTTTCATTTTCATGAGTATTATATTTAGGCCTTGCCCAAAATGCAACTTAAAATGTGTAGTAAAATTCCAGCGGCATCAGAAACAGTGGCCTGGAATGACTTAGTAGGACTGAAGTGGAATACCCACAGAAACATTTTTAATGGGTGGTACTGCACACTTCAAGTTTTGCAATTGCTCCATTTCAGAAGATACCATGCCAATTAAATCCAATATGAGGTATGAGTGTAGTATGTACAGCGTGAAAACCTGCTTGTCTGTGATAGCTAGGAGTTTTAAGCTTGCCTTGTATACCCTACATTTCTACCAATGTATATGCTTGAAAATTTAACCATTGTGAGGAAAATACTTTGCAGTCGATGGCCACTCAGTACCTTCACAGCATTGAATCTCCTGTCTCCTCTTCCACAGTCCAAATCAGAGACATTGAAGGAAGTTCTCCAACCGATCTTGGGATGCTGTGATTTACTTATTCACCATGATGTTGTGTCTGATTGCTAAAGTCATGCATGAACCTGCCCCCCTACGTGAATAATTCATGGTTACTGCTGTTACTACACTTGACTGCCCTCACCATGCATGTCCCTTGCAATAAATAAGAACTGCTACCAGCTTGTTATACTGCTTTCGAACCTGCATTTTGACCCATTCCTACACCTTTGCACCCATTCATCCCATCATGACTCCTTAGGGATTACTGACACTGTTACACAAGAAGGGCACATTTTGCAAGGGACGCCCTTGAGGAAGTTAGACAAAAGGGCACAAGAGATATCCCCTTTGGTAGAGGGAACCACTGTTGAGTTCAGCCTTCTTCATTCACAGTATACAGGCACTGGTGTTCATAGATGTTATGCCATGGTAGGTCTGGACACAAGGAAGCACTGTTTCCTTTGCACCGAAAGGCGTGCCTCTTGGTACAATTTTCTGGTGGGTAGAACATTTTTATCAGTGCATGCATAATAGAGGCCGGAAATAATTGAACTGTGCTGTGCAATTTGTTGATGGACATTATTGCATGTCACACACCTCTGAGGGACACCGATCCCTTCATCATATACCGAACTTTAAATTGAAATCAGGATCAAATACCTGCATGCTAGTGGGCCTAGACAGATCAGTGATGGAGCCGGAATCCCAGTACTCTTCGGCCTCTCAGAAAGATCGGATGCCTCCTATAGACATTTGAGGCCAGAGTACACAATCATTGCACCAGCGCAAGTGCAAAGTTTGCACGTTATTAGCACTAGAGCAAAGTTTGCCCTATTTTTAAAAAACACTGGACACATTAAAAAAAACATTGCACAACGGCAATTGCAGTTTGGCATATTGAAAGCACCAGAGCTAAAATTGCCTTAGTGCAAAAAAAAGATGCATTTTCACAGCATTTTTCCACCAGGGCAAAGTTTGCCCTAGTGCTAATATGGAATGGTATTAGAACTAGAGCAAAGTTTGCCCTGATGCACAAATGCATCAAAAATGTACCTTTTTAGCATTAGGGCAATTTTAGCCCTGGTCCTTGTAATGTGCACTTGTCGAGGTGCAATGGTTTTTTATTGTGTCCCAGTGTTTTTTTTTTTTTTTTTATAGGGCAAGCATAATACCGCCCACACTTTGCACTTGTACAAGTGCAAAATGTCCGTATTGTGGCCCCTGAAATCAAATTAAACATCAAAGGAACTCCCCTGGAATTTCAATCTACAATTGTATTTGCACTTTCCCCACATATTCCTTGCACTCATTCATCAAACACCTGCACAGCACAGGGGTCACAAGAACGGCTGCCTCTTGTTGCTGTGCTTCTTTAACGGGATAACTTCACAGGGCCAGATTCATGGAATTTTTTGCACGGTTCAAAGTGAATTTGCACTGATGAAAAGTGACTTTGCACCGCCCACACAAACCCTGATTCATGGAACTGTGCACAGTGTATTACTGCAGTGCAAAGTCAGTGCAAAGTCAATAAAAAGCAAAGTCATTTTGTACTGCAAAAAATACTTTCTACTGACTTTGAACTGACTTTGCGGTGCAAAAATACACTTTACACAGTTCCTTGAATCAGGGTGTGTGTTCACAGTGCAAAGTCACCTTTTAGTAGTGCAATGTCACTTTGAACCGTGCAAATAATTCCAAAAATTGGGCACACATTATTTGCACACACAGTTAAGAACATGAATCCAAACACGATGGTCTAAGCAGCACAAAATGCAATACAACAATTATGTCCACTTTGTCGCAACAAAATGGGGTTACTTTTTAATGCCTTAGGAAGCAAAAGTAAGGTACAAATGCACAGCATTAGCCATGTACAATTTACATTGACATCCCAGGGCATTGTAAAGCTCTTACAAGGAATGGGAGGGGAACACAGAATAGTTCGCATCTCTTTTTTGACATTGCATGCAGGGCACCCACAAGCACATAAGTTGTAATGTTGCTGGTCTCCTGCAAGCAATTTACATATGATTTAGAATGTCCAATAAAGGCTGAACAGTAGCACACATGCAATGCTAGACAAGAAAGCGCACTTTACTCCACTGTCCCATTTTCAAAGACGATATCATTCAGGAATAATCTGAAATGTGTGATTACCCTACAAATGCACTACATTTTACGTTCACATGGACTTTGCTCTTAAACTTAAAACAGAGCCTCGGATCTAGATTGAGCCCTGCTTAACAATTCTTCATGCAGCATGTGATTAAATGATTAACTAGGACAATGGGTCAGCACAATACATAGTAGCCATCTTGGTGGTGTTCCTGAGTGCCCCTTCATTATACAGCACAAGAAGTCAATCAGCAGATATATAAATAAGGCTGAAATATGTCTGCGTTTTCTTGTGTTTCCGTGCAGAAGGCACTGGGCCATGGTTGGCATTGCCAGGCTGATTTGCATACGATTGGTACCCTTGCAATGGGACAGACGGGCTAAAGCATGATGGAGTAGAAGGTTGGTCGGAGCTCTGCCAGTGGTTAGGATGCAGTCTAAACTTTTCACCAGTCTCTTTTCTGGTATATAAAGACACAGTTCTATGAGTATTTGTCATTGTTAGTTTAATCGTGTGCATATTGTTCATGTACTTTTGCTCAATATGTTGTTCACCAATTAATATATTTATTTTTTAGGTCAGTGGGGGTGCTTCCAATCCCGCCCTCTAGCCCAGATTCCCGACTCCCTCACCCCTAACTACTCCCTACGCCCACACACAGTTAACATATATGAAAAAAAAGAGATGATTATTTGCGATAGCCAGACGTGGCAAAATTCCCATTGGCAGGAAAATGAAATAAATGTAGACTGTGTTGTGAAGATTCTTCTCAATATGGGCGAAAGCAGGTAGGACATCTCCAACGTGATCGCCTAGCCTATACCCGCTAAAGCCGCCACACACTGACTTGAATCCTCCCCCACCTAAACATTGAAGAAATTGATGAGGTGAAACCAACAATGGTGTACTTGCTGGGCAAGATTGATGCATCCATCACAAGAATGGGGGTTTCCTTCTTGATGAGGGAAGGAACTTCCAGACTGGAGCTGGTATGAGGAAAGGACACTGGAAGACCAACTGTGGACAGGATCAAGATGGATGTGATCACAGGATGCTTTCCAGAAATGCCCTGCATGCCATCCAGGAAGAATTAAGCAGCTGCACTTGAGTATAGTTTATCCACACTGAAAATGTCCCTCAATTGGAGTCTTCCTTACACCGGGATCAACTCTCCCCCTGAAATGCACTCACTGAGTTCAGACTCAACATGTTGCATTTGCTTTTCATTTATTATAATGAGCCTGAGACTTGTACTGTTAGCACTCAAACTCCTGAGTGACATGCCTGGATTTAAGGACTCGCCATGAAACTTCATCCCAGCTGCTAACTGGCGCAGTTACTGAACGCCCCTATTTAGCCCTTCTATTCTTTTTAGATTTATGTACATGTGTACTGTTTCAAAGGGCTCTGTCACCTTTTAACTTTCTTTAACATTGGGATGAACTGATGTGACTTGACTGCATCTCTGAAAAGAAAGACCCAGGGTTTCCTAGACTGAACAATTTGATTATATTGCACTGTTCATGAACTGCCCAACGTGTGTCCTGCCTCCTATCCTTCATCAGGACCACGCATGTTTGTACTGTGGTTATATTGCTACTATGCATTGTTAGGCTTGATAGGCATCTATGTGTACATCTTCTGCACGTGCCCATCACAGCTTCCAAAAGCAGCCAGCAGACGCCATGTTGTCCTGCTGAAAACTGCACTTGGATTGGATTCATTTGAAAAAGCTATCCCCCTCACCCCTTTAAACTGGCATGCACACGTATTTAAGATACATAATTCCTGGGAACGCATCAGCTTTGAATCTACAGTATGAATGAAATCCTGGCATTAAAAATGCAAACCTTTGGACAGTTGCACCCCCCATTGTTTGAGAAACCTCCCTCTCTGCCAAACATTGGTCATTTCAAAGGAGTCGTCTAAGCACATTCAGCTGTCGAGGCATCTGGAGGTCTTAGCTTGCTACAGGCTTTTGTAAACGTATTTGTGTGTGTGTTTGTTTAATTTTCGGTTGTACATGTAGTTTCTGTGGAAGGTGGGGCACTGCCAGCGTTGCAAATTAAAGTCATCCGTTTTCCGCTGAATGGGTATAGTGGAGGTGCAAACGGTGCCAGCTTCCACTCGCTGTTTGCTAAGGGTGCCAGCAAGGCTCTAGGGGCAACAGGGCTTATAATGCATGCATTGGCTGGCATCATAACGACACATCTTGGGCACTGAACTGTTTCACAAAGCCCTGTTTCTCCTTTACCTGACAATTGGATGTTTGCATGCACTTCCATTTAATATGATTACTTTTAAATGCTTTAGCGGCAATTCACTCCCACTTCACTGCGGGTGTGGGCACAGACTACCATGATTTCCTATGGGAATTCAGGACGGACATACACTCCCTTTTAAGAGTGTTTAACTGGTGTTCAGCAGCATGTAAAGTGGGCCATTGTAAGAAATAACTTTAAATAAAAGGACAGAAATTGTAATGAAAACTGATGCCCACCGATTGGATTGGGAATGCTCTCTGTGCCAGATTTGAAGGGACGCACATATACCTGCCTGACCCACATACAAACAAGTGTCACGTAGGTGGCCGAGGCCAAACTTGGGTGAGGTTATGAATGTGAATGGAGGCCATGTGTAAATGGGACTGAGAGTATCGGACGGCCCAGATTAGGACAGAGACGCAGAAATGCTCCCACACCCCACCTGGAGAGGATACAGAAATTCAGCGCCTCACTCCGGGACAGCAATGCCAATTAACCAATCCACTAACAATTTCACCCCTCTGCATACACCTCTCAAACTCTAACCAAACACAACGACAAGTCTACAACACAACAATCCGCATAAACTTCACTACACTGCAACAACAAAACACACATAGACTCGCACAACAGCACACGACAGCTACCGACTGTAAAACACCCCAAGCCCAGCCAACGGACCCACCGGGCTGAGTCCGCCAACAGCACATCACTGCTCTCTTGGACTATTCCAGCGTACTCCCACTAACTCACCACCACCCCCCACCAGCCCTTTCCCTTTTTCAGAGCCGCCAGAGCACCAGTGGACCACTCCGGTGGTGATAGTGTGCGGTACAAATATCCTTTAACATTAACATCTGTAATCATCCACTTGTGAGGGTCCCTCGGCCTGGTTGTCAGTCAGAGAGTACCCTATGATTACCATGGAAGCATCAGCTTTAACAAGTATAAATAATGGCATTAAATAATGAAGGGACGAAACAGCATTATATAAAATAGTGTGAAAAAGAACTACAAATGAGGTGTAAACAATGGTGTTAAAAAGTATGGAGTTGTAAACAAAGTGCTAGCTAAAGAAGGTGTAAACAGAGGCATTTGATAATGAAGGTATAAAGCATATTTTTCAGGTGAGGTCAGGTGTAAGCAAGGGGTTAGATCAGTGGTCGAAGTGTAGGAAAAGAAGTAGTGGAACTATTTTCACTGCTGGCCTGTCCACGTCCCGCACAAAGCCCATTGCTAAGCCCCCTCCCACGTGCAACACAAACACCCAAAGCAATGCGCCTGCGGTTTAAGGGAATGTTCAGTGTAGTGCACTGAAGTGCAAGTTTTAACTTCTTCCTATACTTTTATTTTAAAACAAAACCGTCCCAGAGCAGTTTCTTTTTTAAAATAAAAGTATCATACTGGTAAAATGCCCAGGTGGCCTCTTGCTTTCTATTACCCATTACCTTGTTTTCCCAAAGTCCTGGGAAGCCCTGACTCTGTCCCTTTCCCCTGACTGGCTGTTGGATGGAAGTGCCATATATGGTGTTGTTGTGAAGGCCCAGTCAGACTAGCTGGAGCCTTCCCGGTGATGTATGTTGTGGGTACCTCCTGTGGGTAGGACCTAGGTGAATAGAGTGTGTGACGAATATACATTCTGTGTTGTGGGTGTCTAGTATCTGGTGGTTGACACAATGACTGAGACAACCCTGCCCGAAACTGGTATGAATGCAGCTTGGAGTGTTGAAGGGCCCGGTACTTGTCCCAATACACATAACTTGTTGTGAGTGTCTGGAGAGAAGTGAATGGCCTGAATACCTTCTGTGCCTGATTGGCTGCCTGCCTGCATGAATGCCCATAGTCGTGATTGGATGCTTGAGTGTGACCCAGCGGAATGAATGGGAGATCAACAGTATATCTGGGGACCTCTCACTGCTAGGAATCGTGTTCAGAAGCTGAAGTCCACTACGACGAGTAACTGGATTAACTGACGCTTGACCTTGAAGCCCTGCTGGACGAGAAGAATTGCTGTTGCTCTCCTTCACAATCTGAAAGCTGTTGTGCCTCCAAGGACTGACCCAGAGAGGACCTGGTAAGGCGCCCTCTTCCCGAGCTACGAGGGACCATCGTGCACAGCTGATCTTTGCCAACGCTCCCTGGTAGACAGACCTATGACAGGCTGCCGACCCGATAAGGGGACTGCTGCAGAACTCCAAGGAGAAGCACTCGGACTGTTGTCCGCCACTGTCGACGTCCGCCGTCGCCGACCGGAGCGGCCGTGCTCCTGTTTGCCTAAGAACTTTCCTTGATCATCGGATGCTCTTGGCTGCATCGCCATCCGCTTGTCTCCCGCTGGAGAAGGCCCGACCGTCGACGTGCCGAGGAGTATCCGCCGGTGGGTTTCCCGCCACCTACAGACCGCAGAGACGCCTACGACGCGACGCCCTTGCTGGGCCACAGTTCTTCATCATCTCTTTGCGGTCCAGAACTATTGTCACCGAGGTGCCCCGCACACCTCTTCCTTGCAGGACACCAACGCTCTGTCGTCGACGAGCACCGCTAGGAACGAAGCGGCCACTTCCCTGCCATAGTTCACCCCGTTCACCGTCGGACGTTTGACGACCCGTGACTCCTGGTTTAAAGGGAGGACACTCAAGAAGGCGTTGATTCCCCGACACCGAACGCCCAGTTCCCCGACACCTCTCGAGGATCCGTGGCTCCCACCTGAAAGGGAGGCACTCAAGAAGGATCGGTTGGCGCATCGTCGGAGAACTCTACTCCACCAGGTACATTGGGGGGGTAAAACCTTAACAGGAAGAAGTAAGACTATTGAACATTTGGACTGGGCTTGTGCTATATATCTTTATTTACAGGTTGCCCCGGTGGGGGGATCTCCACACGGAACTGTGCCTAGTGGTAGGGGTCAGCATTCTGCCCATTGTTTCAACCATCTTATGTTCCTGCCTACCTCTATTGCTGGTTTACTCGTTATTGATCTGTGTGACATTTTAACCATACAGTTGATGCACTTTAATGAGATTTGATAAAATTAGTGGTACCACTCTAGACGTGTATATATTTATCATTATTGACTTCCAAGTACAAAGTGCGTTATTGTGATCGTGTACATACCTTTGAATATTAATTATATAAAGACTGTGTTTTCAGTAATACAGTGTGTGGACATTCCTTTTTGGGGGTTCGGGGTACTACACTATCCTTAAGAACCAGCCCTCATCACCTCCTGAGAAGCTAGGCCTTGATTGCTCGTCCATTGCTACCCTATAGAGAATCTTGGCTTGGGTCTTCTGTGCCTCTCCTCTACCATATAGAGAGCAGAAGTACAGACACCCCCTACCGGTCTTTACAGTGGGGTGATGTTTGTGGACGTCGGACATGCCTGCTGATTGAATGGTGAAAAGCATGAGGTGCGTCAGATTTTTGGAAATGCCCACCATGTTGGATTTCCGGACTGCACCTGTAGTCTGTGAACATTGCGGTAAAAACATAATACAAATCATAACATTGCTGTGATGAGGATAGGATGGTACATGGCCCTTAAAAGCCCCAAAAAACGGGTGGCTCTTCAACTCTGATGTCTACGCACAGTCTGTATACCCTGTGGTTAGAGGGGGTTCACAAAATATTTTGAAGGCTTATAAATGTGGTGCCATTTGATGACTGCGGACAAAACCTTTCAGAAAGATGATAGACCCAACCTTGAATGTTTGTGCAAAGTCTGAATGAATGTTGTCAAGTTATATGACTATTGTGTATACGTACATTTTGACACTTTTGAAAAAATAAATGAGCTATGATGCAGGGTAGGTGCAGTGAATAATAGGGGTGGTTTGGTTCATTTGGGGTCATGGTGGAGCCTTATGTCGTAGGCAAAAGAACAATGATTTCCATCCTCAGCATGCACTGCTGATAACGACAGACATACGTATGAGCTGCAGAAAATATGTCTCTTGGAGGAGGTTCATAATTCTTTCATATATATGAAAAGAGGAAGTATTAATAACTTGTATATTGTGATGTAACACTATAACACATTTTCACTTATAAAAACCTATTCAATTGACAGAAGAAAATGTGTTACAGGGATGTTATGGTTAAGAAGCATCCCACTCTTGGGACTCCTCTGCTCCAGGAGTTACGCAGTGGCGTCCCACCTTGGCATACCTTGGAATTTGCTTCCTGGGTTCTCATGAGCACTTGTCCATCCGTACTGCCCCATCTAAATATGCACTTCTCTGACTGCATACGTGCATTTATAGGCGCATTGTGTACAATTATGTTAAGTGGCAGTTGGTGTGTGGAAGCTTAATATGGTTATAGGGTTACAAGTACAGTTTTTGGTGATTGGTGGATGCATGTGTGACTGTTTGAAAGCAGGCATTGAGGGAATGTTACAAATATAAAATTAAAAAGGGTAGAAGGGCTGGCCTCCCTGGGTAGTGTGCACGTGCCGTGTGGGTGTTTTAATGATCCATGGCATGGAAAGTGGCCTTTGGAGACCATGGATAGTTATAAAGGTAAATCGACTATGGTCCTTATTATATGCTAGTGAGAATTATTTGGGAACAGAACATTGTTTCTGTCATTTTAAATGTTTCTCTAATATACAACTGTGCATTAGCTCTCTAGGCAGGGGAGCCAGTGAATTAGGTGGCTAGGAACGCAGACTTGAACTGCCGGTTCAAGCCCACATTCCAAGTTGCCTGACGGCAAACTCTGCCCGCCGCCATACTCCTACCCACCATCAGTTCCATTTTATTTCATGTTCACCCCATGCCCCCTTAATACCTTATTTCGCCGGCGGCGGATGCTGCCACCGCATTTGCTCCTTCTCTTAACCTCCTTTAGGCCCTCCCGTGCAAAGGGACTAAGGGCTCAATAAGGAGTCCCGCCTTCCCTTTCCATGGTGACCATCTTGGAAAAGGATTGTCCTTCCTACGCGTGCGGCATCCCGCTGTAGGAAGGAACATACTTTTTTTCGCCCCTCGGGTTACCACTTTGGCTAATGACCTTCATCCCTTGTTGCAGGGGCTGCAATGGGGGATATAACGATCTGGACCTTGATGACAGCTGCACGCACCATGACTACATGTCCACGATCGGATTCACACTTCGTGATCGGGTCTGTGCTACGCAGTTCAGAACTGCATTTTCTGCTGATCTAGGAACTTTCAAGCTCAAAATGTACCCTTGCACAGCTCCTACACCTATTCCTACTCATTATCCATTAACAATCTAGCACAGAGCACATACCTGGAAGAATATTAGCAAAACTGCTATTCTTCTTAAAAATGGCATCAGCTATTGTTATCCCTCCTCCCCAAGAGCCACCACCACCACCACCAGCTGGAGGAACAACAAAAGAAGTGCAGTACTTCCAAAGACAATGAACTGTACCAAAAAGATGAGGTAGAGGAAGTGCTTACCTTTAGCACCCAGAGAGAATTGTGGTTGTGGCATTTCTTTACCACTGTTGGGAATGTACCAAAGGCTAAAGCTACGAAAGTGAAATGCACTCAGTGCAACTTGGTACTCAATCGTGGACTACCTGGAGAGTAGTCCTAGTGACCACCCCCTTGCGCAGCCACACCAAATCCAACCACTGCAATGCTCTCAGAACAGTTGTTTATTTCTTAGCAAGTAGTAGGCTGTCATTCTCCACCTCATCTTCCTCAGCCAATAATATAACCACACAGCCTACTTTTCTGGTATACAAAATCCAACCAACTACCTTGCAAGGGATAAAAGAGCCTGTTAATCCATATCTCTCGAAGACAACAGTACTCTGTATATACTGCAACACATCACTCTGCCGTGGGGGAGCAATGTCATATGCTTTTGAAGATATCATTAAGGAACATGAGAAATACTGTCCCTACCTTTGATGTAACACACAAGCAACATCTTCCCCTGCCCACCTGCCCCTCCATATTAGTAGTTGGTGCCTCTAACCTCATTTCCCTCCCCACCTCGCTTTCAGACCTCTCCTGCAAAAAAAAATTAAAAAAAGTACGTAAACATAATAAGATTCTCCAACACTGCTATTAGCATTTTATGTCATGCTAATGGGAGTAATGTGGCATTCATTCCCTGTTCCAGAGGCTGGAACAGGGGATAACAGCCCAGCAGCCCAAGGTATCGGCCGAAGTGAAGCGAGGGTGGATAACAAGGGCTCCAGGCCATTATACGCTGTTCCAGCCCCTGCAGCGGCGGATTAACGCCATTAGCACCCAAGGGTTGCCAGAATGGTAAAGCATGGCATCCCGTTATTGGAGGAAAATCCTTTTCCAAGCTGGCCTGGAGGAGGCGAATTGAAGGAGCGATTGCGACAGCGGCACCCGTCACTGCCAAAATAAGGTAAGTAGGGGGGGTGAGGGATGATAAAAAATAAAAATAAATGGTACGGAAGATGGTGGGGGAGATGGCAGCGGGGAGAGCCGGCCATCCGATGCTTTGGAATGCAGGCTTGTACCAGCAGTTCAAGCCCACATTCCTAGCCAATTTATTGTTTGGTTCCCCAGCCCAGGGCGGACAATTGTACACTAGAGAACAATTTAAAAGGACAGAAACAATTTTCTGTCTTAAATACCTCTACCTAGCATAAAATAAGGACCATAATCAATTAACCTTTAGAACTATCCCCGGTCTCGACAGTCCCCTTTTCAGGCCATGGATCATTAAAAGACCTGAATGGCAGGTGCACACCATCGCACAGGACAGCCCTTCTACTCTTTTTAATTTTATATTTGTAAGACTCCCTCAAGTCTGCTTTCAACCAGTGCCACATCCATCCACCAATCACTTCCAAAAACTGCGCCAATAACCCTATGACCATTCTAAGCTTTCACACACAAACTGCCAGTTAATAATCTTAATGTTCCTATAAATGCACATATGCATTGTGCAGTGGGAAAAGCGCATACATAGAAAAGGCAATATGAATAGACAAGTGCTCATGATAACCCAGGATGGAAATGCCATGGGATACCAAGGTTGGACGCCACTGGCTAACTACTGGAGCATAGGAGTCACATCTTAACTGTAACATACCTTTAACAACATTTTTTTCTGTCAATGTAGTAGGTTTTTATAAGTCAAAATATGTGGAATTAGATCACTGTGTATAATAATTAATCTTTTCATTCATATGAACAAACTTTAAACCTCCTTTAAAAAACATATTTTTTGCAACACATACTTGTGTCTGTCATTATCAGCAGGGCATGCTGGGGACGGAAATCATTGTTCAATTGCCCATGGCATAAGGTTTCACCATGACCCCAGCCAAACCAAACCACCCCCTTTTATTCACTGCACCTGCCCTGCATCCTAGCTCAGTGCCCACTATACCCTAATAATGTAACCAATGGCCAGTGCTCATGGCTTGCCACTATGACCAGTCTCCAAATCCATGGGCATATGCTTTGGCCATGCTGCATCCCCCAATGAGCAAATCAGAGTACACATGTGCATTTGCCAAGGCAAATACAACATGGTGGGCTTTTAAAAAAATATTTTGCACCTCACGCTTTTTGCTATCCATTCAGCCGGTGCATCCGATGTCCGCAGACCTCACATCGCCCTCTGGTCCAACCGGATGCCTGTCCGCGGACCGAACAGGGAAGTGAGTCCGCAAATCGAATCTAGATATTAAAAATAAGTTAACCTACTGTTTGGTTGTTTGGACAGATTTACACCAAATGTACAAATGCACTCTTCTGGGACCAAGCCACCACTGCTGTCGTACATTTGGTGAAAATCTGTTCAGCGAATTGGGCTGTAGGCGTGAGCAACATATTATTTCCATTGCATCTATAGGAAAAACCACACATTCCCCGACTCCCCTATAACTTTGACACCCCCTCCCGGTGACACCTCACCAAACATTACAGAATCAATCTGACGTGGCCATATACTTCTTTTGCAAAAATATAATAAGGATTCGTCCTGGGGCGAGGGCAAAGTTATAAGCCGCTCAAAAAGTGTTCTTCCTATGGGTTGAGCTACTTAACCATAACTACAGGTCCCCTACCGTAGGCCCTGTATTATATAAAAAAATTAAACAAAGCCATTAGATAAAGGTGTAAACCAATGTGTTACGTTAATAGGGAAAATAAATATAAGTTTGTAATATGATGTAATGTAACATGGACTTGGGTTTTGGTGGTGTGTCTGCAGTTGCTCTATTGATGTAACATGGACTTGGGTTTTGGTGGCGTGTCTGCAGTTGCTCTATTGATGGACAACCTGTGGTCCTAGAAAGGACAGTCATAGGACCATTGAGAGCACCAAAGCTTCAAACATAAACTCACTCCTGTTAAAATTACGATCTTTGATAAATGCGGAACACGGTGGCATAATTCTGGAGACGATGTTGTAATTGGATGACGAGCTCGCTCAAACTGAGTGTAACTACAGCTGTGAACAAAAAGTGTGATTTCGCGCATAGTTAGAGGCCAATTACAAGGGAGTCAGACATCTCAATCCTGGAATGTGTCAAAGTGCAACCACTGGAGTGTAACAGGTACTGTGGCAGACTATATCACTAGCAAGGAAAAATGTCATCACCATGGCCCACAGAAGGTGTGTCACAGCATTCACAATAGAGTTTCAATAAACATGATTGTTGTACGCTTGCGAGATTTGGTTGTAACAGCGAGCAATTCTTTGGGTGTTGCTTTGTGCACACGTTATAAAGACTGTATTCTACAGGGAGAAACACAGTCAACCCGGTAATGTTGCAAATCCCATTGCCGCTGCCTCTTCCACTCAGACGGAGAGTCATTTATACAAGCAGGTTTCGCCTGCTGCCCGATGAAAATGCTTCTTTAGTGATTGCTAACCACAGTCCACCTGGGCAGAATCACTATCTTCTTAACACATTAGCACACCTGCTTGTTCTATACAAGCCATCAGTTGGATTGAGTCATTCCTCAACAACAGATCCATGCGAGTCTTCTCCTCTTCTGCCGCCGCCGAACCCATCCCCATTACATGTGGAGTCCCACAGGGCTCGTGCGTCTCCCCCACTCTGTACAACGTGTTCACAAAGCCCCTGTTTGATGATCTAGACGGCCTGGGTATCACCTACACTAACTACGCCGATGATACACAGATCCTCATCCCGTTGACGGGAGATTACAACCAGGATTTGGCCTTGGTGAACAGGGTGTATCTCATCATCCAGGCATGGATGGCTTCGCACAGTCTATGCCTGAATGATGACAAAACTGAACTCATCATCCTTGGTTCTACGTCCAACCTAACCAAACTCGACCACAATTATGCCAACTTCATCATAGATGGGAACCTAATCAAGGTTTCGAAAGAAGTAAAAACCCTAGGAATATACCTCGACTCCTCCCTAACCTTCCACAAACAGGTTAGCTCGATGGCATCCTCTACGGCCTACACATGTAAGCTCATAAGAGCAGCCAAACCCTTCCTCTCCACCCACAGCTGCACTACACTTGCCAGAGCATTGGTATTATCCAAACTGGACTATTGTAACGCCCTCTACATAGGAGCCACCAAACAAATCACCAACAAAATTCAGACGCTACAAAACAACGCCCTTAGGGCAGCACTCAATATTCCCAGGAGGGAACACATTTCCGATATCAGGAAATCCCATAACTGGCTCAGCACAACAGACAAAATCCTGCTTAAAGTAGCATCGCTCACCCACAAATGCCTGAATAATGCTGCCCCACGCTATCTGGCAGACAGAATATGCAAACACAGCCCCATCAGACCCACCAGAACCTCCAATGCTAATCTGCTCACCGTCCCCAGGTTTAAACGCACTAAAATGGGTGGCAACAGCTTCCAGGTGAAAGCACCCCAACACTGGAACTCCCTACCACCATCGCTCAGAACTCCCCAACCTTACTCACTTTTTAGACGCAACTACATCCATTGGTTAAAGAACACGAACCACTAACACCTCTAACACCACACGGCTGCTCTCCGCGTTGCATGCTTTAAGAGAATCTGTAAATTTGTAATACTAAACTTGTATATATTTGTAATTCTTTAAATACATCTACTGCATTCTCTCCTGCCAAACTGTACACATGTTCCTTCATCGTCACACTGTAATTATGTAATGTAATGTATAATTATGTAATGTAAAGTATAAGCATCCTGTAACCAAGCTTCGAATCACCTTGCTGCTCATGCGCCCTCATACCCTCGGGTCTGGTGCGCAATACAAATGAATAAACTAAACTAAACTAAACTATACCTTCAGCAGATGGGAGAACAATATTGTGCCATGCTAGCTTATTTTTAAGTATGTCAGAGCATCTCAGCAACCACTCCTATGGAACCTTGGGTATGGTATGATCTCTAGGGTGATTTGACCTAGTTCATGTATGAGTATATAGAGGTGGCAAGAAGTCAGAAGCTGCCTGCAGACACAAGACACAAAATGGCACATGCGGCAATACCTTAGAATGTTCGTCCTCAGAACACATGTAATGTATTCTTGTTAAGCCCACCACTGCTATTTTGGCAGCCTCTCTCTCTGCGGTCGGAACAAAAGTTTATTTTTTTATTTTATTTTTTACTTGGATAGAGACCGTTGCATGTCAGATAGTCTTGATACTTGCAGGCAGGAAGTACCCTGATCCTGGGTTTCAGTGTAACTCCATGTGGTTAATGGTCTGTAAAAGAACATGGATCTCTGTGTGTCATGCATAAAAAAGAGCCCCAGATTGATCCTATGATCGCTGCTGCAAGGACCTGGTTGGCCATTGTTTATTTTGTTTCTTTCTGGGGAGGATAAAGCTAGAGAGGTGAGCAATGATGTTGCCCTACTAGTATAATGCATGTGTAGGCATTGTTCTGCAATGCACAGTAGACAATTGTGTGAGTAGTGTAGGGTGGTGAGAGATGAGGATGTTTGCAATTGAGACGGTATTGGTCGGTTATGTGGGAGGGAAATGCTGGGTTCTGGGTAGTTCATACAGTGTTGGAGCATTCACCTGTGGCCTCCTTTGTGAAGGTTTTCTATCGGACCAAGGATTAGATAGAAAGGGTGTGGGGGATAGACCGCAATGAGCCCAGAATCCCATACTCCTCGGCCTTCTAAAATGTCCTGTTGCATTTTCATGATGGTAATAATGCAAATCAATTTCGGTCTGATCTGCCAATGTCTTGCAGGTCTGTTGGGTGTGTTTATGGTCTTTATGTAGAGACGCGGCAGAGGAGGCTCCAATTATTTGGTGTTCAGGAGAGTGGGTGCCTGTTGGTTGGAAATATGTCATTGACGTGTTCTATTGTAAGTTGAAACAGCTGGTTCAGTGTGATTATTTATGTATATGACATATTGGTGAGGATTTGACATTGTGGTTAAGCTAGAAGGGGGTATTAGGATGCTCCTCAGTGGTTCAGATCTGATGCCCATTCCATGTCACTGCAGTGCTACTTCCATTCCAGATCTCATTGTCTTCGACCTGTATCTGATAGTCCTTGTTGATAAGCTGCACACAGTTTATTGGCATCTTTGTGTAACTTTGATCGATATCACAGACAGTGGGCCTTCGTTGATGTTTTAGTGCTGGTCACATTTGTTAAATGGCTATCCAGGTGTGTGAAGAAGGAGAAGTAAAATCCACCATTGCATTTCCAGTTGATGTTTACCTGTTGAGAGGGTACCATTGCTGTATTACTGACTTCTCTAGAGGTAGTGGCTGTAAAAACAAAGATGTGATGGCTGGAAGGTTTAGAATGAATCTTAACCACTGGCATTGCTCTGGGCAACACTCCAGACCACCGTTCTTCGCCTGCCAAGCCATTACAGAAGGGGAAAGACCATATGCAAATCAGGCTTGGCCCCACCCCAAAAGGAGCAGTCCAGCCCGAACTACTAGGTCACATCCCTTCTGCACGAGACCACAAGCATCCCCAAACATGTTTCGCCCTTGTTGGGGCTCATCAGTTAGGAATAGCTTGGGTCTCGAGGCCCAGCAGGCACGGGACCCACGTCTGGGCATACCCGTCCCACTCGGGGTGACAAAGCAAAAACAAAGAGGTGATGGCTGGAAGGTTTAGAATGAATCTAAACCACTGGCATTGCTCTGGGCACCCTCCAGGCTATCATTCTTTGCCTACCAAGCCATTACAGAAGGGGAAAGACCATATGCAAATCAGGCTTGGCCCCACCCCAAAAGGAGCAGTCCAGCCCGAACTACTAGTTCACATCCCTTCTGCACGAGACCACAAGCATCCCCAAACATGTTTCGCCCTTGTTGGGGCTCATCAGTTAGGAATAGCTTGGGTCTCGAGGCCCAGCAGGCACGGGACCCACGTCTGGGCATACCCGTCCCACTCGGGGTGACAAAGCAAAAACAAAGAGGTGATGGCTGGAAGGTTTTAGAATGAATCTTAACTACTGGCATTGCTCTGGGCAACCCTCCAGACCACCGTTCTTCGTATTTACATGTGATGGGTTCTGGACCCCTGCCATTCAATATAATGATTTATTTGATGTATTGTTCATTTATAACGCGCTTACAGGATTCAAACCTGTGTGGCGCTGCAGGACAAACGTGTTGCCCCTGAGCTATTATGGCAAGGAACATGATTGTGAAGTGATTCCATTTGCTGGGCTGGCTTGATTCATTCATGGATCTTAAATATCAGAATAGGTTTATCGGCTAAGTTTTAGACTAAGTGTAGCCTGTTGAGTGGGTAATCTGGAGGCCCCAAGTAAAGGATGTTTGCACACAATTGTATTGAGTGTACTATTATATTAACTGCCTTGGTTAAGTGAGTGATAGTCAGATACAGGCTACTGTGTGAGCCTGTTCTGTGTTGACAGAACCAACTTCTTACATTGACTTTAACCTGAGGTTCAAGTGTGAGGCCTCTGCCCAACATAAGTCTAAGATGTCGACTTTTTGTCATGGGCAGTGGCCAAAGATCCACTTTTTCAGGCCAAGGGACTTGTGTGGTTCACAAGGATTACTGTGAGAGAAGAATAGTCATCTGTGTTGCTTTGTAGAATGCCCCATGTCAAGCATAGAGTGCATTATGTTAATCTCATAGGTCTGAATCCATGTTAGACCCTTGGCTGAACATGTTCCTTTCAACACCTTGTTGTAGCTGTTGGTAAAACATAACAGACATGATTACAATCATAAGTGTGTTAGTTCTGTGCTCAAGCTAAATAGCAGAGAGTCTTGTGGGGCAGGCTGGTGGAGACCGCAAGCTTACACATCGACCAAGGCGGTATTGCCCTTGTTCGAAGGTCCAGATTCCCTGCCTGAATAAGAAAGCATAAGAAAAGTAGTTTTTTGGTACTACCAAATATGATAAATATGATGTAATATTTATCTTGAGCACAGAACTAACACACTTATGATTGTAATAATGTCTGTGTATGTTTTGCATTCCATCTATGCTCACCTTAGTTGAATATGCTTTCAGCTTTATAAGGATGAAGTACATATACTAAAGATGTTGGTCTAGTAATTATCTATATTATTATCAATATCTGCCCAAATAATAAAGCAGCTTCATGATCTAAATTACCACTCAATGTCATGCGTATGGATTTAGTCCACATTTAAACTATTAACCCTAGGGTATCTAAGCCAACTTTTGAATCATGGGTATGTTACTAAGTCAGTGAAAACAGTAGAGATAAACATAGCAATGAATTGTCACCAAGTTGATATGTGGTTGGAGCCCCCCCCCTTTGTGTTTCCTACTTTATAATAGCTCTACATCCTCCCAAATCAAGGGCCATCCCTTTTGTTACTTACTACTAGAAACTAGACATAGGGATACAGCGACACAATTGTTACATATTTCTCAATTCTCTAGGCAGAGGTTTCAAATCAGCAATAAACCTAAGAAGCACTGGTGTATTTCCCCTACTTTTCAAGTGTTTTCCCCCACCACCTCTGATGGGGTTCATTTAAGAGCCAAACTCACACGAGCTGAGAGGCCCCAAAAATACAGACAATTTGTTTTGCGAACAATAAAGAAGGGAACATTTCCCTGCTTCACATGTAGCCATTGTAAAAATGTGTTAAGCAAGAATAGTATCATCATATAGGAAAGAAGATTCGCCTTTGTCACTATGCAACCTACACACCATCTGGTGCCATTACAGCATCAAGTGTCCGTGTGGGCTTCTATATTTAGGACAAACAGCAAAGACAGCACGCATGAGGTGGAAGGAGAAAAAGCCTAATGTACGTTGTAAAAACATGAAATCACCTGTAGCGAGACACTTTAATGACCAAGGACACTCAATTGCACAGATGCAATTTGTAATATTAGATGTGGTTAAACACCTCACTAAGGGTAGTGACTTCAATACGCATCTAACACAGAGAGAAATGTCGTGGATTCATTTGGTAGATACGATACATCCTAAGGGGATGAAAGAAAAATTAAGTTTGAACTGTTTCATCTAATTGGTAGTTGAGTAAAAATCATATGGACTGGTTTATACAGTATAGTCTGTGGATGGAGAGTGTCAGTAATGTACTCTATATAGTTTATACAAATTAAATTAGAATGTGGACATTACATGTTGTAAGGTCCACATGTGATTAGGGAAGGGTTTTCTTCAAGTAATGATTATGAATGTGCCCCTTATGATTTTGAACGTTTCTAAATATATTAAAGACCAACAGTATGTTTCACTAATAACAATGCTGTTTATGTATGTAATAGCAAAAGTATTTGAAAAGATAACTATTTGTAAAGAATTGGACATTTGGGAACTGTATTTGCCTACTATTTGAAATGTGTTCTTTACTATTTATGTATCTTCAATGATTTAATTCTGCTTGCAGTGTGAGACTATGGCTCATATATCACATTTAAGGGGAATACTGGAATCCAGAACATCACAAACAATGGGCAGATGTGTTATCCCCATGTTTCGAGTGACTAATGGGAACATGTGTTTGATCTGAAGAACATCATTTATGGATCACACTCTGAACATATTAAGATTTAGAATAATCTTGCTTCTTGCAGAGTTGTACTTCAAGTCTTGCCTCAGACCCCAGAGTAAGATTTTTTTTAACTGTATACAACTTTATTTCTTCTTCAGTATGTCATAGTGTTGAACCTATACAATTGTCGGTATCATAAGATTAAACAGAAGTCACATAGGTGTGGTATTACGCCAACATTGAATTACGTCATGTTAAACTGGCTGCTGCAGTCTCATGAGATGGAGAGCACAATTAGAACACAGACTCACATGACACGCACATTCTACATAGTGGTTTAGTTAGAAGCAACAGCATACTCGGTATGATACTGGGACACGATAACAGCAGCAAACATTCACTGCGGATCTTATTATCTAAGGTGATAGAGGAAACAAATATACCTATAAGGTATTCATATGAATGGTTTTCTATAATATGTGAGATATTTGCAACATAATATTTGAAGTTGTAACCTTAATAGCATTCTAAACAGGTATTATGATTTCACATATATAGAACCTACATTACAGGGAACAGATCTGAATTTGATAAAAAGGAGAGAACCTCCACAGCACCTATGGTCTGAGCCAATGTGAAGTTACCTTAAGGCTCAGATAAGTCTTTGACATTATATCAAATTCGGCCTTTTAAAAGAGTAATTGAAAATTAATGTTATGGCTGACCACGTACTCCTATAATTAGTTTGCTCCCACTGAATATGATTTCTCGGTGAAAAACTTGGCCTGGTTATTTCTTTGATTTTACCTTTCTACTATAATGTAATTGGTGTGACTGAAAGCCAGTCTCCACTGGTTTCATGGACATTTGGGACATCATATATACCATTAAATCGCTTGGGGGCACGCACAGTGAACCACAGGACTATCCAAGACCTAGCCTGTATACCTTCTGGCATGTTGACCATGTGGATATGAAACATTCTATACATGTGAAAAACATTGTATATATAGAACATTGGGTTTGTCTATGCTCATATCTGCAAAATGTTGCTCCAAAAGCAGAGGTATATATCCCCAAAATGCATTGAGTACTACTGGCTGTGATTAGAACATGCAAAGAATATTGAATAAAGAAAATGTGAAGACTTTAATGGAATTCTGTCAATGAGACACCGTTTTGAATTTATTTAGAACTTTGTCAATTTATAACAAATGTTTTGGCTGATATGTCCACATTAAGGTGTGCAGGGAACAGGAGTGTCCATAGATTGGACACTATTCATTGCATATTTTGCTAAGGTTTCGTGTCAGGACTGGTATTCCAGCAGTGCATCCATACACTTACTGACTTGTGTATCCGCTGGTCGAGATTATAAATATAGGGCCTCATTACGACCCAGGCGTTGGACCATGGTGCTAATAGCACCATGGTCCATGCCGGTAACTTACCGACTCCGCCATGGCGAAATGGGGAATTACCACCCCATTCCGAGGTTGACGGGCGGTAATTCCCCCATAGGGCTCAATGGGAAAGGGGAAGGCGCTAAGTACGGTGCCACAAATTGCGGCACCGTACTTAGCACCAAGGTCCCTTTGAGGATCCCTACTTTAACGGCTGGTAAAACCAGCCCTTAAGGTCGGGTCCCGCAAAGGGACCTCGTAATTAGGCGATAATAGGTTAACGGCGCCGCAGCCTTTTACGGCGCCATTAACCCATGAGCGCCAGGGTGGTAATGAGGCCCATTGAGTTGGTGTGCACTGATTAACATTAATTGATTTTGTGTATAGATGTATGGAAAAAGTGAGCAGTTTTTCTTTTTTTTTTTCTTTAGGTCTGGTACGTCACCTTATATTTAGGGACAAATGTTAGTAGAGAGCTTTTTGTGCTGATTGTGTTATCTGTGTTGACAGAGAGAAGGAGAGGAAGAGAGAGTGTGAGAGAGTGTGAGAGAGAGATGTTTCAAGTTAGCTGGTTAATTTCCAGTTGATGAGGTTGAGGATAAAGATATTCGTTGATCAACCATGTTTCCAACACAGGACATTGGCTGAGAGACAGGCACACCACAATAGACAGGGTAGAAGACAGGTGGCACAATGTCCTCACTCGGTGTGCTCAACTGATTAATTAATTAAGACAATGTTTCAATGGCTATGGGGGTTGTTAAGCCAAGTACAGGGATGCCAGTGTTCTAGGGCACCTTAGTACTGCCAACTGATTTCAACACACAAGGGGGACCACAACACAGGCAAAACTACACTTACTCCTGGGAATGAAGGAATGATCAGCTAATAAGAATTCACTGCCATCATCAGATGAGTTCAGGTCTGGCCGCACAATGAACTCCAGATGCTTTCTAACACGAGCACAGCCTTGCCACACTAACCATGATAGCTCTTTTGTCAGGCACGGGCAGCGCACTGCCATTAGATGCAGTTTTACTTTTCTTATACACATATCATGCAACATGTTCACCTTAGAATTGTGAGACTGATATGTGCCATTGAAACTAAGTGCAACCCTTATAATACAGCTAATTGTCTACACTGCATTTAGAGAGAAGTTTATCCAATGATGCCGTTGGTAAGTGGTACTGGCGATGATCGACACAGCATTAGACAGCTGAGTGGAAAGCATGGCTCGCAGCATCAGAAGGCTAGCTAGCACAGGTGGTTGATGGCACAAGGAGGGTAAAGGAATAGCTTTAGCAGGAGGAAGGCGTATTCGTCCGGGGAATTGGATGCTTCACAGGCTGGCCAAGGGTCCACTCATTGCACATATTAAATGAGACAAAGTGAAGAAACCCCTGGAGGAAGGCTTTATAATTGAGTTGAATGTACAGGATTAGCAGTATATTCCCAGTGGACAGCTACAGATGGAGAGAACAACTACCAGCCCACCTACTCTCCAAGAAAACATGTCACTAGTTGTCACACATTGAATTTCCAGAAGCTCAGTCACTCTGCATTCCATATTAGAACAGTCATATGGTCATCTATGCAAGCAATAATCCAGACAAGCATGCTATGGAAATATCAAGTGGTGTTGCACCCATGGCTCTGGAGTGTCACAGCCTTTGCTACTGCAGACAGGGCATTCAGATTCTAGTGGATGCAAGTGAGCCTTGTTTAATCTGCACTAGTCTGCAGAGAATAATGGTCTCACTACCTTGCAAGGCTTCAGGTGTGTGTTTCCTTCAGGTTGACATGCTAATTTATGGAGAGTGTTAAACAGAACATTATAGGGGTTTGTGATTTGTGCTTAAGACTCAGAGGAGGCCTACTCTCAAACTAAGGGACGATTGATGTACATTTAGAGTAGTGTGCATTAGCTACGTATGTCACACGCCAAATCATGGAACAGTGAAGCCCATCCAAGAGATTAAAAGGCCTGTGCACAAATAGGGAAGGGTTGCCTACTAGTCAGTGTCTGTTGACCATTTTCTGGATCACGTTGAAATCTTGATATATGTGTTTTGAAAACGGTGATGGGGATGTTATTAGCAATGGAACTGAGTACATCTGGGCAACTGTTCTAGGTCAGTATGCAACTGCAAGAGCCTTCTGGATGAAGGGGGTAAGGGGTCGAGTGAATTATAGTGTTTGCCTCTGGCACTCTGAAGGATACTCTGTCATTGAGCAAGACCCGCTAAATTGTGTTTCTGTTGTAAATAGATGTACGCTCTTCTTGTGGGCAGCCTGCTTTTTCCTTGGAACAGATCTTAAACTCAATGTGGATGATTTCTCTGGCAAAGGCACAGAACAATTTTAAAGGTATGCTTTGAGGTAGTTCAATAGTTTTCTGTGTTTTCAATTTGAAAATGTGCATGTTTCATGGAATGGACACGCAGTGCAGCACATTTTATATAAAGTATGGGAAGTGCATACAGGAGAACACAATTGTTAGTACGTCTCTACTGTTTGATCCCCACATACAATTTGATACATTAGTAAAGTATAGTATAACACAGAAAGGTAAAACAAATGCAACATTGCCTTTACTCTTAAATTGTACTCTTCAATAAAAAAAAAAAAAAATAATAAACTCTGTCTGCTAATTATACTTTGTAGGCCGTTTTTACTAATAGATGCAGTTCCTCATCTCAGGTCACTTCCAAAGGAAACCATTGGTTTCATGCCTGTTTGAAAATCCCTTGCAGCTGTAAGTCCTAATACCCTTCCAGGATGGAGGAGGAAAGCACAGCAGCCATGCACATTCTGCGTTCTGCCCCTCTCACGAAAATCAGATCTAGTATAAAATGAATCATAGAGCATTACATCTTGTTTTACACTTTCCTTTTACACTCAATGGGGCTCACTTTTGTGTTCCCCGTAATTCGGCGGTGGGGACCTGTTACTTGTAGAGAACATCTGCATGTCAGGTGGAATGTGCATGGCAAAAGGCGGTGTGCAAGTGTGCATGCCGCCTTTTTCCCTGGAACTTAGCACCCCACTGCGCAAATTTAGAAAACATTGGGCCTCATTCCGAGTACGGCGCTAACCAATGGCGCTATTAACGACTTGGTTGACGCCGTACCCGGACCTGCAGCGCCTTGGTGGATGGCGGAATTACCGTTCATTACGGTTACCGTTATTGGCTTGGAGGCCCCTTTGCGCCCTCGACTTTAACACCTGCTCAAAGCAGGCGTTAAGGGCGAGGGCGCAAAGGGAACTCGGAGTATGGCGGTAAGGGATCACCGTCACCGGTCTCGTTACCGGTGGCCACTATCCCTTACCGCCATACTCGGAATGAGGCCCATTGCCTGCCATGTGCACATGGCAGGGAGAATTTACAATGGATCCCCATGGGGTCTGCCAGCTTTCTTCTGGTGCATAAAGCTGCTGGACTCCATAGGTATCCATAGCATTTGCACAGGCATGACAATCCCTGCATGTACAAATTCTGGGGATATTTGTATGGCGGGGAGGAAGAGAGCGGTGGAGATGCAAGTTGCGTTCAGGCTATCCTTCTACACCATGCAAATGCAGGAAAACAGAGTGTGATATAAGAAACATGCATAACCGTCTTATGCAAGGATTTTACGCATGTTATGTTATGGTAATTTATAAAGCACACATACGCCGAAGCATCATGGCGCAGAAAAGACGTGCAACAGGATTTAAAGGCTGATTAGCGTGATAATTTAGAACAGGTGAGTTTTAAATGCGTGCTGAAAGGCATGACGATTTCTTGTGGCACAAATAGTAAATGCAATAGAGTTCCGGAATTTGGCAGCAGCCACCAGGGACGTCATTTAGGGATCGCCAGTGGTTGGACCTGCAACCCCTGAAGTCTCCCTTGCTACCCCTGTGTTCTCCCTTGCTACCCCAAAAATAGACATTAAAAAAACATGTTTTTTCATTATTTTATTTACAACTTAAATTGAGGCTCCTCGGCTGTGGCCAGAAGTATATGGCTCTTTGTCTCTGGACTGGCTGGTTTTCTGATAGCTAGAGCATTAAGAGAGATCAATGAGTTGAGAACTCGCTGCTACAATGCGTGTGTGATCAGCAGGTTGCAGGTTCGATTGCCGGCAAGATCAACTCAGCCTTTCATTCTGCTGAAGTTGATAAATGAGTACCAAAACAGGTTGGGTGATATTGTATGTATATTTTTTCTATATGAAGCCCTTAAGCGTAAGTGCTATACAATAACACATCATTATTGTTTGGCCTTGGACGTCTGCTTGCATCCACAGTAATTTGGTAATATGGGCCTATACACGCTGATATTAATGATACATTTGGTGATCCATTCTTGTATAAATATATATCACTTTACAGTGATATCGTAACCATATTTTTCGTACTGTACTGAGAAACAATGCAATGTGATGCCACTTCCTGTTTAGTCAAGGGGTGAAAAGTCGTGTTCCATTGCTTCCTGTGATGTCACTTTGGGGTGGGGTCACTTCCTGTCATGTCATCAGAGGTCTAGGGTTGTCACTTCAGCTACCCCAGGCATTTTGGTGAAATGACGTCCCTAGCAGCCGCCGAGAAGGATTGGTCCCCTATTCGCTTGAAACAGTAGTGAGGCACCGGGAGGAGGCAGGCATCCTTGGAACGAAGCACACGGGCCAGTAGGTAAAGGCAGAGTTTTTCCTGCAGATATTCCCCTGCCTGGCCATATAAGGCTCGATGAACCATGGCAAGTCACTTAAACTGCACTAGTTGAAGTACAGGAAGCCAGTGAAGCTCTGAAGAAACACACGTTTCTCAAGTTACGTCTCCCACCAAAAGGAGCACCTGTATGTTTTAAAAGGAGCCTCTATCTGTAAAATCCCAGAAGAAGACAAGGGAACAGGTGTAGTAGCAAGAGCACCACAATGAACAAGGTTTCCTGCACAGTGTGCGGATTGCTGACAAAGGTAGATGGACACATTCAGTAGAATACGAAGAAGTTTCATTGATACCGGCTGTGTCTCTTATGACAATAGGACACTGCCTGTAATGGTGGAAACTTGCAGATTTATTTTCTTGGTGGGAGTAGTTTCACCATTGATCACGCCAATTATGAAAACCAGTGTTAAATGTCAAATCTGTCTCAAATGTACTGAATACATACATTTCTAAGCAAATCATTTAACCTAGTACCCAGACTAATTGTACACACCTTGATGACTTTCAGACTTGCCCTATAGGTGAAACTTGAGCTCCACCTGTACCTACAGTATTGGTACGGAGGGTAGGAGGGACATAGGCCCTCATTACAACCCCAGCGCTAAACCATGGCGCTATTAGCATCATGGTTGGTGCCGGTGTTGTAACGAGTCCGCCATGGTGAAATGGGGAAATACCGCCCCATTCCAAGGTTGGCGGGGCGGTATTTCCCCATTTCACCATGGCCCTTCCCCATTCCCATTTTCGCCCTATAGGGCTCAATGAGACTGGGGAAGGCGCTAAGTACGGTACCGCAAATTGAGGTACCGTAATTAGCACCGAGGTCCCTTTGCGGCACCCTACTTTAACGGCTGGTAAAACCAGCCGTTAAGGTCAGGTCCCGCAAAGGGACCTCGTAATCAAGCGTTAAGGGTTTAACAGCGCCGACACCTTTTACGGCGCCGTTAAATCCTTAACGCTAGGGTCGTAATGAACCCCATATTCATGTTCTGGCCATTTTCATTGTGTGTGTTTGTGTATTACAATGAATAAAATACCCCCTCACATACAGGAAAAAGGATATTGCAAGTCAACATAGTGTTCTATGACCTTCAGCCTTGCTCCTCTATTTGGTCACAAAACTCCTTGATGACTGTCAATATCCTTATGATGTACGGTAAGGGGTACATTATCCCATATGAAAGGTGGCTTTGCTTGGCCAGGTAACAGCACAGTAATATATCTGTCTCAATCAAGCAACATGGGAGCTTTTACAGTGGCGTCAAGTAGAATTCAAGCAAAGGCAAAACACAGATCTGACTTGTACTATAGTTCTAAAGTGGCGATAAGATGGCTGTGGTTTTGTAGATATGGTGATTTTGAATGTTTTTGTATTAATTTCATTTTTTTAAATGTATTTGATTAGTGACTAACATGTAATGTGCACAATTTATTTGTATTTCTTTTATTTATTACATTTATTATACACACAGACACGGAGGTATCACGGTGTAGTTGCAGACAATGGGTAAATACAAATTTCATATTATAAACAGAACAAAAAATAATAACAGACGTGAAATAAACAATACATTTTATATACCCATGATGTGGGGTTGGTGGGGGGTCTGGTCAGTGTGGATAAGGGTCTAGTATTGTTTGAATAGTCAGGTTTTCAATGATTTTTTTAAAAAAGTGGGTAGGATATTTTGTTCTTGATGTTAGTAGGTAGGGTATTGTAGTGTCTAGGAGCGGGGACTTTAAAACTACTGCCTCCTGCTTTCTCTCCTTTGTATTGTGGGATTTCAAGGTGAGCGTTTCTGGATCTTAGAAGTCTGGTGTGATGTTTCTTCATGACGGTGTTAATGATATATTTGGGGGCTTTATTGATAATGCATTAAAATGTGATGCTCAGGGTTTTGAATAGTATCCTAGCTTTGATAGGGAGCCAGTGGTTATCTCTCCAGATGTTGGAGATGTGGTCAGACTTTTTTATGCCTAGTGCAGCTCGGAGGGCTTTTTTCTGCATAAGTTGGAGTTTGGCTATATTGGTTTTAGAGGTGCAGAGGAAGAGGATATTACAGTAGTTGAGCCTGGAAAGAATTAGTGTTCTTGCTAATGTTACGCAGTTATCAGAAGTAAGGAATTTGCCACTTAGAGAGATGAGTTTGGATGTATAGGAGGTGGATGAGGCTAGGGTGTTAACTTGTTTTGACATTGTTAGGGTGGCGTCTAAGTAGACACCTAGTGTCTTGACTTGTTTGAGCACTGGGATCGTGGTGCCATCAATGATGAAAGAAGTATAAACATGCTGTAGAGGGTCCATTTTAGAGGATGATCCTAATATAAGTAGCTCTGCGTTATCATCGTTGAGGTATAAGCTATTGTTGGCCATCCAGTTTTGGATTAGGCAGTACATTTGGTTGATGAGCATTGACTCTTGCTCATGGTTACCTGATAAAGGGAGGAGGATCTGGGTGTCATGTGCACAATTGGTGTAGATGACAGTCATGGCATCCAAAGCTGCGAAAAGCAACTTGGTATATGGGTTGTAGAGCAAGGGGGATAGGCAAGAACCTTGTGGGACGCCTACGGGAACTGGCATAGGGTCGGCTGATTCTTTGCCGATGGACACTCTTGAGGTCCTGTCTGCTAGGAAAGATTTGATCCAATCAGCGGCATCTTTGGAAAGGTTGAAGTTATTGGCTAGTGTAACGCAGAGTTTGTCATGGTCGACTTAATCAAAGGCCACCGATAGATCTAGTAGCATTAGTAGGCAGAGTTTGCCTGCTTCTCTGGTGGCATCAATTTGGATTTTCGGGTTGAGAAGGGCTGTCTCTGTGCTGCGGTTAGGATGGAATCCCGACCGTCGGTCCCACAGTAGTTGATGGTATTCTAGGTTTTTTGTATTCGTGAGTATGCTATTTTGTCGATTATTTTTAAGAGAAATGGGACCATTGTAATTGGTCGGTAGTTGGTGGGGATTGAGGGAATTAGGGTTGTTTTTTTAGGAGGGGGTTACCCAAGCTGTTTTGATGCTGGTGCGGACCGTGTTTGTGTTGAAAGAGGCGTTAACACATTCGGTAATGATAGGTGATAAGGTGGGGGCACAGAGTTTGACTAAGTGGGATGGGAATTGGTCTTCTTTGCAATTAGATGCTTTAAGTTTGGCTATTGTGTCTAACACTTCTTTGTGTGAGACTGGGGTGAAGTGAAATGGAGAGCACAGGGTGGTGTTGGATGGGTTTGCTATTATAGTAGGAGGTTTTTTTCTGCTAGGAGTATTTTTTTACTATCAATTTTCTTTTGTAACAGTAAGATTTTAGATGCTTGGGCGTCTTGTATTGTAGTGTACCAGGGTTAATTGGCATTGGTGGGTGCTGTGACTTGACAGGGATTCTCTAGCTCTCTGAGGATGGAGAACAGTTCTTTACTATTGGAGGTGGCATTGGTGATGTGAAGGTTGAAGGCATTGGCTTTATGGATGATTATGGATGATTTGTAATTGTTGTTAGCTTCTTCAAAGGCCTTTGCTGATTCTAGGGTGTTAGATTATCTGTGGATGTGCTCAAGTGATAATTGTATGTGTCTCAGGGAGACTAGTTCCTCATTGAACCAGAAGCAGGAGTGTTTGTCTGATTTCCGAGTTTTGACAGTGATAGGGCTGAGTGAGTCTGTAGTGTGGGTGTTGCTTTGTTGGTAGAACTCTGATAGGTAAGCCAGATTATTTGTGTTTGGAGTTATTTGGCTAGATCAGCACTCAGGACTGGGGAGAGGTTATCTGCTGAAAGCTTTTTGATGTTTCTAGTTTCAAAGGATGTAAACAAAAAAGTTTGTACCCTTCCTATTGGACAAAGCTCAAGGCTATGGTGCTTTACTGGTAAAGGATTATGGTCCTATCCATAAATTAGTGTGTAGGTTGGTCCGTAAAGTGGTAGATCCAAACCTGAGGTCAAAGGTATATTAACCTCTCACTGAGCTAAAACAAACCAGAGAATAGCAAACACAAGTTTTATTTGCTAATCATACAGGCAGATATTCAGTACATAAAACTTGAAACAAAGTGTTGAAAAAATGCAACATACATAAACAAAAGGTAAAGACAACATATGATACCATCAATATAACTCAAAAAAGGAGAGAAGTGCAGTATTTACAACAAAGTGAACAAAAAATGCTGTATTAACAATATACAGATCAATCTTGAACAAAGGTTATTTTCATTCTTACATCGTAGTGTATCAGTTCATGTGGACACACAGGTCCTTTGTGAATAAATCCCAAGGTCAAAAAGTAAAAGGCGAGGAAGGCTATATCATGACCCAATTTCATAACGGTGTCCTTATTAATGGAAAGTTTCTTAGTCAGATAATACTTTACAACAATTTGTGTTTCCAGGGTCCTATGGAGAATAAGATATCTTGATAGCCAACGTGGCAGAGACTGAGTGAACATGGTCTGATTCAAACGGGAACAATTGCATGTGGCTATTCCCGGATTGACACGTTTCGGCGGAAATGCAGTAAGGTAGCGTCCGCCTTCATCAGGGCTCCGTAGGGGCGACCCTACAATGTGTATAGAGAGCTGCAGTGAGTAATTTAAAAGAATACCAATAATCATTTGGCATAGATGACAATATGTATGTTCTCTCAAGCACCGAAGTGGCGGCATACCTGCCGGTGCTGTGATCCCCAAGACTCGGTCTTCAATCACCAAAGGGCAAAGGGCTGGGCAATGAAGGTACTCAAATGGGTCCTGCTGAAAAGTAGGCGGGCCCAAGGCATTAGTCGTAGTGTACAGCGTTATTCTGCGCCGGGGACAAAAATGAAGGTTGGAAAAATATACTGAGGGGAGTTGTATGGACCTCGCTATGGGCTACAGTGGCTTGTGGGTAAACACCAATGCAGGGTAGAACAGATACATGAAATAGGTACCTGTAGGGTGGCAAGTGAAAGTTCACTGGGTGGTTGGTGAGCTGGGATGGAAGCGTTGAAATTCTCCATCAGCATCTGGCGTGATTACTGGAATTAGTCCTAGGGAAAACCCGGGACAGAGAAAGAGAAGAGCAGCCCAGAGTGAGGTGGGGAACCACGGCTAACTAATAAATGAATATTTGTTGTGTATGCTTCATGCGCTGTCCAAGTTTAAGACATTATAGCACGGTGCGGGATAATATTGCTGTCACATGCACAAATAGTGACTACCAGCAGACGCTTGTTGTGTCTGCTTCATGGTGTACAAAAAAGAAGAGGGAATTTAGACCCTCCCTCAGGTGTCCTTATTGTTTCAAAGGAATCTGGTACTTTGCGGATGGTGTGGTCTGTGGTGTTGTTATCCAGTGTGAAATTGATGACAACATGGTCACACCAGTCTACGGGGAGGATGGAGTCAATGGTGATTTGAGTGTTGAGAGTGAGAATCCAGTCCAAAGTTCTCCCTTTGGAATGGGTGGGTCCTTTGATCAACTGTGCAAAGTTCATGTCTAACATTGCTGTGTGGAGGGCTGATGCGTCAAGGTCTAGGGGATCGCTGTAACATAAGTAAATGTCACTGAGGACGATAAATGTATTGTTAGGCTTGATGAGAGGTGTTAGTAGTAGTGGGATATCCAGATTAGGGTGAGTGTTTTTGTTAGGTGTTCTATACACAACTAGGAAATTGGTTGTGGTTTTTGGGTTGCAGGTGTATTTGACTTATAGGATTTTGTATCCTAGTATTGTATCTGTCCTGAGGATGCTAAATCCTGGGGGGATTGCAAGGGCTAGGAGTGGGCCGGCAGCAGGTTGTAGCCATGTTTAGGTGACTACCAGGATGTACAGTTGTTGGTCCACGATGAGATCGTGGATTTCTATGGCGTGTGCGCCGAGTGAGAGCGCATTAATAAGTGCGCCTTTGGGCGTGGGGGTGGAAACTCGAGGTGGTATGCTCCCTAGGTTAGGTAAATGTGTAGTGGTCTTGGGCTTTGTTGATGGTTTGCTAATTTTTTTGGAGTGGTCTTTGAATATGCAGTTGTTAGTGGTAGTATTGGTTTTGGTAAGGGAGTCTGTGGTTATTTTGTGCTTGGTGCCTTGCTGGAAGGTTTTGGTTCTAGCCCTGAGTCTGTTAAGTCTGGCAAGACCCAAAGTGGGTATTGTATTGTTGTTGATTTCACTAGTTCAGGGGTGATTGGCAGTAGTAGAGCTCGGGCTAGGGGTAGTCAGTGTTGCTTTATTCATGGCATTGGACGGATTGATATTTCTGGGTGTCGTTAGGATAGAGAATGGAGGCCGGGAGGGGAGGAAGGGGATGGGGCAGGGAACTGGGTGGTGGCGCTGGCATCCCAGTCTGGCTAAGCCTTCATCGATCTTGATGAAGTGTCCTCCTGTGCATGGCACGGAGTGGGGCATTATGCAGAAAGGGAACATCAGGGTGGTCAGGTGGGCTAGCATTATTTGGCAGAGTTTAGTATAAGGTACATGTGGTGTGTGGCACAAATGCTTGGGTGAGGCGCCTAGGAGGTTGCTAAATGTGCGGCCATGTCGACTTGGTAGTCATGTATCACTATAGTTGTTGAGTTCAAACAATTTAGCTTATGATTCGGCTGGGGCGTCGACAGTTAAATCTAATAGAGTGTCACATAGGCTGGTGTGCTAGGGGAGTGGCTGAATCCATTTCAATATTTGCAATTTAGACTAGTGCAAGTATAGGGAGGTTGCATATAATTCAATATTTGCAATTTAGGCTAGTGCAAGTATAGGGAGACAGCATACAATTCAATATTTGCAATTTAGGCTAGTGCAAATATAGGGAGGCATCATAAAATTCAATATTTGCAATTTAGGCTAGTGCAAGTATAGAGAGGCAGCATACAATTCAATATTTGCAATTTAGGCTAGTGCAGGTATAGGGAGGCAGCATGCAATTCAATATTTGCAATTTATGCTAGTGCAGCTAGCAGCAGCATACGAGTCAAAACAAGCCTAGAATAGCGAGGCTGTGGTTAATGCGGCTGAGGAGCGACGAGGATATGGTCAGGTAGTATTGTAGCAACTTGGTCAACAACCTTAGTGGGCTGTAAGGGAGGTCTCTGTTGGGCATGGAAATGAAGCGATAGTTCCGTTGACTACTCGTTTGGCAGCAATCAGGTGATTTAATTAAGACTATGCATTTAGAGAGTTATGAGTCGTGCGAGTAATTCCGCTGGCAATAACGTAACGATAATGGTAGCCATCTGCAGTATACGTTCTTTGGATAACCAACTACCACCTCCGGTTTCGGTAGTGAGCATGGGAGGGCATTCTTTTGTTGATGCTGCTGGAATTGTTTGTGCTCGGTGACGGGTCAGATCGTGGAAGTATTCTTGGCAGTTAGTAGGTGCGTGGTCTTCAGATGTAACAAAGTCTTTCTGTGGGTAGACGAGTTCATGGAGGGTGGTGAAGACCAGAGTGGGCTGGGTCTGAGTGTCCTGCGCTGTGCTGATGGTGCGGACAGATGCATACAGGAGGGGCCTTGATCTGCATGGGCCTTAGTCGAGGAGGGCCGGCATCCACCCCCGGCTTGCCTCACCGCCTATGAGAACGAAGGAGGACGGTTGCTAGGCAACCAGTATAAACAAAAGCCATGCAGATAGATGTGCGGCCATTTTAGGATCAGGAAATTCAGTGTGGTGGCTCCTCGTGGCGATTCGCTTATGAGAGCTGTGCCATATCTTGTGGAGGGGGTGAGGGCTTGTATCTGGATGCAGCAATATTACAATTATAATTGCCGGCAGGGAAATCAGGATCAGCTGGGCTGGTGTGCATCGGGCGACTTTCGAGTGAAGTCTAGCTGCCCCTGCAGCAAGACGACTTCACGCGCGGGCAGCTCGGCTCTGCACCGCAGCTACTTGTCTTGCAGGGCTCCTGCCCTGGAAAGGAGTGAGGCTCAGGTGCAGACAGGAGGGGCCTTGGTCTGCATGGGCCTTAGCCGAGGTGGACCAGCTTCCGCCTCCGGTTTGCCACAGCGCCTATGAGAGCGAACAAGGACGGTTGCTAGGCAACCAGTATAAACAAAAGCCATGCGCATAGATGGGTGGCCATTTTAGGATCTGGAAATGTCTGGCTCCTCGTGGCGATTTGCTTATGAGAGCTGTGCCATATCTTGTGGAGGGGGTGAGGGCTCGTATCTGGATACAGCAATATTACAATTATAATTGCCGGCAGGGAAATCAGGATCAGCTGGGCTGGTGTGCATTGGGCAATGTTCGAGTGAAGTCTAGCTACCCCTGCAGCAAGACGTCTTCACGAGTGGGCATCTCATCTCACCACCGCAGCTACTGGTCTTGCAGGGCTCCTGCCCTGGAAAACAGTGAGGCTCAGGTGCAGATAGGAGGGGACTTGGTCTGCATGGGCCTTAGCCGAGGTGGTCCGGCTTCCACCTCTGGCTTGCCACAGCGCCTATGAGAGCGAACGAGGACGGTTGCTAGGCAACCAGTAGAAACAAAAGCTGTGTGGATAGATGGGCGGCCATTTCCAGGATATGGAATTGTAGCGTGGTGGCTCCTCGTGGCGATTCGCTTATGAGAGCTGTGCCATTCCTTGTGGTGGGGGTGAGGGCTCGTATCTGGATGCAGCAATATTACAATTATAATTGCCGATAGGGAAATCAGGATCAGCTGGGCTGGTGTGCATCGGGCGAATTTTGAGTGAAGTCTAGCTGCCCCTGCAGCAAGACGACTTCACGGGCGGGCAGCTCGGCTCTGCACCGCAGCTACTTGTCTTGCAGGGCTCCTGCCCTGGAAAGGAGTGAGGCTTAGGTGCAGGCAGGAGGGGCCTTGGTCTGCGTGGGCCTTAGGCGAGGTGGGCCTAACAATGGTTTAAATAAAGTTTAAACACGATGGAATTTTTAGCGTGATGCACAGTGACTTTGCACTTTGCACTGGTGCAAAACCCCTGATTCACAAAGCGGTGCAACGTGTATTTTTGCTTGGCAAAGGCACTTTGCACCACTTTTGCACCATGGCAAAGTCACTTTGCAGTGCAAAAATAAATGTTTAACTGCTCTATGAATCAGGGTGTTTGTTGGCAATGCATAGCACTCTCTATCTCCCCAATCTATTTTAACTGCTACTCTCACCTATCCTATCCCTCTCATGAAGCCTGGAAGAAAAGAGCTTGACAAAGCTTTCCAGGCCTCTAATCCAGGCATACCTATTGCTGACACCTACATCAATGCCACTTCCGGGCAGACTATTACCAACGTCCTCTTTTCTGTCCACTCCCCGGACCTACAGACTCGCTACTTGGTATCCACGTTCTCCCTGTCCTCCTCCTCACCATTTAATGGTGACACTAGATGGGAAGCACTCTTGGCATACTTCTCATCCTCTAGGTGAATCATTAATGTCTACCACAATGGCAATTTCATGGTCCAAGGTTCTCAATCTACTCTTCTCCACCTTGAATGAAGCCACCAGCTACTCCTCCTCCCTCTCTCCTATAAACAGCACCAACGTGAGTACCACACCACTGCCACCCTCCTCGGAAAATGTTCAAAGGTGGTAACAAGCTTCACTTAGCAACCCTGAATGCTTGTTCTGCTGTCAACCACTCCTCTGACAGGTGTCTCCTTCTTGAAGACTTTGACCTCGATGTCCTTGCCCTTACTGCTATGTGGTTCAATGCCAGCTATGTCACTGCTTTTGACAGGCTACAAAATGTTCTCCAAAACCAGACCCAACCGGCCCAGAGGAGGTGTGGCCCTGATTTTCCCTCAGTGGGTCCCTGCTTCTTTCATACCTACTCAATCCTACTCCTCTTTTTCTTTTGAATGCCTCATCTGTAGGCTCGGGGCCTCTCCTGCTCCCTCACTCACCCTCGCTAGCATCTACAGCCCCGATCTCTCTCTTCCTCTCTGAATGGGACAATCTCTCCTCCTCCCCTGTGACCTCTTCATCCAAACTCTGCCTCCCCAGTGACTTCAATAGCCACCTCGACTCTCCTGAATCAGTCACCTCACTGTTGTGTGAGACACCCTCTCTGTAACTATTCTTCCTGCCGGTCTGACTCACTCAGCTGGACACACTCTGGATGGCTTCATCTCTAACCCAGTCAACACCCCCTCCTGTTCTGACCACTTTCTCTTCTCCTGCCACTTGGGACTCCTCGGCCCTCTGTCTGAGCTGCCCCTGCACTGACAGCCTCCTTTGCTGTCATTCATCATTCGACTAATGAAGTGTAAGTTGCTGCTTTTGCTTCCACATTTAGCCCCCCTCCGAATCTTGCTGCTCACTCTCATTCTGACTCTGTCCTTACTAACATCCGCCTCTCCATCTCTAACAATCTCCACATCCTTGCCCCTGTCATGAGGATCCCCCTGAAATCTGCCTCCAAGTATAAGAGCTGGTATGACTCTGATCTATCATTTCTGAAACATAAGTGTAGAGTTAATGAATGGAAGTAGCAAACATCGGTTTCATCCTCTGACAAACTGGCCTATCGCCTGTTCCAAAGGCAATACCGTTTTTCTCTCTGCTCCAAGAAGATGGCTCACATACAAGCCTGCATCTCTGGAGCCACTAACAACATGGCAGAAATTTGCAAAATCTGCAAAGGAACTCGCCAATCTAAATACAGTCTCCACCTCTCCCCTTCCTTCTGAGGTTCTCTGCAGTGCTCTGGCCTCCAATTTTGGGACAACTAAAACTCAGGACATCCTGTCCTCACTCTCCACCTCCTCTCCTGCTTATCTTCAATGGGCTCCCTTGGCCCCCTTATCCCTACACCCTCAGCACTCTCCTCCCTCCTGCCAGTAGCACCTAATGAGGTATCTAATGTTGTCCACTCTATGAAGGTGTCATCCAAACAGGTGCTCTCCTGCTCTTCTAGAACCCTTAAGGACATCATCTCCTCTCTCTCCATGGCTCTTGCCGATTTATATAACCACTCCATCACTGCTGGCTCTTTCCCTCTATCCCTCAGGCACTCCCTTGTGCACCCAATCCTAAAAACGCTGTCTACTGACCCTTTCAGCCTTATCTCTAACACCCCCTTCCTCCCTCAACTGATCCTTTGTAATGAACTCTTTGGTTGCCTCCCTGACCATCAATCTGGATTCCGAGCATCCAGGTCACAGAAACTGCTCTCCTGAACACCTGTGAAGACATATTCTGAAATCCTGATTTTAGCTCCCCTGCTGTTCTCATTCTCCTCGATCTCTCCTCTGCCTTTGACACGGTCAACTATTCTATCCTCATAAAACAGCATGGTGACACCCTCTGCATCACAGTCTATGGACTCTATTGGCTAACCTCTCCTTTCCTCACTAACCGCCCCTCCCAGTTTCAGCTTGGCCCTTTCTCCTCCACTATAACCCTCTCCTACCTCTTCTTCCTCCTCTCTCATCCCTGACTGTCTGACTGCTATCCAGGAATGGTGTGTGGCCAACAACATCTGTCTTAATGTCAGTAAGACAGAGATCATTCTTATTGGGACACCTGTGCCCTGTTTCTCTCCTACCCTGCAGCTGTCTTCCTTGGGCCCACTACACTCACCATCCCGTGAGGCCAAAAACCTATGGGCCATCTTCGACTCCTCTCCCTTCTTCACTCCTCACATCTCTGACCTTGCCAAGAAAGCCCACTTTCAGATTCACCTCCTTAGAGGTATTCTCCCTTTCCTCACCTTTCCTCAGAAGCTCAATGTTTCTGAGCTCTGGTCCTCTCTAGGCTGGATTACTACAAAAGCCTCTTCCTCAATCTCCCCCTTTTCTCACTATGCCCCCTTCAGCTAAACCAGAATAGGGTTGAAAGTCTTATCCTTGGCCTCAATTTCAGGCTCCATATCTCTACAGCCCTAAAACCTCTCCACCGGCTCCTGGTTGTCAATCTAGAAAAATAGATACCTCTCACGACCAATGGCAATGTATCATATTGGCCGACAACCAACCGTCTCATGCACTAAATGTCAGAAATACAGACTCATAAGTTTGACCAATGTGCGGCCATTTTGATGTAGCTAGAATCGCCATTTTGTTCACCAACGTTTGCTCATTGCTTTTTGTTCAAAACTGCTTAGCCGAAAGCTTATTCTGCTTATTCTGCTTATTCTGCTTCACTGATTACTTTGTTGTTCAAAGCGATTGAGCAAGGCCGCGAGGCCGGGAGTTATTCGTTGAAACATAACATAGGCAACCCCAGAAAGGCATGCCCAATCCCCTCCCACATATAGCCTTGGAGGAGAGCAACACGGCATTTAATCATTTCACTGATGCCAGCCAGTCTCGTTTATATAGTAGAAATGCTAGAAAGAAACAGCTAAAGGCTTGAATTATGCTTTTCTTATGGCCCCCCTTTCCTAAACCCAGCAGAGCGAGCTGACTCCCAGGACGCGAATAGCAAATCGGAGATAGAAAGGCCTGGAATGTGACTCTTCCCCCGGAAGCAGCTTGCCTGCAAGAACAGAAGCACTATGTTCTGTTCAACAAAGAAATATGTCTCTAGACTCGCAATGATGCATATTGTTGCTAAAATAGATGTTAGAAGGTGTCATGTTCGTCGAAATTGTCAATCATCAGACCCAGTTCAAAGAAACTGTACAATGGGCGTAATGAACATGTCATGACTGATTTCAGGATGTCCATTTTGTATATATGTAACTGATGTATGTTATTTACTCTCTTGCGTCCCTCGAGGTCTGGAGACACACGTCGCGGGGCGTGAGACCGAGTTGGCCAACTGAGACTATTTGCTTTGCAATAAACCCTAGCTTTTGGGAATACAACCTCGTGTCTGGCGTGTCAGTTCACGTGTGGTGATTTGCCTTGTTTCCACTACGCGAGGGTCCCCTAGGGGGCCCTCCATGGTGGTTGCGAGGATCAAATTCAAGACTCTCTGAATCATCCACAAGGCTTTCTGTAGACTGGGACCACGCTATCTCAAAGTTTCTCTCCCTAAATACCTCCCTGCCAGACCTCCCCACTCCTCTAATTCCAACTCTATGCTTGCCAAACAATTCTCCAAGCAGAAGGTGGGGGGAAGGTCTGTGTCTTTGGCCGATGCCTCTCATTGGAACAGCCTCCATGCCCCCATCACACTCGAGTCAGACCTCCTTAAGTTCCGGAAACCTCTCAAAACTCTGCTTTTCTCTACCTCTTTCTCTCTAACCCTTCCCTGCTAATGGCCACGCTGCTTGTGAGACTGGTGTCCCCGACCTTCATGAATCACACCGGTTACCAGACCCCTGGCCAGTCACTACCAGCACCTCTCGACCCCACTGCAATGCCCTTGTGGGTCCCCTACCAGGCGGCTTTGTTTCCCACCCTTGGGATTCCTCCTCCCTAGCACTAAGCCAGCAGCCTCCTCCCCTGGCATTCATCGCCACTCCCCACCTGGGCTCTCACTAGTGCTTGCCTTACCTTGCTCCTCCTCCCTCCACAATCCCCTGCAGTACTCTTCACTGCACTTGCACATCCGAATGTCACAAGGCCTAGTAGGACAACAATTGTATTACTGTTTTTTTCTGCCATTATCATTTACTCCCCTTGCTCCTTCCCCACCTTGTCTTGTGGCTGCTGCAAACACCATTTTGTTGTATAGGCACCTAGCAAATGCTCAATAAATAAATACATACACAAACAAATGCTTGATAGCAGAATCTGCAGTGTGATGTGCAAACGATGAGTATGTTCAAGATTATAGTGAAACATGGCCAATGATGGTACTACCCGGTCATAAGGAGCAACCGTTAGAAAGGGATGTGAAAACCAGGCTATATAAAGGCAGTCCTTGGGAAATGACTTTTCAATGGCAATACAAAAGCTGAAATAGTTAGCCTTTCCAATGCTTCTTAAGAATTCAGATCACAAAGAGGGACTACCACATGCACATGGACACCGTTCTATTGAGTGATCTTGTTCTAACAGGTGTGGTGATTATTCACTAACTTAAATATTCTCCCTACACATTAGTCAGGTTAGGAAGATACCTCAGAAGCAACACGTTTGTCTTGGAAGAAAACACACAAGCACACAGGTTCGAATCTCGAGCTGCATTTAGAAACCAAATCCTGTATTATGCTCGTTATAAAAAAAACAAATATTATAACAGCTACCTTATATTCCACAGCTGTGTGAAAAATTCTGAATAAGCCATATTGTGTTAATCTGGCTGTAAGCAATTCAACTTTCATGATCATATATGGATTCAAACACACTTTTGTATCTCAGTCAAATTGTGTGGGCCATTTAAAAAGAACCTTATACATGCTGACACAAAAAAAAGGAAATTCTGCATCAGAAAGAAAGAGATGAGCTGTGCTTCATTGGAAGCTTCTCTGATATTCCTTGCGTCTGTTGCTTCTACTTCACTAACATTCATGAGATCATATTGTAGTCCCTCAGTGCAAGGACCTAAAGTCAGATCCTACTGCTATGAAACAATGTGTCTTCTATGGTTATAGCCACATATTGTTATGCCAGTGCATATTGTGACTCTCCATTTATTGTGCAGGTCTGCCTAATATATATTTTGTAAAGTGTGTCTGTCTGTTCCGCTATAGGAGTGAAGGGGGAATTATCAAGAGGGCTCCAAACGGATCTAATATTTCATAAGGAATCTAATAGTGGTGTGTAAAGTTGTTAAATTGGCGCTGCTGGTGGCTAAAATCAGGACAAATGCCTATTTCACGCAATTTAAAGTTGCTAAACTGGCGCCGCTGGTGCGTGAATTTGAAATTAATGCTAAATTTGCTTAACAAATGACCACAGCTATTTTGCTAAACAAACACCCATAAACAAATCTAAAAATGTCCTTAACAAAGGATGAAAATAAAAAAATAAGAATGCACAAAAATATTACCATGAGTAATCTGGGACAATTAATACAAGAAAACCTAAGAAATGTGTTTTATCGGCACTGAAGAAGTCCACGTCCCCAGTTACAAGAAACATGTCATTCATTCATACATAAGAAAATCACCATCTACAAACAGAGTAGAACCCTCAGATCCAGTGACGACATTCCCATAGAACCTAAACTGGACACATGAGAAATACTTTTTTGATCAGAATTCTCCTGTTTAGCCATACAACTCTGGAACTGCCTCCACAAAGAAATAAGAACTATGCAGGACCAACTAAAATTCAGAAAATATCTAAAAACCTGTCTCTTCAACTGAATGGGACAAAAGTGAATGGACAGCATTGGCTCACCAGGAAATGAACACATGATGGGGAAAAACTGGAGAGTATGCCGAACCAGAATGAAGTACAAGGAAGAAGAGAGCCTTCCGAATGGGAAGGAGACCAAGGTGTACCCCTCCCTGGAGAGGGTCAAATGGAAAAGGGGTCAGAGATGGGTCCCACTTAATAGGACCACTGATAGAAAGACTGCGTTAAATAGAGGAGAGAGAGAGGTGCCCAGATCGAAAATGATGGACCACAGGACACAGGGAACACATCCCAACCTCGAGGAGTCCGTGGGGGTGGTAATTGTGGCACAACGAAAACGTACTGGATGCAAAGATACAGCCCTTTGAGGAAGCACTATTCAGCACACATTGTAGAAGGGGGCAAATGTATCACATTGGAAAACATGACAGGGGAAGGGATACGTGCAACCATCGATCAGTACAGACGTGTAGGATAGGGCATCACCACTAACCATCCCTACTAAAAAGAAAACTCATCCTTCTGCATACACTTCTCAAACTCCGAACTAAACACAACCGTACCTCTACAGCACAACAAACCGCATGCACTTCACTACACCACATCAACAAATCAAACCACGAGTGGCCTTGCGCAACAGCACATGATGGCTACCAACCGAAAATCACACCTACGCTCAGCGAACAGTGTGAACCGAACTGAGGCTGCCAATAGCACATCGCAGCTCTCTTGCTCTTTTTTCCTGCTGATTCCAGCTAATTTACCCCCAACCCTCTTGTTTTACAGAGCCACCAGAGTGCCAATAAACCATGCAAGTGGAGACAGTGTGTGTTATAAGAATCTTTAACATAACATATGTAAGAGGATTCAATTCAACACTACAGCTAAGTCAACGCCAAGTCTATAATACTGAATGAAAACCCTTATTGATATATCTTTAGGTCCAGTTCATGCGTTCTGGATGACTACCCCTATATAACACCCCTCTCTTGGAATCCCCCTGACCCCACTGAGCCAAGAAGTAGTTCTGTTTTGCAAGTTTAAAAGGTTTATTTGATAATTTACAATATATATTATATCACGCTTTATAATAAATTAATAATTGAATAGCACACTTAATCTGATATGATAAAGATCAACAACGGAGAATCTGGCACTAGCACACTTCTTTATAATTACTAAGGAGTTGAGATGAAATGGATAAGGTAGCACACTGGTAAATAGGAACAAAAGTATAATGTGGTAGAGGATGCTTTATGTAAGCTCAGGTGGATGCAATATTCAATGAATGCAGTACAGAAAATACTCAATATGATTTCAACCAAACAATGTAATCACTTTTCTCTGGCAATCCCCTCCCCCCCTTGATGCAAGGCAAGGAAATGGAAGGAAAACACACAGTTCTCAGAAATGCAATCAAACGTGATTAAGTTCACCCCAGCAAGCTTAGACTACAGAAGTTTGAAAACACAGGCCCAAATTGCTTTGATATGTGCTGGCAATGAATTAAAAAATATGCTGGAAACGCTTTTAATTCCCTTTCAGAGGTTCAGGGTGAGTGGTATCTAGTTAATATTAGTCCAGGCTCACACTAGCAATGATGCAGGAATGATTAGCAGGTTAAACGAATTTCTGGCAAATGGAAAGCAAACAGCAGCAGTTTTTACATGTGAAGAAATTGCAAATCGCGGTAAAATTCGCGGATGCGTGTTCCGCGATTGCGGTAAAACTATAAGGGGTAGGAATGCGGTTCTAGGTGCGATTCAAAGCTAAGATTCTAAGCTTTCAAATAAAAGTTATTGCAAGTCTCTAGCACAAACGGTTGCGGAGATATGAGCGATTTAATAAAGGTCGTTTTTGGGTTTGCAAATTTCAAAAGCTTAAAATGACAAGTGCAGCTTGCAACTAGAAATGACAGGTGACAGCTAGGAGGCAGTTCTACTTAGGTTAAATAGATTGAATTAGATGAATTTAAACTAAGAGATGTGTTCTGAGTTTTGCTAAGTACTCACAAGAGATTTTGAACAGGAAAGCGACTTGGTCACGATCTTCAGTCTGGTCAGGTCTTTCCGGATTCTGCTCACAGCGCCTGGTCTGGTCTCGGCTAGGCACAGCACTGCTTTCTCTCTGGTCTGGTCTCTGCTAGGCACAGCACTGCTTTCTCTCTGGTCTGGTCTCTGCTAGGCACAGCACTGCTTTCTCTCTGGTCTGGTCTCTGCTAGGCACAGCACTGCTTTCTCTCTGGTCTGGTCTCTGCTAGGCACAGCACTGCTTTCTCTCTGGTCTGGTCTCTGCTCTGGATAGATTGAAGTCTCTAGTTTGGCTTTCTGGAGTTTGATGGAGGTAAGTATGGATTTTTCCGGCAGGGCTTCCAGCGGCAGATGAAATTGAATCTCTCTATGTGTCCTGACTCTCTGCTTTTATCTATTTCTTGAGAGTGGGTGTGTGTGTGCAGCATCACTAGCCTTGCCCCTCTCACTCGTCATTGGTCAAATTTTCATTCCTTACTTGATTGGGGGAATGAAATGAAGTGTCATCATGATGAGGTCTGTTTATGATACAGAGAACCCACCCCTGTCAACTTTATACACAATCTATATCTGACCTAAAAACATATTTGCACAGGTACACATTTGTTTAAAATTACATATACATGGTGTAGCTGAATTTAGCCATGTCTCTGTACAAATCTGCTTTTCCTAGGAGCTTGCATTCAAAAATGGCCACTTCTAGCACTTTTTCATGTGCTGCACAACATTGGATCTTCATTAAATTTTATACAACTGTTCCTCACATATCTACCCATATACCAATGCATTTTCGTTTGTCTAGCTGAAACAGGGAGTCTGTAATATTAATAAACAATGGGGTTTTGCCCCAGAACATCACACAAATTCGAATTTGGCCTTGAATTAAAGGTACATTTTTTAAATTAAAGCTCTCAAAGTTATACATTTCTGTCATTTGATTACAAAGAGTTATCAGTGTTTTTGTAAAATATATATTTTCCTTTCAATTCAATCCTCAGAGTGTTGAGGTCCGCCTCCAAGACTTGGGTGGGTCAGTCCTCTGATCTCTGCTGGCTTGCAGATCTTTGTTGACAGCAAACATTTCAGAATTAACATATTCCTTTCAGAGGAAAGGGTCCTTTGTGTGGTCTCTGGGAAGCTCCCAGCCAGTCTGCCTTCTATCAATCAAGAGGTCATGTGAGATTCTAACTCCTGGTGTGAAGCTTCTGGAGGTGATAGGGTTTCCCAGGCTTCAGGCCTCTGGGAACAGCATGTGGCTAATTTTTTTAATTAAAATGCAGCCTTTGAAGTCAGCTGAGTCAAATCCCTTTGTCAGCAAACTGCACTCAGTTCTCCAGTCAGAGTTTAGACCGCTAGTGCCGCCTAGAGGATTTTGTTGGCACTGCATGCAACTTTGGGATTTTCTTGGATTAATGCATTCTAAACAGGAATGGTTCTTACATGGTAGTAAATCCTTGCTTAACATTGTTTTGATGGGGCTCCTTACAGTAAGATGGTTATGTGGAACCCCACAAAAAGGGTTGAATCTTTAAAGTGGTCCAATGAGTCACGATTTCAGCAACTTTTTGACATCAGTAACAGTGGATTTTGTTAACAAAGACCTTTCTTTACACTGGTGGGTGGCAAGTTAGGTAACCATTTTGGTGTGCGCACAACTGCGCAGCTCTCCTGGATTCTGGGATGAAATGATGGGCGGCGACAGCGCATCCCCATCTTTACCCACTCCAATTATTTATTTTTGTTCTGGGGCAAAATGATGGGCAGCGACAGCTTAATCCCCATCTTTACCCCGTCTAATGATTCCACATGGGTCAAAACCCTCCACAAACCCCCCCGCCCGACTGCGCTTTGACTTGAGTCGAGGGGGAGTCGGTTGCAAGGGAGGTTTTGAACCCTGGCGCTGGTATGTCCACATTATCTTCTTCCAATTCTGTAGGTGGCACAGTTCAGCATCTTTTCCTCCATCTGGTACTGATCGATCAGTTCTCCTCGCCGGTCCTGATGGGAAGATTGGGCGGTACCCCGAGCCCATTGCGTCTCTGCTCCCGGTCTCCGGATCGTCCTCCTTGGCCCGTCTCCAGGTCTTCTTTCTCCTAGGACGACAAAGGAAGAGCGGCAATACCTACTCATAGACGTCTTTCCACCACTGTTGAGATAGTGGGGCGGCATATGCATTTCATCATAACGAAACATTACATTCTTATTTTGATAAAAAACAGTATAACTAAGAAACAGTTTCATGCAAATCACAATATTTTAGAGACTAGATGTGGTATGTTTTATGGTTGGAACTGAATTAGTCTGAGACAGTGCCTGCTAGGATTCCAGAGGATTCCTCCAGTTGTTGCAGAGTGTGCCTGGGATGGCAACATTTCAACTGGTTTATGTGGACCCACTTGTCTTCCCCCTCTGCCGAACCGCCTTTGGGGATGCGGATCTTGTAGGCCACAGGGGAGATCTTATCGACGATCTCAAAGGGTCCCTTCCATGTAGGCAAAAATTTACGCTGCTTGGCCTGGTTCCTTTGGAAGTTGTATAGATAGACCCGGTCTCCCACCTGATATTCCTTCCTGGAAGTTTTCAGGTCATAATGGGTCTTCACGCTATCAGCTGATCTTTCTAGATTCCGCTGAGCATAAGCAAAAGCATGTTGGAGGTGTTTCCTTAAATTCTCTACATACTCATGAGTAGTGGAGGCATTTATCAGTGTCTGCTCTTGGGTCCTATAGAGCAAATGCTGAGGAAGCACCATCTTACGCCCAGTCATCAACTCAAATGGTGACATTTTGGTTGCAGATGAAGGGGTAGATCTGATAGCCATTAGGACCAGAGGTAATCGGATATCCCAACTTGGCCCAGAATCTGCCACAAACTTCTTTAATATGCTCACAATTGTCCGGTTATATCTCTCTACTGCCCCAGAAGAAGCTGGCCGATAAGCAATATGCAACTTCCTTTTGACCCCCAGTATCTCCCACATCTTTGTCATTACTTCACTGGTGAAGTGGCTACCTCTGTCTGACTCAATCCTTTGAGGTAGACCAAAACGGGAAAAGATGTGGTTAATCATCAAGGCAGCTGCAGTTTCTGCCTTGCAATTTGGGGCTGGGAGACATTCCACCCACTTGGTAAACAAGCATGTCACAGTCAACATGTACTTATTCCCCCTAGCCGAGCGAATCACAGGGCCTACAAAGTCGATCTGTAAATCTGACCATGGCAGTGTCATTCCCCTCTTTTGTAAAGGCGCCCGGTGTGTGAGGGATGTCGGCTGAAATTGTGCACACACAAGACAACCCTTCAAATATTGGTTGAGGTCCTGGCCCATGTGTGGCCAGTATGCAACCTCTCTTAAGATTTCCAATGTTGTGTGAAACCCCCTATGACCGGCGGTGGCCGCATCATGGGCGTGACTTAACATCAGGCTTCGGAATGAGGTAGGAACCACCCACTGATCGTGGCCAGCTTTGGATTTCCTTACCAGCAAACCGTCTTGGATTCGGAACATTTTTGGACATTTCATCAACACTCTTAGGTCCTCTTTCCCAATGTAATCGGTATCCGTCAGGGGAAAGTTCTCAGGGTCCTCAAGGTGCTGGTAAAATTTACCAATAATTGGATCCCCCTTCTGAGCGGTAATCAAATCAGCATCAGGGGTCTCCTTACTCCATTGTGCAATTGAAAGGTCATTGTGAGCATTTGTCTGGGACCTAGTGATAGCAGTGACCTGGATTTCCCCCAACAGGGACTCAATCTCAATTAGATCCCCTTGGATGGCCCCGGTTTTGGCCAGCTGATCAGCTAAGTCATTTCCAGTTTTGTCTGGTCCCTCTACTTTGGAATGACCCTTGATCTTCTTCCAATAGATGGTCATCTCATTCGAGGTGACCAGATCATCAATGTTTTGGATCAACTTCCCATGTTTCAAGGGTTTGTTGTTAGCACATAACATGCCTCTGGTTTTCCAATTAACCAGGTGCTCCACGAACCCGTTCCGTACATAATCCGAATCTGTGATTATGACCAGTTCGTGGAGTTGATGTTGGACAGCAGTGAGGATGGCCTGATGCACAGCCATCAATTCTGCCACCTGACTACTTCGGGGACCAATTTTGTATCCAGCGGAGGGTTCTGGGGACTCATTCACCCATGCATTCCCTACGCCGGCCACCAGTTCTTTCTCCCCGTCGTTGTCAACATGGTAAGAGCATCCATCCACATAGACAGTGGGCATTCCCTCACACTTGTCCTCTTCAAAGACTTTGTGTGGGGAATTAAGGTATGCCTCCATGTTGTCCTTGATTTTTAGACTTTCGTCCTCGAGACAGTTTTCTCTGGCACAATCATGCAAGTCAGCCAGACCTTGCGCGAGGGGACTCTTCTTGTTTTGGCCATATCTGACCTCCACAGGAAAGCCTTGCATTGACAGAATCCAGGAAGTAATTCGGGAATTACTCACATTTCCGGCCCGGATTCTGTCACTTTGGAGATATTGCAGAGGCTGGTGTGGAGTCTCCACTATGATGTGTTCCCCCTGGATAAACGGGCGGTAATTCTTCAATGCCCACACCGTTGCCAGGAGTGCCTTCTCACAATCGTTGAATTTTTCCTCCACAGAGGATAAAGTTTTGCTCGCATAGGAGATTACTTTATTGACCTTGTCATGCTTTTGGTATAATACTGCCGTCAAGCACGTATTAGAGAACCCTGTCTCCAGGAAGAACTCCTTGTTTCTGACAGGGTAAGCTAGGCAAGGCGCTTGTGAGAGGCTTCTCTTGAGTTGTTTTACTGCCTCGGCTTGTTCTGGACCCCATTCCCACTTGACCCCCCCCTTCAGGAGATGAATCAGGGGTCTGGTGATCTCTGCGTAGCCCTCAATGAACTTTCTGCTGTAATTAGTCAGTCCAAGGAGGCTCCTTAGTTCTCGCAGAGTTGTGGGGTCTTTCAGTTTCTGAAGTGCTTCCACTTTCTTTTCCTGGGGACAAAGACCCTGAGGAGTAATCTCATGCCCCAAGAAGTTAACACGGGTTTTACACCACTGTGCTTTCTGAAAGGAAAGTTTTGCTCCGGCGGCCCTCAACTGTGTCAGAACATAACGGATCTCCGCTATGTGTTCCTCAACAGTTGAGCTTTTGATGAGGACATCATCTACATAAGCCAGGTTACCCCTTGCACCCAAGTCAGGCATGGCCTTGTGTAGAAAAATGTTGAATTCATTGCCGGAGTTGAGGTATCCGAAGGGAGTCCGGGTCCAGGTGTACTGCTGGCCCCCAAAGGTAAAAGCCAGTTTGTATTGGTCCTCCCTACTGACAGGCACGGTCCAGTATCCATTGGTCAGGTCTATTGCAGTGAATACCTGTGACCCCTGGATCTGGGCCAGACCTTGGTCAATGTAGGGCAGAGGCCATCGGGAAGTATGGACCCGTTTGTTGAGCTCCCTAAGGTCGGCGCAGAGTCTCCACTGGCCGTTTGGCTTCAATATTCCCAGCACCGGATTATTGAAGGTGCTGTGGACTGGACGGATTATTCCCCGGGACTCAAGGTTCTTAATTATTTCAGTAAGGGACTCCATTGATGCGAGAGGCAAGCGATATTGCTTCACAAACACAGGAGTCATGCCAGGGTCCGTGGGGATTGTTGTTGTGTGGATGTCAGTGCGACCACAGTCATATGAGTCTACCGCAAAGAGATCTTGGAAATCCAAGAAAACTTGTTTCAACTTTTGCTTTTGTTCCAGAGTCACACAGGCATCAGCTAGGTTGACTCTCTCTTCCACCATCTGCCTGAAGCCTGGAAAGACTTCTGGTTTGGCTATCTCAGCGGCCTCCTCCAACTGGGTGGAGAAGTCCCTGGTCAGAGTGCTGATTTGGACCGGAGGCTTCAGGTGGAAAAGGCAGCCCTCATGGACTTGGAAAATCACCTCATCCCTCCTGAAATCACAAGTCACATCTTCCTTACCATAGGGGCAGGAAGTGTACACCAGGAAGTTCCCCCCATGCCGGGTAAAAATCCTGTCTGGTGTTGTGTGGTCCTCACTGTCACTGTCAAAACAGTCCTTGGGGATTGGTCCTAACAGTTCATTTACAAGATCAATGGAGAAATGTCGGTCATCAACCGCCATTCCAATAATGGTGCCTGCGGCTAGAGTAATACTCTTTAAGTCGCTGTTATCCACCTCTATTGGAATGGTGTCATGTTCTATGTTGACTAATGGAGTTGGGTTTACCCCTAACCCTTGCTGTTGGAGAGAAGCATTTAGATGTATGTAAGCATCAGGGTTTTTCAACTCTTGTCCCCTTTTAACTTTCACTTCCAGGGAGAATTGTCGGGTCCTTTCTGGGATGGTGACTTCCTCTTTAACCTGAATTTCAACTGCATACGGTAGCAATTGAGCTGACCTAAATGCTTTTTCTGGATCATCAAAGCCCATGGGATTATCCGCTAATCGGGACCAAGCTTTGAAGTTTATTAGGTCCAAACTAATGGCAAAGCGATTGAGAATGTCACTGCCTAAGTAAAAGGCGGCAGTGACGTCTCGCACGACCCAACAATTATGGACTATGCTCTTGTTGCCAATGGAGATTTTGAGCATACACCTGCTTGGCAGGAGATGTTTTGAATTGGGTGCTTCCAGGTCCATTTCCCATTTGTCTATCAGTTTGAAGGTGGGAATGGCTGGATCTTTTGGGAGTTGGCGGAACATGGCTTCGCTGATGAAGCTCTTACCGTTGTTCACACACACTCGAGCGAGAACAGAGTCCTTCCCATCATTTAACTGGACAGGGATGAACAACTGCTCTCCAATTTGCTGAAGATCAGCCAGGCTCTGAGCTGATTTCACATCTTTCTGGACTATAGGAGTGGGAGTTTCAGATTGTGGATTAGTATAGAATTTCAGAGTGTTTCCTTCCAGCGTGGAATACCACTTTAGACTGGAAGGAAGGTTGATTTTCAAAAATAGAGAGGACCCCCCATCACCAGTCTGTTGTCCTACTGCTATTACTGTCACGTCTGGAATTTGGTTGTTCTGGAAGTGAAATTCTACTTGGTCAGATTTTTGTTCAACCATGTGGCATGTGCCGTTTAAACTAACATGGTTGACACTCTGTTTTAATTTTATTGGTCGGCTAGTCTGGGTCCAGAGGACCTTGTTTACGCAATCTATTAGGGGTGACAACCTTCTCAGGAGGTCATTCCCTAGTAAACAAGGGGTGCCCTCTGGGGTCACAACTATGACCGGGTGTTTCAACTTGTGTCGCCCGATCTTAATGTCCAAGTCTGCCGTCCCCTCGACGGGAATTTCCTTCCCGTCAAAGTTCTGCAGTTGTCCAGGAAGAGAGGTGAGAGGAATTTGGTAATTCTCTCCCCTTCCTGCATTCAGTTCGTCAAAGGCCCTTCTGGACAGAAGGGTAGCTTGAGATCCAGTGTCCACCAGCGCTGAGATTGTACCCTGCCCCTGTACTTGTACCGGGGCATAATATCTTCCCTCCTTCTCCTCAAGGGGGCACAGATAATGTACATTTTTGGACAACTGGTGGGCTAACTTTCTGGTTTTGGACATCGATAGCGAAGAGATTTGGGCAGAATTCTGTGGAGAGTCTTGGGAATCTGAAAGAAAAATTTGGCAACTGGAGATCAGAGCCATTGTGGGTTCCCCTGGCTCCGGTTCTGGGCCGCCCCCCCCTTTTTGGAGGCAGTCCCCAGGATGGGTTTGAACCAGGGGATTTTCTTGCGGTTGGTTCTGGGATGAGATGGTGGGCGGCGGTAGCTCAGTCTCCACATCTCCCCAGTCTGGATTTGCAACCCTAGGGACCCATTTTTCTTTGGGAGGAGTTCCCCCCTCTCTGAAGGAGAAGATCCTTTTTCCAGGATCCTCTGAGGATCCCTCTCCCTCAAATTGGAAGATCTGTACCTCCTCCTCAAATTGAGTCTGTTTGGGTCTTTTGTTTCTCCGACCCCCCCTCTGCTCCTTAGGAGGCAGACTTTCAGGGGCAAGAGATTTTGTTTCCGGTTCCTGGGTTTCCAGGGGCTGTTTACAAGTGAGGAAGGAAGCTTCCTCCAAGGCTTTACACCCCCCTTCCCTTTGTGCCTCCTCCCTGGGAACCGGTGAGTTATCGGGGTGCTGCCCCCGTCATTGTTCTGGAGCACCAGGTCCAGAGTTGGGTGCGTTCTGCGCCGGCACGCCCATCTGAGGGTTCTGCTGAGCCCTCAGTATGTGACCCAGATCCCGCGCCATGTTTTGAACCTGGCGCTCTAACTGGGAAACCCGCTCAGGCTGATACGGGGCCCTGTTTTCTCCCCTGGGCTGATCCCGGGAAGGGTAGCTGTCCCTCCTCTGGTAATACCCCGGGTTGGGAAGATTTGGGTACCCCTCCACCCTTGGCCTCCCCTCTCCCGGATTCAGTGGTCTGGGCTCAGGGAACTGGGGAAAGAAGGATGGATGGTTTTGGGGCTGAAAGTCGGGTGGATATCTGGGGAAAAAGTTCTGCCCAGGGTTTGGTAAATTTCTGCCCTCCTGTGGGAAGTTTGGAGGGAAGTTCCCTGGGTTAGGTGCTTGTCTGGATCCCCCCCCTTGGGCTGGAGGAGTCCACACATAACCCAGGATGGGTCGATTTCCCTTGTAGCGAGGACTTACATAGTCAGGAGAGCGAGGGACCCCATTTGTGGGGCTGCCTCCCTGGCTCCCTGTCTGTGACTGGCCCGAGGACCTTCTGGGCCTAGCATTATTAGGTGCAGGTAGGTTTTTAGGCCCCCCCATCTCCAAATCCAAAACGGGGGTGACCTTTACCTCTGCCACCTTGGCAGCAGCAGGGGTGCTGTTGGCTTTGGGGTTTTTCTGGGCATTGCTTTTATTTTCTATGGGCTTCTGCACCTCATAGATCCGGGTAGCCTGTTCAATGACCCAGTCTAAAGATCTTTTCTCGTGAAAATCCCTCACGAGCTGGGTCATGATATATTTAGGCAAGGCATGAAAAAATGTATTAACGAATTCTCGACTGTCTGTGCGCACCCTTCTTGTGGTCTGTGCGAAAGCACGCTTTAACTCCTGCACAAATTCTTGTGGGGCCTGATCCTCCCCACATTGCAAATTGTAGGCTGCCTTGCGAGCCTCTTGAGGATTTCTGTGAACAGAAAAATGTTTCAGGATGGCCGCCTTATAGGTGGACCATCTTAAATGATTTTGGTCCTCCAGCCCCGCAAAGAAACTGGAGTATTCCGGGGAGAAGGTCCACTTTACATATTGAATGCAGCTTTGGCTGTCCTTCAAATGGAAAGTCTCCATCATTTGTTCAAACAACTCTAAGTGCTCCCAAACAGAATACTTAGCGTTCTTATGGTAAGGCGTGATGACGCTCCTGATCGCCTTAATCTGCTTTAACGGGTCCTTAAGCAAGGCCCTTTTTGCCTTATTGGCCTTTTTGGTTCGGGTAACCCTTGTCCATTCTTCCTCGGACTCAGAGGCACTGCTCCCAGAGGTTCCCGTCTGTTCTTCCAGGTTTTCCCGGATTCTGCGAGCCTGGGAATGGCTGGCAGAATGTGGGGACCTGGTCTCCTGTGTCCTGCGCAGTTCAGAGGAGTCTTCAGATTCCTCCTTGCTGCCAGGATTTGATGGGTACCCCCTCCACTGACCTAACTGGGCAGAGGTTTTCAGGATGCCCTTAATGGGCCTATTCTCCTGGGGTTCCCCACTGAACTGTATTGTACTTGGGTGCCCATACCCGGATGCCCACCCCTCCATTCCTGAGTGGTACTGGCCTATGAGCCCCATACTCTTAGCTGGATAGTAATCTGCCATCCCTATGGCCCTGTGCTCATGTGCGCCAGGGGACACGGGGGTGGCAGAGTCCAGGGACTGAGAGGTATGAGGGCCTCTGGTACTAGGGCTCCTGAGGTTATGCTCCGGAGTTTCCATTTCCCAGCGAACCTCATCTCTATCCGCCCCTGCTCCCTGTTGCAATGCAAGAGCCTGCATTTGTGCCTTCAGTTCCTCAGTTAAGGCCTTACTCGACTCTATCAGTCTCTCCTGCATCGCTACCTGCTGTTGGAGCCTATCATTGTGCTGGCAGAGAGCTTCATTCTCTCTCTGTGTTTCCTGATTGGTCCTGGAGCACTGGGCCAGTCTTTGCTGCAGGAGGGTTACCTCCTGAGCTGTGTCCCTATTGGCCTGCTCCTTTCTTGCTAGAGCATCCTCCACCCTTCTGGTGTGCTCTACCAAGTTCTGGTTTTCTTTTTGGAGATCACCCAGCCCCTGGTGGGCCAGGTGATTTTCTTCCATTTTTCTTTTTAAATGGCAGACTTCCTGGCCTAAGGCGTCTCTTTCCTGACTAAGAGCCTGCATTTGTGCCGCCAGGTCGTCCCTTTGCCTTTGGAAGGCACCAGCTTTCTGGCGCTCCTGATCAAACTCTGCCTGGGTATCCAGGTCTTTCAGAATCAGTTTATTGCTCTCCTCCTTCACTCTATCTAGGTGGCCTTGCAGGGTGACTACCTGCTCAGCACATGCCCTATTGAAGTCTAGCTGTTGCTCCAGCTTTTTCTGGCTTTGCAGTAGGGAGTCCAAACCTTCTTGGTGTTCCTTCTGCAAGGCCAGAAATCTGGTATCCTGTTCTGACTTTTCCTTTTGCAGCACATCCATATCCTCCTTTATTTTAGTGATGTACTGTCTGGTCTCATTTTCTGACTCCTGGCTTCTGTGCAGCCTTTGCTCAGAAGAGTCCAGATCAGATTGGGCCTTCTCTAACGCCATCTGTTGCCTTTTTGCCAGATCATGACCTTCAGCACATTTATTCTGTATGGCTCCCATGTATAAATATAAATATGCCGCTATCCTAACAATCTTGTCGTGCTCATCTTTGGCCTTAGGAGCCATATATAGTTCACTCAGGGCCACGTGTAATGGACCCTGATCTCTATATATATCTGACCCTGTTTCAGTGACCTGTTGCGTGATGGCCTGCAACCAGACTGTTTGGTCCTGGTGAGTCCATTCACCTCTCACAAATAGTTTGTGTAAGAAGTGCTCTCTGGCTATTTTCATATCTACCAAGGTCGTCATTCTAGAGATTGGTCTCTGTCCTGACTTACGGAAGTTAGTATTTTAGTTTTGCAGAACAGAACTTTTCTTGGAGTGTCCCTTTTGAGGAATGCTTCACAGCGTAATGCAGCGTGGTGATCCGACCGGATGTATGTATCCCGTCAGTTAGCACACTGTATTAAGCTGCACAATGGTAAATCTAACCCAACGTCTCGGCTCGAGCCCCCACTTTGTAAGAGGATTCAATTCAACACTACAGCTAAGTCAACGCCAAGTCTATAATACTGAATGAAAACCCTTATTGATATATCTTTAGGTCCAGTTCATGCGTTCTGGATGACTACCCCTATATAACACCCCTCTCTTGGAATCCCCCTGACCCCACTGAGCCAAGAAGTAGTTCTGTTTTGCAAGTTTAAAAGGTTTATTTGATAATTTACAATATATATTATATCACGCTTTATAATAAATTAATAATTGAATAGCACACTTAATCTGATATGATAAAGATCAACAACGGAGAATCTGGCACTAGCACACTTCTTTATAATTACTAAGGAGTTGAGATGAAATGGATAAGGTAGCACACTGGTAAATAGGAACAAAAGTATAATGTGGTAGAGGATGCTTTATGTAAGCTCAGGTGGATGCAATATTCAATGAATGCAGTACAGAAAATACTCAATATGATTTCAACCAAACAATGTAATCACTTTTCTCTGGCAATCCCCTCCCCCCCTTGATGCAAGGCAAGGAAATGGAAGGAAAACACACAGTTCTCAGAAATGCAATCAAACGTGATTAAGTTCACCCCAGCAAGCTTAGACTACAGAAGTTTGAAAACACAGGCCCAAATTGCTTTGATATGTGCTGGCAATGAATTAAAAAATATGCTGGAAACGCTTTTAATTCCCTTTCAGAGGTTCAGGGTGAGTGGTATCTAGTTAATATTAGTCCAGGCTCACACTAGCAATGATGCAGGAATGATTAGCAGGTTAAACGAATTTCTGGCAAATGGAAAGCAAACAGCAGCAGTTTTTACATGTGAAGAAATTGCAAATCGCGGTAAAATTCGCGGATGCGTGTTCCGCGATTGCGGTAAAACTATAAGGGGTAGGAATGCGGTTCTAGGTGCGATTCAAAGCTAAGATTCTAAGCTTTCAAATAAAAGTTATTGCAAGTCTCTAGCACAAACGGTTGCGGAGATATGAGCGATTTAATAAAGGTCGTTTTTGGGTTTGCAAATTTCAAAAGCTCAAAATGACAAGTGCAGCTTGCAACTAGAAATGACAGGTGACAGCTAGGAGGCAGTTCTACTTAGGTTAAATAGATTGAATTAGATGAATTTAAACTAAGAGATGTGTTCTGAGTTTTGCTAAGTACTCACAAGAGATTTTGAACAGGAAAGCGACTTGGTCACGATCTTCAGTCTGGTCAGGTCTTTCCGGATTCTGCTCACAGCGCCTGGTCTGGTCTCGGCTAGGCACAGCACTGCTTTCTCTCTGGTCTGGTCTCTGCTAGGCACAGCACTGCTTTCTCTCTGGTCTGGTCTCTGCTAGGCACAGCACTGCTTTCTCTCTGGTCTGGTCTCTGCTAGGCACAGCACTGCTTTCTCTCTGGTCTGGTCTCTGCTAGGCACAGCACTGCTTTCTCTCTGGTCTGGTCTCTGCTCTGGATAGATTGAAGTCTCTAGTTTGGCTTTCTGGAGTTTGATGGAGGTAAGTATGGATTTTTCCGGCAGGGCTTCCAGCGGCAGATGAAATTGAATCTCTCTATGTGTCCTGACTCTCTGCTTTTATCTATTTCTTGAGAGTGGGTGTGTGTGTGCAGCATCACTAGCCTTGCCCCTCTCACTCGTCATTGGTCAAATTTTCATTCCTTACTTGATTGGGGGAATGAAATGAAGTGTCATCATGATGAGGTCTGTTTATGATACAGAGAACCCACCCCTGTCAACTTTATACACAATCTATATCTGACCTAAAAACATATTTGCACAGGTACACATTTGTTTAAAATTACATATACATGGTGTAGCTGAATTTAGCCATGTCTCTGTACAAATCTGCTTTTCCTAGGAGCTTGCATTCAAAAATGGCCACTTCTAGCACTTTTTCATGTGCTGCACAACATTGGATCTTCATTAAATTTTATACAACTGTTCCTCACATATCTACCCATATACCAATGCATTTTCGTTTGTCTAGCTGAAACAGGGAGTCTGTAATATTAATAAACAATGGGGTTTTGCCCCAGAACATCACACAAATTCGAATTTGGCCTTGAATTAAAGGTACATTTTTTAAATTAAAGCTCTCAAAGTTATACATTTCTGTCATTTGATTACAAAGAGTTATCAGTGTTTTTGTAAAATATATATTTTCCTTTCAATTCAATCCTCAGAGTGTTGAGGTCCGCCTCCAAGACTTGGGTGGGTCAGTCCTCTGATCTCTGCTGGCTTGCAGATCTTTGTTGACAGCAAACATTTCAGAATTAACATATTCCTTTCAGAGGAAAGGGTCCTTTGTGTGGTCTCTGGGAAGCTCCCAGCCAGTCTGCCTTCTATCAATCAAGAGGTCATGTGAGATTCTAACTCCTGGTGTGAAGCTTCTGGAGGTGATAGGGTTTCCCAGGCTTCAGGCCTCTGGGAACAGCATGTGGCTAATTTTTTTAATTAAAATGCAGCCTTTGAAGTCAGCTGAGTCAAATCCCTTTGTCAGCAAACTGCACTCAGTTCTCCAGTCAGAGTTTAGACCGCTAGTGCCGCCTAGAGGATTTTGTTGGCACTGCATGCAACTTTGGGATTTTCTTGGATTAATGCATTCTAAACAGGAATGGTTCTTACATGGTAGTAAATCCTTGCTTAACATTGTTTTGATGGGGCTCCTTACAGTAAGATGGTTATGTGGAACCCCACAAAAAGGGTTGAATCTTTAAAGTGGTCCAATGAGTCACGATTTCAGCAACTTTTTGACATCAGTAACAGTGGATTTTGTTAACAAAGACCTTTCTTTACACTGGTGGGTGGCAAGTTAGGTAACCATTTTGGTGTGCGCACAACTGCGCAGCTCTCCTGGATTCTGGGATGAAATGATGGGCGGCGACAGCGCATCCCCATCTTTACCCACTCCAATTATTTATTTTTGTTCTGGGGCAAAATGATGGGCAGCGACAGCTTAATCCCCATCTTTACCCCGTCTAATGATTCCACATGGGTCAAAACCCTCCACACATAACATTCCACCCAAGAGACAATCTACTTTTGTGAAGTTGCCTTATGCATGGCATAGAGAGGCAGCTACGGAAGCAGAGATAGTTACACAATGCCATCAAAGATTTCAAGTTCAAGCAAGGAGACAGCAAGATACACCAGAACCGAGAGAAGCCAGACAACAGTATGATGCAGTTGTCTGATTCTCAGCATAAAGAGGCAGCCAGGGCGGTAGTAGAGAGCCATATTCAAAGTTTGGTTACTTTGTAGCCCAGGCAACACCTGGTATATCTGCAAGTAGTAGCTACAAACTGAATAGAAATTATGAATTCAAATCTGGAGCGTTTGCCTGGGAAAGAGGCAAGATAACTCAAATGTGGTAAACCCCATTAATGGGTTTGTCTCCAGAAGGTATATATTAAGCAACCCTATGACAGAGAGCTGGAATACTCAGGCATGCTTCAATTTCTACAAATGTCAACATTAAGTGTAAGACATTTTATGATTTAAGAAAACCATAAAAAGAATGCCAGATGCAAGGAAACCCTGCCAGAATCTGATGGTAACACAGTGTTTGGAGCCTATGGAAAACACATCTAATGTCTACCAGGGTAAAACGAGGCTGATATTCACCACTTTTGTCTCTATCCTGTCCTCGGAAGGATAGCTCAGTGGCAACGTGCTAGCCTTGGAAGCAAGATGACACGGAGCACCACAGGTTCGATCCCTGGGTCCACACTTAAAAACCTCTGAGTATTAAACGTGTTATAAATAACCAGTCATATCTATGATACAGACCATGATGCAATTCTAGTTTGCGCTCTGGAAGCCTTATTTGAACCTATCACTGGACTAAACCATCCATGGCTTCATGTTGCACCTTTCTCTAAAAGAACTACCTCAGTCGATCTTGAATCAACAGCTAGAGCATCACAACCAGAACACAGTAGTTGTTTCCCTATCCCTTACAACCAGAGGCAAGAATTTGACCCACATGGTTGGAAACAAACAATTTCCCTGACTACAAGTGATCCAGATGTTAGACAGGTCCAGGTCCAAGGGCAAGAAGGCTTCTGAAGATCCCAATGTACTTGAGACCCCACCTTTTGACACCTCGTTCCCCATCCATGCCACATGTCCTGCTAATACAATACCGCCTCAACATCAGGACTATCTTACACTCTGCCTATCAACCATTGCGTAGCTGCAAACCTTAATACCCCAGGGCAATTCAGCCACACATGACCCTATGGGTGACACAACTTTAATGGTCACTATTGATTGAATGCTGCCACCTTCATTTTACAGTGCCATCCATTAAACAAATGTTCCCCATCCTTACATTACTGAAATTAAATCTATGTGGATCTATCACTTATTCAAATTCATATCTACAGTAACTTTTCTCTTGTCCAACAAAGTCCCCTTTTAAGAACGTGTCCATTCCTTAACGTCTTGGCCAGCACTGTCAACAGGCAAGAACTCATTTTCTAATAATCCGTGTTTAGTTATATCATAGACCTACTTTTTTCAAAACAGATGATCAGGGAAGATCCCTGAAGCCCCCAAAAAATCCCTCACAATATGCTCATTTGTATCATAACGCATATATATTCCTGTGTTACAGCCTTTCAATGTTCACTAACATGAATGTGTGTGTAGCACCAGTGCACACAAAATGGCTCTCTCGTACATCAGTACCCAAACCAACAATCCTTGAATGAGACAAATCATAAAAAACTTGTTTTTTTCTAATCTTAGAGCTCTGTGATTATGATTTCTTTGCAGGGAAGAGCAGCAGAAAAAAATATATAAATTGCAATGTTGACCCTCACCAATTCTCTTCTAGGACCACACATGTCAGTGCTTCAAAAGGCAGGTCCTTCTTTGAGGAACTAAGGTGTCTTTTTCCAACCACCCTGCGGATTATCAAACTTTTCCCTTGTGCAAAAAAAAAAAATATATGGATGAAAATTATGTGGCACGAGTTTTCCTGCCTGGGTGATATAGAATGGGGAATACAGGTTTCCACCAAGTGCAATGTTTTGATTAAGGCAACACAAAGGGACCGTATGTTATGCTATGTTGTATACTCCGGAAGATAGCTCAGGGGCGACGTGATCGCCTTGCAAGCAAGACGACACAGAGCAACACAAGTTCGATCCCTGGGTCCATGCCTAGAAACCTCTGGGTATTAAATGAGTAATAAATAACCTATAATCATATACTATGTTCGCAGTGTTAAATAATATAAATGCAGTATACACATTGGTTTTTATTTTAAGCACCAATGAAATTGTGAAACAACCTTTTTGCTCCTCCAGTCTATGTTATCCAAGCAGCAATACTGGTGTGAAGTGTAGTGCTGCCCTCCTGCAAATGTTCGATAATCTGGACCCAGAATGCCACAATGCCCTGACATTCATTGTGGGAAACAGCCAGATGAAACCCAAATAAATAAACACAAAATATTCTGTTTATTCAGTGGCGCATTGATAACACACGTACCTCACGTATTCCCTAACAATGCAATATCTATGTGTTTCACTAGGACCATAGCCAGATCCCTCATTTCCCTCTGACAAATCACTTCCGGGTGTCAGGTCACAGCTAGTGGCCGACTTCCCAAAAATCCCAACATAACACCAGTATTGGACCGTTCTTATTTGTTGGGTGTGTCTAGATGTAGGCTCCCAGAGATGTCCTAGAAAAGCATAAAGAGCACAGAGATTGAATGTGCACTGATCACTAATTCTCCAGTGTGCCAAAAACACCACATTTTTTGTTAAAAGAAACAGAAAACATAATTCGTAGAGTACATCTCTCTTGTCACGATAAACAACTACAGGTTACCGCCGATGGAAAACTCTGAAGTATTTCTTCCTGCAGCTTGTTCTGATGGACATGAGGAACCGCTTCAGGTTTTGCCAACTAAGGGGGGAGTTTACAATCTATCGTTAGTTCATATTAATAAAAAAACAAGCCATTTTTTCGATTACAGTTTCGCAACCACAACTGAAGCTGGGTGGCGTCATCGTTTCCAGTAACGTCTCCGCCTTTTGCCTTATCATGAGGAATAGGCACATTTCTGTTTGTGATGAGTTCAGTGATAAAGGAGACGCCGCAGCTGGACACAACGTCTGGGTAATGGATGAACGTTCAGTTGTCTGTTGATTTTGGATTACACACAGCTGCTTGGGATGTTTCACAAGGATGAGATCCGGGAATGAAGCGCAGATGGAGAAGACAAGCAGCGTACTCCACAAGTTCAGCACCCATTATATCAACAATAAAAATGTGTGTAATTTTATAGAGGTGGATTTTTATGCAATCATATACTTGTGTTGGCTATAATCAGATATCTGCGCAACCTTAACTTGTCACAATGGATTGCCCAGAGACCGAAAACTAACAGTGCGTATTAATGTCACATATGACATCAGTGATGACATCTTTGCTTGATTTGCATATTGTACGCTCCATCCCAAGCTTATAGGCGTTTGCTCCCCAACATCATCAAAACACAGTTTTCGAAATCCCTGCAGACCTCACCAATGACATCCTTAATTGTATCCACAGTAGCAGCACACACAAAGAGAGCTCCAACACAGCTGCAGTGGTGATTGGGATCTCCCCACTCATCGCTGTCACCAGAGGCGTTGTTAGGGAGGGGGGGCTTAAGGGGCTGTAGCCCTGGGTCTTTAGGTTGAAGCCCTGGATAGAAGCTCAGGTACTACAACCAAAAGGCTAGCTAGCCCTGAGTCCTGACAGTCCCGACATTAGCGTAGCCCCGGATACTTTCCAGACCTAGCAACACCCATGGCTGTCACCCGTGTGTCATTCATTCAAAGGCCAGTACCCGTGTGCCCTCAATTCCCACTTTTGTTTGACATGTGATCCGCAAAAGCGAAAACAATTCCCTCCTGGAAGGCAACTTAATGGTACAAAATCCTCCTACGTATACATACACCGATAATAATAAGGATGTGGGACATGCCATGTTGTGGCCAAACACACAGTGGCTAGACCACCCATATACTTGTTAGCATCTTTATGGAGGGAAACCCTGCCCCCCCCCCTCCAAATCCAACTTGTATAACGCCGACTCCTCTCATTACATATTCAAGAACTATATTCCCTATATATTGCCTAACCCTGGACCCTCATAGAAATGCAGCAAACACTGGCAAAGTCTCCACACTCCAGTGTGGAGACTTGCACTGCCCCCATGCCAACAGCGTATGTAGGGGCTTTAACTGTAACCTCTACAGTCCCCTGCCGCCTTGCAATTATCCAGAGCCACTCTGCCCAGCTGCATTTAAAGCAATTACTACCCTGATTTTGCTCCTTTCTTCTACCTCTCCCTGACACTTCCCCCCAGCACTTGGTGCTGTCGCACTACCACAATCTGGATGACGCAAGGCCCAGTAAGATCATGTGTCTTATGCACTCTTGGTCTTCCCTACCTTGTCTTGTCAAGCCATGAAAAAGTTGTGCATAGGCGCGTTATAAATGACATATCATATCATGTGTCAGAACGGGAAATGGCCGTGGTTGAGTTGAGTTGAACCAGTACTGATAATAACGAGCCGTCCCTTTATGTTTAAGAATGCCTGTGTTTTCAAACATAGGGGAGTCCTACACACACACACCCACGCGCGCACGCACATACACACACACATACACACACTCTGATTTACAAAGCGTTCTCAAAGTGATTGTACCATTGTAAAACACTTCTCTCGATCTCTCTCTCCCTCTCTTTCTTTCATTGTGAAGGAAACATTTCAGAAACAGAAACAAACAGATAAGACATTCCAGGGTGAATCCTTGGGCTGTTCTGCTGTTAAAAGAGCCACATTATTCCTATACTTAATAAAGTAATGAGAAGATTATGAAAGTAATAACTTTTGAATGCTTGCAGGAAAGAAATCTGAATATATTCCTGGGGAAAAATGTTGAGGCAGCCGCCTATGCCCGGACAATTCGATATTTCTATATTAACGGCTTCATAGTTTGAAAAATGTTGACTTTGATTGCATTTTAACATGTGGTTGCCTGCGGTGTTTTATGTCCTTCCGTTGCCACCCCCTCTTTTATGCATGTGTTTCCTGACTTGCTTATTCCAATCTATCCTACCTCCCATTCCCTTTAGACCTCTCCCTCTGCCCCCCTTCATCATTCCACTCCTGGGGTTGTCTTGATACACTATTGCTCTACCATCACTGTTGCAAATGCTTGACTTGGACTTTATGGACTTGTTTGACCCTTGGTGCTTCTCCTTTCTCTATTCTTATGCTGGACTTCCTCTGCACCACGTACTCATGGTGATCCTGTATCATGCTGAGTCCACCTTCTTCCTGAATCCTGTCTTGCATCTGCTGTTTACCTGCAACACTGTGTGTATTACCAACTCCTGCAACTGTACTGTCTCTCCCCTCTTGCTTCCCCACTCTTTTCTCTGCTTACTCTTGTTTTCTCCTTTCTCCTGTCTTCTTTCTCCCCCCCCCTTTCTTACTGTATGCACTCTATCAGAATTGTCCCCGGACATTGTATGATAGCTACATTGTTTGTCTCCTCCCACTCCCTCTCCAGCACTATCTGAAATATTGCCAGGCCTAGTAGGAAAGTCTCTTCTTTTGCCCCTCTCCTTCCTTCTCCTCCCCCTCACCATCTCCTCTTGTAGATTTCCAGCTAAGTCAGAAATGTCGTCAGACAGAGTACGTTAGTTGCCTGTCTGTTCCCATTCACTTCCTTTCTGGGTCTTAGCTCTTGCACTATCTGAAATGTCGCCAGGCCGAGTACGATAGTTCATTTCACATTCTTATTGTTCATGGCCTGTAAGAATGTTCACTGTTTGTCTTTTTCTCTTGTTCCCTCCCTTGCCTTGAAGCACTTTGAAACACATTGTGTATAGGCGCTATACAAATAAACTATCATACCATATCATAGAGGGAAAAAACAAATGCAGGTACCTAGATTTAACCTTGAATTGGCGCACTGAAAATGTTTGCAATATTAATGTTTGACGTGTATCTATATATGCTGCAAGCACAGATTGAATGTGGATATTTCCTAAACGGAGCGTAGGAAGCAACACAAACACCACATACACACCCAACCATGCTACGTACATAGTCCAACATACGCTCAAGCAAGAAATACAGAATACAAACACACCATGCACAGATCTGCTTAGCTCATCCAATTGCTCACTAATTGCCCCTCTTGTCCTCCCTTCCTGTGAGGTCTCCTTGTATGTGCCCAGCACATCACTCTGTAGTAAATGTCTGGGACTTCAGTAGCTTTTTCACCACTAAGAAAGCCCAGTCTGCATAAAAAAGGGTATAGGCAAACCTTGCTTAAGGTGCACTCTTCTGAAAATGGTGGCTCAGCTCACTTTGCCAGAGTTTGCTTACTAGTCAGTAGGACATTCCTCAGAACCCTGCCCACTATTGCTTGATGCGAGTGAGTCATCAGAATATTAGCAGAAGGGTGAAATAGTAGTCAAGGGATGATTTGAGAAGCTACACTCTGTCAGTGGATGTGGGCTGCATAAGACTGGCTAATACGGTGACTACAGAACACTTGGTGGTATATTGGGCCCTTGGGGGGCACACAAATAAGGTTGTTGTACCTGAATGGTGGGTGAATTGGGTTTGATGGCTGCTGTTTCAGGAATGCAGCACTGCATATGCAATCCAAAGCAGAGTGGATAGAATATACCAAAACCTGCAGAGATTAGTCGATGCAATTAAAACCACTCCTCGCAGCATCCTGTGACTCAAAGGGCAGATGAAAAATGTTTGTTAAGCAAATCTATCTTTGCCACCAACATGCTGATCGGTGTCTGCATGCCATGATTCATCCATTCAGTTTTAAAATAAGGCAATAATTCAAATCTCCATCTCATTTTTTTTGTTTACCATTGGGCAAATATCTTAAGTGACAGTGGTAAGGAGGGCATGTGGCGTCTGGTGTGTTCATTATATTTGTTTCCGAATTTTACCAAATTCCCCAAACACATTCAACTAACCCAATGGATGTAAGGGAAGTTGGCCAAGCATGTCAGTAACAAAAAGAATTTAATAATCATTGGCAAGCTGGGAACTATGCGTCTGACTAGCCGTCAGACTAAACCCCTAAAAAGCCTCCCATAATTCTTTTTTTTTCTTTTATATTTACATATATCATCTGCAGCCCTTTACAAGGTAAATCGTTTCCTGATTGGTTACAGCTGCTAGGTATGACCATTTCCAGTGGTGAGTGTTCTTTTTGAGATTTGAGGAATAGACATTTTTTTCCCTCCTCCATTTTGTGAAGAGACAAAGATCTCAAATTACCGGGTCTACGGTCGGAGAGGGCCGCGCGTCCTCGTGATCTTCTTCCTTGTTGTTGCTCTGAGCCTCTCAGCAACAGCTATAATTGCAAACACTCCTCAGTATATAAATACACGAGTATATAAAATTCCATAGAGCACATAAAACCATCACATAAACTCAGAGACACAAAGCTAAATTGAATGAGAAGGACATGCAATCTACTCTGCCTGCTCATCGGGGTAAGGGCCAGTGAAATCTGAAATTGTTAGCAGCGCAGGGCAATCATCACCTGCTTAAGAGCAATTCTGAGCAGAGTTTACGGTGGTTAAGGACTCCCCCCCCCCCAAAACGGACAGAGCCCGGGCTGCTTGCGGCTGAACCTCAAAGCGAAGAACGCTCAAAACAAGAATTGACTCCAGTCAACCCATTTGCATAGTGTCATCTGTGAAAAGAGGCCAGGGGCGGTTCTCAGGCAGCTCTTTAGGGCTCCATGACCCGGGAGGCACCAGGTTATTCCTTAAACCCCAGCGGCAACTATTGCTGCAAAATGACACGCAGACTTGGCAAGAAAATGTGATTGCACCAAAGCTGGCAAGATCCTAACAATGGTTCTGATTATGCACTGAATTATCATTTAAAGTGCTTCCTATGCAGAGGGTCACCAATAGGTTTGAAAGGAATGTTACTGCTCTCTAACATTTCAACATCAAAGTACTTAATTTATTGGACCGTTTCCCTTGCATATCATTAGTTTATCCTTTAAAACATTTGTTTTAAAAAAGAATATATATATATATATTCACATAGGCCCTTGCCTGCAGGTAGTCCTTATAAAGATTAGATAACCCAGGGAGATCCCATGTTTATCCTTCATATGTGTGCTGGCACCAGGGTCTGACTGTGGCATAACATTGACTTTGGCGCCTATAGAAAAATGGTGTCTCATTGTCACATATTGGCAATTCATTCCTTAAGTGACAGTCTGTTTGTTTTGTATTGTATTGTATTGTTTATTTATAAAGCACATATACACAGGCAAGTGTTTCAAAGCACTGAAGGAGAGTGGGAACATGGGGGAAAAAAACAACAGTCGCTCATAGCCCTTGAAATTCTGAGATGATAATAGTCTACACAGGCAGAGTAAGTGTGTACAATACGTTTAACAGTTTGAGATAAAGCAAATAGGCCTGACAGTGATTCTGCAGTTTTACCAGTGCAATTAAGGGGTAAGACAAAGGGAGAACAGACAGACGATCTACAGGCGTGGTGCGTACGGATAGTGCAAGTGCACACACAGTCATAGGGAGGGGGAGGACCAAGGAGGTCCAAGGAGGTTCAAGTGCACTGGGTCGGTAGAGACGGGATAAGTGAAGAGAGAGCCACTCTCTTGAGTTATTTCTCAAGTGCTGTAAGAGAGGGTGGGGTGTATGGCCCTGAGGCAAGTGTGAAAGAGGACTCGCGGGGATGACAGGGTCCTGTGAGACTCTGAGGTACACAAGGCGGCCAGTCAGCAAGCTGTAAGGAAAGAGGAGGGAGAGAGGGAAAGAACAGAGAATAGGTTAATAAGGTAATAAGGTTAATAAGGTAGTAAGGGAGGGAGAAGTAAGAGAAGTGCTGTAGGAAGGGTTTGTGGGTAAAATGTGTTGCAAACCGTGAATTTTAAAGAGTATTTGCTAAGTGATGCTGATCTAAATGACTAGCTGCACATTGAAGTAACTCATCAAACTGGCCCATTGTGGCCAAAAAGTGGACCACACTAAACTGTTGGACGACCACTGAACTGAAGGCTAGTCCGTGCCCATCAAGCCCCACTTGATACATGCAGAATCTGGCTCATTGTCCGCTGCATTCTGAGCGGGAATTTCACCACATTATCTGTATGTTTCATAATCTGCATTTCCTAATCTGTTGCTAGGAATATTTGATATGAAAGCCGCTAGGTGTTGATCTTGATGGCAGCGAATGATTATAGTGTTGATTTGTATTAACATAAGAGAAATCAATAATCAAAATGATACCTACCTAGAGAACTTGTATTACTACACATTTCCTGAATTTCTGACTGGTAGTTACCAGTAACAAGGATGCGCAGGGGAAGGGAGTGTCCATCAGTTGAGACACTATACCTCTCCCAATCAGACTTTGGCATGAATTGCACTGAGGTCCATTGCATACGTCTTGTTCTTGAAGATCGCAAAATGTATCAAAGAAGGGAGAAATTCCTCTCCATATTAAGGCAAATTATCAAAGTGGATTGATCCAAAGAAAATCTGCTGCAAGGTGTCCAACTCAGACTGTTTCAACAAATTCTCTTTGCCTTATGACATCACGTTCAGAGTGCCCTGCCTGTAGAAAATGAGGGTGGGAAATAGGAAGTGGCAGTGAGTCCTATCTGAAATCAAAATGGTGGAACCCCTCTCGCATCTAAACTTCACCTCCTGAGTATTTCAAAATGATTCTAATGGTCTACACCTGGGTTATGAGAGCTCAAAAATGTGGTCTAGCTGGACATATAATGAATCTCTTGCACCAGAATGCAGCTTCTGACTATGATAAAATAAAATGTGATATAGTTGGACAGATGATGTGTCTCTTTCACTCACACACTCTCCTGACCAGCTTTCAGCACCCATCTACATCCCCAACCATCATGAGTAGCTTACAGAGGCACGACCAGCCTCTTAAATTCCTATTGTGGCCTAATGCACACACTCATTCCAATCTTTCCGAAGATTTTTTCCTGTACAATGGAATTCGGTCCCCTAAGGGCGTTCACCACTGTAATCATGTTGAGGCCATAATAATTAGATAAACGCACTACATAAATGACAATCTAGTACTACTAATCACTATTATGGGAACACTGATTGTTTTGAATGACATAGCTTAGATACCAATAGCAATATCAATATTAACCACATCAGGCTAGAGGGTGGGAGTTTGAAAGAAGGCACCATATGACATTTGCAATTTGTGGGGGTGTTGGAGAGCCAGTTATGGATAGAAGATTCTCAGTTTATCAGGGGAAGACGGTGTGATTCTCACATGATTACAGCAGCAATGCTGCCGGATGCGCTCAGAATAAAATGTGTGTTAGAAAAAGTGATGGATGATAGGGGTAATGGGAGAGGGTTTGGGAGGGAAAAAGCTATTGAGTGTAGTAAGGGGACCTGGAAAAAGAAGGGGGACACATGCTGAGTGCCTGTGAGGTTGTGGAATAGTTTTTTAATTCTGAACAATGTTTCCTGATATCGTGGGACTCATCAAACCACCACTCAACCACATGAACGTCTACTATTGTAAATGATTACTGAGAAAATTATTGTGGGAATAAGGTGTTAGTTAAACATCTGAAGTGCCAAGGAGGAAAAACCAATTGATGGTAGTGGGGGGGGAGGGGGACCACAGAAACAAAGGGAGGGGGGCTTTTTGAGTGCCTGTGAGGACAGGGAAGTATTTGGGATTTGTGTGCATTATCGGGGGAATACCGGGGGAATCCCGCAGGAATGGGGAGAGAGTAAAAAACAAAAGTAATTTTAAACCTGCAGTGATCACATCTCCTAGGCAGGGGGTAATGGATCTCTGTGCCAAAAGGTCATGGTAAGTGGGTGCAGAATAAAACTATTTTTGCAACATGTACAGTGGCCATGCCCAAAGGAGATGGCAAGTGGGCCACAAGAATCCTATTGGTGGAACATGCACAATGGCCATGGATTAAAGCAGAGGCCCTGGCCATGTCTGAAGGCCATTGATAGTGAGCCGAAAGAAACCTATCAATGACACATGTACAGTGTCTACAGCCGAAGGCATGGTACAGTGAACACTGTCAAAGGCTGTGGACAATTGACATGGTTGAAGACCATGGCTTGTGGGGCCCAAAGAAAATATAGTATAACAAAGCCCCTGAAATTCTGTGAAAAAAAAACTTTAGCTAGAAGAGAGTTAAGGTGATCAGATTTAACATGAAAAATTCATAGCAACAAAACCTTTGCACTTCAGTGAAAAACAATGTGGTTAAAGAGTTAGGGTGATCATATTTAACGCAACAAAACCCCTGACATTCAGCAATTGCATTTCAAGCAAGTCCACCTTAACTATATGCCCCTGATGACATCTTTGATCACATCACTAGTGACATCATTAATTACATCATACTTGAGAACATGTTAACATTTTATCAAGCTGAATTGTAAATACCACGGGTGGGTATTGGACCAAATAAGAAAAGATGTGGGCACAAAGTGTTGACTTAAATTCCAGGACTTGTTTACAGTTATTCCTTTCAGTAAAATATTCAATGGGAACGTGTCCCCTCCTCCCAAAAATATAGCTATATCTCCCATGGTGCTTTGCAGCAGAGGGGCTATTTGGAAATGAGCATGTGCCATTTCTGTTGCTCAATGTGAGTGATTACCACGGTCATATTGGGAAATAAGAAATGTAAGCGACTTCAATTCAACACTACAGCTAAGTCAATGCCTAGTCTGGGATGCTGATGGAAGCTCTTATTGATGTACTTTTAATGTCCAGTTTGTTTACTCTAGATGACAACCCTTATATGACATCCCTCTCTCAGAATCCCCCTGACCCCGCTGAGCCAAGAAGTAGGTTTATTTTGCAAAGTTAAAAGGTTTATTTGAAAATTAAACAATATATATCTATCACACTTTTGTAGTGAATTCATATTTGATAGCACACTTGTGAGGATGATAGTGATCAACAATGGATAATGTTACAGTGGTACACTCTTTTTGATGGCTTAGAAGTGATATAGAGAGGATAAAGTAGCTGAGAATGTTTTTATGGCCTCAAGGACAATGCAATGATGAATGAAAATGCAGTACAGAAAATAAACTTGATATGACTTCAACAAAAGACAATGTAATCACTTTTCTTTGACAATTCACCCCCACCCCCCCCCCATTTATGCAAGGTAAAGAGATGGAAGGGAAGCACACAGTTCTCAGGAATGCAATCAAATATAATTCAGTTCCCCCCTAGCAAGCTTAGAAGAAAACAGGTAGGAGTTTGAAACACAGGCAATATACATTGATGTGGTATGCAAAGAAGTGAAAAATATGCTAAAATGATTTTAATTCCCTCTAGAGGTTCAGGGTGGGTGACAGCTACTTTGTATTAGTTCCTGATCACTTTAGCAATGCTCTATGAATGATTGTCAGGTTGCAAACTAATTTCCGCAAAGGAAAGCAAGGACAAATCTTTTTACACATGGCTGGAATTAAGCAAAATGTCTAATCGCTGCAAATTTAGACACGTGAGTCGAGTGCAATTATGGAGGGAGTATGAGGAGTAGCAAGTCGGTTTAGAGCTTGTTGGAAAGCTTAGAATCTCAGCTTCAATCAGACAATTTAGTAAAGGTAGTTTTTCGGATTTGAAATTTTAAAGCTTAGAATGACAGATGACAGTTTTCAGGTCTAAAGATGACAGAATGACACGATTCTAGGAGCAAGTTCTAAATAGGTTAAAATAGTTTGGATTGGAATATTTTAAACTAAGAGATTGGGTTTTGCACATTTCTGGCGGTACTCACACTATATTTTGGACAGGAATGCGACTTTGCAACAGATCAGGTCAGGATTGGACTGCGGTCCCCTCGCCACGGACGGTCTCGGCCTGGTTCTGCTCACTGGATAATTCTACCTTCTGGGTCAGCTCTGCTAGCAGCACTGCACAGCGGTCTGGATCTCTGGTCCTGACAAAAGTTCTCGGCACTGCACGGTGGTCTGGTCTATAGTTCTGACAAAAGTTCTTGGCAAAAATTCAAACAGCTCGCCCGGCTGTTGAATAGTTTGCAAATGATTTAGAGGCCTGCTGAAAAGGATTCAGCTTGTGGATTCAGGCCTCTCTGCTACAAATTCTGGAGTTAATTTCTGGTCTCTGGAGATTGATGGATTTGAAGTCTGGATCTCTGGATGTGAAGTCTGAAGTCAAAATGCTCTGCAGAAATTGAAAAAGAAAAGTCCTATCTGGCTTCCAGTGGCTCTTTTTATGTGTTTAGAAAGTGGGTGGGTCGGCTAATTCTGCATGCCCAACCCTCTCAACTTATCATTGGCCAGTTCCTCCTCTCTTCCTTGATTGGGGGAACTGGGTTGTGAGTCAGAGTGATGAGGTAGGTCTATGGTCAGAGGATCCTCCCTTTGTCATATTGCACACAAATCTATTTCTGATCCAAATACATATTTATCTATGTACCATTTTTCTAATATTATACGTCCAGTTAACATATTTTCTGTAGCACCAAACCATCCGATCCCTGTCTTTGTAAGATGTTGTGTCCACTTATGACAGAATTCTGCCCTTTTCATCCAGATCACGACCTCTAAACCTTTCCAGATTGTGCACCAGGGATATTGGTTTCAGATGATAAAGTGTCAGATTTTTAACATGCGTACATTTGGAGTAACAACCTTTTTTTCCGCTACTATCCCCAAGAACATACCACAGGGTCCTAACACCTCTTAAAAGGTGCACAGAAAAATCACAAGAATGATGATGTTATTTATATAATTTTTACAAGTCCACACTATGAATTATCCATCTTTTTAAAATTATGCTCTGTCCCCAAAGGGGTATGGTTTTCCTAAGCACATGGTGGAATTTCTGGTTTATCCACTTCCCCCAAGCTCAGCTTGCTCACAGATGCAGTGCCCCTCCCAGTTTCTCCCAAGAGGAAGCCATTTTACGACACCCCCAATATAACATTTGCCTGAGTCCAGGACAGGGCTTTGTTCAATTTCCTGCAGTCTGCAAATACCACTCCCCTAATTCAATAAGAGAGGTGTCATCTCCTTTTGGCAGGGGCAGCATGATGCAGCCAGGCCTGGGAATACAGCTGCTGAATTCCCTCTCCTGTCGGGGGTAGTTGTCAGGCAGAATCCAGTTTCATTAAGCCAGGCTTCAGTTAAATGTCACTTTTGTTCCCAGTTTTTCTTCATTCAAATCAAACTCACAATTTTAGCACATGCAACTAGAATGCTGATTCTAAGTTCAAAACTATGACATTTAACAGTTGCAAACTATGTGACACTCAAAAGTAGGTCACTCATTTAATTTAAACATTTCAATGTTAGTGGTTTTAAATCCAATTTCAGTTAAGCTGCTGACATCCACAGCTCAGACAGTTTTGTTATAAACATTGTTTTGGGCTCTTCATCTGTCCAGATTTTGTAAGCACACAAAACTTCATTCTGCCAGATGTCTACTGGTGTTCAGTAAGATTTTTGAATATCCTGCAATGTTTGAAACAGGGAAACAGAGGTGATTTTAAAGCGCTTTTTTAGCCAACCGGCACTGCTGTTTTTCCTTTGGCATACATTTCACTCATGGCATTCCTGGCCCATCATGCTTGCACTGGTGGGTGGCAGGTTAGGCAACCATTTTGGTGTGCGCACAAACTGTGCGTTTTTCCCAGATTCTGGCGCAACTGTGGGCTTTTCCGCCATCTTGGATTTTCTAAGCCCACAGCACCAAATGTTGCAGCTTAATAGTCCAAGCTTGAGTCAGGACACTCAACAGAAAAAGAATCGTGCAAAAAAAGCTATTTTGAAGGTCATTCCTCACTGACTAGTGCCGAGGGCCATGGCTAGTTAGCCACATAGAAAATGTAAGTGGAACATATACAGTGGCCACAGCCAAAGATTTGTGGCTTGTGGGCCCTAAAGAAATCTATTGGTGCAACATGTACAGTTTCCATAGCCATGGCTAGTGGCCTTTGAATAAACAATAGTACAACAAAACTCTTCAGATTCATTGGAAGTGACAGTTAAGGTGATCAGATTTAGCGCAACCAAACCCTTGGAATTGAGCCAATGTGGCTAGTGATGATCATCTTATCTCGATGTTCCCCTGTTGCAATGTCCATTATCACACACATAACAGATGAGATTCACAATGACAAACAAAATTAGAGTCGGGCAACAAACATCAGTGGGTAGATTGTTTGCTGCTGCAATCTGTGTGTGATCTGCAGGTCGCAGGTTTGAAAACCGGCAATGCCATTCAGCCTATCATTAGGCTTATGTGCTGAATACATCCTACAGCATTGTATCCTGGGGGTCATTAGCCGGGGGATGCAGAGTTAAGATGGTAATCACTTCCCACATCCACTGAATTTCAAGGGTTTTGCTGCACTACATCAGATCACATTAACTAAATACCGAAACCCAATCATACATACAGATGGGTAATGGCTGCAGCAAGTACAATATTTTTAATTTGGGAATTTTGGAATGTTAAAATTATGAATGCTACCTTGTAAGGGTTTTGAGTAATGTTAAACATGGAATAAATAGCTAATAATTCAAGACTAACTGCATACTTGTGTTCGTGCAAACAATACATATGAAGAACCACAATGCATACAAATCAGAGGCACACACGCAGTTAAATTAAGGAAGAAAGACAATCACCAGAAAATCTCTATAACATAATGGTTCATCGTTATGTATACAAACAAATTGTGTATTTGAGGCCTGCTTATTGCCCCATGTATGTCCACCATGAGCTGAGACGAAACAGTAAAGAAAGTACCTTAAGAACAAACGACAAGGTTAACCTTGAGATGTACTGAACCTTTACATGTTCATATTCTGACTGTCAGTGAACAAAAACACCTGGCCTAGATATGTCAGTGAGCAAAAACAAGGGGTCTATATACGTGATTTCAACAGTGATGTCATCAATGACATTTGTGATGTCATCTTGATGTCCTCGGTGTTAGTCTTAGCAGTGCACGGTGGTGGCGGGGGTTAGGGTTGCTTAGCTTACCATATCAGACACTTTTCTGGGGGTTGTTGGTTTTACTTACACTAGCAAAATGTGCCCGTACTTCAGACAAAGTCTGCAGACAGACATGATGACAATGTCATCAATTGTTGACAATCACGGAGCAGACGTGGAGGGGAGGGGAGAATAGGCATTCTGCAGCTTAATGGGAGCTTCTATGTGGTCCTTGAAACATGATTTTTGAGGACCTTCAGGGACTTTCAAGTTTTCTTCCTGGAGTCAAGATGATTCAAATGAGCTTTATCCGGTCCTTGTATGACCACATTAATGTTTCGTGCATTGCAGTGAAAATATCTCTGAAACAATGCCTCTGAGTGCCTTGAAATGTGGGACCTTGAATTCTGTTCCTTGCATCGGGCCACTTGAACTAAGCCCTGTCTAGTCCTTATACAACCACCTTGATGTTTCGCTGCTTCCAGGCAACCGTCTTATGTGTGCATCAAGAGGACCCTAACAGGTAATAGATTGGTGGAACGGTGTGGAATTATATGAGGAACAGAGAAACAAACAGATCTTCTGTTTTGGATCTGTTTTGGATAGATAGACATGATATGATATGATAGGTTATTTATAACGGGCCTAATATCCAGAGATTTCTAAGAGCGCACCCAGAGATCGAACCTGTGATGCTCCGTTTGGAATACTTTTGTTTGAAAAATACCCAAGAACCACCACAAAATTTTAGCCAAAGTTCCAACACCTCCATTAACGTTTCCCAATGCCGCTAGTTTGGCCAATCATCAAAACTTGTGGGGCCTGCAGAAGTTGCTGCTGTGTCTTCCCATCTGCATCACATCTGCTGGACATGCATACCTTCTTTTGATGAGCGTGTGTTTGTTGCACACAAGTTTGTTTCTAAGCGCTATTGTCAGACCCATTCTATAGTGCTCAAATGATGAAATCCGGATTCAAACTTTTAGCCATCAAATTGCACACACGTTTTTGCAATGGACTCAATAATCCTTTGAACTTTCGATCACCTGTAATGTACACATAGCTTCTAGGTACAAACCGCCATGACACCCCCACTGATCACCATATCCCTCAATACCGATCAAAGCAGGCACAGTGAGAGACATCATTAGCCCATAAAATTGAGTCTAAATACAGCCTGCTCTGCAACCCCTCAGGAACCTTATTTCATATCCCACACAGGGTTTGAATTTCATTTTTCATGAAAACATCTGTGCAGCGCAGAATATAGCAGTGTGTCGGTGGTTGCGCTACACATTAAGCCTACAGGCTTCACGTGGTGCCTTGGTAATGAGAAAGTACATGGCATAAGATATTGAAATTATGCTGCAGAACTCATATTTCAGATTTCAAGGGTAATGTGTCTTTTAAACAAAAGCAGTTTTAAACATATGCGCGCTGTTATGTTCAAGAGCAAATGGGCATTGACTTTTTACAAACTGTCACTTAATGTGACTTCAAGATGACAAAATGGCAGACCTTGTGGTGCAAGTGATGGCAGCGTTCCATCAGGGACTGAAGCGTCATCATTTAAAATACAACATATTTTTGTCTGCATATATGTTTTGCAGTGATGAAATGCAAACAGACCTGACTTGAAAACTCACATTTCCATATGAGGACAGGGAGATTGTAGTGTGTTGCCTGTATATATTGTGTGGGTTGAGATCAGTTACATGTCTTTATAACGACAATACAAATAGTGACAGTGTTTATTTTGTTGTTCAGTGAATCTAAAATAAAGAAAACAATGGCGATTTGTTTTCTTTTTTTTTTATTTTGGGGGGTTACCACCAAGCCCTCTGTATTCCCTGCTTTATTAACTCCTCCCATGCCCCCCACCCGTTTTAATCCCTTACCCCAGACCCAACATATACTTTGATTCCAAATTCGAAATGTGTGTCTTTATTTATGTTTCACTGCAAAAGATTGTCACTATGTTCATTTCATTGTGAACACTGTATACCGTTGAGACCATTATTAATACCAACTAATTGTAACATATCCTGCATCTGACCTGGTGCCATGGAATAAAGTTTGACTTCATTAGCTCTACCTTTGGCAGCTTTGACATTTTGAAAACCTACTGCACGGTGAACTGATACACAAAATAAACACTGCACAAAGCCCAACGCCACAAAGGAACAACAACATCACAGCGCATAACCACAACATTCCCCCAGGCCAGCCAAACACTGCCAAAATGGTGGGGGTCTGGACCCACATTGCGCTGCGACCGGGGAGTAGACGTTCAGCACCCTTCCCGCGAAGCAACGCCCCACTCATGATATCTAAGATTGCCCATCAACATCCGGCTCTTGGCAAAGGGAAAGAAGTCTCTTGATTTGTGGTGAGTGCACAGAGTATTACATACTCAGTGTTGTGGGTGTATTTGATGCGATGAAGACTTCCATAACCCGGAAGTATGGTCAGTATAGTGACTGTGCGAGTGGAGGAAAGAGAGCATGCAGTTCGCTCGCTTCCAGTATACATCTAAATGGCATCCCCCTTTTAAAAGATGAAATTGATGGTAATACTGATATGCGATGCAAGCTTACCGGCTATTTTGGGGTGGCTGCTGCAGATTCCATTGGGGCAATAGTATGCCGGGGTGCAACGCCTCCTTGCATCAATGAGGCGTAGACAGTGGGGCCATATCATCGCCCCCTATAGATAACAACAACTCTCTCCTTAATGTTTGTCTGGGTTTACAAAAAGATACTTTGGGTTTTGCTGGCCTAATTATGCACTCTTCGAACAGTTAGAACAATATGATTGGAACTCAGCTTTCTGCCCCACCTGACTTGGAGCAGCTGATTTCGTTCCCTTCTAGCTCCTCAGTCAGCGAATGTGCAGCAGATATCACTTCACAATCTATACAAACTTCATTTGCAGAAGAGGAACCTTCCTAATTGTCGTTCATTGCAGTGGCCTCCTCGATTCACGCCCTTTTTGCCCACTGTACGAACATTGCTAATGAGCAGCAGGATTTGAAACGCATACTCGCACGAGGAGTAGATGCTGTACTTGATAGCTTCAATGGAGATCGCAATAATCCAAATAGTGAGTGGTTTACTGATCGTCTAAATGTGTCGCAGCTAAGAGGCCGCCATGTGCCCGTCTTTATTGATGAAGAAAGGATTGAACTACATGCGCATCAAAAACCACGAGAACCAGTGATTATCTTGACAGAGTTCCATGTGTCTTGTCGACTAAATGACGATAAGACTGAGCTCCTCATCTTGGGCATGTCGCAGCGCCTTAGCAAACTAGAGCCTGCCTAGAAGTCTTTTTCCATTGACAGCAACACCATCCAAGTCTCGAAGGACACCAAAACTTTAGGTTTCTACCTTGACGTCACCTTATCCTCATCTCGACAATCAAACGCAGTCAGATCAGCTTCTGAATACACATGTAAACTCATTGCAGCCTGCAGACCGTTTCTGACCACTCCCAACACTGTCACACTAGCTAGAACCCTCATCATGGCCAAAATTGACTATTGTAGTGCCCTCTACTTAGGAACCAGCCAAGAGAACCTGAATAAACTTCAAACAACCCAAAACAACGCTATTAGAGCCTCCCTAAACATCCCTCGAAACCATCACATCTCTGAATCCAGAACCAATCTAAAGTGTTACCTGTGAAACAGAGAATCTCATTGAAAGCACTGGCCCTCACACACAAATGCTTGGCGAACAAGGTCCCCCCCTACCTCTGCTGCCGACTGTCCCGCCACTCGACACCCAGACCTCTAAGAACCGCCCAGACCCACTGTCTTGCGATCCCGAGGTTCAAACTCCAAAGAGCGGGGGGCACAAGCTTCCCTGTTTTAGCTTCCAAGCTATGGAACGCCTTCCCCGTTACAATCAGATCTGAAGACTCTTTCAATACTTTCAAAGCCAAAACTAAATCCTGGCTCTTCAACCAGCACTAGACGCGCTCCTCTCACCTTGCCTTCACACTCCTTATATTTACATAGACATTTTTTATGCCCCATGCCATACCTGCATTGTAATTTATGTATATAGAATTGCTTGCTCATTATCTTATGTATTAGTCTCATATATGTATATATGCTCTGATTGTAACCTTGTACATATGCGTAAATCTTCTATATATATCTTTATGCTCTGTATGTAACATGTGCTTAAATTGCGCCATGATGCCCCTGGGCCTTATGGTCTGCGCGTTATAAATAAACAAATACAAATACATGTGTTTAAAACACATTTTTTGTTGACACCTAAATAACAAAAAAAAGTTTTTTTTTAATTTTTATTTTTATTTGGGGACCCCCACATGCCCCCTGTTTCGACTGCTTTACTAACCCTGTAACCCCTCCCCAACCTTTTTTTTATTCCTTACCCCATCACCCACATATACTTTTATAAATACATTTGATATTTCTTTTGTTAATTTAGGTGTCACTGAAAATGTTTGTCGTTATTTATTTTTTGTTATTAACACTGTATACCTCTTAACAGGCACAGAAACTACTCCTGTGAGGTGAACACTGGCCACCATATGTGATGAGGGGGAGGCTGCGCCCCCACACCCACAAGTGAATCTAGGTCTCTGACCGCAGATATCCCCGCGTTTATTAGGGTAATACGGAAATGAAGACGGAATGGAAGATGGCGGACCAACATTATCAAGAAGTCTAACCTGACAAAACGGATTAATAAAGAATCTTCTTCCGGCAACATCAATCCTGTGTTTGCTTGCAACTGTGGACCAACAGAGGGTCCTCCTCGGGGGAAAACCCCCATCATTCAAACAGTAGAGGATGGTATGGTACGTCAGGTGCAACTGCAAGGGCCAATGGATACATGGGTGCAATATGGCACACAGAGCAGGACACATACAGAGTCTACATTGGCCCTTGTAAAATTTAGTGAGTTACCTGAGACAGTGGAAATCACATCTCAATGCCCACCTGCTGGATACAATAATTCCTGTTTAGCTAGTCGATGGATACCGGTTGCCTTATGGCCCCAGCCCCAGAACATGGGACAGCAGAATACTACTCTCTACAGGGAGGGGGATTATCGAAATTTACAGAACAGCAAAGCACCCCAAGGGGAGGGTGCAGGAGCAGAACAACCCAGTTAAATCCAGATGAGGGCCGGCCAATTGGGAAATAGGCTAAGTTGGAAGAATTTTACCCAATGTCTACTAGCCCCTTTACGATTTGTGGATTTCTCCTGGGCATATGGCATCGAATTCCATCATTGAAAGATAATGGCACAGAAGATATAATCCTCATGGAACTATTGATAACTCCACAAACTGGGCCTTCATGGAATTTGTGCTTCCGGCGGTGGTAGCCTTGCTGAGCTCGAGCCATCTAGAGTTGAGAAAACTGTGCTTTCAATTAACAGTGTGCCAAAAGCACACTTCAACATATTTTATATTAATGAAGTACCTCTGGCCCAGAAGTGTGCAGGATTGCCTTTGGATTTGAAGATACACATTACGGAAAGAGTTAGTCTACAGGCTTCCATTGCTAGACCTGTTCCTAAAGCTTTCAGCACAAGGGCGGTAGAACAATCGATTCCGGACTCAATCAATGCCAATCAGTATTAAAGCCATTAAGTTGGGAAACACTCTAAGTGGTCATCTGGGAACACTCATGGTCATAGTTCCTTTTTAAATAACCCTTTAGGCTTTGCTGCTATCTGCCCAAGTGATATGTGTTTAATTCAGGAGACTTGTCTAAGGGTAAGGTTTTGTATTGATGGCTTTTACATTGTTTATGGACAGGCAAAGCCAAAACGGAGAGGCCGTCCAGTGGGAGTTGGGGGTTTGGCTGGCCACAGGAGCTAAATCCCAGCTCCATGTAAAGGTGTTTAGGGTAGGTTTCATGTCTCCCCATGTAATGTTGTCTATTTGATTTTGATTTTGAGTAATTTATTACGCGCACCAGACGGAGTAAACCATATTCGGGTGCAGGTGGTAACTAAGGAATAGCGGATTTCATGAGAGGAGAAAGGGCATTCCGACTTGGTTAACTATTTACATTTATCTAAATAACAATATTTTCAGTCTCTTTCTAAAAAGGTCCAGGCTTTTGAATGACCCTGCTTACCGGTTGCATGGGCTTCTGATCATACATCTAGATGACCCACCAGGTGTGGTGGCCTCTAAAGTGGTCCAGGATAAAGTAGAAGAGATCCTCTGCAGCTGGTATGATTGTTACCCTACAGGGAGGGTCATTGTTGCCAGTTACTATAATGTGCATCATTTCCCCTGAGCAAATGCTCAACCCTGATGATGATCTAGAGGTAGACTTATCTTATACCAAACCTGTCCTTAAAAGAGCTGATTGGGGGTGATTGGGGGTGGAGGGGGGATGCAGTTTCTGACTACATTTGATCGTGTTTGTATAAATAAAAAGTAATGAGGTGGAAATTCTCTGGAATGTGCCTAGTCCAATGGTAAGGCCTCATCTACCATTGACTATGTCTATATTGATGAAGTATTGGGGCTCGTTGTAGTCAATTAATGATATATCACACAGCCTTGAGCGATCATTCTCTAATAGGATGGGCAAAATACCTGATGGCCCATGTAGAGTAGAGCAAATTGGTGGCAATATCAGGGTAAATATGCAGGGTAATAGGATCATTTGGTCAGGCAATAATATAAGAACAGTACATTTGCTTATTTGGAATGACCACCTACTGTTAGAAAATGGTCTGAATTGAAACAACTGGGACCTGCTAGCCACTATGGTATCGCTTGCAGGGCGGTTATATTGAATTATACAGGGGGTAAAGATAGCATCACATAGCCCAGGCTATTTGACAGTGTAGTCCATCAGAGAAAGAACACGTATCACAAAGTCAGAGCATTCGTAAAGAAAGATGCTAGTTTGTCTCAGATAGACAAAGAAGCTTTGTTCTCAGTGCCTTCTACCAAATATAAGAATTGTCAAGGCCACCTTCTGGCCCCCCTAGAAAATAGGCCATGCCAGTGGGACCTGAGGGAATATGCGTGTGGGGGTGGATTTCACTCTACACATGCAGCAGCAACCTCAGAGACATTCTGAGGTTGAACTGCAGGAGGTCAGAAAGGATTTGTTTTCATGCCCTAGACAATGTATGCCCCACACCCATGCCATGACCAGGGAGATGGAAGGCCATTAACACCTATAAATGGGGTAGCATACTTATTCAAGATGGCTGCCTACAACTATTTTCTCAAACCTAAAATCACAGTTTTGGTTTCTGTAATTTAAAGCATGTATATCTTTTGTGGGAATATAACGTTTTTTTGCATCATGCTTAATAAAATGGTTATCTATATCAAACAATAAATGACAGATGGGGCCTCACTATAACTATTGCAGAATGGGTTTAAGGGTGCCGCTAAAGGTGCCGGCGCCGTTAAACCCATTCCGCAACATTCCGTCTGGTTTTACCAGACGTCCAGAGCGGGTCCCGCGAGGGGACAAGGGAGCTAACAACGGGCCCTCTTGTAATGGGCCCATTGTTAGCTCCTTCCCCAATCCCATTGTGCCCTATGAGGGCTTGAATAGGAATGGGGAAGGACTGGGCCCGGGTTCCCTGAAGGAGGAAATATCGGGCCCTCCATACTCGGAATGGCCTGGTATTTCCCCATCCAGGGAACCCGGACCCGGGCCAGATTTTGGAGGCAGCCATGCCCTTTTTAAGGGCATGGCTGCCTCCAAAGTCGTAATGAGGCCCATGATGTTGCTTGAACACAGATTTCTGCAGAAGGTGCGGCTGCAACCTTACACATTACATTCAAAGTATGTATTTTGCTGCATTAACTACTTGACTATAAGTAAAAGGATGAGGTTGAAGGTAACACAAATGTAATTCTGGAGTGTAGTAAAATAAAAAGTGATAGATGCAAGGCTTTGAAATGAACATTACCACTACCATTGCTCTGCGCAACATTCCATTCCATTATCCTGTAATATGGGCCTCATCATAAGTTTGGTGGTAGCGTTGCCGGTAAAGCCAGCAGGCTGCCGCCAAACTTCCGAACAATTCCGGCACCCGCGAATGGGCAATTACTGGGTCATTACGGCCCTACCGGACACGGTAATTGCCCATTGGCCTGCGCCAGAATGGAATGCTCCCCATTCCCATTTGAGCCCTACAGGGCTCAAACGGGAATGGGGAGGTCGGATGCACCGGCACCATTCAGAATGGTGCCGGTGCATCCGACATGTTGTGCTTGAGTGCCGCTCTGCCTGCCAGGTTAGACCTGGAGGGAAGAAAGGCACTTGCAAGCACAACTCGTAGTTTGCCGGTCAGGGAACTACGGTACCGGCAAGCTTACCGGTACCATAGATCCCTGACCGGCAAACTTATAATGAGGCCTTATGTCCTTTAGCTAATGACTCTTGGTGCTGCCACCAAAAGGTGCAGTCCAATCTCAATTGCTAGGCCATGACCACTCAGAACTGGAACCCAGCAACCACATGCATTTTTAGTCCTTGTGGTATAGCAGTTTGGGAAGGGCTTCTCGCCTTGGTGAATGGCTGATTTGCAAACAATGGTAAAGAAAACGTGCCAGTGCAACGCCAGTGGTTATAATTGGTTCAGACTTTTTCCTATTAGGTTCAAGACAGAACTCATGCAGTAGAAAACAGATAGGAAGAGGATACAATGTTAGGAGAAACACACAGGTGTATTTGGTCATTTACCCACCCAACGACTAGCCATGGCTATGTTAGAGCCCATGGCATTACCACAAAGACCTGCCTCTCGGCACAAAAATGTAACCTTTCTGGAACTCGTTGAGCAAGCTCTATCAAAAAGTAACACCAAATGTGTTGCTATTTAGGGCCTGCCAGTGTTATATCTATGCATTATATAGTGTTTAATTACTTAATTGCCACTGTAAATGAGCTCCAGGTATGTTAAAACAAAAAAACAAAAACACTCTTAATATGGTGCTTCAGCCAGTTGATTTTATAAGTAATATCTTTGTAAATGCCTCTGCCTGAAGCACTGTTTTAAACAAGCAATTGCAAATCCAACAGATTTTGCTTGTGTATGGGTATTAGGCTATGCCATCATATGCCTAGGTTCTCGCACCATGTTCCTGCTGTTCCCATTTTATGGCCAGGTGGTACCCTCATGGCAGTGTTTGGCAAATGCCCATCCATGCCTAATCAAAAGCCCAGGCTGTTTGCTTTGTCAATGCATGTTGGTTTCAGTTTGTCTCCTGAAGTGAACATGTATATGCCCAGATGTGAGTGCCTTGCTTACTACTCCTAGGGAATCAAGCTGCACCTCACTTAGTTGGTCCAACGAGGCCCTATATGAAAAAGATAACGCTAGGATGGCAAGTATGGACCGGATTCAGATCTTCTCATGAATACTTACCAGTGGGGCCCGACCTAAATAGAATGTATCTTTGTCTGTGTGGAAGCTGCCTAGGCTAGTCTGCCCGAACATTTCATGATTCAAACTAAGTACCGACATGATAAATCCATATTGTTTGAATAACTTAACAGAGCTTGCATTCCAAAAGAATACACCATGTGCATTGTGGGTCTTGTTTGGAAAGTATAATGTAAAACCTGGCTGCTGGGTGTTTAGGCTGTGCTGGAATCCCTTGAAGAGCACCTTTAAAATAACACGAGTGAAGAGCATCTCCTATAATGTTGCGTGAAAAGTATAAAAGGTGTACATCTTTTAAAACTAAAAAGCAGTATTTAAATATTTCTTAAAGAGTGCAATCAGAGGTGTATTTAACATTTGGACCTTGGACAAATGCCCAAGCCCCTATGCTCTGCCTCTCTCCCCCAAATACAAACAGCCAGGGCTGCACATGCCCTCCCACTGAGATCGTATCTTTTAAACGTGTCTCATTTTGCATTATAATCTATTGCAAACACCCCCTCATGGTTTAAAAGATGGGGAGCATAAGCATTGGAATCCGCCAAAAACACACACACACACACACACACACACACACACACACATCTTTGTTTAAAAATATCAGGCTGCATTTATTGGACAAAATTGTGTAATTCAATAGCAAATCAAAGTAAACACATCAAACAAAAAGTAATCATGGACAATTGCATATTATAACTAGTAAGTGCCAAACAAAGATGTACAGGGGCAAGTCAGGGGAGCAAGGCCCTCACCTCCTTGCTTCACCCCACCAGGAGTGATGCCAGGAGAGATACCAACGGGCAGAAACCCCTCAACCTGCACAGTCTGCCTCCTCATGCAGTTCTCCCAGCCGTAGCATTCTCTCCTACATGCTAGCACTCCCTTAAACCCACAACTCAATTAAAATGTGCTGCAAAAAAGCAACATCATTTTCTAAGAAACACAATCTCCTATTCCTTACTTCAGTATTCTGTGGGGGGGGTCTGTCTTGCACATAAAATGGAGGCCTCCTCTGGGGCCTCTTGGGAGTAGCCACAGTGTTCAGGAAGTCATTGTTGGGCGACCACTATCATCTGAGATGGTACAAAGACTGGGGGACTCACTGCTCAGCCCTCTCAGAGGAGGTGGAGGATGCATCACCCTCGATGTTCCCCAGCCAGGCTAAGAAAGACCTGCTGGGGGCTGGTCGGAGTAGGTGGGAGTGGAGGTAAATGGGAATGGTGATTAGGGGAGCTGAAGGAAGGTGACTGGGGGCAGAGGAGAATAGGGCATAATTACAAGGGAAGAGCAGATGGGAAGGGAAGATAGGTGGACTGAGTTGGCAACACTATTTTCCTTGCTTCTCCTTTTGCTCTGTACTGTTTTTTATAAAGGGGTGCAAATGTATTTTACCAGATCTGGGAAGAAGTTCTTGCAGGATCACAGATCAGTGAAATGTGGATTGATATGAGCGCTTTTTTTAGGGTGCTCCTAGACCCAAACCCAATGGAATTTAGCCCCCCTTTTCACAAACCTGGCCACCCAGATGAATAGTCATGGAGCCAGGCCTGCTGACTGTAGAAGTTGATGGGTTAAAGGGGCTTTGAATTACAGGGGCCTATTAATTTAGCATGCACATGTAGTTTTAGTGTGAGCTGTTATAGTGTGGGCTTTATACAGAAATTCAGAAATGCGGAAATACAAACATAAGCAAGACATATGTTGCCAATGAGAAATGCATTGCATGATTTAAATTGCATATTATTTCAGGATGGTATTTCAATAGACTGAATTGCACTTTACTAATATTAATGTACATTAACATACTAACTTAATCTAATCCCAGTTAACAATTTGAATCCCATGCACCTGAATTGCAAAGGAGTGTATACAAATAACCTGAATCCAAATTTGAAATGCATGAGGGTCTGTTAAATGGAAAAATAAACGTGCAAGCTAGATTAATGCCAGGTGGTGAAAACATGGAATTCCCCTCTGCTGAAAAGAACTATTATAGAGCCAGGAAGTGAAAGGAAGAGATGTAACATTTGTTATTCAGCAAGGCAGTCATTTTCATTGGGGAAAAACACTGAGCAGATCGGATAATGTGGGTGGATCTTGATGGGAGGTATTTTCTTTGAGTGGCAGAAAGGAGTAATAAAAGGCTTGAGTGGGTGTATCTGAGACAGACATCTGCGAATGCTGAGCTGAGATGAGCTGGCTGGCATACATCCTTGGACACTGTGCTGAGAGGTATGGTGAATTGCAGGACAGAGTTCAGTGCAGCCAGGCTTCCTGGTGCCGTAGCAGTTCTTATCTGTGGCCGACCCTGAGGGGGTTCCCTGTTCAGCTGAGACAGAAATATTGCCAACTTCTAGGTAAGTATAAGTAAAGTGAGGGGGTTGGATTGCCTGTCGGTCAGTTAGTCAGGAAAATACCTGCAAGACCCTGGTTTCTCATTTAATCTCTAAATCCCAGGCCATCCTGTCCACACTCGTGTCTCCTCCTCCTTCTCCTTCTACTCTCTTCTATTTCTCTGGCCCCCCTCTGGCCACCTTTCCTCCCTCTTTCTCTTCCTTCCTCTATTCTCCACTGACAAGGTTTCTAGACAAGTCTGATCTATGAAGGTCTCATCAAACCAGGTTCTTCCCTGTTCTTCCAAAACCATCATCGACCACATTCACAACCTCGCTCCTGCCTTGGGTGACTTCTGCAACCACTCCTTCACCACTGGGGCTTACCTTCCCCCCTGAAGCATTCTCTTGTGTACCCTGTTCTCAAGAAAACATCAGCCGACCCGTCCTGCCCTGCTAACTATTGCCCTATCTCTATCACTCCTTTCCCAGGCAAACTCCGGAAAAAGCTGGCCATCTCCCAGTTCAATCGTCACACTGAATCTGTTGGTTGTCTCCAGGACAATCAATCAGGCTTCAGAGCAGCCAGATCATGGAAACTACACTCCTGAACATCTGTGAATATCTGCTTTCTAACCTTGATTCTAATCTATCCTCTGTCCTCATCTTACTTATTCTCTCTTCTGCCTTTGACACAGTCAACCATGCCACCCTGCTCAATTGTGTCCGCGATAAACTGGGTATCACCGATCAGGTCCTGGCCTAGCTGACCTCGTTCTTCTCTGATCAACAGTCCCACATTCAATTGGGGTCCTTCCTTTCCTCTGTTGCACTCTCTAACTGTGGTGTTCCCCAGGTGTCTAACCTCTCCCCCTAGCTATTCAACCAATGGTGAAGTGGCATGAAGAATTAGTCAGGTTACGTTGCAGTAGTAGAGATTGGGTGGTGGGATGACTTCTGTAACTTATGTTTGGAAATGTGCAGTTTTCTGCTATGTACCCTGTAATTTTTAGGGGCACGACGAGCTGGGTGTCAGTTTGTTTCTACGCGACCGGCTAAAACGTTTGTGTGTAACAAACCTTGTTTTCCCTTGCAAACTGGTGCAGTGGTTATTTGGCTTTTGGATTATTTTTATTGCACAGATTTTAGGTCAGGTCTCGCTTTACAGGCCAATAGCCTTGTAGGATTCTGAGCTATTTGGAACATTGTATAATCAGTGCACCCTATGTGGGTAAAAGGTGAGTTGTATGATCGTTTTTGTTTTTTCTTTTGCAGGTGAGGATTTACCAGAGGAAGATCAGGCTGCACCCTCTAACAGCAGAAACCACCAGCTAGGAGTGTCTGGTGAACATCCCCAATGGTTGCTGGCAATATTGATCAGGCCTCGTGACTCTTCCTCCACAGAGAATGAGGCTATCCATGTGGGTGACATATTTTGTAGCCTTGATCTTCTTGGATTCCTGCCTCTATCATTCCTATGCAGGCCTACTCTTCTTTCGAATGCCTTGTCTGCAGGCTCTCTCTCTCTCCTGGCCATTCTCTTAACGTGGCTACTATCTATCGGCCACCTGGTCAGAGCACCTCCTTCCTCTATGAATGGGCGGACCGCTCTTGCTCCCTCCTGGCCTCGACCACTCAACTCCTCCTTCTTTGAGACTGTAATATCCACTTGGATGCTTCATGTCCCTCCTCTGGACTCTTTTGCAACCTCTGTGACTCTCTCTCTCTCTTTGAATTCTCCCCTCTGGCCAGACTCACTCTGCAGCCCACACTCTGGATGTTCTGATCTCCTTAGATCTCCCCCTTTCTACCACTCTTGCCACGCCTCTCTCCTGGAGTGATCACTTCCTCCTTTCCTCCATCTCTCTCTCTCTACCCCTCATGCCAAGCCAACTTCCGCACTGCCACCTACCTTCTTGGTCATCCGACCCATGAAGCGTGTGTCTGTTGAGGCTTTCGGTGCCACTTTCTCTCCCCCTTCTTCTCTGGCTGACTCACATCCTGACACAGTTGTTTCCATGCTTCACTCTTCTATATCTGATATTTTTGATGCTCTTGCCCTTGTCATGAGGCCAGCTTGAAGTCAGAAGCCAAGTGCAACTCCTGGTCTGACTCTCACCTTGTCACCCTAAAACTCAAGTTCAGGGTGGCTGAGAGGAAATGGCTAGCTTCTTGTGCATCCTCTGACAAACTGCCTTGCCTCTTACTCCAAAGGCAATACCAGCTCTCTGTCCACACTAAGAAGAGTGCCCACATCCAAGCCCACGTCTCTGCAACATCTAACAACTCAGCCAAACTCTTTAAAATCTGCAAGGAGCTGGTCAATCTTGCTGCAGTCTCTACCACTCCTGTCCCCTCCCAGGCCCTAGCTTCTCATTTAATTTCTAAAACCCAGGACATCCTGTCCATCCTCTTGTCTCCTCCTCCTCCCTCAACTCTCTCCTCTTCCCTGGCCCCCTTGTGGCCACCTCTCCTCCCTCTTTCTCTTCCGTTCCTCTATTCTCCACTGATATGTTTTCTAGACCAATCTATGAAGGTCTTGTCAAAACAGGTTCTTCCCTGTTCTTCCAAAACCATCATGGACCACATTCACACCCTTGCTCCTGCCCTGGCTGACTTCTGCAACCACTCCATCACCGCTGGAGTCGTCCCTTCCCCCTGAAGTATTATCTTGTGCACCCTGTTCTCAAGAAAACTTCAGATTACCCCTCCTGCCCAGCTAACTATCACCTGATCTCTATCACCCCTTTCCTAGGCAAACTCCTGAAAAAGCTGCCCATCTACAAGTTTAATCTTCACACTGAATCTGTTGGTTGTCTACAAGACCATCAGTCTGGCTTAAGAGCAGCCAGAAGCATGGAAACTACTATCCTGAACATCCGTGAAAGCCTGCTCTCCAAACTTGATTCTAATCTCCCCTCTGTCCTCATTTTACTTAATCTCTCTTCTGCCTTTGACACGGTCAACCATGCCATCCTGCTCAATCGTCTCCATGATAACCTGGGTATCACCGATCATGCCCTGGCCTAGCTGAACTTGTTCCACTCTGATCAGCCCTCCCAGGTCCAACTGGGGTCCTTCCTTTCCTCTATCTCACTCTCTACCTGTGGTGTTCCCCAGGGGTCTAACCTCTCTCCCTGGCTATTCAACCAATATCTGGCACCTCTGTCCCACCACATTGCCTCTCTCTGCTCCAGTTTTCAGTGCTATATGGATGACACTCAGCTTGTTTTCAGGCTCCCCTCTGCCACCTCTTCTCCTTCTCTCATCTCTGACTGTCTGTCTGCTATCCAGGCGTGGTGTGCCACAAACAATCTCTACCTTAATGCCAGTAAGACAGAGATTCTCCTCATTGGCACACCTGCGACCTCCTTTTCTGTCACTCTCTGGCCGGCCTCCCCCGGCCCTATTCCTGCTCCCAACTGTGAGGCTAAGAACCACAGGGTCATCTTTGACTCCACACTCTCTTTTTTCCTCACATCTCTGATGTCTCTAAAAAGTGAAACTACCAACTGCACCTCCTCAGAGGTATTCTTCCTTTCTTCTCCTTCCCCCCAGTTGCTTACTCTCTCTAGAGCTCTGGTTCTCTCTAGGCTGGACTACTGCAACAGCCTCTTTCTAAATCTGCTTGACTGCAAGACTTGTCCTTTGTCTCAAACCAGGAATCGTATCTCTCAAGCAGTGAAGCCTCTGCATTGGCTCCCAGTGGCTGAAATGATTCAAATTAAGACCCTCTGCATTGTCCACAAGGCCTTCTGGGGGCTGAGTCTTCAATATCTCGAAACTCTCTCTTTGTTAAATCCCTTCCTACTCCAGCTCTTTGCACCTCCACCTCCAACTCCCTCAGGGTCACTCTCTTCTCCGAGCAATGAGTTGGTGATAGATATCTTTCTTCAGCTGGGGCTTCCCTCTGGAACAGCCTCCCTGCCTCTTTGAAACTTGAGGAGAACCATCTCCGGTTCCAGAAGCACATCAAGACCCTCCTCTTTGCTTCTGGCTTTTCTCTTCCTCTCCCCTGCTGATTTCCTGTCTGATACTGTGCTGGTCACCTGGCTACCCTCTGATTTCGGGCCCAGGTCCCTGCCCGCCCAGTTGCACACTGCACTGCCTCATGGCAACCCTTGCACTTGCGTTTGTATCTGTAATACTACAGTCCCTCTACCTGCACTTTTGGACACCTGCTGTCTGCACTTACCCTTGCACCTGCTACCTACTGGCCGCACTTCTTGTTATTGTTTTGATCCCATGTACAGCACTGCCCCCTCCCCTTTCCCCTGGCACTTATTCCCTCCCCCTCCACTAAACTTGCGCGATCTGAATGTCACGTGGCCTAGAAAGATCGATGTCTCTCTCCTCTCTCTGTTCCCCCTTCCTTGCCTCGTCGCACCTTAAAACACTTGTGTATAGGCAAATACAAATGCCATATCATATCATATCATATCATAACAGGTTCCACCTGTTCATGTCAGATGCTGGGTCTGAGGGACAGACTCAGTTCACCTTGTCCGCATCTGATGTGACTGTTCCACAACAGTCAGCATCTGCTAATGGTGCCAAGGGAACTGGAGTATATGTGGGTCAATAATCAAATGTGGTTCGCTCTGGTGTGTCCACCATGGAAGTTGCTGTATCTCATTCAGCACCATGTCCAGCAACATCTGTGCAATGCACAGTGCAGAGAGAGCCTGGTAGATCAGGTACAGGACATGATCCACAGACTGCTGGCTCATTTTGAGATTGAATATCCCCTTTTGATCACATATGCCTATGCCACACACATGTGGTGGTCACTTGGAAACCAGCCAATCAGAGTGTGAGGAGGAGTTGCTTTTGGAACCATGGGACAGGGACAGTATTTGACTGATAATATGACCTAGTTGGGCAATGTTGTGATAGCAGCCATTGGGGATAGTCACAAGGAGATGCCTGCATTAAGGGAAGACATGTATCTGGACACAGTGGAGATGTGAAAAATCATACACAAGGACACAGTATTAATGAAGGACAGCATGCAGCAGGACAGGGCTACCATTGGCGGGTTGTCGTATGCTTCTCTGTCATGTATCGCTGTACCAACGGAGGATCAGACTTTGACACTGCATGGTTTGAGTGCTTTCCTAGTCGAGGAGGGTGGATCCAAGGGACTGTGGACATGTGGTCTCACCAGGATTGCCATACGTGTAGTTTGCATGGTATTAGTATGAGCCTACCCTGTTGTTCTTTTGAAATTGAAGACGGTGTTTGGGATCTCTGCTGGTGTAATGTGTTTTGTTGGTAGTCCTGTTTTTCTGATGTGGTATGCTTTTGTTGTAGCCACAATATTTGGTCATGCAGTTATGTTCCTCCTAGTAAATGTGATATTCTATGGCAGAGGCTGGACTGTGATCAGTGAGATCAAGGCCCCTCATAGGGATGTACATGTTGTAGTTTTGCAACATCTATGTAGATAATCGACTCTCACAATTATGGATAAAGTCCTCACTCTGTGTGATGTGTGCATATGTGTGTTTATTTCCGTGTTCACGTTTGAGTGGTTGAGTCCTTCACGTGCTGGCTGAAGTGTGTCATTGCCTGATGTATATGGGTTTCTGAGATTTCTATATGGCAGTTGTTGCTGTATTGTTGATTTGGTTTATGCAATAATGACACTGGAAGTCCATACATTGTTTATTGGTAATGGTGTTGTGTGACACGTCTTATGGGTGTCCTCCATGTCTTTGTTTATATTTGTGTCAGGTAGAGGCAGATTAACTTAGAGTGTGGTGTTTCTGTCATTGTGCACTCACTTATTGTCACTACTAACCAGACATCCTTAGGGTATTATGTTAAGCAGGCAGGACTTGCCCTCTTTCATCATTGAAACCCATCATGGATGAGGGTGTATAGTGCTTCCACAACAAAGGGTGTAGTTCATGCAAAGAAGGTTTGAACCAGGTGGTTGCGGGTGGGCTGTCCCTGCACCCTTTGCCTCACGCGGGGTATAGATTTTTCCATAAACCCTCCTGCACCTCCACAGATATGCCACAGTGTGTTGAGATGTTGTGCAGGACACAACTTGCCAAAATAATGTTTACATAACACGGATTTTGTGTGTAACATTACACCCCAAGTGATCAAGGCAGCAAAACTGTGACTTGAGCACTCCAAAGGTGTGCTCAGCTATGCCTCTAGTGCTGCATGTGTGCTGCATCGTAGCAGGTCTCACCTGGGTTCAGAGGAAACCAACAGGTTGTCAGGAGGAATGGAGAGAGTGGGTAGGCGCTGTTTGTTACAAATGAGGAACCTTTTCTATTGCAGTTGTGTGTTTTGTATGAGCTTGTTTATGTGTATATGGTTAGAAGTGTCGATGGGTCAAACTGACGGAGCAGCCAAGTTTTGCCAAACGATGCAGCTGTCAGAGCATGATCGACATGGGAATGGCATAGGATGAAGTTATCATAAGTGCATCTGGGACAATTGGTCTTTGGGTGCATTACGTAGCCATTGGTATCGCAGATGACCTGCTCATAAATGCAATGCCATTTTAGTGATTCCTGTATATGTACTGCTTTGCTCTCAGGGATTGCATCGCTACACGTGTACAGTCAATAGCTCCTAGGATCTGGGGGAACTGTGCTATGGCATAGAAGTTCTGGGCCAATCGTAGCCTTACCTGCAGATTGCGGGGCATGTCTATATGTATGTTCAGCCATGGAAGTATGCTCTGCAGCAGCTGGAGCAGGCACCAGGATAGTCTGGCTTGGGATATGCCCTCTACAATGGCTGTGGTCTGCTAGAATTAACAAGTGGTCACAATGTGAACGGCTGGTAACACCTTCACATACAGTGGTACAGTATATGAGCACATGGTGCGTGACTTGAAGTCAGCCTCCTTGACCATGCCCAGTATGACATATGGGAGAAATTTGTATGTGCGCTAGTCCTCCTCATCTGGCATTTTCACAAATGGCAGCGTGGTTGTGGAAGACCCTGAGACTCCTGCTCTTCTCACTCCTATATTCCAGCACAAGTGAGAGCAATGCATGGCTACTTATTCTCGCGGGGTGCCACAGTGCTTGCACTTTGCTTTTATGCTTTGCTACTGTTCCGGATAGGTGGTAAGTTTGACTGCAATTTAGAACTGTAGTTGTGGTAAATTGGGTTTGTTTGCACTTTGGTCAGTGAGTTTTTGCAGCACAATGAGACTTCATATATATTTCCCTGAAAGCAAGGGGGGAAGTGTCAGAGCGAAGGGGCTTTTGTGAATTACATTCAGACTTTGCGTGCCGTGCAAAGTGCACTTTTCTGATACAAAGTGACTGTGCGGTGCGAAACACTTTACAAATCAGGCACTAAGGGTTTCTGATAAGAAAGTAACTATGTTCTCAGTAGCAGTAATTGTTGTTTTATGACAACAGGGATATCATAGTTGGAAATTGCAATGCATCAAGGAGTGAAAGACATGGGCTTGATGTCCCCAGCCCTCTGCCTGTTTGCACTGTAAAGTATCAGTTGATGGACCTTTGCTCTTCACCCTCTATAGCTCTGCCCTAGGATGACTTATCTCATCCTCTGGCTTTCACTATCCCCAAATTAATGCTGACGGTGTTTCCCTTCACCGCTCTAGCCATCTTGGAAGGGATTACCAACTGTATCACTGCAATGGCTCTCCGCTGCCTCATGTCTCAAAAGAGGAAGCAATTTTTCTCCCAGCGTCCATATCCCCTTCACACCTAACCTTCTGCATCCTTTGCCCAACGCTTGCAGTCTTGGGGTTCTCTTTGACAGGAATCTCCTAATGCAACAACCTATTTCTACCGCTACATCTGATGCTTATATTATCCTACTCAAGACTCAGAACATGTGCCCATTCCTTACTCATAAGCTTTCAACGCTCTAATCTGAACACCTCTGCTCAGCACAATAGAATTCTGCTTGTGCCTATGCTTTGGTCAGCCTCGCTACTCCTTCCCTTTAGACAAAGTCCTATACTTCACTAGCCACAATCTCTAGCTAGTTGGCTTTCCATGCATGGCTACTCTCATAGAAGGCTATCAATGGTCTTCCTTCCTGGATCAGGGCTAACTGCATCTCTTCCTACTCACCATCTTGTTCCATCCTCCTTTCCTCTGCATTCAACTTCACTATCTCATTTCCCCCACCCCGATATTTCTCTTGCTTCCGCTCTTTCTCTAAAAATCGGAAGTAGAGACATTTAAACACTACATGAAAAATGTCCATATTGCCATTATTGCTTTATGCCACTTAGTATAACCTATGCACACAGCAATTGTGTCATATATTTAGTACTTCAAAACAATACAAGCATCACCTTACTGCATAAACTCTAAGCTCCATATAACTACCCGTTATATCACTTATGCTTGCCCTATTGTCCTATTACAACATACCGACGTCATCATCATCAGTGGGACATGAATTACACAAGTATTGAGAATGCCAACAGTTTTAGCTTTTGAGTAAGCATGGTCTAGGCACCTGCAAGGCATTACCTGCTGTAATAGTTCTAACTGAAACCAAAAAAAGTGATGGACGGAAGGTTTTAAATGAATCTGAACCACTGGCATTGCTCTGGGCAAACTTCCACACCACTGTTTTTTTAGCGTGTCTGCGCCATAGCAAAACAGGTCCAACCATGTGCAAATCATTCAGGTACTGCCACTAATGTACTAACTGATCATTACTGGTACCAGCTCAAAAATGATGTGAGTACCTGGGCGTATAAAGCAATGTACGACAAATTCCTCTCTAATATCTACAAACAAGCCAATGCTTGCTTATAACAGGACTACAGGAAGGACATGCACACTGCTTATAAATTAAGTGACTAAAGGCACATTTGCGTAAGACATTTATATTACACTGGCATTGAATTTACTTGTATGTTACTGATTGATAAAGCTAGTTCAACGAGATCCCAGGAGTATGTGTTTTGGGCGTGGATTGGCAGGAAGCGATGGGAAGGAACATGGGAATTACCATTTCCATGGGCTGTCAAGGGATGGATAAATAACCAAACAACACGTACAAGCTGTGTTTCACTTCACAGATCCCATCTCCCTCCTAGCTGTACTCCAAAGCAATATTTCCTGCGTGCAAGTTGTGCGTTAGCGCAACCTAATATCAAACAATTTGAAGAAGTTCCTTTTGCCTCTCCGTCCTCATATTTTCCTCTTCTATGACTGCCCTACCTTTGTATCCTACTTGGGGCTATTATGACTCCAATCTGTTGCCTCTTCACTCTTTTTCTTTCTACAATAACCCTTCCCACAGCTATTGATATCTTAATGAGAAAGCGTTTTTCTTGATATGACATACCTTATCAATACCCCTGAGGTATGACCTATCATTGTGATCGACGGGTTCAGAACTCAGGGATTTCGCCATTTTAATTGTGCAGAATTTAGTTTCAGTGTGTTGTAACTGAATTGCTTGGGAGGCACATTGGTACTTATTTTATATTTTTTTTAATTTTTTTATAGACAGACATTTAAATCAGAAATGTGCACGACCTCAGTTCTAATACAGCTGGTAGTATTTGTAACACACGTACAACTCATAGGTCTCCTTGGGTCACTGCTAATGTCTGCGGCCCACCTGTTGGCATGGTTTTTGGGTATCCGGTAGCATATTATCCGACTGTGGGGTCGGTATTTGAATTTTGTTTATTTATATAGTGCACCAAACCCTTAGGTATCCGGGTGCTGCCTTTGACCACATCCAGGCTGTGCCTTAAGAGAGATGTGATTTCCAAAACTGACATGAACCCGCGGGTTAATAGCTTCTGTGTAGGAGTTTATCCAATACATTTTAATGGAAAACATCTGTTGACAAGCCCAGCAAGGAGATGGCTAACCACGTGGATTAGGGATGGGGCATTGAGGATGGGGCAGTTGTGTGTGCATTCTACTTAGGGATTATGTGCTTTGCTTACATTTAGGCTTTTTTGGATTCACTGTCATTATTCCACATATGTTTCCCACGCATGGGCCCCTCCTACTCTGTCTGCTCTGAGCCATAGTCCTTTCCAATATTACTATCACTGCAGAACATGAGAAGATAAGTATGCATATCTTTCCATTCTCATGCCGCAGACATCAAATGTTCCAGGCTTCCAACCCATCATGCAGTGCAGTTTGTGGCTCAGTGGCACTCAGCAGTGGCGTGTCCAGGGAGTGGCCTGGGGTGCAGTGGTGCCACCAAAGGATGGGCAAGGGGCTCACCTTTAATTCTGCACCCCCCCTGCCCACCTGCCAGTTATGTGTTTGTTTTGGTATGCCACCCCATGATGTCCAGTGACCTCTTCAGGCCTCCCCTATAAAAAATATCTGGAGGGTGCCACTGCTGGGGTGGTACTTGCTATGCATGGAATTTGATTGGCCACCCCGGGTGCAACCCCATTATCCTGAACTATGATCATTGTGTGCATGTGCGCTCGTACTTCATGCCACCCCTGCATAATTCAGCTCCCCAGTTGGGCTACCCTAGTCAAAAGAGACTGGACAAGCCACTGCGTGGCAGGAACACTAAATACAAAGTAAACGTTTGACGTCAGACTCGGTCCTGCAACTGCACTTTGGGTAATTTGCCCCCCTGCACACCTACCCCCAGAAAGCATCAATTGTTCTCCTCCTGCCGTTGATTGTGTGCTGGACTGAAAAGCCCACCCAACACTCTGCAATGATCAATCCAGCCTGCGTTGCACTGTCTGTACAAGGACATCATTGCACATTTTCTTACCCAATCAGAATATTTAGAATATAGTAAACAATCGCTGGTATAGACTGGCAAACAAGATCGTTTTCCTTTTGCAAGTTATGGGGTGGGCAATTATCCCACAGTAAAACCATGCGGACAAAACTTTTAACTGTTTAATGCAGAGACAGAGGGACCAAACAGCAAGGAAGAGAAAGGGGGAGATTAAGAGCAATACCGAGACTGTGAGAAAGTGTGTGAAAGAAAGAGGACTTATGATGCATTAGAAGTATGTTACTCGTAGTTCCAAGATGTCTGGCACTTTAATGTTTCCAGGCTAATTACACAGGCGGTTTGGTAGTAGTGATCAAACTCGTTTTCCTCGAATGCAGTTTAATGAACAGGTCTGCAAATGTGTGCCCGGTAGCTTCCACATAGATGCCTTTTAAGTAGCACATAGAGTACACACCTGGGCTGTAGCTGTTTCTGTTATGTGCTTTGCAATGGCTGGGCTGCACTTTTTCTACCCCTGACCTCAAAGAAATGGAAGAGAGCAGGGCACCGAGTGAAAGCATTTTGTCTCGGTTGTGTCGTGTGTTGTACTCTTCTGCATCAAATCAGCCTAATACCAACATACTATATAATAAAAGTCCAGATTTAATTTGTTTGCAGCCGTTATGCACAGTAGAGGCTGTCCGAATGCACATAAATCTCTGCTAGAAGGATCTGTTGCCTAAGGATATAAAGGCGTCCAATTCACATAGCTTTGCCTGTTGTCAATGCTAGAGGAAACTGCAGGCTTAGGATCTACATTATAATAATACATTGATCCTACTATGTTAATCAAAACCTGTACTTTGGCCCCTGCACATGAGCCTGCACACTAGTTGTTCCATATTCTTTAAAAATGAAAATGGTGGCTGTGGACATTATTCTTTACCCCCTACACAAGTAATAACCAGCATTGTAGATATAGCAAGAAAATGCATGCACAATAAATCACCTTTACCAATGGGTGGCACACCACACAATAAATCAATACAATAAGTACACATATAAATAAATAAATAAATACATACATGGATTATGGGTCTAAAATCAGTGACAGAGATCATCATTACCAATTGTTTCGTGAAATCTTTAAAACAAATTCCCCTCCATTGAAAGTTTAGTAAGTATTCAGAAAGGAGGTATTGCTTGATTTGATTTGATTTGATTTGAGTATTTCTAACGCCCACCAAACAGACTAAACTGTATAAAGGCGCAGATGGAAACCAAAGCCTCAAAATGAGGTACAAGATAATTAATGTGCAAATGAAATCCCCAAACTTGTATTTAAACAGATGGGTTTTAAGAGCATTTCCGAAACCGAGACAACGACTGACATGATTTGATCTCCAGAGGAAGTTTGTTCCGTAGTTTAGATCCATAGTCTCCAAATCTACTATCACCTGTGACGACAAACACAGTGCGTGAGATACTCAATAGCAGCTTATCCCCTGAACATAGAGCTCTTGGAGGGTGGTATCCACAGACTTTGGTACTTAGGTACTCCCGGGCAAGCCTGTTAACACATTTACAAACTAGACAGGACACTTTAAATTGAATTTGATCCTCGACTGCAAGATCTGCGAAGTGGGAGACCGCAGCAGTCTGTGCCTTCTGTATTCTATATATTTGCCTGGCCGGTATACCGACCATCAGACTGATACAATATTTCTGGTGGGTATTTGTCATAGCCCCCACAACACCTGTGTGGTCTTCCACCGGGAGGAATGGTAAGACATTCATTTGCAAAGAGTAGAACACTGCCTTGACCTTGGCTCCTGCCTGGGCTTCACTTCTGAGATTCTCCTTTCAAACACAGCACAAGTTCTTGATTTTTTAAGCAAATTGTAATTTCTCACCGAGAATATGAGGAGTGAAAGATTCCTTGGCATTCAAAACTTGCTGCTTGGGACCAAGCAGAATAATCTCGGTTTTTGCTGCATTAAGCTGCAACTGGTTGTTAGCCATCCATCTATTGATGTGAACTATACACTGGTTGACTTTGTTGAAGGCATCCTCCACGTTCTTAGTCTCGATATAGATTTGATTCTCATTGTCATATGAGATAAAACTCAGACCATGACACCTCACTATATTTAAGACTGGACGCATATAGAGACGCTGGCTGTTAATTTCAGAATCAGTCATTCACAGGTCTGGAGAATGAGGATTAGTAGCAGGGAAACATGAAGTATCAGTCGGGAGGGAAGGACAGCCCTCTTTTGGCCAGCCACTCTTGGACTATTGTGTTGTAAAGAAGCACTGTCAAATCCAGCAGCTTTCTTTTTTTGCAGAGCAATCATTTTTTCAAAGAGGATTCCCAGTTTTAACATAGGACTGGAAAGGAGGTGTAGGTGCTTGGTGGAGTTCCTCTGCAAAAAAACAACCTGTTGGCTTTACCAATGATTGTTGAGACTGACTCAATGACAAGTCATTGTATGCATGGACATAGGTTTTAGGCGCACTGTGAAAACATTCCTGTTAGTGTTGCTTTTGCCTTATTCCTTAAAGATATTGCGAGACCATTGCCCCCCATTTGCCTTCCTGATCTGAGTTTAACACCAGCATGCAAAGATGCTGAGTTTGTATTCCGTCTACCGTTCCTCCTATTTTGGCAGAGGCTGTCAAATGATTTTTCTTTAGACATTAAATATGTTAGTTTATAATGTGAAATCGTATGAAAAGAAGTGCACTTGATTTCGAATCCATTTTCTTAGCTGAGAGCTTGAGTTTGTTAACTGCATCACCTCGTCCACATCAAGCACTTCCACTGCCAATGTTGAAAGGCGGAGATCAGTTGACATTTACCTGACAAAAGGCGTACAAGTAGGAAAGCTAGTTCAACCTTCCTGTTTCCAATTTGAAGTTACATTACTAATCCATGAGTGGATCGCAGAAAGAAGTGCTTATTTGCCCAGATCCAGTGGTCATCCAGAACTGGTGGACGCAACTTGCCATGTTTCTTTGGCAAAAGAAGGCCACATTCCACCCCTCTGAGGTATATTATCATCCACCCGAGGGAGTAAAAATGTCCCAGAAGCCTGCATTTTTGGCCTTTTCACGGCTATTTACTATTCTGAAATCTGTGGCTACTTAGCAACTCTGTTAACCAAATATCACCTTTTTGTCTAGTTCAGATTTCCAAACTCCACCCATGAGTGTTGGGACTTCAGCTGCGTATTGCATGGCATGCTGTCTATGTTCCTGCAACTGCCATGATTCACGCAGGAATGTTTTTTTTATGATGGTGGTGTTACTTAATCGAGAAGAGGTTTTCACCTGGGATCAGAAGTCGTCCTGTCAAATTACAATAAAGGCATCATCATATCTCTCACCTGGATTGGATAAGTAATTGAAAATGAGAATAGGATCTGAACCCAAGTGTGCAAAGCACAATGGGGTAAGGAAGTTGAAAATGTGTAGCATGGCACGAGATTGCACAAACCTCTCCATTATTGGGAAGTTGTATTTAAGCAATATGCCCTGAGCAGGGAGGGCAATTACCGAGTCAGGTAATGCCCCGGGGCCCATAGTTATAGGCCCAGAGCGAAACGTTTTCGGACAGAAAAAAAAGAAGAAAAAAAAAAACGACCAAGAAAATGGCCACCGGGAAAGGGAAAACAAAGTCTGCTTTCCCTTTTCAAGGCGGCCATGGGGAGCGGACACGGTGGGAACAGAAATGTTCCCAGCGCGTCTGCTCCCGAAAGACGACAGAGAAGAAGGTAAGTGGGGTTGGGAGAGGAAAAAAAAAAGAAAACAAAAAGACGCATTAGAATCCCCGGCGGGGGACGATGGCAGCCTCCAGCCACATGGAGGCGCGGAGCGGGGATGGCCTTGCTTCAAGCCTCTACACGGCTGGAGGCTACTATCTTCCTCCGCCGGGGACAAAGGAGGCAGAAGGTAAGTGGGGTAGGGAGGGCATGGAGGTGGGAGGAAAGGGGAAGAAAAAAAAACCTCTTACCTTAGTCCCCGTTGGGGGGCGAAGGCAGCTTCTCAGCCGTGGGGAGGCTCGGAGTGAGAATGGCCCCGCTTCGAGCCTCCTCATTGGCTGAGGGGCTGCCACACCCCCGCCATGGACTGGGCGGCTGGAATCCCGGCCGAGAATCGAGGGATTCTTGGCTGGGTAACGACCCGAAGAGGGCCAATCTGAATTTGTGTTGCATTCTGCTTGACTCTTGCCGGGTACTCATATATTAAACAATCTCCTTTAACAGTAAAACCTCTTAAGATTTTAGTCATACAACTGTTAGTCCTTTCATTCTCAAGTTATGCTTGTTTTATATTACTGATGTTAATAATGATGTTTATTTCTTCTGTATGTTACTGACATTATTTGGGGATTAAGGAGAAGGAATTGGGAAGGGTGTTGGGAATTATGTTGCATCATATGTGGCATGTTCTCTACAGGTGCTTCTACACTCCACTCAGAAGCTGATGTTATGGTGGTAGGGCAACTGTTCTTCTGTAGTTGTGACCGAGGGGGGCCGCCCTACAGAGTTGCAATAAAGATGACTTATTGCTTATCTGGGTCAGATGTATAATTGACCACAACCGTGAGCCATAACCTCAACCACTTAATGAAGAAACATGGCCAGCAGAACTGATATGTGGCCCTTATTTCCACTTGCCAGCAGTTTGCCACACCAAATATGCAGATCCCACTTTTGGATAAGAGGATCCAACGTGGCTAGAGTTCCAAAATGTGCAAAGAATTAACAGTCAATAGAAATGTATGGAAATCCACATACCAGTAGGAGCCCAAACAATCACCTCTCAAAACAATGCCTATTGGCAAACCAGTGTATATAGGTAGCTAAAGGGGATAATTATACATGGTTCCCCCTGTAAAGGTGGGAGCAAAGGCTTCACATTGAGCTTTGAATGGGAACAGTAACTGCTGTAACCACCCCCCATATAAATATGCCATCATCAGACAGAAATATAGAAACCTTACACAATGATCTAGTTAACCATATATGTCATTTTGCCATTTAGTTGTGTAGTCACAATGCTGCTGCTTGAGCCAGCACAGAACAGAATTCCAGCTCTGTCGGTGGCTTTTAAGTGAAATTGTAGAAGCTTTTCAAATTCCTTTCTTGTAAAATCGCTTCCTGTGACACTTTACAGCCATTCATTCATAAGGAACTGCTCATGGTAATATGTTTATTTTGAATACTGGTGGAGATTAACAGATGGGACGAAGAATCTGTCTTCATGCTATCACATATTTTAAATCCCAAAACTATTCAAATGCATGTAATTAAACTGCTTGAATTATTGCCTGCATGCCATTTCACTTTGCATTTTTTTTTTAATTCAAACCGATTCTACATTCATTATATGTATCAACAACTGGAAGATTTCATCTCTTACAATACATTACGCTATAGGCTAGGCATTGTTGGATGTCTTGACCCACGTTCAAGTTATTATGGGCTTAGAAAATCCAAGATGGCCGAAAAGCCCACATTTGCACCAGAATCCAGGAAAAACGCGCAGTTTTGCGCACACCAAAATGGTCGCCTGACCTACCACCCACCAGTGCGAGCGTGATGGGCCAGAAGCGCCATGAATGAAACGTGGTGCCAAAGGAAAAACAGCAGTGCTGTTAGCTAAAAAAAAAAGCATTTTGAAATCAACTTTGTTTCTCTGAAATGCTAGGTAAAAATGCCTATTTTAAACATTGCAAGATATTCGAAAATCTCACTGAACACCAGCAGACATTTGGCAGAATGTAGACTTGTGTGCATACAACATCTGGAAAGATGAAGAGCCTAAAACAATGTTTATAACAAAACTGGCTGAGCTGTGGATGTCAGCAGCTGAAGTGAAATTGGACTTAAAGCCACTAAAATCGAAATGTTTAAAATAAATGAGTGACCTACTTTGAGTGTCACATAGGTTGCAACTGTTTAAATGTCATAGTTTTGAACTTAGAATCAACGTTTTAGCTGCATGTGTCAAAATTGTAAGTTTGATTTGAATGAAGAAAACTGGGAACAAAAGTGACATTTGGCTGAAGCAAGGCTTGAAGAGATTGAATTCTGCCCGGCAACTACCCCCGACAGGAGTTCAAACTTGCCCAGCCACTGCATTCCAGGCCTGGCTGCCTTCTGCTGGTCCCACCAAAAGGAGATTACACCTCTCTGATTGAATCAGGGGAGGAGCACCTGGGAGCAGGGAAACAGAACAATGAGCTTTCATTGGCTCAGGCAAAGGTTAAATTAGGGGGGGACATAAATGGCTTCCTCTTGGAAGAAACTGGGAGGAGCAGTGCATCTGTGAGCAACCTGAGTTGGAGGAAGTGGATAAACCAGAAATTCCACCATGTGCTTTGGGAAACCACACCCCTCTTGGCCAGAGCATAATTTTAAAAAGATGGATAATTCATAGTACGGACTTGTCAAAATTATATAATTGATATCATTATTCATGTCACTTTTCTGTGCACATTTTAAGAGGTGTTAGGACTCTGTGGTATGTTCTGGGGGTAGTATCAGAAAATAAGGTATTACTCCGAATGTCTGTATGTTAAAAATCTGATACTTTATCATCTGATGCCCATATTCCTTGTGCATGTTTGTGTAAATTCTGGAAAAGTTTAGAGGTTGTGTTCTTGATGAAAAGGGCATAATTCTGTCATAAGTGGACACACCATCTTACAAAGACAGGGATCGGATGGTTTGGTACTACAGAAAATATGTTAAATGGACATATAATATTAGAAAAATGATACATAGATAAATATGTATTTGGATCAAAAATAGATTTGTGTGCAAATTGACAAGGGGAGTGTGCTTTCTGTATGCCATCAAATTGATGCCTGATTACACTCCATTCCTTCCCCCAATCAAGGGAGAGAGGAGAGCTTGGCCAATGATAAGTTGTGAGGGGCAGGCTTAGTTATGCCCACGAACACACCCATTTTCAAAACACATTAAAAGAGACTGCTTTGGACAGGCAACATACTCACTTTCCACTTTCTTGTGAAGCATTTTGCCGGACGGCTTCAAAATCCAGAACTCAACTCCAGATAGATCCAGAACCAAGCCAGAACTTAAAGCAGGGGCCAATCCACAAGCTGAATCCTCTTCAACAAGCCTCCAAATCTTTTGCAACCAAACTATTCAACAGCTGTTGGATTCTTTGTCATTCTGAAGTTTACTTTAATTTCGAAAAACTACCTTCACAAAATCGTCCGTATCTTTGGAACCGTAGGTGCCAGGAACGCCATTTAACTTTCATATTAAAGCTAAGATTCTAAGCCTTCCAACAACTATAACAAGCCTATAACCGACTTTCAATTCCTTATAGATATTCCGTAACCTCGCTCGGCACATTCAGAAAAATTGCCACATCGTTTGCTTGAACTGCTAAAATTCGTTTTCAACCTGCTAATCCCTCATTGAGCATTGCCAGTGTGACTTGAACTAATCTTAAATAGCTATCACCTACCCTGAACCTCCTACAGGGAATTAAAATCATTTTTAGCATATTTTTCCCTTCTTTGCATACCACATTTAAAAGTACATTTGCCTGTGTTTAAAACCATCCCTGTTTCTCTAAGCTTGCTAGGGGGGAACTGAAATTCGTAATGCATTGTGATTGTATTCCTGAAAACCGTGTGCTTTACTTCAATCTCCTTATATTGCATAGGGGGGGAGTGAATTGCCACAAGGGGAAAAGTGAACATATTATCTCTTGTGAAACCCTATCAGTTTATTTCTGTTCTGCCTTCTTTCCATCATTGTTTTTCCTTGAAACCATACAAGCATTATCAGTTACCTTTTCCTTCCTATACCAACTCCTAAGTAAATAAGCGTTCAATTGTAATATTATCCATTGTTGATCACTGTCATATTCTTAAGTGTGATATCAAATATTAATTTATTATAAAAGTGTGATATATATATATTGTTTAATTTTTCCAATAAATCTTTAAAATTGCAAAACAAACCTACTTCTTGGCTCAGTGAGGTCAGGGGGATTCAAAGAGAGGGGTGTTATATACAGGTTTATCATCCAGAGTATAACTTGTCATAAAAATATATAAATAAGGGCTTACCTTGGGCGTCCCAGATGAGGCACTGACTTAGTGGGATTGCTGAATTGAAGTCACTTAACAGATTGGGGGCTCGAGCCGGGGATTCTGGATTAGACCTATCACTTGTGCAGATTAATACGGTGTGCTAACTGACAGGATACATAATCCTGTTGGATCACCATGCCGTGTTACACTGTAAAAACACCCCACAAAGGATCACTCTGCAAATTAAAATACAAACTTCTGTAAGTCAGGAAGGAAATCAATTTCCACAATGACGACCTTGGTAGATATCAAAATAGCCAGAGAACACCTCTTACATAAACTATTTGTGAGAGGTGAGTGGGCTCATCAGGACCAGGCGGTCTGGTTGCAGGCAATCGCACCCCAGATCACTGAAACAGGATCAGATACATGGAGAGATCAGGGTCCTTTACATGTGGCCCTGAGTGAACTATATATGGCCCCTAGGCCCAAGGATGAGCACAACAAGATTGCCAGGGTAGCGGCATATTTATATTTATGTATGGGAGCCATACAGGACAAATGTGCTGAAGGCCAAGATCTGGCAAATAGGCAACTGATGGCATTAGAGAAGGCCCAATCTGACCTGGTCTCTTCCGAGCAGAGGCTGCAGAGGAGCCAGGAGTCAGAACATGATAGTAGGCAGTATATCATTAAAATAAAAGAGGATATGGGTATCCTGCAACAGGAAAAGTCTGACCAGGATAACAGATTTCTGGCCTTGCAGAAGGAGTACCAAGAAGGTTTGGACGCCCTGCTGCAGAGACAGAAAAAGCTGGAGCAACAACTGGACTTCAATAGGGTATGCTCAGAGCAGGTAGTCACCCTGCAAAGCCACCTATATAGGGAGAAGACAGAGAGTAACAAACTGATCCTGAAAGACCTGATACCCAGACAGAATTTGAAGAAGAGCGCCAGAAAGCTGGGGCCCTGAAAAGGCAGAGGGACAACCTGGCGGCACAGATGCAGGCTCTTAGTCAGGAAAGGGACACCTTAGGCCAGGAAGTCTGCCAATTAAAAGAATAAATTGAAGAAAATCACCTGGCCCTCCAGGGACTGGGTGACCACCAAAAAGAGCATCAGAACTTGTTAGAGCACACCAGGAGGGTGGAAGATGCTCTGGCAAGAAAGGAACAGGCCAGTAGGGATGGGACTCAGGAGGTAACCCTCCTGCAGCAAAGACTGGCCCAGTATTCCAGTATCAACCAGGAAGCGCAGAGAGAAAATGAGGCTCTCTGTCAGGACAGCTCCAGCAACAGGTAGCCATGCAGGAGAGACTGATAGAGTCTAGTAAGGCCTTAACTGAGGAACTGAAAGTGCGGGCTCTTGCATTGCAACCGGGAGCAGGGGCTGACAGAGATGAAGTTCGCTGGGAAAGGGAAACACCCGAGAATAACCTCAGGAGCCCTAGTACCAGAGGCCTTCATCTCTCCCAGTCCTTGGACTCTGTCACCCCCATGTCCCCTGGCTCACATGAGCACAGGGCCACAGGGATGGCAGATTACTATCCAGCCAAAAGTATGGGGCTCATAGGCCAGTACCACCCAGGAATGGATGGGCGGGCATGGGCACCTAAGTACAGTGCAATTTAGTGGGGAACCCCAGGAGAGTAGGCCCACTAAGGTAATCCTGAAAACCTCTGCCCAGTTAGGTCAGTGGGGGGCTACCCATCAAATCCTGGCAGCAGGGAGGAATCTGAAGACTCCTCTGAACATCACAGGACACAGGAGACCAGGTCTCCACATTCTGCCAGCCATTCCCAGGTTCGCAGAATCCGGGAAAACCTGGAAGATCAGACGGGCACCTCTGGGAGCTGTGCTTCTGAGTCAGAGGATGAATGGACCAGGGTTACCCGAACCAAAAAGGCCAATAAGGCAAAAGGGCCTTGCTTAAGGACCCCTTGAAACAGATTAAGGCAATAAGGAGTGTCATCACGCCTTATCACAAGAACGCCAAGTATTCTGTTTGGGAACACTTGGAGCTTGATGAGCAAATGATGGAGACTTTCCATTTGAAGGACAGAAGTAGCTGCATTCAGTATGTCAAAAGGACATTCTCCCCAGAATACTCCAGTTTCTTTGCAAGGCTGGAGGACCAAAACCATTCAAGATGGTCCGCATATAGGGCCGCCATCTTGAAACATTTTTCTGTTCACAGAAATCCTCAAGATTCTCGCAAAGCAGCCTACAATTTGCAATGTGGGGAGGATCAGACCCCAGAAGAATTTGTGCAGGGAATTGAAGCGTGCTTTTGCGCAGACTACAAAAAGTGTGCGCACGGACAGTAAAGAATGTGTTGATACGTTTTTCCATGCCTTACCCAAATACATAATGACCCAGCTTGTAAGAGATTTTCACGAGAAAAGATCTTTAGACTGGGTCATTGAGCAAGCCTCCCGCACCTATGAGGTGCAGAAACCAGTGGAAAATAAAAATAACGCCCAGAAAAGCCCCAAATCAACTAGCACACCTGCTTCTGCCAAGGTGGCAGAGGTAAAGGTTGCCCCCATTTTAGATTTGGAGATGGGGGGGCCTAAAACCCTGCCTGCACCGAATAATTCAAAGCCCAGAAGGCCCTCGGGCCAGTCACAGACGGGGAGTCAAGGAGGTAGTCCCACAAATGGGGTCCCTCATTCCCCTGATTATGTAAGTCCCCGCTACAAGGGAAACCAACCCATCCTGGGTTATGTTTTGACTCCTCCAGCCCAAGGGGGGGATCCAGCCAAGCACCTGACCAAGGGAACTTCCCTCCTAACTTCCCACAGGAGGGCAGAAATTCCCCAAATCCTGGGCAGAACTTGTTCCCCAGGTAGCCACCCAACTTCCAGCCCCAAAATCATCCATTCTTCTTTCCCCACTTCCCTGAGCCCAGACCACCTAATCCGGGAGAGGGGAGGTCAAGGGTGGAGGAGTACCCAAATCTTCCCAACCCGGGGTACTACCAGAGAAGGGATAGCTGCCCTTCCCGGGATCAGCCCAGCGGAGAAAATAGAACCCCGTATCAGCCTGAGCGGGTTTCACAGTTAGAGCGCCAGGTCCAAAATATGCCACGGGATCTGGGTTACATACTGAGGGCTCAACAGAACCCTCAGATGAGCATGCCACCTCAGAATGCCCCAAACTCTGGGCCTGGTGCTCCAGAACAATGACGGGGCAGCACCCCAATAACCCACCGGTTCCCAGGGAGGAGGCACAAGGGGAAGGGGGGTGTAAAGCCTTGAAGGAAGCTTCCTTCCCCACTTGTAAACAGCCCCTGGAAACCCAGGAACCGGAAACAAAATCTCCTACCCCTGAAAGTCTGCCACCCAAGGAGCAGAGAGGAGGTAGGAGAAACACAGGACCCAAACAGACCCATTTTGTGGAGGAGGTACAGGTCTTCCAATTTGAGGGAGAGGGATCCTCAGAGGATCCAGGGAAAAGTATCTTCTCCTTCAGAGATGGGGGAGCTCCTCCCAAGGAAAAATGGGTCGCAAGGGATTCCAACCCAGACTGGGTAGATGTAGGTATTGAGTTGTCGCCGCCCATCATTCTATCCAAGACCGAAAACCCCTGGTTCAAACCCATCCTGGTGACTGCCTCCAAAAAGGGGGTGGGCCCAGAACCGGAACCAGGGAAACCCAGAACCGCATCCTTATCCGATTGCCAACTTTTTGTTTCAGATTCCCAAAACTCCCTGCCGAATTTTGCCCAAATCTCTTCTCTCTCAATGTCCAAAACCAGAAAATTAGCCCCCCAGTTGTCCAAAAATGTGCATTATCTGTAACCCCCTTACAGAGAAGGAGGGAAGATACTATGCCCCGGTTCAAGTACAGGGGCAGGATACAATTTTGGCACTGGTGGACATGGGATCCCAAGCTACCCTTCTGTCCAAAAGGGCCTTTGATTAACTAAATGCAGGAAGGGGGGAGAATTACCGTATTCCTCTCACCTCTCTTCCTGGACAACTTCAGAACTTTGACGGGAAGGAAATTCCCGTCGAGGGGACTGCAGATTTGGACATCAAAATTGGGCGACACAAGGTGAAACACCTGGTCATAGTAGTGACTCCAGAGGGCACCCCTTGTTTACTAGGGAATGACCTCCTGAGAAGGTTGTCACCCCTAATAGATTGCGTAAACAAGGTCCACTGGACCCAGACAAGTCGACCAATAAAATTAAAACAGAGCGTCAACCATGTTACTTTAAACGGCACATGCCACATGGTGGAACAAAAATCTGACCAAGTAGAATTTCACTTCCAGAACAACCAAATTACAGACGTGACAGTAATAGCAGTAGGACAACAAACTGGTGATGGGGGATCCTCTCTATTTCTGAAAATCAACCTTCCTTCCAGTTTAAGGTGGTATTCCACACTTGAAGGAAACACTCTGAAATTCTTTACTAATCCACAATCAGACATTCCCACTCCAATAGTCCAGAAAGATGTGAAATCAGCTCAGAGACTGGCTGATATTTAGCAAATTGGAGAACAGTACTTCATCACTGTTCAGTTAAATGATGGGAAGGACTCTGTTCTCGCCCGAGTGTGTGTGAACAACGCTAAGAGCTTCATCAGCGAAGGCATGTTCGCCAACTCCCAAAAGATCCAGCCATTCCCACATTCAAACTGATAAGCAAATGGGAAATGGATGTATGCTCAAAATCTCCATTGGCAACAAGAGCATAGTCCATAATTGTTGGGTTGTGCGAGACGTCACTGCCGCCTTTTACTTAGGCAGTGACATTCTCAATCGCTTTGCCATTAGTTTGGACCTAATAAACTTCAAAGCTTGGTCCCGATTAGCGGATAATCCCATGGGCTTTGATGATCCAGAAAAAAGCATTTAGGTCAGCTCAATTGCTACCTTATGCAATTAAAATTCAGGTTAAAGAGGAAGTCACCATCCCAGAAAGGACCCGACAATTCTCCCTGGAAGTGAAAGTTAAAAGAAGACAAAAATAGAAAAACCCTGATGCTTATATTCATCTAAATGCTTCTCTCCAACAGCAAGGGTTGGGGGTAAACCCAACACCATTAGCCAACATAGAACATGACACCATTCCAATAGTGGTGGATAACAGCGACTTAAAGAGTATTACTCTAGCCGCAGGCACCATTATTCGAATGGCGGTTGATGACCGACATTTTTACATTGATTTAGGAAATTAACTGTTAGGACCAATCCCCAAGAACTGTGTTGACAGTGACAGTGAGGACAATACAACACCAGACAGGATCTTTACCTGGCATGGGGGGAACTTCCTGGTGTACACTTCCTGCCCTTATGGTAAGGAGGATGTGACTTGTGACTTCAGGAGGGATGAGGTGATTTTCCAGGTCCATGAGGGCTTCCTTTCCCACCTGAAGCCTCCAGTCCAAATCAGCACTCTGACCAGGGACTTCTCCACCCAGCTGGAGGAGGACGCTGAGGTAGCAAAACCAGAAGTCTTTCCAGGCTTCAGTCAGATGGTGGAAGAGAGAGTCAACCTAGCTGATGCCTGTGTGACTCCGGAACAGAAGCAAAAGTTGAAACAAGTTTTCTTGGATTTCCAAGATCTCTTTGCGGTAGACTCATATGACTGTGGTCGCACCGACATCCACACAACAACGATTCCCACGGACCCTAGCATGACTCCAGTGTTTGTGAAGCAATATCGTTTGCCTCTCGCATCCATGGAGTCCCTTACTGAAATAATTAAGAACCTTGAGTCCCGGGGGATAATCCGTCCAGTCCACAGCACCTTCAATAATCCAGTGCTGGGAATATTGAAGCCAAACAGCCAGTGGAGACTCTGTGCCGACCTTAAGGAGCTCAACAAATGGGTCCATACTTCCCGATGGCCTCTGCCCTACATTGACCAAGGGCTGGCCCAGATTCAGGGGTCACAGGTATTCACTGCAATAGACCTGACCAACGGATACTGGACTGTGCCTGTCAGTAGGGAGGACCAATACAAACTGGCTTTTACCTTTGGGGGCCAGCAGCACACATGGACCCGAACTCCCTTCGGATACCTCAACTCTGGCAATGAGTTCAACATTTTCCTACACAAGGCCATGCCCGACCTGGGTGCTAGGTGTAACCTGGTTTATGTAGATGATGTCCTCATCAAAAGTTCAACTGTGGAGGAACATATAGCGGAGATCCGTTATGTTCTGACCCAGTTGAGGTCCGCCGGAGCAAAACTTTCCTTTCAGAAAGCACAGTGGTGTAGAACCCGTGTTGATTTCTTGGGGCATGAGATTACTCCTCAGGGTCTCTGTCCCCAGGAAAAGAAAGTGGATGCACTTCAGAAACTGAAAGACCCCACAACTCTGCGGGAACTAAGGAGCATCCTTGGACTGACTAATTACAGCAGAAAGTTCATTGAGGGTTACGCAGAGATCACCAGACCCCTGATTCATCTCTTGAAGGGGGGTCAAGTGGGAATGGGGTCCAGAACAATCCGAGGCAGTAAGACAGCTAAAAAGAAGCCTCTCACAAGCACCCTGCCTAGCTTACCCTGTCAGAAACAAGGAGTTTTTCTTGGAGACAGGGTTCTCTAACACATGCTTGACTGCAGTATTATATCAAAAGCATGACAAGGTCAATAAAGTAATCTCCTATGCGAGCAAAACTTTATCCTCTGTGGAGGAAAAATTCAACGATTGTGAGAAGGCACTTCTGGGAACAGTGTGGGCATTGAAGAACTACCACCCGTTTATCCAAGGGGAATACATCATAGTGGAGACTCCACAACAGCCTCTGCAATATCTCCAAAGTGAAAGAATCTGCGCCGGAAATGTGAGTAATTCCCGAATTACTTCCTGGATTCTGTCAATGCAAGGCTTTCCTGTGGAGGTCAGATATGGCCAAAACAAGAAGAGTCCCCTTGCGCAAGGTCTGGCTGACTTGCATGATTGTGCCAGAGTAAACTGTCTCGAGGATGAAAGTCTAAAAATCAAGGACAACATGGAGGCATACCTTAATTCCCCACACAAAGTCTTTGAAAAAGATAAATGTGAGAGAATGCCTACTGTCTATGTGGATGGATGCTCGTACCATGTTGACAACAACGGGGAAAAAGAACTTGTGGCCGGCATAGGGAATGCATGGGTGAATGAGTCTCCAGAACCCTCTGCTGGGTACAAGATTGGTCCCCCAAAGTAGTCAGGTGGCAGAGTTGATGGCTATGCATGAAGCCATCCTCACTGCTGTCCAACATCAACTCCGCAAACTGGTCATAATCACAGATTCAGATTATGTTCGGAACGGGTTCGTGGAGCACCTGGTTAATATTAAAACCAGAAGCATGTTATGTGCTAATAACAAACCCTTGAAACATGGGAAGTTAATTCAAAACAATGATGATCTGGTCTCCTCGAATGGGATGACCGTCTACTGGAAAAAGATCAAGGGTCATTCCAAAGAAGAGGGACCAGACAAAACTGGAAATGACTTAGCTGAAAAGCTGGCCAAAACGGGGGCCATCCAAGGGGATCTAATAGAGATTGAGTCCCTGTTGGGGGAAATCCAGGTCACTGCTATCACTAGGTCTCAGACAAATGCTCACAATGATCTTTCAACTGCACAATGGAGTAAGGAGACCCCAGATGCTGATTTGATCACGGCTCAGAAGGGGGATCCAATAATCGGTAAGTTTTACGAACACATTGAGGACCCTGAGAACTTTCCCCTGACGGATACCGATTACATTGGGAAAGAGGACCTTAGAGTGTTGATGAAATGTCCAAAAATGTTCCGAATCCAAGACGGTTTGTTGGTAAGGAAATCTCAAGCTGGCCATGATCAGTGTGTGGTCCCTACCTCATTCCGAAGCCTGATGTTAAGTCACGCCCATGATGCAGCCACCGCCGGTCATAGGGGGTTTCATACAACACTTGAGATCTTAAAAGAGGTTGCATACTGGCCACACATGGGGCAGGACCTCGACCAATACTTGAATGGGTGTCTTGTGTGTGCACAATTTCAGACAAAATCCCTCAAACACCGTGCGCCTCTCCAAAAGAGGGGGATGACACTGCCATGGTCAGATTTGCAAATCGACTTCAGAGGCCCCGTGATTCGCTCCTCTAGGGGAAATAAGTACATGTTGACGGTCACAAGCTTATTTACTAAATGGGTGGAATGTCTCCCGGCCCCAAACTGCATGGCAGAAACAGCAGCTGCCCTGATTATCAATCACATCATTTCACGTTTTGGACTACCTCAAAGGATTGAGTCTGACAGTGGTAGCCACTTCACCAGTGAAGTAATGACAAAGATGTGGGAGATACTGGGCGTTAAAAGGAAGCTACATATTGCTTACTGGCCAGCCTCTTCTGGTGCAGTGGAGAGATACAACAGAACCATTGTGAGCATATTAAAAAAATGGTGGCAGATTCTGGGCCAAGTTGGGATATCCGATTGCCTCTGGTCCTAATGGCCATCAGATCTACCCCTTCATCTGCAACTAAAATGTCACTGTTTGAGCTGATGACTGGACGCAAGATGGTGCTTCCTCAGCATTTGCTCTACAGGACCCAAGAGCAGACATTGATGAATGCCTCCACAACTCATGAGTATGTGGAGAATTTGAGGAAACACCTCCAATTTGCTTTTGCCTATGCTTAGTGGAATCTAGAAAGATCAGCCAAGAGTATGAAAACGCACTATGATTTGAAAACTACCATGAAAGAATACAATGTGGGAGACCGGGTCTATCTATACAATTTCCAGAGGAACCAGGCCAAACAGCAAAAATGTCTGCCTACATGGAAGGGACCTTTTGAAATTATAGACAAGATCTCCTCAGTCGCCTACAAGATCCGCATCCCCAAAGGTAGTTCGGCGGAAGGAGAAGACAAGTGGGTCCACATCAATCAGCTAAAGTGTTGCCATCCCAGGCACAATCTGCAGCAACTGGAGGAGTCCTCTGCAATACCAGAGGGGGCCGCTCCAGAGTAATTCAGTTCCGACCCTAAAATATCCCACATATAGTCTCTAAAATATTTTGATTCTTGAATGAAAATGTTTCCTAATTATATCTTGTTTTTTTAAAATATGAATGTAAATGTCTATTGATTTATAAAATGTATATGCCGCCCCACTATATCAATAGTGGGGGAGAAATGTCTACGAATAGGTATTGCCGCTTTGCTTTGTCATCCTAGGAGAGATGAAACCATGGAGACTGACCAAGGAGGACGACCCGGGAACCGAGAGCAATGATCCGAGGGGTCCGGGGTACCGCCCAATACTCACATCAGGACCAGCGAGGAGAACCAATTGATCCACCCTGATGGAGGAAGAGATGCTGCACTTTGCCATCTGCGGAATCGGAAAAGATGATGAACTGTGCCATCTGCGGAATCAGAAGAAGATGATGCGGACATACCAGCGCGTGGATCAAAACATCCTTTGCGCCCGACTCCCCCTCGACTCTAAATCAAAGTGCAGTTGGCCGAGGGGGCTTGTTGGGTGTCTTGACCCACGTTCAAGTTATTATGCTGCAAAATGTGGTGCTGTGGGCTTAGAAAATCCAAAATGGCCGAAAAGCCCACATTTGCGCCAGAATCCAGGAAAACCATGGTTTTGCGCACACCAAAATGGTCGCCTGACCTACCACCCACCAGTGCGAGCGTGATGGGCCAGAAGCGCCATAAATGAAACGTGGTGCCAGAGGAAAAACAGCAGTGCCTGTTAGCTCAAAAAAAATGCTTTGAAATCACCTTTGTTTCTCTGAAATGCAAGCTAAAAATGCCTATTTTAAACATTGCAAGATATTCGAAAATCTCACTGAACACCAGCAGACATTTGGCAGAATGTAGTCTTGTGTGCATACAAAATCTGGAAAGATGAAGAGCCTAAAACAATGCTTATAACAAAACTGGCTGAGGTGTGGATGTCAGCAGCTGAAGTGAAATTGGACTTAAAGCCACAAATCAAAATGTTTAAAATATATGAGTGACCTACTTTGTTTGTCACGTAGGTTGCAACTGTTTAAATGTTATAGTTTTGAACTTAGAATCATCGTTCTAGCTGCATGTGTAAAAATTGTAAGTTTGATTTGAATGAAGAAAACTGGGAACAAAAGTGACATTTGGCTGAAGCTTGGCTTGAAGAGATTGAATTCTGCCCGGCACCTACCCCCCGACAGGAGTTGAAACTTAGCCAGCCACTGCATTCCAGGCCTGGCTGCCTTCTGCTGTTCCAACCAAAAGGAGATTACACCTTTCTGATTGACTTAGGGGAGGAGCACCTGGGAGCAGGGAAACAGAACAATGAGCTTTCCCTGGCTCAGGCAAATGTTAAATTAGGGGGGGGGGTCGTAAATGGCTTCCTCTTGGAAGAAACTGGGAGGAGCAGTGCCTCTGTGAGCAACCTGAGTTGGAGGAAGTGGATAAACCAGAAATTCCACCATGTGCTTTGGGAAACCACACCCCTCTGGGCCAGAGCATAATTTTAAAAAGATAGATAATAAATAGTACGGACTTGTCACAATTATATAATTAATATCATTATTCTTGTGATTTTTCTGTGCACATTTTAAAAGAGGTGTTAGGACTCCGTGGTATGTTCTGGGGGGTAGTAGCGGAAAATAAGGTATTACTCCAAATGTCTGTATGTTAAAAATCTGACACTTTATCATCTGATGCCCATATTCCTTGTGCAGGTTTGTGTAAATTCTGGAAAAGTTTAGAGGTTGTGTTCTTGATGAAAAGGGCAGAATTCTGTCATAAGTGGACACAACATCTTACAAAGACAGGGATCGGATGGTTTCGTGCTACAGAAAATATGTTAGCTGGACATATAATATTAGAAAAATGGTACATAGATAAATATGTATTTGGATCAAAAATAGATTTGTGTGCAAATTGACAAGGGGAGTGTTCTTTCTGTATGCCATAAAATTGATGCCTGATTACACTCCATTCCTTCCCCCAATCAAGGGAGAGAGGAGAGCTTGGCCAATGATAAGTTGTGAGGGGCAGACTTAGTTATGCCCATGCACACACCCATTTTCAAAACACATAAAAAGAGACTGCTTTGGACAGGCAACACACTCACTTTCCACTTTCTTGCGAAGCATTTTGCCGGACGACTTCAAAATCCAGAACTCAACTCCAGATAGAACCAGAACCAAGCCAGAACTTAAAGCTGGGGCTAATCCAAAAGCTGAATCCTCTTCAACAGGCCTCCAAATCTTTTGCAACCAAACTCTTCAACAGCCGGGCGAGCTGTTCGATTTTTTGCCAAGAACTTTTGCCAGAACTGGTAGCAGACCCAGAAAGCAGTGATGTATCCAGAGAGACCAGAACCAGAGAGACCAGACCGCTGTGAAGTGCCGCCAGCAGACCCAGACCAGAAGGCTGCGAGCAGAACCAGTACCAGAAGCCGCCGGAGTACAGTCCAAACCTGACCAGACCTTGACGGCCTATTTCAAATTTATAGTGTGAGTACTCAGCTAGAACTGTGCGAGAACCAATCTCTTAGTCTAAAATAATCTGATTCAAAACATTTGAACCTGTCCAGAACTGCATCATAGGAATCGTGCGTTCATTCTCTCATTTCAAAGCTATAAAAGTGTAATTTTGTCATTCTGAAGTTTACTTTAATTTCGAAAAACTACCTTCACAAAATTGTCAGAATCCTTGGAACCGTAGGTGCTAGGAACGATATTTAACTTTCATTTTAAAGCTAAGATTCTAAGCGTTCCAACAACTATAACAAGCCTATAACCGACTTTCTATTCCTTATAGTTATTCCGTAATCGCGCTGGACGCATTCGGAATAATTGCTGCAAATTGAAAAATTAGCTCCTGTCAAAGATAGCCATCTTTTGCTTGAACTGCTACAATTTGTTTTCAACCTGCTAATCCCTCATTGAGCATTGCTAGTGTGACTTGAACTAATCTTAAATAGCTATCACCTACCCTGAACCTCCTACAGGGAATTAAAATAATTTTTAGCATATGTTTCCCTTCTTTGCATACCACATTTAAAAGTACTTTTGCCTGTGTTTAAAACCATCCCTGTTTCTCTAAGTTTGCAAGGGGGAACTGAAATTCGTATTGTATTGTGATTGTATTCCTGAAAACCGTGTGCCTTACTTCCATCTCCTTATATTGCACATGGGTGGGGAGTGAATTGCCTCAAGGGGAAAAGTGAACATATTATCTCTTGTGAAACCCTATCAGTTTATTTCTGTACTGCCTTCTTTCCATCATTGTTTTCCTTGAAACCATAAAAACATTCTCAGTTACCTTTTCCTACCTATACCAATACCTAAGTAATTAAATAAGCGTACAATTGTAATATTATCCATTGTTAATCACTGTCATATTCTTAAGTGTGATATCAAATATTAATTTATTATAAAAGTGTGATATATATATATATATATATATATATATATATATACCTATATATATATATATATTGTTTAATTTTTCCAATAAATATTTTAAATTGCAAAACAAACCTACTTCTTGCTCAGTGAGGTCAGGGGGATTCAAAGAGAGCGGCGTTATATAAGGGTTTATCATCCAGAGTATAAAAATATATAAATTAGGGCTTCCCTTGGGTGTCCCAGATGAGGCACTGACTTAGTGGGATTGCTGAATTGAAGTCACTTAACAGCATTAAATGGGACGGATATGTCTGACTATTTATTATAAGGAATAAATATCATTTACCATATGTAAAATATAATATTGCAAGCCACTTTGAGTCTGTGACCTCATAACAGACCTCAGCCTTCGATCTCATGTCTCTATTTGGTCACAGAACTCCTTGTTGGCTTTGCAATATCAATCAAATAATCCACCAATCCATTTGGGTTAATTTTCAGTGCAGTCAAAAAACCATTTAAAATCACATGACAAGAGACCTACAAATACATGCAGAGGTGACATTTCTAAAAAGCTAAAAAGAAAAGCCAAACATTGCACATACAGTATGTTCAACAAAAGCAAAGCAAGGGATCACGACTGAGTAGTGGTTCAGTGCAATTTGATCAAGAATCAAGAAATACATTTATAGCATACACTAAGAGATAATGTATTCCATATATATTGTCAAATGCCACATGAGTGGGAAAACAAAGAGGCTGACACAAGAAACAGGTGCTTAAACTTTTATTTGCACCAAACCCAAACAATGTTTGGATAACTCATTTTAAAGTCTAGCATTCTGAAAGAAATAGACACTTAGAGGCATTTTTCCCTCTGATGACCCTAGCCCAGGGATGTAATTTCACCAAAATGCCAGGGGTAGCAGCAGTGACATCACACAACCCTTGAAATCTGATGACATCACATGAAGTGATGTCATTTGACCCCACCACCAAGTGACATGACAGGAAGTGATGGCACTCAAACATTCACCCCTTGACAAAACAGTAAGTGGCATCACATAGCATTGTTCCTCAGTACACTAAGAATGTGTGTATAGGCTAATATTACCAAATTACTGTGAATGTAAGTAGACGTCCAACACAATAACCTGGACAATTGTACAAAACTTAGGCTAAACTGTAAACAGACAGACCATCTCAAAGAGGGCTTAACCCAAAAGCCAGACATCCAGTGCATGTCAAGTGTCTAGTGACAGACTGGAAACAGCAACTGACCAACACACGTGCAACCAGAAGACAATCAGAGGCTGTACCACTTCATGCTTTTACACTTGGACAATACGCTTAGGGACTCTCTTGTTACGAGTGCACTTTGAGCTATTGCACAGCAACACACTCCCTCTAGTCACCCACATCCTGTACATCCCAAATCCATTCTCACCACGGGCACCCCACCATCCACTGTGAGACGCTAATTGCCCTCTGTCAACAGCTTTAAATGTCTGGCACCCTTTCCCGCCCTCTGACACCCTACACCTCCAATGCCCGGCTCCAACACCTCATGTTTACGCAGTGCCACCCTCAAGAAACTTAAGTCTCCAATACCCTCATTCAACATCCCAAAGGTGTGAGTCTCAATTACCCTTCTCAAACATCTTGTTCCTAGAAACACTTGCGTACGCAGAGGCGTGTTATAAATGACTTATCATATCATAATTGCATTCAATGCATGTCAATTCTCTTACAACATATAACGTCTCAAACACTCTCTCCCAACATATGTAATTCAATAGTACAACATCTTAAACTCCATTACCAGCCTCCATAACATTAAATAGATTGCAGGGAAGGATGTGTTGTAGGTTACAGTAATTTAAACAACAGCAGCGGCTCCATGACTTCACCCTTACAAAAGACACATTTTATTATTTCTGTTGATCCTTTATATCTTGCTTAATGACAGACTCCTCCACCTTCTAAGCACTGGAATAGAAACTGAACCCATGCTGCACTGCATCATCTTGTTCCCAAAGCAAGTGTGTTGCCCCTGGGCTATCCTTCCAAATATAATATTAATGTTGTCTGCTTAAGGAAGCAACCAATGGTTTACTTCAAAGGTGGAGGGCAACTTCATGTACATTAATTATCTCCCCTTGCATTCTTTGACAGTGTGCCTGTGATGCAGGTGTGGCAGATCTGGGTCAGGTCATACAGTGCCCCAATTGGTGGTAGAAGTCAATGGGTCACACCCACCTCATCACAGGCCCAGTGGTTCACTGTATGTGCAAAGCAAACAACAAGAAACACTGATGAGATGTGTGTTCATTCTGTTCTGTCATTGATTACTGCATGATGCTCTTATCCATTCCCAGCTAGCTAGATCTATCCCCCATGTTGGTACAGTACTGGGTATGAGCTGCACAGACAGCCCCGCCTCGGAATCCAACCATTCAGGAATTCTTCACTAGTTTCCTGACAACCTGTTCGTGATTGTGGCTTCATGGATTTTCCTGGATCCCAGTTATTTCACCAGCTGACTAGATCTAGATTCCCGGTGAAAAAGTCTGTGACACATTTAGCTGCATTTACAACCACCCTTTTCAGGTGCAACGCAGATATTTGCTCTCGGCACTGCCCCTTTGTCCAGTTACCCACTGGACGCAAGGAAGGGTCTAGGGGTAACAGAGGGGGAGCCAAGGGCAGCAAATTCCACCACTGACAATCCCCAAATGATGTCCATGCTTTAGCCCTGTTTCAAATTCACAGAGATTACTGCTTCCTTTGTTTTTCAGGTTGTGAATTCTCAAGGTTCCTGCACACTCGTCCAATACATTTGGGGTTATAGGTTCTACTGATGCAAAGTTCCTAGAGAGGGAACAGTTTTAGGTCATCCTCTTTGAGAATGGAGAATCTCCATAGATGATCACACAGCAGTCTGGGGATGGCATTTGGACTCCCCCCCCAGAGTCCTACTTCAAGGGACACTCCGACATTTACTGTTCCTTCTGTAAGATTCCAGACCTCCAGTGATACTGCACCATCTCATACCTCCTCCACCTCTCAATTCTGCACAACAATGACCTGGTCTGGCAAAAAAAATCCCTTCTCTATCGTGTTGATTGGATAATCTGTTCACCTCCCCAGGTTCATTCAGTTTTTCTCTGCTTCTATCTTTCCTCAGTCATGGAACCGAATTGGTATTGCACTTCTTCTCATCCTCCTTGCTCTCCTTTTAATACTATAAATTATGTATTTCCTCAAACATCCTCTCCCGCTCCAGAGGGTACTAAGTGGTTCTCCAAACTCCTCACTGTCCTCCTTCCAACCTTCAACACTTTTCTCTTTGGTGTTAACTCCTTCTACTCTTCCTCCACCTCCTCCTCCGAGGGTGTTATGGGCTCCTTCTCTAATTTTAACAAACTTCTCCTCTCTCACCTTTAATGCCCTCTTCCAATCTCGAGATCTCTCATTCATTACTCCACAAAAGACCTATCAATGAACAACTTACTCGGATAACAACTGTGTCCAGCTGATTCTGAAATGCCCTACACCAGCAGACCGAAATGACTGCATGTTATGATCTTCCCCTTCCCTTGTGAGGTACTGAGGGGTTTGGACTGTTGGGGGCTGTGTTTCCGTGTCATTTGGTAATGTGTTGGCAGCCAGGTGAACTGCGAGGGGGTTTGCATAAGGATAATGTAGGCCCTGCTGCCATTTTGCCTGTGTATACTTGCAGTCTCCTCCTGCCCCCCTGGAAGGCTTGGTTTCATCCCTGCAGTGGCTCCTCCGTGTGCCTCGTATGAGTATTTATTACAGGTTGGGAAGCTCTTTGAGATGGTTGTGAAGCTGTCAAATGTATTAATAATTCTTTCTTCACAGGATGATTGAAAGTTTGTAACTACCACAAAGTTCACCCATGTTGTAGAATGGGCTGTGTATACATTCTGCTCCTTGTGTACAATGCATTTCAGCAGCAGCTGAAGAAGGAAATGTATGTCCCTGCTGCTAGTACTTTTGATATGTTCCAAATGCTGTTCTTTAAATGGGAAATAACTAATTCATACGATGCATTGTTGGGTATTCCTGTGGAGATGGAATGGCTTTCTAAGCAGGTCAACCTGATGGAACATGATGTCTTCCAAGGACCTTGACTCTGCCCTCTCCTGGCCATTTGTGGGGTTTGTGGGTACAGGTGATTCTGTAACTGCCCCACTGCCTTAGTTCGGGAAGCCGTTTGGGGTAATCTGCAGATCCCGCAAATATCAGTTTTGGCTCCTGCATCCACTGTCTCTGGGGAAGGCACCCCCTTTAACACCATAAGACCAGGCATAGGACGTTGTTACACATGTTCCTCTCTTCCATGGAAACATCCTCCCCTGAACGCTTCAAAGGAATGTCCATTGAAATAATCCTCATGTACTTATTGTCACGATGTCTAATATATCTTGGAAAAGTTGCAGGTGTGCAGTGGCAAGAACCATTGCATAACGCTGGTGCTGATATCTTTGGATAGCATTTCAGTTAGTCGATGGCACATCAAATTGCCAAAAATATCAGCTTGACTATGGCATAAACAGATTGTAATTTTCCAGTGATAAATAGGATTTGTGATGGATTGACAAATGGCAAGGATGCAGAATATATCTTTTGATTGGTATTAATAATAAATTGATGCTCGTAGTCCTATCACAGAAAGTGGGGTCTGCAAACCTAACCCATCTTTCCTCAAACTCCATGTAAAAGCTTAGTGTACTCTGCATGTTTCTCTCTTACCTTTACATGTTTGGGTTTTCATAGTATTTGTATAGTGATATAAACTATGCCTCCTTCCCCATAAGGAGCACCAGGAGGTATGTAGTTTACATGTAGGTTTATTTCTCTTAGTTGGCAAGTAGAGAAAGCACTGGGACGTCCATCCAGCCCAGCACATTAAGTTCAACTGACACCAGTGGAACCCAGCACTCCAAACAACCATCAACACTCCACCAGAATATCAATGACATCACCACACCAACACTCGACACGGAATGCAATTGACATCACCACACCATCATAACACACACATAGCCATAATCCAGCCCAGCACAGATTATGACATATCTCTTTCCCTTACACTAACACATCACAACACCCCTAACACCACCGACCACAACATTGGATGAAACCTCACTCATCAAATATCTCATATCAACTCAGAAAAACTTCCCAACTGAGCCCTTGTGCTACACCACAAATCTAGCCAAAATCTCAATTGAAAACACAAAACAAAACCCACACCCCAGGCCCTACCCAAGCCTGAACACCCACTCAACTATCAACACGCTAAAGCACCATGTAAGTGTCCCGCTTAGAACATAGCAGAACTCTGATCTTACCACAAGACCACTCAAGAACACACTATCCCCATAACCTACCTATGACCAGACAGCACCTAACTGCCCCTTAACAAAAACACAGACATCACCTAACTGCCCCTTAACCAAAACATACACAGCACCTCAGTGCCCCATTGAAACCACCAGACAGCACCTCAATGCCCCCTTAAAGTCACCGTCCAGCTCTAACTGCCCTTAACCAAACTTGATAGCATCTCAAAATAACCAGAGAGCACCTACCTAACAAAACATGACAGCGCCTCGCTACCCCTCACCACAGCATATCAGCAACTTAGATAGCATCTCAAAATGACCATAGAGCACTAACTGCCCCTTAACCAATAACCAAAACATAGAACGCACCTCACTGCCCCTCAACTCAAAACATGAACAGTGCTAAACAACACCCCACTGCTCCTTGAAACCACCATACATCACCTAACTGCCCCTTAACCAAAACATAAACGGCACCAAGCAGCCCCTTAACCAAAATATAAACAGCCTACACTGCCCCACAAATTTGACAAAAAGCACCTCAGTGCCCCTTGGAACCACCAGATAGCACTTCATTACCCCTAAAATATCCAGAAAGCACTAACCACCCCTAACCGGACCCTAGATAGCACCTCACTGCCCTAAATCAACAACAACACCTTACCGCCCTTACGACTGCATCCCCACATAGCACCTCACTACCCCTAAACTAACCAGAAAGCACCCAACTGCCCATTAAGCAAAGCATAAACAGCACTTAACTGCCCCTTATCCACGCCATATAAGCATAACCCCACTGCCCCTTAATCCAGAACATGAGCAACACTCCGAAAGATCCCACAACACCACACTGCCCCTTAACCCCGGGGTAAACAGCACTAACTGCCCTTTAAGACAGCCAGACAACACCAAACTGGCCCCTACCAAAACACAGACATCACCACAATGCCCCTCAAGCACAGCATATAGAAAGCATCAACCACCCCTAACCGGACCCCAGACAGCACCTCACTGCCCTAAATCAACAACAGCACCTTACTGCCCTTACGACTGCATAACCACACAGCCCCTCCTGAAGCAACAAACAGCACCTACTGAAACACACACAGCCCCACACTGCCCTTTAACCCCAGAATAGACAGGACCAACTGCCCCTTAAACAGACCTTAGGAAAAACACAGCATATAGAAATCACTAACCCCCCTAACCGGACCGTAAACAGCACCTAACTGCCCTAAATCAACCACAGCACCTTACTACCCTTATGACTGCAGCACCACAGTGCACCTCCTGAAACAACAAACAGCACCCCTTGAAACAACACACATCCCCACACTGCCCTTCAACCCCAAAGTAGACAGCCCAACTGCCCCTTAACCAAACCTTAGGCAGCACCTCACTGTACCTCCTGGAACACGCAACACCTGACCATCCTTCCTAAAACAACTGGACAGCACCTCACTGCACACTAGATGCCCCTTAACCGCAACATGGAGCATCTCACTCCCCATTAACCACAGCACATAAGCCCCCTAACACAAAAGGGACAGCACTAACAACAGATAACTAGGCAGCAGCACCTCACTAGACCACCCCAAAATAACTCCCTGAAACTAATGCGTGCAACCAAACCTCAGCACCTCACTAAACCTCTAAAATCCCAGGCAGCACCTCACTACCCATACACTGTATCACCTCACTGCATCTCCTGAAACCCATCACCTCACTATCCCATACAACCACAACATGGACAGCACCACTCTGTACCTTAACCCCACAACATAGAATGCACTTTTGCCCCTAAACCCAAAACCAGAGCAACACTAAATAGAAACATTGCTACCCCAACCCTAACATCACTGCCCCCAAAACACTGGGCAGCATCTCACATTACCCTGTACACTTCACTGCCCCATATGAGCACCAGACAACACCCTAAAAATATGACCAGGGGACATGCCCCTACAAACACACATATAACACCACAGAACAACACATAAAGCTCCACAATAACCAATCAACAACGTCAAGTCCCTGCTCCAACCCCAACCTGTCCTCAAAATGCACAGCAATAGCTCCAAGACAAGTACAGGTAGAATGGCGCTAAATGCCCATAGCACCAACTTGACAACAAAATGCAGGACCTGAAAATGACAAGCACCTCACTACCCCCAAAACACCGGCACCATCCACACATAACCAGGGGACATGCCCCCACAACGACAACCAACAGAACACACATGAGACAACATACAAATCCCATGTAAATATATAGACCGTTATTGCACCAAAGTCCCTGCGCTAACCCCAAAATATCCATGAAATGCAAAACATTAAATGCAAAACCGTTGGCGAATATCCTTGGCGCTAAGGTCCCTGCGCCAATCCCAGCATGTCCATGGAGTGAAGGCAAACACATGCAAATATGACACGGCGCTAAAGTCCCTGCGCCACCCCCACACCCCCTATGTCCAATTAAACCATCCTGCAAGGAAAACATTGTAAACCTTAGAAACGTTGCCCATGAACCCACCCACGAGTCCAAAATGCAACCCAGAGGAAAGTCCTAAACATTAGGCCACCACATAAACACAACAGTAGTACACAAATTGACAGGCCTTAAACTGCTAACATTAACCCAAATCCCGACCCATATATTTACTAACCCCGGAGGCCACAACACATAAACAACGGCATTAACAGTAAAGACCGGCCTCACCCAACACCTACCTCTGACTAAACCTCGTATTCACTGCACCCTTCCAGTTGTGTGTGTCCCCATGAATCTGGATCCAACTCTATCCATTGCAGCACATAGATATGGCACCAATATCTGCACTGGACGTAAGATTCCCGACACCAACTCCACATCGGAGCACACGTGAAGTGTCCATCGACGTCCACGCACTGGCTAGATCCATCCTCACAACAATCGGCACGGCCCGAGAACCATTTGCACGCCGTTCCCATCTCTCCATTCCTCTGCCCATTGACTCGATCCTCGCTAGCAGTCCACATGACAAGCCCTTCAGTTGCGCAACATTCTCGCAGCACCCGTCGGACTTCCAAACAAAAAACCTTGGCAGCGTCACGTTCCAGCCCTCCATTCTGGAATGCCGTGGCAGCGTTGCATTCCAGCCCTCCATGCTGGAATGGCGCTGCAGCGGCGCATTTCAGCCCTCCATGCTGGAATGCTGCGACGGCGTCGTGGTCCAGCCCTCCATGCTGGAACATACACCCCCAGCCTGCTGATGTCATCAGTCCGTCCTCCGGCAGTGAGGAGTAAACCTCGACATCCGTTGCTACCACAGATACCGTGTCAATGGCACCAAGTACCCCAGAAATGCAGTAGGAGCGGCCAGAACATAGACAGCGCCGACATACACACCGGCCCGTTCCTTGCTGGCTCAAGTCAAATGTCAATCCTGCACACCAAGAGCGGCCCCCTAGGCTTTCCGACAGCCCAAGGGATTCTGATGTCTTCCCTCTCCTGCTCCGGACTGCCAAACCTCCACAACGGCAACCTCTGCTCACGCGACCACCTCTGTCCGTTTGGGCCCCTTGGCTGACAGCCGTCCCGTTTGCTCAGAGGATGGCTGTACACAGCAGCATCTAACCTCTGGACCACACGACAACGTGCCCCCTTCCAAACACCTCAGGGCCACCTGTTGACCACCTCTGCTGTTCTTGCAACAGCCCAACTTGCAGGATATTCACAGGATCACCGACCTGGACCCTGGGTTGAACCTCCACTGCACCACCCGGCCCGCAGCTTCTTGCAATTGGATGGATGTCTCCTTGGAAGGCAGCACTTCTCGCCAGCTGCCCTTTCGCAGCATCACCAGAACCATCCTCGTCGCCAGTGATATAAACTATGCCTCCTTCCCCATAAGGAACACCAGAAGGTAGTAGTTTACATGTAGGTTTATTTCTCTTAGTTGGCAAGTAGAGAAAGCACTGGGACGTCCATCCAGCCCAGCACATTAAGTTCAACTAACACCAGTGGAACCCAGCACTCCAAACAACCATCAACACTCCACCAGAATATCAATGATATCACCACAACAACACTCCGCATGGAATGTAATTGTCATCACCACTCCATCATAACACACACATAGCCATAATCCAGCCCAGCACAGATTATGACATATAGTTATTTTTGCATTGGTGTGTGTAATACATGGATCAAATTCACAAAAATAAAGAAGTGCGCAAAACGAAGATGTGCCAAAAATGCACCAGAAACAGATGCACCACAGATTGAGAAAAGCATTTATATACTCCAAATTAAGAATGCAACAATGGAGTGACCGCTGAAAGTGAGCAAAGGTGCACAGGGATCGTGATTCATAACAGCAGACCACAGAATGTGCTGCAAAATATCCCCTACAGCAGTTGTTCTTTCAAAAATGGAACACAATGTCCACAAAATTATGCAACTTACCTGTCCAACCGAAGAATCACACAGGTCACACCAATCACAACCAGAAGCACAGTATAAAGGCCCAGCAAAGCAAGGCCGATAGATGTTCCCAAAATGTAAAATCCAGTAGATATCCTGGTGCTCTGCCAACTGATTAGGATAAGGAGATGGAGAAGGAGAAGGAGAAGGAGAAGGAGAAGGAGAAGGAGAAGGAGAAGGAGAAGAAGGAGAAGGAGAAGGAGAAGGGAAATGATCTACAGGATAAGGAGAAGTCTATGCCAGGTGGCTGATGATGAGTTCACCCAGAAGTACCACTTTCCACTGAATCTCAGCCTAGGGATGGTGAGGCAGTAGGAGGGGACCCTTACCACACCCGCAATGCAATGCAATACGTCCACTTGTGAAGGTGCTATTAGAAATATCTGTGATATCATATCATATTAGCCTTGCCTTTCCTTGCCACAGGCTCTGTCCAGGGGAGCAGTGACATCACCTCTGGGATCCCCCAGTCCTAAAATCAATACACCAAGTCCTGCAGGGGATCCTCGCATGAGCCAGACTATACATCATAATGCCCCATGATGCTCGCTCAGGCTGTTATTGTGAGGAATGTCTATGACATAGTGGGTCTCGAGGGTGCATGGAGATATTGACTGTACACCCATTGCCCTCATGCCATTGGCAGATACAGATCACTTATACAGGAATCAGCAAAACTGGCATTCCATTAATGTACAGATAGATGGTGAAAACATCATCATGAATGTGAATGCCAGCTACCTTGGGTCTACCCATGACAGCTATATCTATCGTCACTCCTCCATTGCATGTCAATCTGAGGCTGGAGAGTGTTGAGATACTTGGTTGCTGGGTAAATTAACAAGCAGCACATGTGATACATATCCAATCACGACATGCATCAGTAAACCACATGATGCCCCTTCAATCTACAAGTGACAGTGGCTATCATCTGAGTCTACACATGCTGACTCACTACAGAAACCTTGCGGCTAGAGACAATGCAGCAACACATCCACCCGGATTACAATTGAGTGCACCTTCGGGATTCTCAAGTCCATTCAGAGGGTGTGCTGCTGTATGACCAACTGACTGTGTGCAACATCATAGTTGTCTGTGCCATACTGCATAAGATTGCCCCTTGACATCACCTGCAAATAGAGATATGTCCAGGTCTGAGATCTAAACAGCCTGCCCCACATGATGCATTCATTAAGCAGAGGGAAATGGCAGCTGCCATACGGGATGGCATAGGTGCACGATACTTCAACTGAGGTGCACTGTGTGGCAGATAGGGCCATGAACTGGGATACCTGTGATTGGATGATGACTGGCTTACCTGGCCATACGTCAGTGATTCTTACTGGCATGCAGGTGGCCTCACAGGCATGCCGCCCATACAGCATATACATCCCCATCCCTATTGTGTTTCTGGAGAACAGTTGCACTAACGGATGCCCTAAGCAGTATATTCACTGTACACATGTATGAATGCCTCCACTGCCATGTGAAGGCGGCATAACCAATCTATTGCCATAACAGAATGGGTCATGGAAGAGACAGACAGCATTTATGCTTGGAACAACATGTGTATGTCTTAACAGCAGACATTGGATTGCAACAACACACATGGCCAGATAAAGAAAGCAAATGACCAGTATGATAACATCATGAACATGAAAGAGAATCATTGTGCACATTAACTTTGAAAAGCACGTATTTGTGTCTATGGAGCTTTCAAAGCTTCACCTTTTGCCAATTGAGCAGATGGCATGCTGGTCTGGAAATGTAGCATCACTGGGGAGAGACTGGTCATCTGAAGTCAAACTTGGAGTGAAACTCTGATTTGTCCCAGTGACCATCACAGCCACACATTCCTGTGAGACCTGTGGCTACTATATTTGCAATGCATTTAACATGTTGGCACATCTGGAGGCATACCTGTCTCTGTGCCAAGCACTGCATGCTACTTTGCATTCCTACAAATTCACCCCGGGTTTCCCTCAGCTCCCCTAGCTTTCCGTCAACTCCTCCTGCCTACCCCCGCATTCCCCTGGGTTTGACAGGAATCCCGTCTGCATGGCCTGCCTGCCACCCTCAATGACCCGGGACACACCATGGAGGCCCTCACCCAGAGTGCTCCTGATGGAAATGGTGGAAGTGAGATGAGTGCACAGTAACTTGGTGTTGACTGATATCTTTCTCACAGGTGGTGTTTTGGGTATGCACATGGCCTGTAGATGCTCATTAGTCATCTGGTTGTTGACAATTGCTGTGTCTGATCGGCTGGTGTTTGTAGATGGGGTAATGCTCACCTCTTCCACTGGTGGCAGTCTTGGGGAAGCTATTTCAGCCAGCATAGTTCTACACTTGCACACCACCCCAGGTCTTTATAGGTGACTCTACCAGCAGCATTGTCTCATCATCCCCTTCTAGGAGTGGCATGCCTGGGTCCAGGTCACTGTCTGCCCACTCCCCAAAGCATTGATGCATAAAATGAGAATGTATACAAATTATGCAATCACACTATTCATGCATATGTGTCATTGGATTGAGGGGAACACTGCATGCCTACATCACTGGGCATTCTTCTTTCATACATCATGTACTATCGACGCCCTATCACACATTGCTTAGATATGCACTATTGGGATTTTTGTCAATGTGGCATGTGATGTGTCTGGGATGACACATGGTTGCTGTGATGGACATGTGTACATGTCTTTGAGGATGGCTATGTATATCATACTTTGGGGAGGTAGGCCCAACACATGCAGCGACTGGGGATTATTATGCCATGCCAAATGCAAGCCTGCCCAGAGTAAATTCCACACCCTGTGCACCTTCCCTTTAGAGGGGGGCATATATGCACACATGACACGTATGGCAGCGCCCTAATGTTGTGTTTCCCACCTGAGGGTTGAGTAGCAATATCTGGTCCACTGATGCTGTCCACCGCTATGGTCTCCAGTGTGCCTGCTGCTTGCTCCACTAGATGTGTGAGGGTGATGCTGCTTGATGGCCTTCCACCAGTGGCACAGGAATGGGCGCGAGGGTCTGCCTCATTTTCATTTTTTCACCTCCTCATGCCATCCCACTGGGGCGTGCGTATTGCTACTCCAAGGGCACCCACATTGTGTGCAAGCTCTACCCACCGGGCATTTTCCAGAACGAGTCTGGGTCTCTGGCCTCGCTGACTGCAGAGTTTGACTTCATGGTCTGCCATGTAATTTCCATCACATCCAGCTCTTCCTGGCTGAGGTTCCTGGCACGATGGTCCTTCTCAAGAGCCTTCCTTCGTCTTTTGTGTTGGATGCAATTTCCAGACACTGGATGATTGTGGATTGATTTTTAGGCCTTCACAATTTCCCTCTGCTGTTTTGAGGCAGCTTCCTGTTTTTTGAGTTATTGTTGTTGTTAGTTGTACTATTATTTGATGCATATAATGTGATGCCCCATTATTCACGTATCTGACGCAATACACACTTTTATGTCACATCTGACGCAAAGCACCACTTTTATGTAAACTTTTACGATGTGCCTACATTTGCTCCACTTTTGTGCCATTAATTGCTCTACTATTTGCGCACCCCTGCGCCAAGCACATTGTTTGGTCTTTTTTGTATGAAGCTGTACAGCGTAGTGTGTTGCGCAATGGTGCAGGCTCATCTTTGCACCATTGCACATCTCATTGCAATGTGCATGTTTTTTGGGAATCTGGCACTATATACAGTGGTAGAAGTGTACTGAAAAAAGTAGTGGAACTGTGGTCTTGGCTGGGGAGGTGGTAGACAGAATCATAATGCAACATGTGACAAGGTGTCGCAGCCGGAGCATTGAAATAGTCTAATTGAGTAGTAACTACAGCTCTAATTACAACTTTTCAGTTAAACAAGGACATGCATCGACACTCTTCTATACAGAATAGTGAATATGGCCGTAAAAAGTAGACCAATGTTAAACAGAAAAAAAGTAGTGGAACACTGCTCCCGACCGTTCCCACTCACTTCGAACAGTCCCTACATATTTCTATAGAGCATTGTACTTTGCTGTTTAGGTTGCTACTGGATCACACTCACAACCCTTCTGAGAGTATAACTTTCCCTCCGCCAATGTCACTGATGGTTTGTAGACTTTTGTTGGCTGAGTAAGTGGTTCCATCCTTACACTCCAGCAGAGCAGAAGTCATTTTGACACAGGATTGGTTTTTCTGCTTTTGCGAGACAAATGCTGCGAAACCAGTGCTGTGATTTGCTAAATGTCCTCTCAATACGATCAGTCCACTGGAAACCAGCATGTGACGATTCTTTCAGCTGCTCCATGAAGATCCTGGCATTGGTGGAGAATTTGGGACTACATCTCAGAGAATATCCAACCAATCCCAGGAAGACCCACAACAGTTTGTTGGTTTGAGAATGGAGATATTTTGGATACTGCTGGTTTAGTTAGCTAGACATTGTACCACCCTATTTCCATTCCAAACCAGAGGTAGCAAACTGAAGGTAATGCCAATTGATTTGTGGTAAAGTGTGTCTTTTGTGAGGTTTTGGCTACAACATAAATGTTTGTCATGTGCCCTTCCCAGTTCTTACCAACTATGTCATCCAAATAGGAATTGTCAAAGCTCTGATAGGGTTGCATAATAATGTCTATCACTCCACAGAACATGTCTGGTGCCCCATTTAGGTCAAAGTGTAGTGTTATAAAATCTCAAACATGCGATTCCAAGATGGGCGCCTGCTGAAGCGGACGCATGTCCCCTGTGCTCCGCACCAGCAAGAGACAAAAGGCGTATATAGCAACAATAGGCAATTTTATCATAGTTTGCTGCGGTCCCAGATGACCCACTGAGCGTGGGGAGAAGAGAAATCTCCTTCTCCCGACCTCAGGCACCTCGGCAGCCTGCGGGAGAAAAGCGGTCGGTGAAAGGGCCGGCAGGAAACTCGCCGGGACCGCCCCACACCACGCATCCCCATATTTGTGGAAGCGAGAGACTGCCCAACAACATAAGTGGCGCGGGCAGTTGAAGGCAGCCGGTGGATCCCTACGGCAACAACAAGCAGAACTCCCTGCCAGCTCCTTGAGGCTGGACCAGGTGGCCTGAAAAGTGGGGCAGACAGGTTGATCGGCCTCACGACTGAACCAGTCAGGGGAAGAGGAGCCGTAAACCCGGTGTGCAACTTGGAAGGCCCGGCGAGCCGCACACTGAAGACAGCGGTAAACGGATAGGGCAGGTGGTGGGCCAGACAGAGAACTGTTGGCGATGGTGCCCTGACCGCGGTGGGGTGCAGGAAACAGCTGGGTGAAAACCCTGCTACAGGACCCACTGCCTTGCCGACCCTAAGGGTGAGTGATCGGTGGTGGACGCGGCAGGAGAGCCCCTATCCCTGCCGGGCTGCACAATGAAGGAGCGGAGAGCCCCGGAGGAGGCAAAGAGGAGCAGATGGGCCTAAGACCGACTCCCTGCCCTCCTCATTGAAACACCCTGCAACCGCCCCGGGGTGCATCGCAGCTAGTAATACGGAGCATCTGCAGAATCCCAATGGGGAGCCAGCAGACCAGTAGCAAGTAAAGCAGCGGCCACCGGACGAACAGAGAAGAAACAAAAGAGTTCACCAGGCTGCGAAGAAAGGTAGGCGGCCCACAGCACACAAAACAGGCCGGGGAAGGTGGCTCTCTGCCCCTCTGCAGACGCATCCCATTGCTGGGGAGCAGACAGTAGGGGTGAAGCGAACAGCGGCCCGTGGCCCCCAACCTTCCCTGGAAGATAAGAGAGAGCCCATCCACTTATACAGCAATATAATGAACACAAGCTAGTGACTCACTAACGACCTCATCACCACCCTTAATCTCGACCTATTAGCCATCTCTGAAAAATGGCGACATGAAGCATCAGGCCCTTCCCTCTCCCTTGCACTCCCTCAAAGATACACTATCTTAAGACAGGAGCCTTAAACCTCATCTAAAGGTGGAGGAATAGCCCTCATCTTTAAAGATTCCCTTTCCATTAGACTCTGCAACCAACAGTGGGAAAACAACACTGATCTCCTCACTGCCAAACTGTACCTCTCCCCTAACTGCACCATAAACCTCCTAATAACTTACAAGCCACCTGTCTCACCACCAGACTACCAAAAACACCTCCTCCAAACCATAGGGAACCACCTAAAAAGCTCAACCAAAACTATCCTACTACGTGACCTCAATCTAGCCCTACATGTCCCAAGGACAAAGCAGCTGTCTCCCTAGCCAAAGAACTCACAAACATTGAATTTGATCTTAAAATCAATGTCCCCACCCACTGCAAAGGTTGATCTATTGACTGGATAGCGGATCACAACTGCTCCTCGTCCATCATTAACATCTGAACCCTCCCGTGGACAGACCACCACCTCATCCAATTTACTATTGCCACTCTCCCCACACGCAAGATACTATCATATGCACCTCAATCTAAAGTCAGAAGCTCTAAGAAGCTAACTAAAACCAACCTCGCACCGCTTCTCGACATCCTTGAACTCAAACCCCTTTTAACAAATACCCCATCTCACTGGCCAAGGCGGTGTTCAGTCATTTGGTCGACAGACAAATGGTCGACGCAATTAGGTCGAAAGACAAATGGTCAATTTGTTTTTTTAATTTATATATTTATTTTTCAGGTTTTCGTTTAGGAAAGAAAATGTGATAATACAACAAAAAAAAAATTCGACCATTTGTCTTTCGACCAAATTGCGTCGACCATTTGTCCTGTCGACCATTTATTTTCGACCAAATGACCTGTAACCGGCCAAGGCCTATGCACAAGTGCTCACCCAAGCGATAGACTCCATAGCTCCCTTGGAAGAGAAAAAAAGAGAAAAAATCCATACGCTCTAATTCCTCGTTTACGGAAGAGTTAGCTACCCCACGTACCAACAAATGCCGAGTGCTAGCCAATTGGCAATCTTCGCCTAACCATTCCAAATTTAAAATGATCTCATCCACATATAAAAAGTCCATATTCTTAGCCAAATCTGAATCCTTCAACCACAGAATCATCAATGCCAAATCAAAAACCAAGGAACTCTTCACTATCTTCAAGGATCTCACCACCCCAGCTACTGCCCCAGATGAAATAACAAAAGACAAAGCTTGGTGCTCCAGCATCTAGGATGCTCTTATCAACAAAGTCAAAATGCTCCAAGACAAAATAATAACTCAGTGCAATGCCCTTCCCAACTAATACTCTCCACACCTGCCCTCCCCACCCAAACTCCTCTTTCAAAGTCTGCTCTTCATTTTCAGAGACGTCACAGAAACGGAAGATGCCGACCTCCTCAAACACATCAAACCCCCCACCTGCCCCAATAACTACCGCCTCATCACCACCATCCCCTTCCTCCACAAAATCCTGGACAATGCCGCCCACATCCAAATACAACAATATCTGGAATGCAATGCCATCCTCGGTAGAAGACAATCTGGTTACCGCAAAGGCCACGGCACAGAAACTGCTCTTGTAGAGCTTAAGAACCAAATAACCAAAATAATGGACAATGGTAAACCTGCCCTCCTGCTTCTTCTTGATCTCTCTGCGGTGTTTCATCTTGTAGACCATGAAATCCTCCACTTCCCACCGGTCCACTGCAGCCCATTTCTCCGACAAAGCCTCCACATGGATAACCTCTTTCCTAGAAGGAAGGGCTATGAATCTCTACTCTGACTAAATGGTAAACCTGCCCTCCTGCTTCTTCTTGATCTCTCTGCGGTGTTTCATCTTGTAGACCATGAAATCCTCCACTTCCCACCGGTCCACTGCAGCCCATTTCTCCAACAAAGCCTCCACATGGATAACCTCTTTCCTAGAAGGAAGGGCTATGAATCTCTACTCTGACTACTCCCATGCTGCCCTTACAACTATCAACTATGGAGTCCCCCAAGGTTCATGTACAGCACCCACCCTTTATAATCTGTTCACTAAAGCTCTTTTTGACCTATTGAATGCGCTTGGCATAGCGTATAAATACTATGCCGACAACACCCAAGTTCTCCTCCCTCTCACTGGAGGATACAACCATGACGCAGCAGCATTCCTCCAGATTTACGCCACCATCCAAACCTGTATGGCAAACAACGGTCTCTTCTGAAATGGGAATAAAACAGGGCTCATCATCCTGGGCCCCAAGGAAACTCTCTCCAAACTCAACACTAAATACACTCACTTCACCATCGAACATGCTAACATTCCATTCTCAACATCGGTAAAGACCCTTGGAGTCTACTTAGATTCCACACTATTACAAAACAGGTTAGCGCCATCTCCTCCACCTCCGCTCATACCACCAAACTTATAACCGTCATAAAACCATTCCTAACCACTCAAAACTGCCTATCCATTGCCAGAGCTCCAATAGGAGCCAGACTCGACTACTGCAACGCTCTCCTGGCAGGCACCCCCACTAAAAACATCAACAGGCCCCAAACAATACAAAATAACACACTCTGTGCAGCCCTACACATCCCAAAAAGGGACCACAATCCACAGATCAGACACGATGCCCACTGCTCCCTGTTAAGGAAAGGATCAACTTCAAAATACTCAGCCTTACGCACAAATGCATCAACCTATCCGCCCCATCCTACCTATTAGAAACCATTTCCGAAAACACCTCGGACCGCCCCACTAGAATCCACCTTGCCAACCAACTCTGTGTACCTTGCATAAAGAGAGTGGAATGCTCTACCAAATATTCTTAGAGCAGAACCCTCTCTGCTCACCTTTCGCAAAATCTCTCAAAATCACATTATTATTTTAACCTTCACACTTCTTCACTTAGCCTTTCAAATATCCCTACTTTACTTAACACTGTCCAGGCACTATGTAACTCTAATGTTCTGTAAAATTTTAAAATATGTTACCTTAAGATGAATCTGTAACGTAACTGTTTAATGTATCCACCCTGCATTCCCTTGTAACCAGCAATGATGTCTGTAATAGCGCCACGATGCTCCCAGGCTGATGTGTGCTTTAAAAAACAAACAAATAAATAAATTAAATAAATAAATAGCGCCTGATCCCCCCACCTTGCACGTAGCACTGCAGGCCAAAGGAGGACATACAAGAATGCTCTGAACCGCCCAGATCAGCCTGTAAACAGCGGGCAGAATCACCAGTCCTATGATACCCACCCGGATCTCATGCAAACATAAGCTCACGAGCACCTCCTTGGTCTAGAGGCCCCGGCGTGCATACGCCCTGGGGGGATCCCAACTAGAGGCCCAGAGTGTTGCTCTACCCACCATAGCTGGTCCAATTGCAACTGCTGCTGGGTACAAAGGTTAAAGCACCTGCAGACAGACAGTCTCCCTCCAGACCACCAGCCTACAGGTACACACAACTGAAGACTCATCAGCTGCAAACCCCCAGGAGGGGGCCGACTGAGCAGAGGTAACGGGTGGACAGCCTAGACGCCAGGTGCCAGGATGAAAAGTGTGCCCCCAAGAGCGAAAGAATCCCCAAAAAACAGGAGAACCAGCTAGCCAAGTGCTGGGAACAACCACAGCCACAGGAGTCAATTCCACCATTGTAACCGCAAGAGCTAACAGAAACAACCCCAGCAACAACACGAGGTATGATGGACCCCGAAAAGGAGGAATTATCTAACTGCCTTAAGGGCATGGAGACAAGGATGACAAACACATTCCAGGCCCAAATCGGTCAGCTGAGGGAAGATCTAAAGGCATCATTACAAGAGGGCCGCAAAGAAGTAACTAAACAGACCAGCCTATTATTGGACCAAATAGCTGTTGCCACGAACAACCTCGAATTGCAGGTGGGACCTTGAAAATCTGTAGCGAAGGTCCAGCATCAGGGTAAAGGGCCTGCCTGAGTCGATCCCGGATGGAGATCTTCGAGACAAACTTCAACAAACCTTCAGCAACATGCTACAGGACGTCATGCCTCAAACAATCGGGTTTGATAGGATACACCGCATAGGTCCCAGAAGAAATGACCCGGGCACTCGCCCCAGAGACATGCTGGTGGCTCTCACTTCCTATGCCACGAAAGAAAGCATACTAAATGCGGGCAGGTCCACCACCGACCTGACGATCAACGTTAATTTGATTCAACTATTTCAGGATCTGGCGCTCTGAAACCCTCCACAAGCGGAGGCTCATGCGTCCTGTGATGAAGGCCCTACAAGAAAAACATGTATCTTAGAGATTGTCATACCCCTTTGGCCTACTGTTTAGCTGGGAAGGTAAATAGAGGAAAATCAACACCTGCGAGGAGGCCCTTCCTTGTTGAATTTGGAAGAGGAGTAGAACTGCACGAAGAGGCGGGCCCAGGAGAGAACCAAAACCACTGGTCCTACAAAACTGCCAGACACACCAAGAAGATCAGCAACGGTAGATCAACTCCCCTTATACAACCCCTAATTAGAAGTGTAAAGACACAACTTGTAATGAACATACAACCCTAAAGGTGCGCCTGTGCAGAGACAGGTGAAGCCAACCCTTGGAATCTAATCTGAGTCTCAGAACTTCCAGGCTACTCGAAACTTGTGAATCGATCAGTGATCCAACACCCCAGGTTGTTAGAGGGGGGATTCCTGGAAATCCTGCTCACGTAGATCACAAGGTGGGGGCTTGGAGGGATGGGGTACGGGGGTAGGAGGCGGGTGGGAGACGTAGGAAGCGGGGAAAGGATCTATGGTTCTACATACAAAAGGTCATTTTGGGGTATGGGGCGGTGAGTATTGGGTAAGAGACGGAATCAACGGGGCATCTCACGAGACAGCCAGAACAACGGGTAGCATCCCCTCACTCAGGAATGACTGAGTCGAACGTGCTTTCCCTGAACACTCAGGGGCTGAACTCGCCAATAAAATGCCGGGCTATTCTCGAAAGGCGTAGAACCATGCAGGTATCGATACAGATCTTAAAGGAGACACATCTCCTCTCTTCCCTGAAGACGAGAAGAGGATGACCCACCGCACCTTCCCACAGCAATATTATGCATCTAGTGGAGGGAAAATGAGGGGCATTGCCACTCTGATAGGGCGGACATTGGACTTCAAAAAATGACAACTCCGTAAGGACAGTGAGGGGAGGTCCCTTGGGCTCAGAGGGTTGATAAAAGGCAGCACATACACAATCCTAGCCCTATATGCCACCAACGAATGGCAGAACATGTTCATAATGGGCTTACTGGGTAAACTCGGCAGCTGGTGCAAGGGCCAACTGATTATGGGTGGGGACTTTAATTGTGTTCTGGACCCTCTACTGGATAAAACTCTCCCTCCCACATTAGCAGACCAGAATATATCAATAGGCAGGCATTGGGTCGCTACTTCAGGGAACTGGCGGTCATAGAAACCTGGTGGGTTTTCCAAGTGGAAAATAGAGAATATACGCAATATTCAGCCATCCACCTTGGCTACTCCAGAATAGACATGATCCTGATCTCCGCCAGCCCAGTCCCCCAAATAACAAAGGTGGAAATAGGGGTAATATATCTCCCGGACCATGCGCCGGTACTAGTGGGGTGAAATGGGGGGAAACAGGATGTAAGCAAAAGCCGCCCTGGAGACTAAATGATATACTCCTGAAGGATATAGCACTGAGAGCCCACATGGAGAGCTCCATCAATAATTTCTTCAAGGAAAATGACATTGGTGAAACGGGCTGGGGGATGATTTGGGATACCGGGAAGCCGGTGAACAGGGGTGAGTTTATTTCGCAGTTGGCAGCATACTACAGGGAAAGGGACCTGGTAACACATCAGCTGGAAAAGAAGGTGAAGGAAGCGGAAGCCCAACACAAATCCTGACAATCCAGAAAGTCCTTCCAAGAGCTCAGGAAGATCAGAGCCCAACTCGAGAACCACACAGCAGATCGGGTTGCTCAGTCACTGTTAAATACAAAACAGACCTACTACATACATGGTGGCAAGGCATATAGATTTCTGGTTGCAAAAGTGAGAAAACGGAAGACCCAAAACTATATAGCACTACTGTGCGACAAGCATGGGAAACCACACACAGCAGAACATGGAAAAATTGAAATAATGATGCACTTCCACGAAGAAATCCTTCACAGTGAGAACCTTGAACCTTCTCAGACTTCTTCAAATCTTCCAACACATCTCAATGTATCCTTCCCTCCATGAGTTTGAATACATTGTAGAGGACTGGGGTGTGACCCGGGCTATAATCAAGATACATGGTAGCAGCTCATCCCAGTTTTTTGTTTCTTCCACGACCAACTCTACCACTCAACCAGTCTGGCGGTTTTGGATTGATAGATGGATGTGCGCACAGTGTCAATAATGTCTGCCATGATATGGGACATGAAGGGAAATTCGGGATCTGTAAGGACGTATTTTGCAATGAGGTACTGCTCTTGGCCATGTCAGATATCCTGGGGAGGTCTTCACGATCTTCAGTAAGACCAAGATCTACTGATTGCCTTCCCAATAGGGTCTCTGGGATCCCATGGTCTCCATCCTGAAAAAGTGTGTCCTACAATACAGTCATGGCTGCTAATATATCACATGTCAGAAAACCTGTGGGGACTGTTGTTGATTGTATTCTTCGATCGTTTGATATTGTGAATTAGAGTTGTCTATGGCAAAGGTTATCAGGTTGAGGGCTTCATATTAGATGCTTAATATGTCATCTCCCTTTCCCCAGTTACCTAACTGAAAATATGATCGTGCATAGCTGGGTGATACACTCCACCAATACCAAGTTTAAAACAAGGCTGCATTTTGGCACTACTGATAAGCTTTACTTGGCAGACCTGCACACATATTTCCACATGGTGTGCCACTGTAACCTGGCTCTCGCTATATTGACAACTCACATATGCTGACAATATGGTGATCATCGTTCAAACCAGAAAAGCCTATCAACACCATGGGCATATTGTGAGATTAATGATGTTTTGATTAATCATTACAAAGAAACCAAATGCTAATGGGAAAGTAAACGCAGTTCTGACAGGTGGAGTGAGACTGCAATACTGGAAGCCATCAATGTTGTATTGTTACTTAGAGCTTGACCTTAGTCATATTGTGGACAGGGTACGTCCCGTATAGATGTTCAAAAGATGAGGCGTTAATTGGCTCAGTAGATAAAACATGACACATGGATGGATTACAAACTTACCCTATGGCTCTATACAGGGCAGAATATTAGAGATGACCGAAAAAAACTCTATTCAAAGTTTAGAAGGTGAGGCCTGGGCAAACAAGAGTGAACTTAAAAATGCTATCCTCTATTGGAACTAGTACAATCAATAATCATAATAATAATAATAATAATAATAATAATAATAATAATTGTATACAGCACTGCATACATCATTCATTCAAGTGCTACACTAGCACGTGTCATTATTACCCATTGTAATAGGTCTGCTTTTATCAATGGCTGCTCATCCTTGCCAGGATATGAACCTGTCTCCTGCAACTGAAAACACATGTGCAGCAGCAACTTGATGAGGTGCCTTGGCGGTACTCATCGTGATTGAGGCTAAAGCCATGGAGGCGCAAATAAGATAACACTCACTGTGATCCAGGCCAAGGACATGGCTCTGTTAGATGCAGCTTTTAAAGATATAAACCATAACTTACTGGCGAGTCAGGAAAGCTTTATGGCAATGAGGATACGAGATGCCAAAGACTTTGGGATCTGAAAAGAAGCGTGTGATGCTAATCTGGTGATGAAAACGTTTGAGAACATACTAAAGCATAACACAAGGCCAAGATAGATTTGATCTCTTTTATTGGACTAACTGAATAATAATATGCTAAGTTTGTTGAGTTTTCAGAATCCCATAAAATTCTACTTTAATGTTGGGAAACAGAATAAAACATCCCTTTTAACTCTTTCTTGCAAAGGCCCTGGAGGGCCACAATCAGTGACTGCAGTGTCTGTGATATACACAGGTGACTTCTGAGTTGACGAAGCTGAGGAGGCTGATTACAATCAGTGAAATGAATGATTATACATGAATGACATTCTCCGTGAGTTATAGAATCCCAGCTCATGCTTTGAGAGGATGCCGATTGCTTAGTTATTACAATTCATTACACACGCACGTCATTATTTTGGGAGTTTTAGCAGCACCTGCACAGTATGAGTGGTACGTTATGCACCAAAGTGCCTTGGGTAGCAGATGTCACGTGACCATCGACCCTGATGACATTACACTAATTAATATAATATTAGACATATTAATAGATTCATGTTTCAATGTTGGTCTTAAATGTGAATACGTGTATACAAGTTTCTGTTAATTTATTGATTCAATATGTATAAGGGAAATAGTTCTTTTTTCAAATAGTTGGTACATTATATATGTTTAAAAAATCAAATAAAAATATTAAATCAGTTGTGGGGGAAAAAACACATTTTGTTTATGGTGTGCACAGTAACACAATGCTGCGGAATCAGACAAAGGCTATTTAGTTACCAACCGTGTATTAACCGGGCACCTCCTTGACATGTCTGGGGCAACCCCATGTGAGGTATTTTAAGCCCGGAGGCTATGCATTCTCATGCTTGTGCAGCCTCGTGGGGCAGTGTCAACTATCATGTACCTCATACACATGTGATGCTTTCATTGGTTGTTATGCTATAGTGTATGTGGCATTTGAATAACTGTCACACAAATCATTTCAAAAGGAGGTACTGCCTGTGAAACACGGACTGCTCACTATTCATCCAGCTGTCCTCAGATCAGGACTTGTCTGTGTGACCCTTCAGTGTGTGGTGCCTTATATTAAAAAATGAATTAAACATAAATAAATGACTCAACAGGTTCCAAACCCAGCAAATATGTTATGGCTTGAGTATGGCACGTATGGGTAGGGGATTTCACATTAGCATGCTAGCGGCTGTATGCACTGGAGATCTCTGAATTACGTGTGGTACAGTGCAGTCACCAGTCACCAAAAAAAGATCTGGTTGAGTATCGGCACGGGTCAGTCTGGTTTGCACTGTGTGGTTCTGCGTGCACAAGTATTACACTCTGTTGAGGTGACGGTGGAATAGATTCAATCAGTTTAAACTGGGGCAGTATAGGAAGAGGTGCAGACTGCATCATTCCAAATGCACGGAGAAGCAACACACAATTAACAGGAGAAACATGATGCAAATTGCTTTCCCCCAGTGATCGAAGTGAGCAGGAACCGTCGGGAACGCTGTTCAATTACTTATTTTTTTTTGTTAACCATTTATCTACTTTTTACCATATTCGCCATTCTATACAGAAGATTTGTCCATTCATGTCCCTGCGCAAGTGTAACATTCTAATAGGATCCTTAGTTACTAGTCACTTAGACTATTGCACTGCCCTGGCTGCAACCCCTGGTCACATGTTGCACTTGGCTTCCACATACCCTCTTGACTGCTGAGACCACAGTTCAGGGATGTAATTTCACCTAAATGCCAGGGGTAGTGGAAGTGACATCACATGACCCTTGACCTCTAATGACATCACAGGAAGTGATGTTAGTTGAGCCCACCCAAAGTGACTTCACAGGACGTGATGGAATAAGAACGTTTACCTCTTTACAAAACAGAAAGTGGTCACACATATCATTGTTTCTAAGTACACTATGAAAAATATGGTTAGACTATCACTGTAAGGTGATATACATTTAATAAAGAATTGATCACCATATGTATCAACAGAAAAAAACCTGCTATAATTGCAAATTTCGAAAACAAAATACATAGTCCGAAATGGATGCTTATTCGACTCTAAATGTTTTTTGGAGCATTTTGAATTTGAGGTGTTTAAGAACAGACTAAATCAGGGACTCACTGCCTGTAGTATGCCTGAAATAAACCTTTAATGAGTTGAGCAAGTATTGTTTAGAATTCCAGAAAGACAAATTATTTGTTATTCCTATTCTTTCTTATTTACGGTCACTGCTCAAAGTGTTAGACTTGTGGAGCCCCCTGTTTTTTTAAAAAAAAATTTAAGAAGCCTGAACAAGAAAGCCAGCCACTCTAGAAACAAAGATGCAGATGCCATTGACCACAGTCTATGAGCTTCAATTTGTAAAAAGCAAAAAAAGATATTTTTTAAGGGTAGCCAGGGAGACCGCAGGGGTAGCAAGGGAGACCTCAGAGGTTGCAAGTGCAACCACTGGTGACCCTAAATGATGTCCCTGCAACAGTTCAACAACTGTTTTGGTGCATTTATGCCACTGCTTCACCCATTCCTATTCAATGGAATCAGACAATAATCAAGCTTACGTTCCACACGTTATGTATATGTGGGCACCACTAATATATAGGAGAACAATTCCTACTCCACAGACAGAGAGCAGGGAGTGCTGAGGCAGAGTAAAAGCAACTGGCGCTGCTATGGCAGTATCTCACCCAAGTCATCAGGCTCTGGCGGTCGCAACACCATTACCAAAACCAGAACCACCATTTACAGAACGAGAAACACCATTACCACAACCAGAAACCACATTACCAAAACCAGAAACCAAATTACCAAAACCAGAAACACCATTACCACAATGTTTCAGGAGCAGAATCGGGATGTGAAGGGTTTTGACCCATGCTGAATCAATAGACTGGGTAGATGTGGGGATGAGCTACCACCGCCCATCATTCCATCCCAGAGTCCAGGAGAACTGCGCAGTTGGCACAAGACCACTCCAAAGATACAACCTTCTTGTGGGGGGTTCCACATCACCACTCTACTGTAAGGATGCCATCAAAACAATGTTAAGCAAGGGTCCTATACTATCAAGCAAAAGACCACTCTATTGAAATGCAGTAATTCAAGACAGATCCCAAAAATGGATGCAGTACCAACAAATTCCACAATGCGGCGCTAGCGGTCTAAACTCTGACAGGAGAACTGGCTGACAAAGGGACCTGAGTCAACTGGACTTCAAAGGCCTGTTGGTTAATTAGAAAATCTTAGCCACCTGCTGTTCCCAGAGGCCAAGAGGCTGAGAACTCTTAACACCCCAGAGACTCACAACAGAAGGCAGGATATCACATGGCCCTTCTGAGTGAGAGGGAGGGGGTTTCCCCTTCAGCCTGGAGGAGAGAGACAATAGCCCCTTTCAGTTGAATGGGGTATGTTAATTTTGAGTGTTTCCTGTCAACAGCCCTCTGCCAGCAAGGAGAGACATGTGATCACTGGCCCACCCAGACTTCTGGAGGCGGACCCAAACGCTTTATGGAGTTGAATTGCAAGAAATATATATTTTATAGAAACTGTGATAACTTATTGTAACCAAATGACAGGAATGTACAACTTTGAGAGTCTTAGTATGCAAAATGCCCTCACGATTTGAGTCCAAACTCCAATTTGTACCATGTTCTGGGGCAAAACCCTGCTAATTATGAATATTGTAGACACTGTATTTAAGCTAGAGACATGGAAAGTTACTGGGATATATGTGGAAGGGAAATGTACCTTTGTATAATTTTTGATGAAAATCCCATTTTGCAAAACCCACTAAAATCGAAAATAAGTTGCCATTTTTGAATGCAAGCTCCTAGAAACGCCAGAGTCGGAACAGAGACTACCGGAAGCAATGTGTAATGTGTACATGTAATTTCAACAAATTGTGTACCTGGGAAATATGTATTTGGATCAGAAATAGATATGTGGGCAAATTGACCAGGGGAGGATCCTCTGACCCATAAACAGACCTCATCATGATGACAATCCATTTCCTTCCCCCAATCATGGGAGAGGGGAGAATTGGGCCAATGACAAGTAGAGAGGGGCAGGCTCAGTTATGCCACGCACACACCCACTTCCAAAACACATAATAAGAGACTGCTGGGACAGGTAGAGACATTCATTTTCCATTTCTGCGGAGCATTTAGACGGCCGACATCCCATCCAGACAGAGACCAGAACCAGGGACCCATAGACTACAGAACTCTGAAACTAGAAGGCCCACTGCAAGCAAAAGTATTCTCAGCAGGCCTTCAGAATCCAGCAAACCTAACCAAACTATTCAACAGCCGGGCGAGCTGTTTGAATTCTTTGCCAAGAACCTTTGCCGGAACCACAGACCAGACCCAGACCGCTGTGAGCAGAACTAGAGATCCGGATCGCTGTGAGCAGAACCGGTGCCTGATTGACCCGCCAAGCAGAGAGAACCGTTGCTGGATGTGTTGACCAGATCCGTGACGAGGCCCATTCATTTCAAAATTAGGAGTGAGTATCCGCCAGAACTGTGCAGAACCCAATCTCTTAGTTAAAATAATCTAATCCAAACTATTTTAACCTAATTAGAACAGCCTCCTAGAAATTGTGTCACCTGTCACTTTGAGTTTACTTTAAATCCGAAAAACTACCTTCACAAAATCGTCCGTATCTCTGGAACCGTTTGTCCTAGGAACGAGAATCTAAGCTTTCCAACAAGCCTAGAACGGACTTCCTACTCGTTATACTATTACCACAATCGCGATTTACGCACTCGCAAAATTTACTGCGATTTGCGATTTGGCTCCAATTTCTCCACTTGTCAAAATAGCAGCTCCATTCTTTCCTTTGTTAAAATCCGTTTGCAACCTGGTAATAACTCATAGAGCATTGCTAAAGTGAGCCTGAACTAATACCAACAAGCATCTCTCACTCACCCTGAACCTCCTATAGGGAATTAAAAGCAATTTTAGCATTTTTCACTTCCTTGCCACCACATTACAAGGCACTCTTGCCGTGTTTTAAAAAGCATACCTGTTGTCTAAGCTTGCTGGGGGGGATCTGAATTCTGTATTGTATTTGATTGTATTCCTGAAGACTGTGTGTGTTACTTCCATCTCCTTGCATTGCATATAGGGGGGGGTGAATTGCCACCAGGGGAAAAGTGAACATATTATCTCTTGTGAAACCATATCAGTTTATTTTCTGTACTGCACTTATTCCACCTTGCATTTCCTTGAAACCATAAAGCATTTCAGCTACCTCATCCTCTATACTACTTCTAAGTAACCAAATCAGTTTACCAGTAGAACATTATCCATTGTTGATCACTGTCATATTTTAAGTGTGATATCCAATATTAATTTATTATAAAAGTGTGATAGATATATTTTGTTATATTTCTCAAATAAACCTTTTAAATTTGCAAAACAGACCTACTTCTTGGCTCAGTGGAGTCAGGGGGATTCTCAGAGAGGGGTGTTATATAATGGTTGTCATCCAGAGTACATGAACTGGACCTAAAAATATATCAATAAGGGTTTTCCTCAGCTTCCCAGACTAGGCATTGACTTAGCTGTAGTGTTGAAGTGAAGCCGCTTAACAAAGTGGGGGCTCGTAGCCGGAGGTTCTGGGTTAGATCTATCACTTGTGCAGATTAATACAGTGTGCTAACTGACAGGAGACATACATCCGGTCGGATCACCACGCTGTGTTACACTGTAAAGCACTCCTCAAAGGAACGCTCTAAGGAAACGGTCTGTTTTGCAAAATAAAATACAAACTTCTGTAAGTCAGGAAGGAAATCAAATTCCAGAATGACGACACTGGTAGACATCAAAATAGCCAGAGAGCACTTTTTACATAAGCTATTTGTGAGAGGTGAGTGGACTCATCAGGACCAAACGGTCTGGTTGCAGGCAATCGCGCAACAGGTCACTGAAACAGGGTCAGATATATGGAGAGATCAGGGTCCCCTACATGTGGCCCTGAGTGAACTATATATGGCCCCTAACGCCAAAGATGAACATAATAAGATTGCCAGAATAGCGGCATATTTGTACCTATATATGGGAGAAATACAGAATAAATGTGCTGAAGGCCAAAATCTGGCAAATAGGCAACAGATGGCGTTAGAGAAGGCCCAATCTGGACTCTTCTGAGCAGAGGCTGCTCAGGAGCCAGGAGTCAGAAAATGACAGCAGACAGTACATCACTAAAATAAAGGAGGATATGGATATGGTACAACAGGAAAAGGCGGACCAGGATACCAGATTTCTGGCCTAGCAGAAGGAGTACCAAGAAGGTTTGGACTCCCTACTGCAGAGCCAGAAAAAGCTGGAGCCACAGTTAGACTTCAAAAGGGCATGTGCTGAACAGGTAGTCACCCTGCAAAGCCACCTAGATAGGGAGAAGGCAGAGAGCAATAAACTGATTTTGCAAGACCTGGATACCCAGGCAGAGTTTGACCAGGAGGCACAGATGCAGGCTCTTAGTCAGGAAAGGGATACCTTAGGCCAGGAAGTCTGCCACTTAAAAAGGGAAATGGAAGAAAATCACCTGGCCCTCCAGGGACTGGGTGACCTCCAAAAAGAACACCAGAACTTGTTAGAGCACACCAGGAGGGTGGAGGATGCTCCGGCAAGAAAGGAGCAGGCCAATAGGGACACACCTCAGGAGGTAACCCTCCTGCAGCAAAGACTGGCCCAGTGCTCCAGGACCAATCAGGAGGCACAGAGAGAGAATGAGGTTCTCTGCCAGCACAATGATAGGCTCCAGCAACAGGTAGCGATGCAGGAGAGACTGATAGAGTCTAGTAAGGCCTTAACTGAGGAACTGAAAGCGCAGGCTCTTGCATTGAAACCGGGAGCAGGGGCGGATAGAGATGAGGTTCGCTGGGAAAGAGAAACTCCTGAGCATAACCTCAGGAGCCCTAGTACCAGAGGCCTTCATCTCTCCCAGTCCCTGGACTCTGCCACACCCATACCCCCTCGCGCACATGAGCCCAGGGCCATGGGGATAGCAGATTACTATCCAGCTAGAAGTATGGGGCTCATAGACCAGTACATCCCAGAAATGGATGGGCGAGCATCCGGGTATGAGCACCCAAGCACAGTGCAATTTAGTGGGGAACTCCAGGAGAGTAGGCCCACTAAGGGCATCCTAAAAACCTCTGCCCAGTTAGGTCAGTGGGGGGGGGGGGTACCCATCAAATCCTGGCAGCAAGGAGGGATCTGAAGAGTCCTCTGAGCGTTACAGGACGCAGGAGACCAGGTCCCCACATTCTGCCGGCCATGCCCAGGCTCGCAGAATATGGGAAAACCTGGAAGATCAGACGGGCACCTCTGGGAGCAGTGCTTCGGAGTCAGAGGATGAATGGGCCAGGGTGACCCGAACCAAAAAGGCCAATAAGGCAAAAAGGGCCTTGCTTAAGGACCCATTGAAACAAATAAAGGCAATAAGGAGTGTCATCACGCCTTATCATTAGAACGCCAAGTATTCTGTTTGCGAACACTTGGAGCTCTATGAGCAAATGATGGAGACTTTCCATTTGAAGGACAGCAGTAGCTGCATTCAGTACGTCAAATGGGCATTCTCCCCAGAATACTCCAGTTTCTTTGCAGGGCTTGAGGACCAAAACCATTCAAGATGGTCCGCATGTAGGGCGGCCATCTTGAAACATTTTTCTGTTCACAGAAATCCTCAAGAGGCTCGCAAGGCAGCCTACAATTTGCAATGTGGGGAGGATCAGGCCCCACAAGAATTTGTGCAAGAATTGAAGCGTGCTTTTGCGCAGACCCCCAGAAGGTATGCGCACGGACAGCAGAGAATTTGTCAATACTTTTTTCCATGCCTTGCCCAAATACATCATGACCCAGCTAGTGAGAGATTTTCACGAGAAGAGGTCACTAGACTGGGTCATTGAACAGGCTACCCGGATCTTTGAGGTGCAGAAGCCCATAAAAAATAAAAGTAATGCGCAGAAAAACCCCAAATCCACCAGCACCCCTGCTGCTGCCAAGGTGGCGGAGGTAAAGGTCGCCACGTTTTAGATTTGGAGATGGAAGGGCCTAAAAACCTGCCTGCTCCAAATAATTCACAGCCCAGAAGGCCCTCAGGCCAGTCACAGACAGGGAGTAGAGGAGGTAGTCCCACAAATGGGGTCCCCCGCTCCCCTGACTATGTAAGTCCCTGCTACAAGGGAAACCGACCAATCCTGGGTTATGTGTGGACTCCTCCAGCCCAAGGGGGGGGTCCAGCCAAGCACCTGACCCGGGGAACTTCCCTCCTAACTTCCCCCAGGAGAGCAGAAATTCACCAAATCCTGGGCAGAACTTTTTCCCCAGGTGTCCACCCAATTTCTAGCCCCAAAATCATCCATCCTTCTTTCCCCAATTCCCTAAGCCCAGACAACCTAATCCGGGAGAGGGGAGGCCAAGGGTGGAGGGGTACCCAAATCTTCCCAATCCGGGGTATTACCAGAGAAGGGATAGCTACCCTTCCCGGGATCAGCCCAGGGGAGAAAATAGAGCCCTGTATCAGCCTGAGCGGGTTTCACAACTTGAGCGCCAGGTCCAAAATATGGCACGAGATCTGGGTCAGATACTGAGGGCTCAACAGAACCCTCAGATGAGCATGCCACTGCAGAATGCCCCAAACTCTGGACCTGGTGCTCCAGAGCAATGACAGGGGCAGCACCCCGATAACCCACCGGTTCCCAGGGAGGAGGCACAAGGGGAAGGGGGGTGTAAAGCCTTGGAGGAAGCTTCCTTCCCAACTTGTAAACAGCCCCTGGAAAACCAGGAACCGGAAACAAAATCTCCTACCCCTGAAAGTCTGCCACCCAAGGAGCAGAGAGGAGGTAGGAGAAACAAAGGACCCAAACAGACCCACTTTGTGGAGGAGGTACAGGTCTTCCAATTTGAGGGAGAGGGATCCTCAGAAGATCCTGGAAAAAGGATCTTCTCCTTCAGAGATGGGGGAACTCCTCCCAAGGAAAAATGGGTCCCAAGGGATGCCAATTCAGACTGGGGAGATGTGGAGACTGAGCTACCGCCGCCCATAATCTCATCTCAGAACCGACAATACCAAAATCCCATGGGTCAAACCCATCCTCATGACTGCCTCCAAAAAGGGGGGGAGGCCCAGAACCCGAAACCATTTCCAGTTGCCAACTTTTTCTTTCAGATTCCCTAGGCTCTCCACAGAATTCTGCCCAAATCTCTTCGCTAGCAATGTCCAAAACCAGAAAGTTAGCCCACCAGTTGTCCAAAAATGTGCATTATCTGTGCCCCCTCGAGGAGAAGGAGGGAAGACATTATGCCCCGGTACAAATACAGGGGCAGGGTGCAATTTCGGCACTGGTGGACACTGGATCCCAAGCTACCCTTCTGTCCAAAAGGGCCTTTGATGAACTAAATGCAGGAAGGGGGGGAGAATTACCATATTCCTCTCACCTCTCTTCCTGGGCAACTGCAGAACTTTGACGGGAAGGAAATTTCTGTCGAGGGGACTGCAGATTTGGACATCAAAATTGGACGACACAAGGTGAAACACCCGGTCATAGTAGTGACACCAGAGGGCACCCCCTGTTTACTAGGGAATGACCTCCTGAGAAGGTTGTCACCCCTAATAGATTGCGTAAACAAGGTCCTCTGGACCCAGACTAGCCAACCAATAAAATTAAAACAGAGTGTCAACCATGTTAGTTTAAATGGCACCTGCCACATGGTTGAAAAAAAATCTGACCAAGTAGAATTTCACTTCCAGAACAACCAAATTCCAGACGTGACAGTAATAGCAGTAGGACAACAGACTGGTGGTGGGGGGTCCTCTCTATTTCTGAAAATCAACCTTCCTTCCAGTTTAAGGTGGTATTCCACACTTGAAGGAAACACTCTGAAATTCTTTACCAATCCACAATCAGACACTCCCACTCCTATAGTCCAGAAAGATGTGGAATCAGCTCAGAGCCTGGCTGATATTCAGCAAATTGGAGAGCAGTTGTTCATCCCTGTTCAGTTAAATGATGGGAAGGACTCTGTTCTCACTCGAGTGTGTGTGAACAACGGTAAGAGCTTCATTAGCGAAGCCATGTTCCGCCAACTCCCAAAAGAGCCAGCCATTCCGACATTCAAACTGATAGACAAATGGGAAATGGACCTGGAAGCACCCAATTCCAAAAATCTCCTGCCAAGCAGGAGCATGCTCAAAATCTCCATTGGCAGCAAGAGCATAGTCCATAATTGTTGGGTCGTGCGAGACTTTGCTGCCGCCTTTTACTTAGGCAGTGACATTCTCAATCGCTTTGCCATTAGTTTGGACCTAATAAACTTCAAAGCTTGGTCCCGATTAGCGGATAATCCCATGGGCTTTGAGGATCAAGAAAAAGCATTTAGGTCAGCTCAATTGATACCTTATGCAGTTCAAATTCAGCTTAAAGAGGAAGTCACCATCCCAGAAAGGACCCGACAATTCTCCCTGGAAGTGAAAGTTAAAAGAGGACAAAAATTGAAAAACCCTGATGCTTATATTCATCTAAATGCTTCTCTCCAACAACAAGGGTTAGGGGTAAACACAACACCATTAGTCAACATAGAACATGACACCATTCCAATAGAGGTGGATAACAGCGACTTACAGAGTATTACTCTAGCCGCAGGCACCATCATTGGAATGGCGGTTGATGACCGACATTTCTCCATTGATTTAGGAAATGAACTGATAGGACAAATCCCCAAGGACTGTTTTGACAGTGACAGTGATGAAAATACAACACCAGACAGGATTTTCACCCGGCATGGGGGGAACCTCCTGGTGTACACTTCGTGCCTTTATGGTAAGGAAGATGTGACTTGTGACTTCAGGACGGATGAGGTGATTTTCCAGGTCCATGAGGGCTGCCTTTCCCACCTGAAGCCTCCAGTCCAAATCAGCACTCTGACCAGGGACTTCTCCACCCAGCTGGAGGAGGCCCCTGAGATAGCCAAACCAGAAGTCTTTCCAGGCTTCAGGCAGATGGTGGAAGAGAGAGTCAACCTAGCTGATGCCTGCGTGACTCTGGAACAGAAGCAAAAGTTGAAACAAGTTTTCTTGGATTTCCAAGATGTCTTTGCGGTAGACTCATATGACTGTGGTCGCACCGACATCCACACAACAACAATTCCCACGGACCCTGGCATGACTCAAGTGTTTGAGAAGCAATATCGTTTGCCTCTCGCATCCATGGAGTCCCGTACTGAAATAATTAAGAACCTTGAGTCCCGGGGAATAATCCGTCCAGTACACAGCACCTTCAATAATCCGGTGCTGGGAATATTGAAGCCAAACGGCCAGTGGAGACTCTGCCCCGACCTTAGGGAGCTCAACAAATGGGTCCATACTTCTGATGGCCTCTGCCCTACATTGACCAAGGGCTGGCCCAGATTCAGGGGTCACAGGTATTCACAGCAATAGATCTGACCAATGGATACTGGACCGTGTCTGTCAGTAGGGAGGACCAATAAAAACTAGCTTTTATCTTTGGGGGCCAGCAGTACACATGGACCCGGACTCCCTTCGGATACCTCAACTCCGGCAATGAATTCAACATTTTCCTACATAAGGCCATGCCCAACCTGCGTGCGAGGGGTAACCTGGCTTATGTAGATGATGTCCTTATCAAAAGTTCATCTGTGGAGGAACACATAGCGGAGATCCGTTATGTTCTGACACAGTTGAGGGCCGCCGGAGCAAAACTTTCCTTTCAGAAAGCACAGCGGTGTAGAACACGTGTTAATTTCTTGGGGCATGAGATTACTCCTCAGGGTCTCTGTCCCCAAGAAAAGAAAGTGGAAGCACTCCAGAAACTGAAGGATCCCACGACTTTGCAGGAACGAAGGAGCCTCCTTGGACTGACTAATTACAGCAGAAAGTTCATTGAGGGCTACGCAGAGATCACTAGACCCCTGATTCATCTCCTGAAGGGGGGGTCAAATGGGAATGGGGTCCAGAACGATCCGAGGCAGTAAGACAACTCAAAAGAAGCCTCTCACAAGCGCCTTGCCTAGCTTACCCTGTCAGAAAGAAGGAGTTCTTCCTGGAGACGGGGTTCTCTAATACGTGCTTGACAGCAGTATTATACCAAAAGCATGACAAGGTCAGTAAAGTAATCTCCTATGCGAGCAAAACTTTATCCTCTGTGGAGGAAAAATTCAACGATTGTGAGAAGGCACTCCTGGCAACGGTGTGGGCATTGAAGAATTACCGCCTGTTTATCCAGGGGGAAGACATCATAGTGGAGAATCCACACCAGCCTCTGCAATATCTCCAAAGTGACAGAATCCGGGCCGGAAATGTGAGTAATTCCCGAATTACTTCCTGGATTCTGTCAATGCAAGGCTTTCCTGTAGAGGTCAGATATGGCCAAAACAAGAAGAGTCCCCTCGCGCAAGGTCTGGCTGACTTGCATGATTGTGCCAGAGAAAACTGTCTCGAGGACGAAAGTCTAAAAATCAAGGACAACATGGAGGCATACCTTAATTCCCCACACAAAGTCTTTGAAGTGGACAAGTGTGAGGAAATGCCAACTGTCTATGTGGATGGATGCGCTTACCATGTTGACAACAACGGGGAGAAAGAACTGGTGGCCGGCGTAGAGAATGCATGGGTGAAGCAGTTTCCTGAACCCTCCGCTGGATACAAAATTATTCCCTGAAGTAGTCAGGTGGCAGAATTGATGGCTGTGCATCAGCCCATCCTCACTGCTGTCCAACATCAACTCCACGAAATGGTCATAATCACAGATTCAGATTATGTACGGAACGGGTTCGTGGAGCACCTGGTTAACTGGAAAACCAGAGGCATGTTATGTGCTAATAACAAACCCCTGAAACATGGGAAGCTAATCCAAAATATTGATGATCTGGTCACATCGAATGGGATGACCATCTACTGGAAAAAGATCAAGGGTCATTCCAAAGTAGAGGGACCAGACAAAACTGGAAATGACTTAGTTGATCAGCTGGCCAAAACCGGGGCCATCCAAGGGGATCTAATAGAAATAGAGTCCCTGTTGGGGGAAATCCAGGTCACTGCTATCACAAGGTCCCAGACAAATGCTCACAATGATCTTTCAACTGCACAATGGAGTAAGGAGACCCCTGATGCTGATTTAATTACAGCTCAGAAGGGGGATCCAATTATTGGTAAGTTTTACCAACACCTTGTGGACCCTGAGAACTTTCCCCTGACAGATACCGATTACATTGGGAAAGAGGACGTAAGAGTGTTGATGAAATGCCCAAAAATGTTCCGAATCCAAGACGGTTTGCTGGTAAGGAAATCCAAAGCTGGCCACGATCAGTGGGTGGTTCCTACCTCATTCCGAAGCCTGATGTTAAGTCACGCCCATGATGCGGCCACCGCCGGTCATAGGGGGTTTCACACAACACTGGAAATCTCAAGAGAGGTTGCATACTGGCCACACATAGGGCAGGACCTCGACCAATACTTGAATGGGTGTCTTGTGTGTGCACAATTTCAGCCATCATGCTCACACACTGTGCGCCTCTCCAAAAGAGGGGGATGACACTGCCAGGGTCAGATTTGCAAATCGACTTTGTAGGCCCCGTGATTCGCTCGTCTAGGGGAAATAAGTACACGTTGACCGTGACATGCTTATTTACTAAATGGGTGGAATGTCTCCCAGCCCCAAACTGCAAGGCAGAAACAGCAGCTGCCCTGATGATTAACCACATCTTTTCCCGTTTTGGTCTAACACAAAGGATTGAGTCAGACAGGGGTAGTCACTTCACCAGTGAAGTAATGACAAAGATGTGGGGGATACTGGGGGTCAAAAGGAAGCTACATATTGCTTACAGGCCAGCTTCTTCTGGAGCAGTAGAGAGATACAACCGAACCATTGTGAGCATATTAAAAAAGTTTGTGGCAGATTTTGGGCCAAGTTGGATATCCGACTACCTCTGGTCCTAATGGCCATCAGATCTACCCCTTCATCTGCAACTAAAATGTCACCATTTGAGTTGATGACCGGACGCAAGATCGTGCTTCCCCCAGCATCTGCTCTACAGGACCCAAGAGCAGACACTGATAAATGCCTCCACAACTCATGAGTATGTGGAGAATTTAAGGAAACACCTCCAACATGCTTTTGCCTATGCGCAGCGGAATCTAGAAAGATCAGCTGATAGCATGAAGACCCACTACGACCTGAAAACTACCAGGAAAGTATATGATGTGGGAGACCGGGTCTATACAATTTCCAAAGGAACAAGGCCAAACAGCGAACATTTTTGCCTACATGGAAGGGACCGTTTGAAATTATAGACAAAATCTCCCCTGTTGCATACAAGATCTTCATCCCCAAAGGCAGTTTGGCAGAAGGGGAAGACAAGTGGGTCCATATTAATCAGCTAAAGTGTTGCCATCCCAGGCACACTCTGCAACAACTGGAGGAATCCAATGGAATCCCAGAGGGGGCCGCTCCAGAGTAATTCAGTCCCAACCCTAAAATATTCCACATATAGCATATAAAATTCTGTGATTCTTGTATATATATATATATTCTTGTCTCCTAATTTAAAAAGAAAATGTAGATGTTCATATCTTCTAATTTATAAAATGTATATGTTCGCCACACCATTAATAGTGGTGGAAAAATGTCTCTGAATAAGTATTGCCGCTTTTGCTTTGTCGTCCTAGGAGAAAGAAAACCTGGAGACTGACCACGGAAGGTGACCTGGGGACCGGGAGCGAAGATCCGAGGGGCCCGGGGTACCGCCCAATCCTCCCATAAGGACCAGCAAGGAGAACTGATTGATCGACTGGAGGGAGGAAAAGATGCTGAACTGTGCCATCTACAGAATTGGAAGAAGATAAAATGCAGACATACCAGCACAGGGTTCAAAACATCCTTTGCACCCGACTTCCCCTCGACTTGAATCAAAGCGTAGTCAGGCGGAGGGGTTTGTGAAGGGTTTTGACCCATGCTCAATCAATAGACTGGGTAAATGTGGGGATGAGCTAGTGCCGCCCACATTCACGCCAGAATCCAGGAGAACTGCGCAGTTGTCACAAGACCACTCCAAAGATACAACCTTCTTGTGGGGGGTTCCACATCACCACTCTACTGTAAGGATGCCATCAAAACAATGTTAAGCAAGGGTCCTATAATATCAAGCAAAAGACCACTCTATTGAAATGCAGTAATTCAAGACAGATCCCAAAGATGGATGCAGTACTGACAAATTCCACAAGGCGGCGCTAGCGGTCTAAACTCTGACAGGAGAACTGGCTGACAAAGGGACCTGAGTCAACTGGACTTCAAAGGCCTGTTGGTTAATTAAAAAGTCTTAGCCACCTGCTGTTCCCAGAGGCCAAGAGGCTGAGAACTCTTAACACCCCAGAGACTCACAACAGAAGGCAGGATATCACATGGCCCTTCTGAGTGAGAGGGAGAGGGTTTCCCCTTCAGCCTGGAGGAGAGAGACAATAGCCCCTTTCAGTTGAATGGGGTATGTTAATTTTGAGTGTTTCCTGTCAACAGCCCTCTGCCAGCAAGGAGAGACATGTGATCGCTGACCCACCCAGACTTCTGGAAGCAGACCCAAACACTTTGGGGAGTTGAATTGCAACAAATATATATTTTATAGAAACAGTGATAACTTATTATAACCAAATGACAGGAATGTACAACTTTGAGAGTCTTAGTATGCAAAATGCCCTCACGATTTGAGTCCAAACTCCAATTTGTACCATGTTCTGGGGAAAAACCCCGCTAATTATGAATATTGTAGACACTGTATTTAAGCTAGAGACATGGAAAGTTACTGGGATATATGTGGAAGGGAAATGTACCTTTGTATATTTTTTGATGAAAATCCCATATTGCAAAACCCACTAAAATCGAAAATAAGTTGCCATTTTTGAATGCAAGCTCCTAGAAACGCCAGAGTCGGAACAGAGACAACCGGAAGCAATGTGTAATGTGTACATGTAATTTCAACAAATTGTGAACCTGGGAAATATGTATTTGGATCAGAAATAGATTTGTGGGCAAATTGACCAGGGAAGGATCTTCTGACCCATAAACAGACCTCATCATGATGACAATCCATTTCCTTCCCCCAATCATGGGAGAGGGGAGAATTGGGCCAATGACAAGTAGAGAGGGGCAGGCTCAGTTATGCCACGCACACACCCACTTGCAAAACACATAAAAAGAGACTGCTGGGACAGTTAGAGACATTCATTTTCCATTTCTGCAGAGCATTTTGACGGCCGACATCCCATCCAGACAGAGACCAGAACCAGGGACCCATAGACTACAGAACTTTGAACCTAGAAGGCCCACTGCAAGCAAAAATATTCTGAGCAGGCCTTCAGAATCCAGCAAACCCAACCAAACTATTCAACAGCCGGGCGAGCTGTTTGAATACTTTGCCAAGAACTTTTGCCGGAACCACAGACCAGACCCAGATCGCTGTTATCAGAACCAGAGATCCGGATCACTGTGAGAAGAACCGGTGCCTGATTGACCCGCCGAGCAGAGAGAACCGCCGCTGGACGTGTTGACCAGATCTGTGACGAGGCCCATTCATTTCAAAATTAGGAGTGAGTATCCGCCAGAACTGTGCAGAACCCAATCTCTTAGTTAAAATAATCTAATCCAAACTATTTTAACCTAATTGGAACAGCTTCCTAGAAATCGTGTCACCTGTCACTTTGAGTTTACTTTAAATCCGAAAAACTACCTTCACAAAATTGTCAGTATCTCTGGAACCGTTTGTCCTAGGAACGAGATTTAACTTTCCTCTGAAAGTTTAGGATCTAAGCTTTCCAACAAGCCTAGAACCGACTTTATACTTTTACCGCAATCGCGATTTATGCACTCGCAAAATGTACTGCGGTTTTGCCATTTGGTTCAATTTCTCCACTTGTCAAAATAGCAGCTCCATTCTTTCCTTTGTTAACATCCGTTTGCAACCTGGTAATAACTCATAGAGCATTGCTAAAGTGAGCCTGAACTAATACCAACAAGCATCTCTCACTCACCCTGAACCTCCTATAGGGAATTAAAAGCAATTTTAGCATTTCTCACTTCTTTGCCACCACATTAGAAAGCACTCTTGCCGTGTTTTAAAAAGCATTCCTGTTGTCTAAGCTTGCTGGGGGGGAACTGAATTCCGTATTGTATTTGATTGTATTCCTGAAGACTGTGTGTGTTACTTCCATCTCCTTGCATTGCATATAGGGGGGGTGAATTGCCACCAGGGGAAAAGTGAACATATTATCTCTTGTGAAACCATATCAGTTTATTTTCTGTACTGCACTTATTCCACCTTGCATTTCCTTGAAACCATAAAGTATTTCGGCTACCTCATCCTCTATACTACTTCTAAGTAACCAAATCAGTTTACCAGTAGAACATTATCCATTGTTGATCACTGTCATATTTTAAGTGTGATATCCAATATTAATTTATTATAAAAGTGTGATAGAAATATATTGTTATAGTTCTCAAATAAACCTTTTAAATTTGCAAAACAGACCTACTTCTTGGCTCAGTGGGGTCAGGGGGATTCTAAGAGAGGGGTGTTATATAAGGGTTGTCATCCAGAGTACATGAACTGGACCTAAAAATATATCAATAAGGGTTTCCCTCAGCATCCCAGACTAGGTATTGACTTAGCTGTAGTGTTGAAGTGAAACCGCTTAACAGGGAGCATGGGTTAGTAAGTCGGTCAGTTTGTTTAAGCCACTGGTGTGGCTCTTTGGTTGCTGCTTGACTAATTAGTGACTAAAGTAATCCCAATCCCAATATTTCCAATGTTTGTGTGATGGATTTGTAGAAGAGCTATAGGGACACCATGTTGCCCTGAATGTGTTTACCCTCTGCTCATCCACTATCAGTATTGACTCCACTCTCCTACTGTTCATGGAATTAAATCTAATTTAAAATTGTCCTGCCAAACAATGTGCAAGTGAAAGAGAGAAGTTGGTGATGGAACGGCTGCCGTTCTAGTGGCATCCAAACCCTTTGATAGAGCAGTGAGTTTAATGTTAATTTGACAAGGAACTTAAGTCTGGTGATCCTCAATTCAGAGTAAGACAATACAAGCCTGCACTCAGAAATGCTCAAGTCCTTCCAGTACTAAACTTAGTCCCAACATGGGGGCTGCTCTTCTTTGTGAATCTTGGGAGTATTACTTAAGCCAAAAGTCAAGTTCTAGTGGGCAGCTTGTTTTTGCAAGCAGGTCAGGGAAGTCAAAAATGTTTGATGAGCCCAGGTACTCCTTGGTTTGCCTGCACACCTGCACGCATGTTCTGTGATGTCCAGCAATGGTTAGCAAATCTCCTGATGCCCTCATGTGGTCCTTTGTTCCAGGGGATGCAGAACCTACATATTCTTTAACAGCCATGGAGTAGTGTATGTGATTGTCTTATTTCCAACCTTTAACAAATGTTCTGTACTTCTTGGAGGCCATCACGTTTATTAACTGTTAATCATCAATTGGTGAGTGCACATGGAGTTCTCCTTTCCAGCTAGGCATCTAGCATTTCCATTGATCAAAAAGAAAGACGCAGAATGCGTAACAGCTCGATAGTCAGTGCTCATCTGTTGATAATTGTAGAACCAGGAGAAACTGGAGTCTTTGCATGTGACAATTTTTCTGGGTGCTTTGTTATGTGCAATGGGCTTGTTGTATCTTGAATGGTGGTATCCAGTGACTGAGTTTTTTTTTTTTTTTTTGTCTGCAGATATTGGGTCTGTGGCATGATTAGAGAGGGGTGTGTTGTTTGGATATTTTGGAGTGTTGTTTCACTAGCCTTCTAGGCATTATATAGTGCTTGAGAGATTTTGGGGGGTGGAAAAGTGAAGAGAACTTGGTTATTTGGGTTCTGGTGATCTCTGGGTGTTCAGTAGTTTTATTGTTGGGTTTCCATTGTGTATTGTCCCATGTTTGCTTTGGTCGAGGAGCACGTTTTTTTAAGGCTACTCATCTATGTTTATCTTGGTGAGTTGAATATCCATGCTTTTAGCTGTTTACTGAATGTTAGAGGGTCTTCCATCATTCTTGCTTCCTTTGGTGTCAACTTCCATAGTTTTGCTATCACATAGGAGAAGGCAGTTCCGTCGAATTTCCTTTTCTCATAGTGTCTTGTTTCTAGTTGGAGGTCATTGCTTGATCTTAAGTTTATTGCTGGTTGGCAATGGGTGATTGCACTCCAAGCTATTTGTCTCCTTGGTCATGTAGTGATTTATGAGCAATTCAGAGGGTTTCAGAGTTAATGTGTGTCTTTACTGGCAGCCAGTGCAGTCTTCTCAGGGCCAGTGTGATGCTGTCTCTTCTATTGAGTCTCAGGAGTAGTCCTTCTGCAGTCTATGGCCCTCATTCCGAGATTGGTGGTAGTCATGACACTATTTGCGCCATGACTGCCACCAATAACGGGTCCGGCACCGCTATGGTTCAATGGGGACTTACCGGTGTAGTCTGACCTTTGCAGGACCATTAATTCCCCATTGAAAATGCCATTCTGCATTCCCATTTGAGCCCCCATAGGGCTCAATGGGAATGGGGAGGGTGCAAATAACGGGCTCGCGAATGTCAAGCCCGTTGTATGCGCTCTGGTCCCTTAACGGGTCCCGTCCACAAAGACTGGCCAGACCAGTCGTTACTGGAGGGGCCCACTAAGGGACCTTGTAGTAGGGCGGTAAGGGATTACTGGCACCGGTCTCTTTACCGGTGCCCGGTATCCCTTAACGCCCACCTTGGAATTACCCCCTATGTGTTGTAGTTTTATTGTAAGGTGTTCTGGCAGTCCAAGATAGAATCTTTTCCCATAGCCCTATCTTGATAATACTAAGGAGATGATTGCAGGGTTCTGTGTGGGAAATTGAGGTTAGAGAGGATCCCGCTTATTAATCATGGGACGTATACTTTTTTTTTTGCTATTGTGTTGACTTGTGGTTCTGACGAGAGGGTGTTGTCCATGACATTTCCCAAATTCCTTATCACTGTCAATGTCTCTAGTTGGGTTCCCATGCATGACTGTTTTGTATTGTCTACCAAAGGGCAGATCATTATTTCTGTTTCCGTTGGATTTAACCTGAGGTTGTTTTTTTTGTGTCATCCAGGTGTTTATGTTAGTGAGGCATTTGTTGAGGGTGTTGTCAGGTTCTTGGTCAGAAGTTATCTTGAAAATCAGTTAGGTGTCTTCTGCATAGTTGTAACCTGTCAGTCCATTGGTTTGAATGAGTTTCTTTAGGCGGGTCATGCAGATGTTGAAGAGAAACTGAGAGAGTCTTTATCCTTGTGTTACACCGCAGGTGGTAATTGTGTTTTTGAAGTTAATGGTGGAAGGTGTGTTATTTCAGTTCAGATGGCGAATACATATTTCAGGCATTGTTATGCAGAGATTTTAAAGTTGCATTCCTACAGGTTCTTTATTATCATTGTGTGTCTGATTGTGTGAAAGGTGGCTAATATGTCCAGTATTATGAGAGCCAATTGGGTACTGTTGTCCATGTTCATGCTTAGGTCTTCCCATATGGAGAGGAGTGCTGATTCAGTTCCTTTCATGGGTATGAAGCCAACTTCGGATTGGTCAAGTATTGACTTGAGTAGTACTTTGTAGATGGGGATCTCTAAGATTTTTGTGGGATATGGTCGTTTTGAAATAGGTGTGTGGTTAGTATGATATTTCACTCTCATCTTTTAGGAGGGGTTTGATGTACGCGGATGTGAAAGATTTTGGTGCTATTCCTGTGTTTAGGAATAGATTAATTAGTAGTCAGAGGTCAAACCAGATATTTTGTAGTTGAGAAGTTTTGTGTAGATATCTGGTGAGCATGGGTCACTGGGAGATCCAGCGATGTTGGTGTTTTTTTAATTAGTTTTTTGAAAATATCTACGGCTTTGAATTGATCTAGAGTTGTGGTGGTTGATTGCATGTTGGTTTCTGTGAGGGTGCATTGATGTTCTTTTGTATTGCTTGTATCTGTGCGCTTAGATGGGTCTTGATATAGTCTCATAGGGATTGCGATGGTATTATGCAGTTGTTATTTCATTGATTATTTTGCACATTTCATTTTGTGTGTTTGTTGCTGATTGGATTCTTGCGGTGTTGTATGCTTTATTGGCTTTAAGGACTGCTGATTTGTATATTTGTATTTCACATTGGTAGTTGGTTTCGTCCAACTGGTTGTTGTGTTTTCTCCATCGATTTTCCAGTTTATGGTTTTTATATGTTGGGCTCCATCAGTCTTCCTGTGAACCATCTCGCTGCAATTTTATTTGGAGTGGGTTTGGTGAGTTTTAGAGATGCTAATTGATCTAGCGCTTCTGTTATCCAGGTGTAGAGCTTCTCTTCCATTGAGTCCTGTGTCATTCTATTTAGCTGGAGAATGGGTTGCATTTGGAAGATTCCAATGTTTCTGTTAGGGATTCCATTTCAAGTATTTTCCAGTTTCTTTTGTTTGGCACAAGTATTGTTTGTGGGCATCATGTGGCTCGAGATTTGTACGGTGAACTGGATCATATGATGGTTGTTCCATATAATTAGTATCAATGTGGCAGCTGTGAATAGTTTATCTCTGCAGAAGATTTCATAGAAAGTGTGTCCCTCTCTATGGATGGGACCGTTTTCTGTTTGGTTGAAGAGAAGGTTTACAGTGAGGCACTGAGGGAGTTTGTATTGGTTTAATTTTCTCTATCAAACCAAATGTTGAATAACCCCAGAATCTCATGCTTCATAGAGAGGTTAACTATGGCACGAGTGATGGTTGTGGTGAAGTTGCGGATGTAGGTGGGCGGCCTATAGATCAGAAGGAACAGTAAGTAGAATTTGTTGTTGAGCCTGAGATTGACTAAGAATGATTTGCAGTCTTCTATCCCGGTTGAGGGCAGAGATGTGGAGCAGAGATGGGATTTGTGTGCTATGATAATTCTGGGCCTGATTGTCGTACTCCGTATGTTCCACCGTAAGTCTGGAAGACCACTTGGACTAGATGCCACTGAAGTAATGCAGACTTCCTTCCTGAGAGCACAGCTTGCAGGGTAATAAAACCTGTCACACCAAGGGCTCAGGCAAAAAGGCGGAACGCACAGCAGAGCTAGAGGGGAGAAACAAACAAGGCAAATATTACATACCATTCATTGATGGCAAAAACCAACCCCTCTACACCCTCCGAGACCCACAAGCTTACCTGTGTATTCCTTTTTTCCTGCAGAATACCTACTTGTGATAACACACAAGACCGGATGTGGGCGAGGGTCAGACGGCGACTTACAGAGAGTGCCAAGGTTAGTGTCGCTGATGTCCCAAAGTCCAAAGGAAAGTGATGCAAGCAGCAGAGCGTCCCAAAATCCAAAGGAAAGTGATGCAAACAGCAGAGCGTCCCAAAATCCAAAGGAAAGTGATGCAAACAGCAGAGCGTCCCAAAATCCAAAGGAAAGTGATGCAAACAGCAGAGCGTCCCAAAATCCAAAAGAAAGTGATGCAAACAGCAGAGCGTCCCAAAATCCAAAAACAAGACCAAGCTAGAATGTCACCAGGTGTAAGCAGTCCGCACTGTTTTTCCAAGTGCAGAAAAAGACGTGGTGTTTACTTTCTCAAACACCTGAATGCAGGGTATTTTCTTCTTCATTCGAAGAGCGGGTAACCAGGAGCGGGTAAGGGATACGGAGTTAGGGATCAGAGAAGGAGCCGGGAGCCAGACATGAAAAGCGGAATCCCAAGACAGTCCGGTATGAGTTCCGTGGTCGAGCAGGGGAGGGCAGATCAGACGGGCGCCAAAACAGAATCAGAAACCAGGTAAGGAGGTCAAAAAGGTCAGCAGAAGTCAGCAACCAGGTACACAACAAAATAGGAAAACTTCTTCCGAGAAGCGCTGCTCGCGTAACACAACGGTTTAGGAGCACCGGCTTTCTGGGGGCGTGGCTAGATATAGGAAGTAAAGAAGAAGGAGGCGTGGAACGCATGCAAAGGAAAAAGCGTTCCAAGGATTCCTGCCAAGCGCAAGTCCTATTGGGAGATGTAGTATTTACCGGCGATGATGCCGGCGTTGATGTAATCGCCAGGACAAGCGCCACGGGCTTCTCCCATGGGCATAAGAATGCCGTAGGAATCCGGGGGGCATGACACTGATTCATGGAGCATTTTCCTATGGGATTGCTCCATTATAAAATGCTTCCATGAATCAAGCCCTCTGACTTCTCTTCTGTTTTCTCTTTCAGAGTGCACTATTTTGTAATTGTTGGATATGGCTTCATGTGTGATTACTTTGTAGTTGTAAGATAGGCATGTTTATTTGACAAAGACCATGTCTGTTTTGCCTTCACTTAAGAGGTTGTACAATTCTGATTTCTGTTTTGCCATAGATTGTACATTGATTAGGCTGCAGTACAGAATATGCAAGTTTTGTTGTGCTTTGTTAAGTGTTGTTTCTCGCATTTTGCTTGGGGTAGTGACCGTCAATTTGTCTCTCTATTGGCAGTGACTGTTTTTTGCTGCATGTGCGAGCATTGTGGTGTATGAGTGGTTTGACAGTCTGGTGGGTTACGCTCTAGTGTACTTGGGTCCTTTTTTGCGGGCTGTTTCTTTCTGGTGCAGTAGTATTGTAGATGGAGAGGTAATGGGAGATCTATGAGGTCTTTGTTCCCTTATTTGTCCATATCTTTAGTTTGTTTAGTGAGGTTTAGTGAGGTTTCACTTTTCTTTCTCATTCCGTTTCCATTCTTGCTTTCTTGTCCTTCTTGTACCAGGGTATGTTTGTGGTTGTGGTGTTTTGTGACTGTTGTGGGCCAGTGTTCTACTGCGGATCTGGTTGTGCGTTTAGTTGTTTTGTTAGTAGGCTCCGTAGTTTGGGGGCTCTCTCTTATTCAACATTCCTGTTGGTTTTGATCATGAGAGGAAAGACATAGGGCCTCATTCCAAGTTGGGCGGTAAGGGATACCGGGCACCGGTAAGGAGACCGGTGCCGGTAATCCCTTACCGCCCTACTACAATGTCCCTTAGCGGGTCCCACCAGGAGCGGCAGGTCTGACCAGCCGTTCTGGATGGGACCCGTTAAGGGACCAGGTCGCTAATAACGGGCTCGCAAGTCGCGAGCCCGTTATTAGCGCCCTTCCCATTCCCATTGAGCCCTATGGGGGCTCAAATGGGAATGGCATTTTCAATGGGGACTTACCGGTCCCGCAAACGTCGAACTACACCGGTAACTCCCCATTGAACTATACCAGTGCTGGACCCGTTATTGGTGGCAGTCATGGCGCAAATAGCGCCATGACTACCACCAACCTCGGAATGAGGGCCATAGTGTTAAACATTGTTGTCTGGTAGAGCAGTGTGGGGCTAAAACAATTGGCGGGTGCCTCACTGTGGTGATAGGTTTGTGGTGGCTTGCTTTCTCACAATAATCTAGGATGTGTCCTTTGTTTCAGGGGTGTCCTGTTTTTTGGTCTCAGGAGTTGACCGATTTGGGGCAATACACAGTGGCAGGTGCCTTGCTTTGATTATAGGCTTGGGCAGATTTGCTTTATCAGAGTGGTCACAGATTTATCATTTGTTCCAGATGGGAAAGTTCTCATTTTTTTTTTTTTTTTGTGGTCTCTGGAGTTCTAAGGGTTCTAGGTGATAGAAGTCAGGCGGTTAGGTTTGCAGGGAGGGAGATTTGTTTTCACGGGGCAGAGCTATTTCATCTTGTCTGCTTTTTTGAGGTTAATAATCCTTATGGTGGGGAAGTTCCCAGAGATTCATGGTTGCATGGTACTGAAATAAGCAATTCTTGGTAGTGAGTTACTGAAATATCCAATATTGTGGGGAGCTACAAAGGGCAGAAGTCTCCCTGTGGAGCTTGCCTCACTGCTGGCCATTTTTCTTGGTGTGGGGTCTCCGGATTTTGGTCTGGGTGGGGGTTTGCATGAGAGTAATTCAAGTGGTTAGAATTCAAAGTGGTGGAGTTCAGAGTTGTTAGGTTCAAGTGCATATACAGCTTACAGCGATTAAGAATCAGGCTGGAGTACACAAAGCAGTGAGTACTGCGGAAGAGGGGTATACATTCTGTTAGCATTCACAGGAACTGAGGTGGCACGGTACAGGAAATGATGAGGATTAGGTTGAATGTTTCCAGGTGGTTAGATTTGAGAGCAGTATAGTTCAGATCGTTAAAATTCCGAGCAGCAAAGAAGAGTGGGGTTTTCAGAGTGTATGCGTTAAAGATAGCAAGCATTTCGGAATGAGCACAATATCAGGGGCAGTCAAGATGAGCCATAACTTGTTAGGATTCGGTAGTAAGGAGTTTTGAATGAAGAGATTAATGATCAGCAGGAATCCAGTAGGTGGAGTTTTCAAGTGATTAGGTTTAGGAGCAGCAGAACCAAATCAGTATAGTTTTAGAATGACTAAGCGATAGGGGCTGGTGAGAGTTCACAGTAGCAAAGTTCAAAGTGGCAAGTTACAGAACAGAGAGTTCAAAAATGGTCCAAACTTGTGGTAGCAAAATTTGAAAGGTGGAGGAAACAACACAGTAGTCAAGTTCAAGGAGTGGTAAAAATCTCACAGTGGCAAGGCTCAAGAGGTGAAACTTCACAGTAGCAAAGGTTGGTAAATCGTTGTGGAAATGAGGTTCAAAAGTGGTTATGCTTCACAGCAGCTGAAATCAATGAGGCAAATTCATGACCACTAGATTCCAGGTGGTGAAACCTCACAGTAGCATAATTCAAATGTGGTGATTCTTCAAGACTCAAATATGGTGACCATCACAGCAGAAAAACTCAAATGAGGCAAAACACCCAGCAACAAAATTCAGATATGGTGAAATCCTGCTGCAGCAAGACTCAAATGTGGTGAAATCCACAGTACCAACATTGGAATGTGATAAGAACCCACAGTGGCACGATTCAGAGTGGGCAGAATTAAAAAAAAAAGCAGCAGAGCTCAAAATGGTGCAAATCTCACAGTACCACATTTCAAATGTGGATAAGCCTCGAGGCGGCAAATTTCAGACATGGTGAAATCCCACAGCTGCAGGATTGAAATGTGGTCAAATCCCACAGTGGCGAAACTCAATGCAACGAGAACCCACACCAAATAATTCCAAATGTGGAGAAACCACACAGCAGCAACATTCAGGAATAATTAAAACCCCATAGCAGCAGAACTCAGATGTGGTGAAACCCCAGAGCAGCACAATTCATAATTGATGAAACCCCACAGTGGCAGGACTCAAAGTGGAAACAATTCTAAAACAGCTTAACACAAAATAGTGCAAATCCAGACCACGTCCATCAGCCCCGGGAGCAGGCATCATGTTGCCTTGAGAAAACCCAGCAACCCCTGCTAGGGGCTGTCTGGGTTCAGTTCTGGTGCCTACCGCGCCAGGCTCATATGGGACATCAGTCCTGGCACCATAGGCGCCAGGCTCTTAGGTGCACACTTACCTGATGCAGACCATGCTGCAAGAAGATCCAAGCCCATGTGAGTCGTGGAAGGGACTACTTTACCTTAGGGACTATTTTGTTACTCGGGTGTGGTCGGGGAGGAATACCTACCTGGGAATACTTTGGTGGCTATTTAAACCACACCCGAAGAGCAGCACACGCTTCGCATTATTCTGCATCCAGCAGTGTAACGTTCACCGTGCCAGCAGCAGCATCCAGCCTTCTGCCACGCCCGCCTCAAACCTGGAGCACCTACAAAGATGGAAAGAAGCAAAGGTTAGAACAAGAGTATTACCTGATTTCTTACCTGATTCCGGATTCATCGCATCTTCAAACTAGAGGAAAGACTTTGTTTTAAACGCGTTGCATCGCCAGCAGCAGCGCAGCGCCATACTCACCGTTCCACGCAGCATCTCTTCGATCCGGCACTGTCTCCATCTTAACATCGCCGAATCCCGGCACCTAAGGGGGACAAGAAACAACAAGGTGAGCAGAGAGAACAGACAGAAACAATCTCTTTAGCTGCCATATGCTTACCTGATTTTACCGCCGGAGATATTATTCATCAGCACGCCATATCTTCTCACGCCGCACCTGTAAGATAAGGAGAAAGCAGTAAGTTTAACCCTTGGCATTATTTACCGGACAGTGTTGGGTAACACAGACTTTTACCGGAGCGCTTTGAGCTGTCAATCTTCTTATTGGTTCAAAGCTGCAAGAAAAAAAGAGGAATTGGACAGGAGTGAATTCCAGACATTTTGAACTCTTACGAACTATATACTTACGGCTGTTCACCAGGACCTTTTGGAGTCAGGATTCGTCTACAACTCTTCCAATATCTTCAGGCCAGTGAAGTAACTGGTCATCAACGCGCCCCTGCGTGCTTCGCAAGATGGAGGGCTCATCCTTCAAGAATATAAGGTGAGAATGCTGAGAGGGCGCTTCAGAGGTGATTAGTGGGGAAGACAGTGGGGGTGCTATCACTTGAATCCACAAGTGGCTAATTCCATCCCTCCACTTGTAGGAGAATATTTCTACGGGTCAAGCAGACCAGATTAGGAGGGCAGATCCAGTCAGTCATCGCTGCACTACGCATCACGTGGGTGGAGGCCGCAGCAGTCCGGGTCCGACCGACACCCCTGTGGGAGCCAGGTGAGCATAACAGAACGCGAAGCCTATCTACAAATCCCCACCCGGGTGTGATGGAAACCTCAGAAACCGACCAACTGGCCCAACTTTTGGGGGAACTTAGGGCGGAAGTGCACTCCGCTCGCCAAGAGACTAATGCCCTCAGAAGAGAACTAATTGTATCGAAGGAGCGCACAGATGATCTCGCTAGACAACTGCTGCAAAGTCAATCTGGACAAGCACCCCTACCTGGTTCCGGGGGAAATCCAGCTCCTGTGTTATCGAGTAATCCTGTGCAAAAACACCTACCAGGAAATATTCCATTAGCTCCACCCAAACACTTTGCCGGAGATCCCAAAAGGTTTGCCGTGTTTATGAACCAATGCCGCTTTCACTTTTTATGCAGACCAGGAGCCTTCCCAAACGATCAAGCCAAGGTAGCCTTCGTATTATCATATCTCAGCGGCAATGCAGCTGATTGGTCAATTCCACTAGTTACTCAGGATGACCCAGTTCTTCTGGATTTTCAGGGCTTTCAAACGAGCATGGAAAGATATTTGCCCGGCACTCCCAAGGACAGGCCCTGGATAATGAACTTTTGTCCCTACGACAGGGTAACTAGGATCAGCTAACCTATATCGCAACCTTCAATAGATTGATAATGGAAACCGGATGGCCTGAGGAAAAACGAATTACATTGTTTCATCGTGGACTTCGGGGAGAACTTAAAGACGTCTTGGCTCAAGTTGTGAACCCACCTCAGGATTGCGCAGAGTTTATAGACTTAGTGGTCCAGCTGGATCATCGACTCCAGAATAGAAAGGCTGATCGAGCTAAGTTTGAAAATCGGGTATTGGTTAAATCCAACGTTGCACCCAAGGGAACAGATGCATCAGAACCTATGCAAATCGTTGGGGTCAAAGGACCCTTAACTCAAAAGGAAAGGGAAAGAAGAAGACAGATGCAATTGTGTCTGTACTGTGGAACCTCACCCAAGAAGGTGGTAGGAGTTGCTGATAAAAGCCCAAAAGAGCCTGATTCGGAAAACGACCATGCCCGACAAGCGAGGTCCACTTGCCGAGCTTAAAGAAGGACACTCAGATCTCGCATCTGATCATACCAATGGTCCTAATTGATCCTAGACAGCCCTCACGTATGCACGCAGTGAGGGCATACATTGATAGCGGGGCTGTAGGGAACTATATGGACCACGATTTGGCTTCAAGGATGAATCTACCTCTTTGCAAAAAGACCACTTCGGATGTCAATCCCACAGTCGATGGAATGAAATTGCCTCTGGGCCTGTAACTCATTCCACTACAGAGATGACACTGTTGGGTCAAGATGGGCATCGAGAGACTATTGTGTTTGATTTAATCAAAGCCCCGCAGTTTCAAATAATACTGGGGATGCCGTTGTTGGAAACACATAATCCTTGTATTGAATGGCGAGAGAAGAGAATAACCTTCCCGGATTCGTGCACACACCTGTTACCCGGAGAAAACCAAGAACAAAGGCCTGGCCACAGTCATCAACCCAATCGTGCAGTTACCTCAGGAGTATCAGGAATTTCAGGATGTTTTTCAAAAAGAACAGGCCAATACATAACCACCTCACAGATCGTACGATAGTCAAATTTACCTTCTCCCCGGTCACAACCCCCATGCAGTAGAATCTACGCCCTCACGGAACCTGAACATCTTCACCTACGGCAATACTTCGACCAATACCTGGTTAATGGCTTTAAACGCCCTTCCAAGTTTCCTGTATCCTCAGCTTTGTTCTTCGTGCTGAAAAAGGAAGGTGACCTTAGAATGTGCATAGACTACCACGCACTAAATCAGAAAACGGTAAAAAACCGGTACCCATTGCCTCTGATCCCCGAATTACTAGACCAAGTAAAGGATGCTTGTATCTACACTAAGTTAGATCTCCGAGGGGCGTATCATCTGGTATGTGTAAAGAAAGGCGACGAATGGAAGACGGCCTTTCGCACCAAGTACGGATTATTCGAGTATCAGGTGATGCCCTTCGGGTTGTGCAATGCACCAGCAGCCTTCCAGTATTTTATGAACAATGTCTTTTGTGAATTTATTGACGTCTGTGTTGTCGTATACATAGACAATATCCTTGTGTACTCCTCCTCAGAATCAGACAATGTTAAGCACGTACATGCAGTCCTGGAGAAACTATGCCAGCACAAGTTATTTGCAAAATTGGAAAAATGTGTTTTTCATGTTACGGAAGTTGAATTCCTTGGATTTATCTTGACTCCAAAAGGAGTCTGAATGGACTCACAAAAGGTGGATGCAATTCTCAAGTGGCCATCACCTAGTTCAGTTAAAGGGGTACAAAGCATGCTCGGATTTGCCAATTTCTACCGCAGATTCATTCCGGACTTCTCACATGTTGTACATCCCATCACAGCACTTTTGCGAAAGAACAAATGTTTCTTGTGGACCGAAGAAGCTGAAAAGACCTTCCAAGAGCTGAAAGCGAAATTCACGTCTGCGCCTGTTTAAAGCATCCACGCCCAGATCTTCCTTACATAGTGGAAACTGATGCATCCAGTTTAGCCATGGGAGCTGTCCTGTCCCAGAGGGATCCTGAAACTGGTCAACTTCACCCAGTGGCATTTTGGTCCAGAAAGTTCTCGGCACCCGAGTTAAACTATGCGGTTACCGATAAAGAGTTATTAGCCATCAAATCTGCCTTTAAGGCTTGGCGACACTATCTTCTCGGTGCCAGGCATACCATTACTGTAATCACCGATCACCGGAACTTGCAGTATCTAAAAACAGCCAAAGCCCAATCATTGCGCCAACTTCGATGGCCATTGTTCTTTGCCGAATTCGATTTTGTGATCACTTATCGGCCAGGCTGTAAAAATGGCAAGGCAGATGCCTTATCCCGAATAGGAATGGAGGAAGCATATGCGAACCCGGAGCCGGTGCATATAATTTCTGAACAAATAATTCTTGGCATAACTACTTTACAGACACTAGAATAAATTAATTTAAAAATCCAACAACTCTTCAATCCAGCTGCCCTGCAGGACAGGGTAAAGAAAGGCCCGGATTACTCAGTCATCAATGACCTACCCTACTATCAAGGACGACTATTTCTACCACACAAGGAATTACAGGAACTTGTCATCTCCAATTATCATGATACCCTAATGGAAGGTCACCCAGATATCGCAAAAACCGAAGTTAAAAATAAGAGACAATTCTGGTGGCCCACCTGGCGAAAAGATATAAAGTCATTTGTGATGTCTTGCAGCATTTGTGCCCAAAACAAGAGTCAGAAGAAAAAACCAGCTGGCCTTTTACAACCTTTGGATATTCCACCTACACCATGGCACACCTTATTTTTAGACTGTATTACTGATCTATCTCCATGTCATGGATTTAACACCATTCTAGTTATCGTGGATCTTTTTTTCCAAGATGGCCCACTTTATTCCTTCGAAGGGATTACCTTCTGCTTCAATTCTGGCCAAAGAGTTCCTCGAAAACATTGTTTGGATACACAGGTCTTCTTCCGTATTGGTCTTTGACCGAGGTAGTCAATTCATTTCACATTTTTGAAAGAAATGTTGCCAATTGGCGAAAATCGACGTGAGGTTATCAACCAGTCACCATCCCCTGACCGATGGTCAGATGGAGAGGACCAACCAGACCCTTGAACAGTACCTTCGTTGCATGCTTCACCAGACCGAAAGTAATTGGAAAGATATTTTATGGATTTCCGAATATGCATACAATAACTCTGTACATTCAGGAACCGGACAAAGCCCCTTTTATACCATATATGGACACGAACCTCGAACCTCAGAACTCGATTCGCCTCAGCACTTAGAAATGCCTGCAGTTAGTCATTTACATTCTACTATTACACAAGCCTTCAGGGAAGTAACAGAACATTTGAAGCAAGCAAAAGAGAAATACAAGAAAAATGCTGATCTACATAGAAGTGAAACTCCACAGTACCAAATTCGAGATCAGGTTTGGCTAACTACAAAATACATACCTCTGAAAGGAACTCAGACTTTTAATCCTAGATATTTGGGACCTTACACCATTAAGGCCATTATCAACCCGGTGGCCGTCAAACTAGAATTACCCTCCAATATGCGAATTCATCCTGTCTTTCATGCTTCACTTTTTAAACCAGTTCAACCAGGAACAAGATTAACCAAACCATCAGATCCTATCTTGATAGATGGAGAACCTGAATTCGAGGTGAAAAACATCCTGGACTCCAAGCTGGTTAAATCAAAACTTTTTTACTTAATCGATTGGAAAGGTTACAGGCCACAGGAAAGGTCATGGGAGCCTAGTGACCACGTTCATGCACCACGATTAGTGAAGAGATTCCATCGGGACTTCCCAGACAAACCAGGACCAAGGGGAGGAACGACTTTAGGAGGGGCCTTGAGGGGGAGTGCTGTCATGATGCATACCCCCGGGCATCCAGATCACGTCCATCAGCCCCGGGAGCAGGCATCATGTTGCCTTGAGAAAACCCAGCAACCACTGCTAGGGGTTCAGTCCTGGCGCCTATGGTGCCAGGCTCATATGGGACATATAGGTGCACACTTACCTGATGCAGACCATGCTGCAAGAAGATCCAAGCCCATGTGAGGCCTGGAAGGGACTACTTTACCTTAGGGACTATTTTGTTATTCGGGTGTGGTCGGGAGGAATACCTACCTGGGACTACTTTGGAGGCTATTTAAACCACGCAAGAAGAGCAGCACGCGCTTCGCGTTATTCTGCATCCAGCAGCGTAACGTTCACCGTGCCAGCAGCAGCATCCAGCCTTCTGCCACGCCCGCCTCGAACCTGGAGCACCTACAAAGAAGGAAAGAAGCAAAGGTTAGAACAAGAGTATTACCTGATTTCTTACCTGATTCCGGATTCATCGCATCTTCAAACGAGAGGAAAGACTTTGTTTTTAATGCGTTGCATCGCCAGCAGCAGCGCGGCACCATACTCACCATTCCACGCAGCATCTCTTCGATCCGGCGCTGTCTCCATCTTAACATCGCCGAATCACGGCACCTAAGGGGGACAAGACACAACAAGGTGAGCAGTGAGAACAGACAGAGACAATCTCTTTAGCCGCCATATGGTTACCTGATTTTACCGCCGGAGGTAATATTCATCAGCACGCCACATCTTCTCATGCCGCACCTGTAAGATAAGGAGAAAGCAGTAAGTTTAACCCTTGGCATTATTTACCGGACAGTGTTGGGTAACACAGACTTTTACCGGAGCGCTTTCAGCTGTCAATCTTCTTATTGGGTCAAAGCTGCAAGATAAAAAGAGGAATTGGACAGGAGTGAATTCCAGACATTTTGAACTCTTACGAACTATATGCTTACGGCTCTTCGGCAGGATCTTTTGGAGTCAGGATTCGTCTACAACTCTTCCAATATCTTCAAGCCAGTGAAGTAACTGGTCATCAACGCGCCCCTGCGTGCGTCGCAGGATGGAGGGCTCATTCTTCAAGAATATAAGGTGAGATTGCTGAGAGGGCGCTTCAGAGGTGACTAGTGGGGAAGACAGTGGGGGTGCTATCACTTGAATCCACAAGTGGCTAAATCTATCCCTCCACTTGTAGGAGAATATTTCTACGGGTCAAGAGGACAAGATTAGGAGGGCAGATCCAGTCAGTCATCGATGCACTACGCATCACGTGGGTGGAGGCGGCAGCAGTCCGGGTCCGACCGACGGCCCTGTGGGAGCCAGGTGAGCGTAACGCATGAATAACGCTCACAGTGACAAAATTCAGATGTGGTGAGGCCCACAACAGCAGAATTCAAATGTGCCAAAACCACACAGAAACAGAGTCAAATGCTGCACAACTTCACAATAGCAAATTCAAATGTGGTGACAACTCACAGTGGCAGAATGCAAGTGTGTTGAAACCCTGAATTAGCAAGATTCAAATGTGGCAAAATCTAACAAGTGCAAAATCCAAGTGTGCTGAAACCACATAACAGCCAGACTAAAATGCAACAAAACCCCACAGTAGCGGAACTGAAATGTGGTGAAAACCCACTGTAGCAAATCAAAATGTGGTGAAACCTTACATAAGCAAGACTCCAGGGTAGTGAGACCTCAAAACAGCAAAACTCAAGTTTGGTGTAAACCACATAGTAACAGAACTCAAATGTAGAGAAACTCCACAGTAGCAGAATTAATATATGGTGAAACCAGGCCGCAGAAAGATCTAAATGGGATGAAACCTCACAGTAGCAAAATTCAAGTGTGGTGAAACCGAATGTCCTGAAGCCCCACAGTAGCAAAGGTCAAATGTGGTGAAACTTCATGGTAGTAAAGCCCAAATGTGGGAAAACTTCTGGGAAGCAGAGTTCAAATGCTCAAATGTGGTCAGACCTCACAGTATCAAAGTCAAATCTGGAGGAACCCCACAGGAACAAAATCCAAATGTGGTCATACAACACAGGAGCAAAATTCAAGTGGGGAGAAATCTTTTGAGTGGAAAAGTGCAAATGTCCTGAAACCCCACAATATCAAAAGTCAGATCCGGTGAAATCACACAGTAGGAAGACCCAAATGTGGCTAGACCTCCCGGCAACAAATTTCAACTGTGGTGAAACCTCCGAGTGGTAAAATGCAAATGTCCCAAAACCCCATAGTAGAAGTCAAATGCGGTGAAACCTCATGGTAGCTAAGTTCATATTTTGTGAAACCTTAGGGTAGCAAAGCTCAAATGTGGTGAAGCCTCACCGTAGCAAAGTTCAAATGTGGAAGATCCCCACAGTAGCAACATTCCAATGTGATGAAATCTCACAGTAGCAAAATGCAACTGTCCTGAAATCTCAAGGTTGGAAAAATCCAAATGTGGTGAAGCCCCCAGCCCCCAGTGGTAAACTTGAATGTGGTAAAATCCCACAGTAGCAAAAGTCAAATTTGGTGAACCCTCACAGTAACAAGATTTAAATGTGGTTGAACCTCACAATAGCAAAATGCATATATCTTGAAACCACACAGTATCAAGATTCAAATGTGGAGTAAACCCACAGTAGCAAATGTGAATGTCCTGATACCCCACATTAGCAATGTTGAATGTGACAAACCCTCACAGTAGTAAGACCCAAATGTGGTGAAACCTCGCAGTGGCAAAAATGCAAATGTCCTGAAACCCCACAGTAACACAAGCACAATGTGGTGTAACCTCGTGGCAGCTAAGTCAAAATGTGATGAAACATCAGGGTAGCAAAGCTCATATGTGGTGGAACTTGACAGTAGCAATGTTCAAATGTGGAGGAAACTCACAGTAGCATAATTCCAATGTGTCAAAACCTGACAGCAGCAAAATGCAAATGTCTGAAATCCCACAGTAGCAGATGTCCAATGTGGTGGACCATCAAAGTAGCAAAACACAAATTGGGTGAAACCTCATAGTAGCAAGTTTCAACTGTGGAGGAACCCAATAGTAGCAAAAATGGAATGTTGTGGAACCCCACAATAGCAAGAGGCACGTGTGGTGTAACCTGACAGTAGCAACATTCTAATGTGGCAAAAACTCTCAGGAGCAAAATACAAATGTGACAAAACCTCACAGTAGCAGAAGTCAAGCGTGGAGACAACTTAACAGTGGTGAAGTTCAAAATGACCTGGAACCCCCACAGTAGCAAGAGTTACATGTGGTAAAACCTCACGGTAGCTCAGTTCAAATGTGGTGAAACCTCAGGGTAACAAAGCACAGGTGTGGTGAAGCCTCACCGTAGCAAAAAGAAAGTGTGAAGGAACCCTGTAGTTGTAGAATTTCAATGTGATGATACCTCACAGTAGCAAAATGCAAGTGTCCTGAAATCTCACGGTTGGAAAAATCCAAATGTGGTGAAGCCTCCAGTAGCAAACTCGAATGTGGTAAAATCCTACAGTAGCAAAAGTCAAATGTGGTGTAACCTCACAGTGGCAAAATGTGAATGTCCTGACACACCACAGTAGCACAAGCCAAATGTTGTGTAACTTCATGGCAGCTAAATTAAAATGTGACGAAACGTCAGGGTAGCAGAGCTCATATGTGGTGCAATCTCAGAATACCAAGGTTCAAATGTGGAGGAAATGCACAGTAGCACAATTACAATGTGTAGAAACTGGACAGTGACAAAATGCCAATGTTTGAAATCCCACAGATGCATACGTCAAATGTGGTGGACTCTCACAGTAGCAAAACACAAATGGGGTGAAACCCCACAGTAGCAAGATTCAAATGTGGTAAAAACTCACAGCGGCAAAGGTGAAGTGTGGAGAAAACCTAACAGTGGCAAACTTCAAAGTGACCTGTAAACCCACAGAGGCAAAAGTAAAATGTGATGAGACCCCACAGCGGTAGGGTCCAAGGTGGACATGGCTAAGAAAAAAAAGGCAAACAACAAGAACATATTGTGCACTGGTAAGATAGGCACATGAAAGTAAGTAGATACAAGTCCAAGGTCAATGTCCAGTTGCTTATGCACCACACGCTCAAAACCTGGGACAACATCACCTTTCTGGACATATGTTTTCATCATGACTGTTCTTTATCAGTTTAACTGATATTCCCAAATCCAACTGCAGTGAGCCATTTTGGCATTGACATTAATTATTTATCATTTTTATTTATTTGGGTATCTATTGTATGGACCAAACTTTGAAAAGCAGAACAACACTTTAGAACTGTGGGTGTAATAGGAATACAGGTAAGAGGGACAAGTTACAGGGTACAACGTCCTTTCATCGCCTGCATGTTCATCCCCGGGCATTTTAACGTGCACATTCCATCAAATGTGCTCATCAATTTTTTTAGGGGGGGTGGGTAAGGGCAGATAAGAGTTTGTGCGGGTAGACAATAACAAAAATAAGTGTGGAAAGGGGGTTGGGGTGGAACCCCCCAACATAAAAACGATGAGCATTTTCGATGGAATGTGCACATTAAAATGACAGATGATGAAATTACAGGTGATGAAATGACATGGAACCCGTTACAGCAGGGATGAGCTGCTTACAATTGTGCAACAGGAGCAGTGATTCGAGTGAGATGGAAGCAGTTTGTAGAATGTCAATATGTTGAATAGTAACATCTTCATGCTGTTTGGATCCAGCTGCAAGCCAGATTGGAAGGACATGGTTGTCCTCAAACACCCCCAAGATGGATATGTGATGTCTGTTCACCTCCCGGACAAACAGGCATCATCTTTTCTAAACAGTGTAGTATTGTCTGTGAAGTTTAGCTTGTGGTCACCAGAAACGGCTTGTGGAAGGAGTGGAAGGGTTGCCTGTGTGATACTTTTTTAGGTGGGTGCTGGGAAGTATCCTGAAATGTGGGGCTCAAGACATTGAAAAGGAATGCGTACTGCAGTCTGATGACCAAAACTTAATGAATAGGTATTGTCAAAAATACCCACCCTTTCAACTCATAGCACAGAGTCTGACAGAGTTTATGAAGCCGTGAATTCAGAAGAAAATGCTAAATGTAATGCAATGTAAAGTAGTCATGTGTACTGCACTTCTGGTTTTGATGAGTGCATGTGAGACATATCCAGTTCCCTAGGGCCGCTATGGTTCTATGGCACAGGATAAAATTAATTCTAAACCTTCCAGCCATCACCTCTTGTGTTTTGCTTTAGTCACCGGAGTGGGACGGGTATGCCCAGACGTGGCTCCCTTGTCTGCTGGGCCTAGAGACCCAAGATACTCCTCACTGATGAGGCCCAACAAAGCCGAAACATGTCCGGAGATGCTGTTGGTCTCATGCAGAAGGGATGTGTCCTAGCAGTTTGGGCTGGGCTTGGGGTGGGATGAAGCCTGATTTGCATATGTTTCTTCCCCTTCTGTAGTCGCTGGGCAGGTGAAGAACGCTGGTCTGGAGGGTTGCCCAGAGCAATGCCAGATGTTAAGATTCATTCTAAACTTTACAGCCATGGTATCCGTAGAAATGATCGAATATAAAATAACAAATGAAGAAATGACCGAATAGTTGCACCGATTATTTTTTAAATGTTTGACCATTTTACTAAAATAACGGGTGGGGTAAGAGCAATACTTAACGTAGGAGGGAGAGGGGGATCTCCCCCTGCATTATTTAAATAAATAAAATGTGGTAATTTCTCCATTCGTTCATTTCAAGGCAATCCTCTAGTCATCTCGTCTTGTGTTTTGCTATTGTTCTATGTGTTTGGTCGATGTGTTTCTATCATCCATTACAATCATGTTGAAAACGAATTGGAAGGCCACTACCCTAGGAGGACTCAGCCAACCCAGCTATAACTAGATTCCTCTGTTTGGCCCAGAGGTTGTATACCTTCAAGCAATTATATCTATAATCAGAAAACAATCTGATGATGTCATTAAACTTGCACAACAACATAGCTGAAACAATATGTCTGTACCTAGTGTACGATGGTAGATTGATTACCCCCATGTTGAAGGAGGCGGGAGTTCAGTCCATGACCTGGTTGCAATGGACAGGACAACAGCACTGGAAGGCTCTTTCCATCTGAGCATGTATTTGGTTTGGATTGTTTTGCACAAAGAGTTGAACTTGATATTGGTGGAAAGAATTTAGAGCAGGCTCCGGTACAAAAGGCTGTACAATATGGCTCACATTGTTAGGATTGCCAAGCACTTGATGCATGCAACGAGATGATCCCAAATGGAAAACATATTTGACTTCCACAGCGCATAGAAATCTGACGGGATAAGGGAATGGGATACAACCTATTTCTGGTCCCAATTACTCGAGGAAAACAGTAAAGAAGCCCAGGTTTTTCATTCACAACACATGTTTGATCCCCACCCCCTCCATGTTGTTTTGTTTACTGTAATAGGCTGTTGAAGCACCTTTGCCCATAAAGCAGCTTCTAAGAATGAACTCTGTTTTGTTTTAGGCTAACTGGAGTCAGGAGCCTTGCATACTCATTTTTGAAGAGGGATCTAAAGTTGGAAAGATATGTTGGATTTATTTGTGTTTTTCTTTTTTTTTTCTTTAAGGCTTTTGTAAATTACTAGTCTGTTTTAGCTTCAAAAAGCACGGTATGTGGACAGAATTAAGCCAGTGTATTGGATCTGTTTGTGTAAGTTATCCCCTTTTGTGTCTTTGTGCTGTCTATGTATGGAATGCTATTTGATCATCTGTCTTTATAGTGATGGGGATGTGAGAAAACTGAGGTGTGTGAAGGTCTTCCTTTCAACCCATTCTGTTCTAACCCAGCATGCAGAAACAAGACAACGCCGAACCACATATGCACTGTCAGGCACACCACATATGCAAAGTGTGTTCCCTTGTGGATATGTGCATCTATAGCGTGTGTTGGGAATGTGAAATATACACAACAAAACGCTGATCTCATGCTCGGATGCCACTTTCCTGATCCCATTGAAATTCATTCTGGTTTACTGGGAGGATAGGACCCAAAACATTATGATTTTTCAGTTTGACAGTCCATGAAAGGTTAGTTCAGGGGCAACGAGTTTCAGGAAAACAAGGCAACGGAGCGCAACACAGGTTTGAATCCGGATCCCGCGCTTAGAAACCACTTGCTGGTGTGAAGCGTGTTATAAAAGAACAATTATAATTATGATGCAGCAGATTGGATCAGTGCATCACTGCTTGAGTGGCCGCCCTTGAATCTTGCCGGTCCAAGATTTTGCTATGGCATCGGTTAGTCATTAGAGCCACATTTGACTTTGCACACAGTTTGCTATATGGGATCCGGGGGTCATAACCACTGGAACAACCCAGTACGATTACGATGCACTTCCTTTCAAGTATAAGACAAACCATGGCAACAGCCTCTCCTGTCCCCCTCTTCCCTCACTCCACTACAAATTCTACATTCTCATTCTCCCAATGATGTCCCACTGCTCCCTGCTCAAGACAGGTCCCTGCCAGCTTGTATGTTGACACTTTCTAACAGGAGCATCTTGATGGCAATGGAATCAAACAGGGCATGGTCTTGAGTAGTTTATAAGGTGCATCCCATATTTTCTCATGACATGGTATTTGGGACTTGACATGACTTGAGGTCACTTATTCATGTAGGATCTCCCAGCAGGTTTACAAAGGGTGGGGCCGTTCCCTACATAGTTTGTGGAAACTCATGAACATGTGTGTTTACATATGCTGACAGCACTGCACTTCTGGGTCAGACTGGGTGGATCTTCTGAGGAATGAAGATGGTCAGCTTAATAATACCTGAATGTTATAATAATAATTTCATCTGCTCCCCTTTCCAAGGATGCCATTGTTGTCAATCTATCAGAGTGCACATGTAGATGATGCCATTCAATCAGAAATGAACATTGTTGGCTGCGGTGTGTATCAGGTGATAGTAGGGGACTAATAGGTCCGATAATCTCGGTTTGGAAAGCTGCAGCTGCTTGTTTGGATGGACGGGGGCCTATTAATTCAGTCGGTTTGGTAGGCAGTTTTGTATATTCTTAAATTTTAAGTTTGGAAGTGGAATTTGAATCAATTAAATATGTATAGGATATATGCTATACGGCTGGTAGTATAGCGACTAACACGTGGTATATCTATATTTTAAATGTTTGAGTTCCTAACATTCATGTAATTATGATTTTTTTAATGTTTTTATTTCAAGTGAATTAAGTATTGTCTATAGTTAAATCGATGTTTTTCTTAGCTGTTTTACTGTATTCAATGTGTGTGTAAAGTGTTTATAATCATGTACACAATAAACAACAAACATGTGGTCAATTTGACAGGACATGGTTGATCAATATAAGAAGATTGAAAGGACAACACACAGTGCTGCCAGGAATTAACTCCATGATCACGGTTTGCACAGATCTCTGAGACCTGCCCTTCGATCAATGAGCTATCTTGCAGACTGTTCACTCACATAATCATTCCACCATGTGTTTGGTTTGGTTGCCTTCCCTTGTAGTTTGATAAGGCCCCCCTAGAAGTAATATCTTCAGACAAGTGTTTTTGAATGTAAAGTATTTAAAATAAGGGTATCTTTTTCAACTAACTTCAACAAATACATGTAATTAGTTCTGTAATTCACATAATACTATACGTGCAACACTGCGCATTCTGGGTTTCCTTTATGGAAAGTTATCCGGTAAGATACCTCAGTGGGTTGAGCGCTCGCTGCTGCGATCTGAGATTGATCTGCAGGTCGCAGGTCTGAATCCCGGCAAGGCCAACTCAGCCTTTCATCCTGTAAGAGGATTCAATTCAACACTACAGCTAAGTCAACGCCTAGTCTATAATACTGAATGAAAACCCTTATTGATATATCTTTAGGTCCAGTTCATGCGTTCTGGATGACTACCCTTGTATAACACCCCTCTCTTGGAATCCCCCTGACCCCACTGAGCCAAGAAGTAGTTCTGTTTTGCGAGTTTAAAAGGTTTATTTGATAAATTAAACAATAGATATATATATGACACTTTATAATAAATTAATAATTGAATCTCACACTTAATCTGATATGATAAATATTAACAACGGAGAATCTGGCACTAGCACACTTCTTATAATCACTAATGAGTTGACATGAAATGGATAAGGTAGCACACTGGTAAATAGGAACAAAAGTATAATGTGGTAAAGGATGCTTTATGTAAGCTCAGTTGGATGCAATATTCACTGAATGCAATACAGAAAATACTCAATATGATTTCAACCCAACAATGTAATCACTTTTCTCTGGCAATCCCCTCCCCCCCTCTTTATGCAATGCAAGGAAATGGAAGGAAAACACACAGTCCTCAGAAATGCAATCAACTGTAATTCAGTTCAATCCCAGCAAGCTTACAGAAAACAGATAGGAGTTTTGAAAACACAGGCCCAAATGCTTTGATATGTGCTAGCAATGGATGAGAAATATGCTGGAAACGCTTTTAATTCCCTTATAGAGGTTCAGGGTGAGTGGTATCTAGTTAATATTAGTCCAGGCTCACACTAGCAATGATGCAGGGATAGTTAGCAGGTTAAACGAATTTCTGGCCAATGGAAAGCAAACAGCAGCAGTTTTTACATGTGAAGAAATTGCAAATCGCGGTAAAATTCGCGGATGCGCCGAGCGCTATTACAAAGGAACCGCAAGGACTATCTCTACCGTTTTGGGGTCCTAGAAAAGCCTGGGATCTCAGCTTCCAAATGAAAGTTATTGCAAGTCTCTAGCCCAAACGGTTGCGGAGATATGAGTAATTTAGTAAAGGTCGTTTTTGGTTTTGTAAATTTTAAACGCACACTTTTTCAAAATGACAAGTGACAAATTTTTGCAGCTAGAATGACAGGTGACAGCTAGGAGGCAGTTCTACTTAGGTTAAATAGATTGAATTAGATGAATTTAAACTAAGAGATGTGTTCTGAGTTTTGCTAAGTACTCACAAGAGATTTTGAACAGGAAAGCGGCTTTGTCACGATCTGGTCAACAGTCTGGTCAGGTCTTTCCGGGTTCTGCTCACAGCGCCTGGTCTGGTCTCTGCTAGGCACAGCACTGCTTTCTCTCTAGTCTGGTCTCAGCTGGGCACAGCACTGCTTTCTCTCTGGTCTGGATAGATTGAAGTCTCTAGTTTGGCTTTCTGGAGTTTGATGGAGGTAAGTATGGATTTTTCCGGCAGAGCTTTCAGCGGCAGATGAAAAATGAATCTCTCTATGTGTCCTGACTCTCTGCTTTTATCTGTTTCTTGAGAATGGGTGTGTGTGTTGCATCACTAGACTTGCCCCTCTCAATCGTCATTGGTCAGCTTTCATTCGTCCCCTTGATTGGGGGAATGAAATGAAGTGTCATCATGATGAGGTCTGTTTATGATACAGAGAACCCACCCCTGTCAACTTTACACACAATCTATATCTGACCTAAAAACATATTTGCACAGGTACACATTTGTTTAAAATTACATATACATGGTGTGGCTGAATTTAGCCATGTCTATGTCCAAATCTGCTCATTCTAGGAGCTTGCATTCAAAGAGTGTACATAATTGACTTTTTAACTGCTTTTTCAATTTCCGACATGGACCCAACTTTACATACATGTGTGCAGGGGGTAGGGACATTAACTGATGAAGTTTCAGATTTTTAACATGCACACATTTAGAGTAATATCCACTTTTCCGCTAAAACCCCCCTGAACATACCACCGGTTCCTACCACGTCTTAAACTGTGGGCAGAAAAATCACAAGAATTATGGTATCATTTATAAAATTTTCACATGTCCGCTCTATGAATTATCCCCCTTTTTATAAAACCATATCCTTGCTGCAGGGGTGTGTCTTTTCAGGTCACATGGTACAGAAACCAGTCTTTCCAGTTTCTGCCAAGCCAGCTTGCTTCTCACAGGCAGTGCTCCTCCCAGCTTCTCCAGGAGGAAGCCACTTTTTACGACGTCTGTAATAAAAAACCTTTGCCTGAGTGGAGAGGGCTTTGTTCACTCTCTGGCAGAGCACAGGAAATTCAATTATCAGATAGATGGCATATCCTTAGCCTGGGCAGCAAAAGGAAGGTTGGCCTGGGAACACAGTGGTGACTCAAGTTTCACTGCTGATGGGTAGTTGCTAGGCAAAATCAAGTTCCTTAAGCCAGACCTTCAGCTAACTTTTTGTTGCTTTTAAAATAACTTGTAATTTTACACATGCAGCTAGAATGCTGATTCTAAGCGCAAAACTATGACATTTCAACAGTTACAAAGGCATGTGACACCAAACATAGGTCACTCATTTAATTTAACATTTTCGATTTTGGTGGTTTTAAATCCAGTTGTAGTTAGGCTTAAGCTGCTGACTCCATAGCATTTTTGTTATAAGCATTGTTTTTGGGCTCTTCATTTCCCAGATTTTGTAGGCACACAAAACTCCATTCTGCCAAATGTCTGCTGGTGTTCAGTGAATATTTTGCACATGTTGCAAGGTTTGAAATAGGCATTTTGCTTGCCCTCAGAAAAACACACAGAGTGGTTTTAAAACGCCGGCTTTTGGATAGTGGTGAGTACTGGTACTGCACCCATTTTTGGGATTTAAGAAATGAATTCCCCACAATTCTAGGTTGCATTTGGCAATCAGCATTGCCATTCCCAATGGTTTCAGACTACTGTGCGGGTAGTCCAATGGTGGTTTTAAAGCGCTTTGAAGCTAACCGGCGCTACTGTTTTTCCTTTGGCAACCCATTTCCCTCATGGCAACCCGGCCTTTCATTCTCGCACTGGTGGGTGGCAAGTGAGGCAACCATTTTGGTGGGCGCACAAACTGCGCAGCTTTCCTGGATTTCAGCGCACATGTGGGTTTTCCGCCATCTTGAATTTTCTAAGCCCACAGCACCAAATGTTGTAGCAGGATAGCTTAAACGTGGGTCAGGACACCCAACAATCCTTTCGAGGTCGATAAATGAGTACCAATTTCGGTTTGGTGATATTGTATGAAATATGTGTTCTCTAAAGCGCTTTGGATAAAGGCGCAATATAAATAACACAGAGGTCTTTCTTTTGCCCTGCTGATGGAAACTTAAGTGGGCGTTCAGCGGTGTAGGAAATAATTGTTGATAATTCCATGCACTGCCACTTTTGGGGGGGTACCAGAGTTCCATGCACCGCAGAAGTACACATTGGGCCTTCCAGTGGAGGATTCTCATGTTGACCACCACCACCACTTTGAGGCCAGATATTGGCAGAATTACTGCAGCACAATTACCGGTCGTGGTGATTCTTCAAAAATCCCCATGAGCCCTATGGAAAGCTAGAATCGAGTTCAACACCACCCTAAAACTCCTTGAAATATTCTCTAGTAGTTCTTGGAGAGAATAAATAGAGCTGGGATTCGGACTGAGTGATAGGGAGGGATGGGCCAGGTTTTCCACATTGTTCTGCCCTTCTTCTCCACATTGCAAAGCACTCTCCTGTTCTTGAGCTAGGTTTACGGCATGAACAACACATTTACCGATAACATCAATAAACCCAGCAGGACAATGTCACCGCTTATGGAAATGTAATTACGCCATCAGTCATATCATCATTGTTTGCTTTAATCAACCTCAGTTGAGTTGTGAGCCTTGCAAGTTGAATTAATGTATGCATTAGCGGGGTATCATGCAGCATAAACATATAGCATGAACATAACACGGATGAGTTAGCTACAAGCAGCAGAGACCACGGGGTACACTAAGTAACATTGATACATTTTGAAAGAGCCTGTTATGGGTATTGTTCTACGGATTTGGAGGAGGGAGCTACAGAGGGATACAGACAGAGGAAGCAAGTATGGGGCACTAAATGGCAGACCTAAGAGGAAGAAAGTATGGGGCACAAAATGGCAGACCTAAGAGGAAGAAAGTATGGGGCACAAAATGGCAGACCTAAGAGGAAGAAAGTATGGGGCACAAAATGGCAGACCTAAGAGGAAGAAAGTATGGGGCACAAAATGGCAGACCTAAGAGGAAGAAAGTATGGGGCACAAAATGGCAGACCTAAGGGGAAAAAGGTATGGGGCACAAAATGGCAGACCTAAGCTTGATGAACTTGTGGTGCATCCGCAGCTGTGCTCCTATTGAAGCCATTTTGCTTCAGTAGGTTTCACACAATCTAACCTGCATAGAGGAGTCCCAGGGTCTGTATCAGTGCTCCCACCCCGGCCGACGTTTACCGCGAGGGAGGAAATGAAGTGCATTTATTTTAATTCCCACATAAGACCTCAAAGTCATCAAGTCAATGGATCATAAGACTCGCGCCCTTGCATTCCCGGTGGATGTTGTGTCATGAGGGTCCTGAACCCCCAGGATTTCCATACTGTCCTGAGTCGTCTGATTCAGTAACCAGCTCAATTTCCAGTATGTTACAGTGGTGGCAATCCATCCAAGCTGACCTGGACACCACCACACACTGCTACGACATCATCCGGAGACCACCACCGAAAGCAAGCCATTGATTACTCAATAGGCAACAACAGACATTGAGAGGATGCAATGGGCACTGCTTTCTAGGTCACAAAAGGTAGGGTATTGATACAACTCAGAAGAAATGAATATATAGGCTCTTGCAAAACCATACACACTCCTCTCTGTAGGGAATGAAGATATATGATCATATATAAAACCACTGTACCAGAAAAGTAGTAGAACTGTGACTCTGGCGGGGGACAGAGTAGGCAGGAAACGAGCAATGAGCAACACTTTTTCAAGGGTTGCAGTCATGTTGGTTGACAGCCACTTGAGTTGAAATAGATGTCAGTTTTGTGTAACTGATATCCGCTGGTAAAGTGGGGAAGTGTGCTTTAACTTCATGAAAAAATAGTTCCAGAATGGTGACAATGGTAGCAAAAAGTAGTGGAGCTGTTAACAGTAAAAAATAAAAGTAGGGGAACACAGCTCCCGACCGTTCCCGCTCACTTCAACCACTGTATAAACCCACTACAGGGATAAAGGCCAACCATATTAGTCAAAGCCATAAAGTCCTCGTGTTCCCCTTCTTGATAATTATAGTCCTTCCATCACATTTACAAAAACGTATAATGTCATTGAATTCCTTTAGATTACAATACTTATACACAGAGCCACTGAGTACTTTAATAACTTATGTCCAACAGTAGGCTATGCTTAAATTCACATTTACCTGCCGAGCTATGTAGGGATTAAATGGGGAAAAGGCAGAGGCTTGTGTTTTGGACTACTACTCCCATGAACTCTTACCATTAACTATTCAGTCAAGACTAATGGGAGATGTAGTCCCAAGCATCTGGGCAGCCCAAAGGTTGCTGACCCAGCATTGATGGGCACAATTCTTTTCCCTGGAATTTGCACTTTTTTGACACAAACATGAGTCCGTACTTTAAGCCGTTTTGGAATTCTTAAGGAGCTGGAGCTATGGTGGAGGGATACATTTTTTTAGTGAATTCTAACTCAATCGAAAGTCAGTTTTGGCCTTCAAGGTATAACTCAGCTGTGCCCCTGATTCTTTGAGGAATGCACCGTCGACTGATTGTTAGTAAATAGAGTGTATAACTACACTCCACCGTTTACATTTTATCGTTGTTTAAGTGTGGTTATAGAGAAGTGCTTCTCTAAAGGTATATTGTATAAATTATTCTTATTCTGTAAAAAATGTGTAACTATGTATGATGTTCGCCGCCAGGACCTTGAACCCACCTGAATAAAATTGAATGAAATGCGTCAAACTCTGTTGTGACAAATGTTTTAAAATGTAATTGTGTTAAGGAATAATGTCAAAGTATTGAATAAAGTCACATAAACCCTACTTGCTGGAGATTCATCCTTGTGAACTAATCAAAATAGGTGTCAAACAGAGCTCTCTGTACATCAGTAGCGTTGTGACTACACACACACCCACAACATCCCGTGTGCACTTCCTCGCCAAGCCATTTCCTGACGCGCCTAAAACATTTGTGTTGTTGTCAGGCGAGAAGGTTCCAGAACTGTGCAGCTACTTGAAATAAGGAAGCATGAATTGTCTGCTGGCCAGATAAATGTTGCTTAACGTTAGAGTGGAAACAGAAAACTGGACAAACACCTGACAAGGTTTTTAAAACTAAAATAATGGAAATGTGTTCAAACATAGCAATTGTAATGGACAACCCTGGAGACTGCCCGCTATTCACTAATACTCAGCAAAAGAAACAGCACTTAAGCACTTCCACAGGAACCCAGAAAACAATATTTTTGTAGGGACAGGTAGTCACGCCCAGGTCTGTTCTGATTAGAAAACTAAAGCCACTTAGCCTCAGCTGGTGAGATGTTGGACTGTTTTCAGCTGTTCTCACGTTGCCATGATATGGACTTTAATGACTGTTAATGCTAAGGCCTGATTGGCTCTTCACTCATGGGCTAGTCTGGCTTCTGTTGTGAATGGATGATTGGTACATCCATGTTGATTCCATTTAGGAATGTTGGAAAAATATGTCACATTTAAATGGCCACGTGCCATCTTCCAGCATAGAGACCTTCGCATGAAGCCTCTGTCATCAGACATCAATTAGTAAATAGCCATAATGTATAACTAAACTGGTAATGCCCCTGGGGCCATATTTACAAGCCCAAACAAAGCGAGGGCTTTAACATATCCCTGGGGGGCATTACTCAACCAGTAATGCCCCCTCTGACGGTTCTATTGCTATTAGTACCCCGCACCTTGTTCCCTGGGGTACTAATAGTATTTGAGCTGAGAATTCAAGCAAAACAAAAGAAAAACAAAATGCCTGCCATGGATCGGGGAGAAGGGACTACAGATAGTCCCTTCTCCCTTTCCTTTGCGGCCATTGAAAAGATAGAAAAAAAAGAAAAAAAAGAAAACTGCCTCTGTGGAAGAGGGCAAAGGGACTACACGTAGTCCATTCCCCCTTTCCAAGGGGTTGTATACTAATTGACCTTTTCAAAATTGACCTCGGGAGAATTGACCTGAGGAGAATTGACCTAATTTAGAAGGTCACTTAGGACATATATGCGGAGGGACACCCCCCGCAATCCCCCACCCAATCCAAAACCCCCTGCAGCCCCTCACCCAATCCCCTTATATTATTTATAATCCAAACCCAACCCAATACATATATAAAATAACTAAAATAAGATAAAGGTCAATTGTGCAGAAGGTCAATTAGGACCACTATAATTAGGTCAATTGTGCAAAAGGTCAATTGTAAAAGGTCAATTTGGGTAATACCTTTCAAGGCAGTCGGACGAAGAAAGAGAAGGCACTCTTTGGGACGCGGCGCCCGGAAGCGCAGCAGGTGACTCTTTGTAGGCCAGGTAATAACCTGGCGAGGGCCAATCATCTGATTGTCCATCGCTGGGTTCACATTTTGTTTAAATGTGGTTTTAGAAAAGCGCATTTGTAAAAGTTTGTTTTTAAAGGATTATTATTTTGTATAAAATGTGAAACTATGTATAAAGTTCGCAGTCAGGATCTTGATCCCAAATGAATACAATATGATGTAATGCATCAAACCCTTATTTTCAAATTAATTTTTCTAATGTGAATAATGTGAAAACCTTCTATGAAATCTCAGAAACCCTACTTGCTGGATATTTTTCCTTCTGACTTTGGAAACTAATCAAAATAGGTGTTTAACTGAGCTCTTTGTATATCAGTAGCTTTGTGAATACACACGCACCCACAACATCCCGTGTGCACTTCCTGGCCAAGCAATTTCCTGACGCCCTTAAAACATTTGTGTTGTTGTCAGGCGAGAGGGTGCCAGAACTGTGCAGCTGCTTGAAGTAGGGAAACCTGTTTTGTCTGCTGGCCAGATACATGTTGCTTAACGTCAGAAGTGGAAGCAGAAAATTGGACAAACATCTGACAAGGTTTTCAAAACTAAAGTAATGGAAACGTTGCATGCTTTGTAGGTGCTCAAACCCAGCAATTGTAATGGACTGTCCACTATTCATTATTACTTAGTAAAAGAAACAGCACTCAACACTTCCACAGGAACGCAGAATGACATTGGGGGCCTCATTACGACCCAGGCGGTAAGGGGTTTACGGCAGCGTTAACAGCGCCGACCCTTACCGCCTGAGTACGAGGTCCCTTAGCGCCATGGCGCTTTTAACACCTGCTTTTAGCAGGTGTTAAAATCCATGGCGCTAAGGGACCATGGAGTTAATTATGCCACCGTAATTTACGGTGGCGTAATTAACGCCTTCCCCACTCCCATTATGCCCTATGGGGCAAAAATGGGAATGGGGAAGGGTAAATGGGGATTGGGGACTTACCGCCCCGCCAAGGTCGGAATGGGGCGGTAAGTCCGCCAACCACCATGGCGTAAACATAGTTTACGCCATGGTGGTAAAGTCACGGCCCAGGCGGTAACTTACCGCCTGGGTCGTAATGAGGCCCATTGTATTTTAGTGACAGGTAGACACGCCCAGGTCGATTCTGATTATGATTAGAAAACAAAGGCCACTTATCAACATCTGGGGAGATGTTGCCGTGATATGGGTTTTTATAACTTCCAACTGAAAGGTCCTGATTGGCTTTTTACTCAAGGGCTAGTAAGGCTTCTGTTGTGAATGGATACTTGGAGCATCGATGCTGACTCAATTTAGGAATGTTGGAAACATATGCCAAATTTAAGTTGCAACGTGCCATCTTCCACCACACAGAACTTGACATTAAGGCTTTGTTATCACACATCATTTACACTTTGTGCACTTGTCCCAGCATTAAAAAATAAACAAATAAATAAATACATATATACATACTATGCAATGTATACATGTTTAGGTGACAATGGTCCCTCTGCTGGATTCCCAGGAAGTGCAGCATCGTTAGCACCATCAAACCCTTTGCCTCTTCTTTTCATTTGTTTATTTATTTTTTATATACAAATCACAGGGGAAGCAATCCGGTTTTGGAACAACAACACTTATTTACCATTGATAACAAAGTGGAGGACATGGGTCTCTTGCAATGCAGTGAGAGTATGTGACATGAAGACCATGTTGCAGGGGGAGATGGAAACATAAATCCGGGACGAGACAGGACAGAATGACATAAGAACGGGATGGTGGAGGAAGTGCTTAATTAAGGATGGAGGGTTGATGGAAAAGTGCTTTAGGGTTGTCGATGAAGGGTAGGGAGAGAAGAAAACAGGGTCATGCAGTAGCGTAGAGTACTAGGGGAACAGGTTTGAAGGAGAGATTTGAGATTGGGTCAAAATAGTTTTAGAGTTGGAGTAGTACGGAGAGGAAGAACATTCCAGAGTAGGGGAGTGAGTGAGGAGAGAGAGCTGAAATGAGGGGGGACAGTAGGGTTTTCAGTGGTGTTAAGGGTGTGTGCTGAGGATGATCTTTACAAGCGAGGGGGAGATTATGGAGTGAGATGAGCAGATCGGTAGGGTGGAGCGAGTACAACGATAGTTTTGGAGATGATGAGAAGAAGTTTATCCTTAGCCCTTTGTATCATAGATAGCCAGCCAATCTGGCAATGGGAACAGGAAGCAGAGGGAATGCAAGAAAGGTTGAAAAGCAAGCAGACTGCAAATTTGAGGAATTTCATCAGAGGTGAAAAAGCATATTTGCAAAGGCCATAGAGGAGACTGACACAGTAATCAGATGTAGAAAGTATTAAGGCCGAAATATGCTTTTTAGCAGTAGAAAAAGAAAGAAGATGACAGATTGTTCTGATATTGAGGAGGTTAAGTCTGGCTGTAAGGGCAGATTTGGAGCTAAAGAGTGAGAAGGTGTGTGATGGGTTGATGATACCACTAAGGTTACGAGTGCGAGCAGATTACGGAAGATAATCAGGAGAGAAGAGAAGAAGAGGGGGAGAGGGAGATGTAGCCTGTTTGGCTGAGAAGTAGAGAAGTTCAGTCTTAGTGGTCAGAGAAGTTCAGTCTTAAGCAGAAGCAAAAGGAAGAAGATGACAGATTGTTCTGATATTGAGGAGGTTGAGTCTGGCTGTAAGGGCAGATTTGGAGATAACGAGTGAGAGGATGTGTGATGGGTTGATGATACCACTAAGGTTACGAGTGGGAGCAGCTTAAGGAGGATAATCAGGAGAGAAGAGAAGAAGAGGGGGAGAGGGAAATATAGCCTGTTTGGCTGAGAAGTAGAGAAGTTCATTCTTAGTGGAGTTCAGCATGAGCAAGTGAGGAGCCATCCAACATTCGATGACAGAGAGACAGTTTGAAATGTGTGACAACAGCACTTCAGATTAGGAGTGAATAGAGAAGAAGATCTGAGTGTAGTCAGGAACGAGTTGATAGGAGGAGCTGCAGGAGGAGATAACGGAGCCTTGAGCTGAAGTGTATAGAGTGAAGAGATGTGGACCAAGGACAGACCCTTGGGGAACTCCAACAGTAAGGTGGGTGAGTGGGGAGTTAAGGATGTTCCAGGACACCTGGAAGTGTCTGGGGGAAAGGTACAACGCAAACCAAGGGACGGCATTATCTGTGATGACAAGGAGTGATAAGGAAATAAGCAATACAATAAAATTAAATAAAGCAACATAAAAAAAAAATGAAGTTACATTTCGACATACAAATACCAGAAAAAAAGAGGCCGAACACTCTACTAAAATCTAAGACCGAAGCAGGGAGCAATGTCAGAAGAATAGAGACATACAAGTAGAATGTGTATCCAGTTAAAGCATTCCAGAGGTTGATCCGATTATAGGAGGTAGGTGGTTGTTGTATCATGTTAATGAGTGCAACTGATCTCTTTAACAGGCATTTATTTTCTGAGTGGAATGTTGAGAGTATTGCCTGGATTGATATTCTGTGAGTCACTTGATGCCTGAAAGCAGGAAGAGATGGTTTGCTTATTATTATTATTATTATTATTATTATTATTATTATTATTATTATTATTATTATTATTATTATTATTATTATTATTGTATTTATTAAGCACCTACCTAGCTTTTAGAAGCAACAGAGTACTTTACAGAGGTATCCAACAATACCGATATACAACAGAGCGCTTTACAGTGGTATACAACAGTACAGATGCATATTGGAGCTGCATGTTTTCTGCATATTCACCTGCATCTGTCCTTCCTCCAAGCTTACCTCAACCTACAACCTGTAGCTGGGATTTAATAACTACATTAAAGTGACTTCAAGGAGATTTCAAGATAGATATTTTGTCTTCAACCAGACTCCTGCATTTGTTGATGTGGTTGACAGAATTCTATGTGTGAAATCAGCACTATGTGAGGGGAGAGCCAGAGATACACACAGCATCACTGGACCGCAGCATCACTCATGGAATTGTGGTGATGACTAGTCTATGCCTGCTGAGGAGCTGCCTCCTGACAGGTCCTGAGAGCCCAATCCTAAATGTAACCAGCCTTAAGGAGAAAAAGGCAATGTCCACCTCATTCCAATATTGTCAACTATCCATTTACATTCTTACTGTGGAAAGGCATTGTTAATTTTTACTTGACAGCTCTCCTGATGTGAGCGTCAGAGGAGTTTTCACCCCTCTTCCAAAGGGACACACGTTGGGTAGATAAGGGGAGCCAACATTTCACTTCTAGAAGGGACAAGCATCCCCTGTCAGGAGATCACAAAACCCACTTCCAGAAAAGGGGCACCGCTCTCATAAATGAGGGGCAAGGGAGCAACAACATATTTTCACGGGGCACACAGCTCCTTAAGGAAGACATTGTTAGTGTAACACAGTGGTGAGTACAATCCTTGTCCAAGTGGGCCAAAAATAATTGTTACTTACAGTCAGAGCAGCGTACTGCTGGGTGGCATGGTAGCTGCTAGCAAGCCAGTAAGGGTCTAAGGAAGGATGTGGTGCGTGCTTGATTTACCCGTGTCCAACTTCCCTCTTTCCCTAGTGCTTCATGTTGTCATTCTGTGTTTTGGCCGTACCATGTCTAATCTGGGGTTACAAAAGCTCGAGCACCCTGCTCAACTAGCTGCATTGTTCAAAGTGTGCTACTGCACCTGGCTACACATGCCCCACCCTTCACCCACTTTTTCCACAGGTTTTTCCAGATACTCTGTGGAAGCAAGCACCAGGGGTAAAGGTGGTGTGGAGATGTGGATTCGAGCTGTGTCAGAAAGGCTAGAGTGTCTCTTGCAGTTACTTGTATCACTCAAAGTTCTCTTCAAGCCACCAACAGCGCCATGTCCTGGAAATACAGTGTGCTGTCAGAGTCAGAAGACCGAATGGGGGACACAGTTATGATGGGCGCAGCTTACGCTCAGCGATGTTTTCTCATTATTTCTTTCAGACCTCAAATTGTAAGGAGCAGTGTCCCAGGAGCACCCTTCAAACGGATGAGGGGCCTGCACTGCTGCTCAGAAGGAGAGGACCAGATCATCCACTGTTTGACTCAGCTCAGAACCAAAGAGACCACTGCTCTAGCTGCACACAGAAAGACGGCCAGTCTGCCTTCTTCCACAGGAGTACTGCCATCAACATCAAATAGAGAGAAATTAAATGTATTCAGACAAAAAGTCCAGTTACACAAAGACACAGTAATACATAAAATTATCATTGAACACCATAGAAAATTAGATTCCTGAGAGTGAGATGAAGGGACAAAGTATAACAGGAAAGCAATAAATGGTTGAGGATCAACACCCACTCCCGTGGGACAGATGGCATACATCCATCCAGTAAATTCACCAGCTACCACTGAGGAGAGCACTCTTCTCCTGTCAGTCAGCGTTTCTACACTGTTAACGTAAAAATGAGATGGTTGTGTCCAGTCTTCCGCCACCAGGCTGCCTCTCTTTGATACGAGCTACATTTGGCGCACAGCTTAAAGGGCTCCATAAGCAACTAAATTTAAAAATAAATATGAAATAAATATGAAGTGGGGGAAGCAGCCCTGATCAGAGGCAGGCAGCACAGGCCCCATGCAAATAAAGCTCACGGGTTGGATATCGGCAGGCTGCCACTGCATGCTCACTTCCAGTGATGTACACCATCCTTCATTTTCTTGCAGCAGGGAGTCTTGGTTCTCAACAGAATCATTCAAAGCCTAGTAGAATATGTGAGTCCATGCTACAAAGTTATTCATGATTATAGTAGTTTTGTTGCGGTCACACTTAGTGTCAAGATTTTTAATAGTGTAGGCTGGTTGTGATTGGTTGTGAATGGTGTCTGCATTCAGACATTTTGCAGACCTTTTGCATTCAGTGTCTGCAGAATGGCTGGGAGTGTAATGTAACTCCAGCGTTTTAGGTTTTCCAAGTTTCCTACAAGTTTAGTGCTGTATACAGCCCAGATAAATGCAATGTTTGAGGAAAAAAGTGTGCTTCAATTTGTATGCCCCCAAGTGGTGCATTCCACTCATATGTGTGTGTACGCTCCACACACACCTGTTAAATCAAATTAGAATATCATATCACATCAAGCCCAGGGGCCACTGTCCTACAGCCTATCGGATGCTTCTCAGTGACAAGCCTGCCCCAGCAACCTTTGTGAGGTCTCAAGTCTCTAGAATGTGCAAGCTTTGCAATGAGTCAATTGCCAATTAATGTTCGAATGCATTGTTCTGCTGCTTCTCTCTACAATTAGGCACCTATCCAAAGGCCTCCAGTATTGCATCATGTGTGTCCATCCATTAGAGAAGGGTTCACCCTTTTCACTTATGGTCTGTGTGTGTGCGTCTGTGTGTATATGTGTACATAGGATAAGTCAAACCTTGTGTGTGCAGTGGGAGGGATGTTGCATCATGCTCCTCTGTGAATGTATGGTGTGGAAAATGGGAGGTGTTGCATGCTTTTAATGAGTTCCGTTGGAATGTATGACAGGCCTCAATGTAGTTGAGTTCAATTTTGAGAGGTGTGCATTTGATGCCTGGGAGCTGGATGAGGTGGTATGCCCAGTCTGTTCTGCAAATGTTCTCCTATCTCTGCCTTTCCTGTCAGCCATCCTAAACCCACAACCTGTGCCTGTGATCTGACAACTAAATAAAGAGACTTCAAGAAGAACGAGAAGCAAATGAGTTCCTTTTCAACAACCAGTCTACAAAGATGGAGAAACAGAGATAAGTCAAATGGCAAGAGTGTCCTGTGGCAACAATGAGGCAAACTTGGGTCCTCATTACAAGCCTAACAGTCTGGAAAAAAGGATGCTAGTAGGACCGTATGGGTACCCTTTCCGGACTGCCGCACTACAAGCATAACTGCAGGGGTCGTTGCTCCCGGCAGGTCTGACCTGCCTGGGGAACTGGCCCCTGCGGGCATGGTTTACACAGAAGAGTCGGCACCATTAGCAACGGTGCTTCCGTGTCCCCATTACCACGAGAATGAGGACTTACACTTTCCGCCACCAGGATATCAGGTGGCAGAATGGTGTCACGGGTTTGGTGGCAAACCACCGCCAAACTCGTAATGAGGTGTCTTCTGTAGTACAAAACAGAACAGAAGAGCAAAGAAAAGTATGTACTCAAGTAGAAACTTTAAGGAGCACAAGAGGCAGTGAGTAAAGCTGAGAGATGAGAACAGGAGAGCATAAACAGATGCAGAGGAGTAATGGCCCAAAAAACAGTGCCCAGAGGGGACCCAAAGGCCATATTGCACAAATAGGGAAACTGATGTGTGTGACAGGCGGATCCCAAATGTGTCTGTGTGAAGAATCTATCAAGAGTATGAACATTGTATTGTGGGAATTGAAGTCACCATTCCTAATACGTTTTAGTGAGCAGAATGTATCTTCCTGTTGTGAAGTTATTACATTATGTGGTTATTAATATGGAAGGGGAGACATGCATGCAATACTAGAAGCCATGGAAGCATGGAGTTGTCACTGCTGCCAGGTTCTAATGATGTCACAGGGCACTAGCTGTATGTTCTGTCCCCAGCGTTCTATAGTTGTCAGTTGGAGTTGTCCCTTGCCTACATTGGATGTTTCTAATGGGCTGGGGGTCTTTTACCTGTTTACTGAATAAATCCATATCACAAAGACTTACCTGCCTCCACGAGTGCCTTCATAACATTGGCGATGAGGATGGGATCTGGATAGGAGACCCTCGTCGCCAATGTACACATCCCACGGCTTTTGCTAACGCTCGCCGCGTTACTTTCCCCGAGACTGGCAGCTAAAACACACGCGCTTCGGGGCGACGCTGTGAGGATAAGCGAAGGCTCACTTTGTTGTTTTGGACGCCTGCTGTTTCATCGTCCTCTGCGGCGCAGGCCAACGCTGTGTCCCGGAAGAGGGAGGGAGTAGCACGCAAAGAAAGAGGGAGGATTACCGTACCCACAGAAATAGAAGTGCAGCAAGAAGAAAGCCATCATCCATTTGTTAATGAATGCGCAGTGAAAAAGGATTACCGAACCCACGGTAATAGAAGCGCAGCAAGAAGAATGCCATTATTCATTTGGTATTGAATGTGCAGTGAATAATTGTAGAGCTGACGGTCTACCTTACTATATTGCAAGGATGTGTGCACAGTGGTAAATTCTGTGAGACTTTGACAGAGCATAACGGAACACATTAAAAAGGGGAGAAGAGACATTGCAAAGCCTCATTAAGCATGACTTTGAAAAATATATGAGTATTTTAAATTGTGCTGGGCGCAAAGGGGACAAAAGTCAAGTAAGCTGCCACAAGAAGCAAGTCCACAGAGGATTCCAGAACCAGGAGCATGGCAGGTTTACCTGGAATAGCAGGGCCCCCGATATTCATGCCTGTGCCAGGTCCAGCAAAAATACGGTGGGCTCAATGGCGTAAAGGATTTTTGCATTATATGAAGGCAGCTGGCGGAACGTCGTACTCTGGTGAGAGGAAGTTGGCTTTGTTGCTGCATTTCTTGGGATACGAAGGTCAGAGAATTTATGAAACGCTTCCTCAGCCAACGGGAGATGGCAGTGGTGGAGATGACGCTGTCAATGAATTTGATATGGCTCTACTCAAGCTGGACAAACATTTCAATCACAAGACCAGCACGGTATTGGAACGATATAATTTCCGCATGAGGGTGCAAGCACAAGGTGAATCGGTTGAAGAGTATGTGACAGCTTTGCAGCATTTAGCTTTGACATGCAAGTTTCAAGGATCCTTTGATGAACACATCCGTGACCAGTTTATGTCTCATTGTAGGTCCAATAAGATACGCAAAGAATTGTGGCTGAAGGACGACCCCAATCTTGATGAGGTTCTAGATCTTGCTAAACGTGTGGAACACTCATTGGCATGTGTCGCTAAGTTGTCGAAGAATGAAACAAGCGACCTCAAGGAAGTAAAGAGTGAAGTGCTAAATGTAGCAGACAACAAAGGCAAAAGAAGAGGGAAAACCAAGCAGTCGAGCAGAGTTGTCGGGGAAGAGAAGAGAAACCAAGAGCCAGGGCAGAGGACTGAAAGAAAAGAGGACAGACTATGTTTTCGATGTGCGGGCAGTACGCATTTTGCTTCATCTGTTGTGTGCCCTGGCCGTAAAGTGACATGTGCAAAGTGTAAGAGGAAGGGTCACTATGCCAACTGCTGTAAGAACTACCAATTTGGACAATCCGGCCAAAAGAAGGTTTTGTACGTCAATGAGGAAGAAGATGGAAGATCGTCAGAGGAGGAAGTGATAATTCCAATGCAGAATGTCATTGTTAATACCGTGAATGTGGTGTTGGATGGTGAGAATGGAGACGATTGTGAGCGACCGTATGCGGTTGTGAGTGTGAACGGTCATGAAGTCTCTATGATGGCTGATTCTGGCTTGAAGATTACGTTAGTGTTCAGAAGTGTATTTGAGAAGGAGATGTGCGGGGTCATAGCCCTATTAAGTGAACCGGATATCAATCCTGGTGGGTATAATCAGGACAAGATTGTGTTACTGGGATTTGTATGGTGTGAATTCGAGTTCAAAGGAAGGAGGTGTAGAGGAAAGTTTTATGTCACCAAGAAAGGGCAATCATTGCTGGGGTGGAGAGAACAGAAGAGCTTGGCCATTCAATTAGATCCAAATCACCCCGAGCAGGTGCTTCAGGTGTCTGTGCCTTGCAATAAAGTAGACAAGTATGTAACAGACCATAGGGGAGTTTTTGAGAAAAGTTTGGGAAAGGTGAAGGGATTTCAACACCAAATTATTCTAAAAAGAGGTAGTGTGCCTGTTGTTGCTAAACTCAGGCCGGTACCTTTCTCTTTGAGAGAGGGTGTGAAGAATGAACTTAAAAAACGACTACAGATGGGTGTGATTGAGAGAGCGGGAGGTGTCGAATGGGTGTCACCGGTGGTAGTGGTTAAAAAAAGTTCTGGTGATCTGAGATTGTGCATTGACATGCGTGAGCTCAACAAGTGTGTGATGGTCGACAGGCACCCCTTGCCAAACATGGGTGAGATGTTGACCATGGTGGGCCAGGGCAAGATATTTTCAAAACTTGATATGGCGTCCGCATACCACCAGGTTGAGCTGACGGAAGAATGTAGAAAGGTTATGGCTTTTATAACGCACAAGGGTGTATTTCAATTTAGAAGAATGCCGTTTGGGTTGGAGTCAGCCTCATCGGTATTCCAAAAGATTATGGATCGGTTGATTGGGTCGGTAAAGGGAGTATTTTGCTTCCAAGACGATGTGCTGATTTGTGGTGAGACATTAGAAGAACATGACAGGAGTCTTAATGTTGTGTTGAAAATTTTCAAGGAGAGAGGCATTACTTTAAAGGAAGAAAAATTTCAGTTTGCGGTATCTAAGTTGGACTATTTGGGCCACGAAGTGTCAGCTGAGGGGGTGAAACTCAAGGAAAGCATCATTAACTCGATAAAGGAAATCGAGAAACCCACAACAAAAAGTGAACTTCGTTCATTTTTAGGTATGACAGAGTTTTATCAAAAATTTGTGAAAGACTATGCAACTAAAGTTCATGAGATGAGGAAAATATTAAAGAAAGGTGCTGATTTCATATGGAGTTGCGAGTGTGATGCAGAATGTACCAGAATCAAAGAGGAAATAGACATGGCGAAGCCTTTGGGATGTTTTGATACAAGAAAATTGTCTATTATTACGGTAGATGCTAGTGAGGGTGGCCCGGGAGCCGTTTTGGCACAGAAACAGGATGATGGGTCGGAAGTTATAATAGTCCATGCTTCATGTGGCCTAAAGGGTGCGGAAGTACGGTACTCAGTTCTTGAAAAGGAAGCTCTCGCGTGTTGGGCCGTAGAGAGGTTTAAGATTTTGGCTGGGGTGTGGAATTTGTGATCCGGACGGATTACAAACCCTTGAAAGTAATCTTTGAGACGAAAGGTCTGGACAAAATTTCTCGAAGGGTGGCTGGGTGGGTCACCAGGTTGCAATCCCACAAGTTCGCGATGGAGGTGATTCCTGGAAGTGAGAACACGTTGGCGGACAATTTGTCTAGAGTCAAGGTTAATTCCCAAGATAGGATTGAAGATGATAACATGGAGATGGTGTTTGTGAGTACAGAAGGCATTGTATCCAAGCAAGAGTGGTTGGATGAGTTAAGGAAGGATGTGATTTTGAGCAGGGTGATATCCTATGTAGTTTCTGCTGTTTGGCCAAATAAATCATCCTTGTTGGAGATAGAAAGACCTTTCTGGGAGGTGAAGGATGAATTGTCAGTTGCGGATGAGATATTGTTCAGGTGGAAGAGGGCAGTAGCACCAGTGGGGATTTGTAGAAAAATTATCGATATGGCGCACAGTGGACATATTGGCATCGCAAAGACGAAAGGGGTACTGAGGACGGATTACTGGTGGCCAGGTTTTGATAAGGAAGTTGAAGCTCGTTTGAGTGAGTGCCAATTTTACATAAAAAGTGGTAAGGGCGTAGAGGCCAAGAGACAACCTTTAATCGTTGTTGGTGTTCCGGCTAAAATTTGGAGTGATATAGCTATGGACATATTAGGACCTGTCGATTTGGGATATGGTCGGGGAAGATTCGTGGTCTGGTTGTCGATTTGTTCTCTAGGTGGGTAGATTTCAAAGTTGTGAGAGAAATATCGGGGGAAAGTATGGTTAAGGTTTTGCAAGAGATCTTTGCAAGTGAGGGTCTCCCAGGAAGTGTCCTCACAGACAATGGCATGCAATTTACCGGTGGATGTTTTCCCAAGTATTTGGAAAAATGTGGTGTGAGCCACAAGAGGGCAGCTCTTTATCATCCGGAAACAAATGGAGTAGTTGAAAGGTTGAATAGATGTGTGATGGAGAGCATTCGCATGGGGGAAGAGTGTGGATTTGATCAATTGGCGACTATTCAAAATAGGATGTGGGCATTGCACATGGCGCCTCACGCTACCACCGGTCTATGTCCGTTCAAACTTATGAGAGGTCGAAAACCTTACTCCATGGCGTGTCCGCCATGGTTAGGCAGGAGCAGGGAATCTGATGTAGTCATTGATGAGGTGAGGAAGTCTCTCAAGAAGAAGAAGAGTGAATGGGTTATGCGTGAGAATAAAAGGAGAGGAGGGAAGGAATTGTGTGTGGAGTGTGGTGACTGGGTGAGGATTAATAAGGGAGTGGTGAGAAAGAAGGGTGACTTGTTGTATTCTGACCCGGTTAGAGTTGTTGCAGTGTTGAAGGGTGCAGTGCGTGTTGCTGGCGGTCAGGTTTAGAATAAAGACCGCATCGCTACTGTAAAAAAATGTCACGTGTAAAGCGGAGGTATTGGGTGAAGAACCTTTATGAAAAAGAGGGAGATGTGTTGTGAAGTTATTACATTATGTGGTTTTTAATATGGAAGGGGAGACATGCATGCAATACTAGAAGCCATGGAAGCATGGAGTTGTCACTGCTGCCAGGTTCTAATGATGTCACAGGGCACTAGCTGTATGCTCTGTCCCCAGCGTTCTATAGTTGTCAGTTGGAGTTGTCCCTTGCTTACATTGGATGTTTCTAATGTGCTGGGGGTCTTTTACCTGTTTACTGAATAAATCCATATCACAAAGACTTACCTGCCTCCACGAGTGCCTTCATAACACTTCCTAAAGCTGATAAACAATGCAAACACATGTGATGGCTTCAGGCAATCCAATTAATCTTCCTACCAAATTCTGATTTGGGTGCTAGATAGTTCCGGCCCAATTTTAGCAAACCAGCTGCCTCAATTATTTTACTCCTGGAAAGAGCAAAGGCTTTGTTCTTTAACCTGGATCTGTCCCCCTTCACAGTGGATTTTGTGTCCAGCCATTAAGCTGCTACATTGAGGCTTTGTAACACCCTTCTTCTTGTGATCCTCTAACCCAATGAGAAAGTGATTGAAAAACTACTTTACAATGACTGGAAACTAAAGTATTTATTATTATTATTTATTTAGTTGTTTTTTCGTTCAAGGAACAATACAACTATTACATCCAATAGACATTAAAATATGTTTATAAAATTCACATTAGTCACCATTTTATCATTTACAATTCTCTGTACATATTCTTCAAATCGAGCTCTTCCTCAGAAGTAGTATATCATTAATCAACTATAAAATAGCTAAACATGTAATCTTCTTTCCATCTCATCACAATCAAACAAAACCAAACACCAAAGTCCACATTCTGATAAGAGAACCCTCTAAGAAAGAGACTGACACATAAAGGTGCTACGCTGCAAATCAAATTCCAGGTAGCCCAATCCCTCTGAAAAAGAAATTTAGCATATCAACATGGTGTAATGGGAATTGAAGACCATATTCCCAGAATCCTGCGAGAAAGAGACTGAGCACATCAAGTTGGTAGACTGGAAGCCAAAGTTCTTTTTTCCCATAAAACTAATGGAAAAGCTAGTTTATAGTGACTGGTAACTAAGCGTCAGGTTCTTCCAACCCTCTATCAAAGAGTCTGAGCACCTTATGGGGCTATAATGTATTTGTATTTCATTTAATGTATACCACACTTTCTCCAAAGTGCCCAACAAAAGGATAAAAAACAGTACAGTCAGGGGAAGCAATGCATTTTAAATAATAAGCATGAGCAATGGGCAATGAAGCTCAGTTGTTGTAAAGAGCCGAATGAAATGGGATCTGAGATTAGACTGAAAAGTATGTACGGAAGAAGAGCACCGGGGGGCGAGAGTACCAGTGCTTTCGGTGCGAGAATGGCAAAGGATTGAAAACCGGGACGAGGCACAAGGGAGGCTTGGGGACAGAATGAAAAAAAGTGGTACTGAGAATGCAAAAAGCGATTAGGAGACTAGAGCGATAAGAGTGAGAAAAGGTATGCAGGAGTGAGATCAGAGATAGACTTGAAGGCAATAGGGAGAACGTGAAAGAGAAGACGAGCATCAAAGCGAATGAGAGCCGTAGGGTGGAAGAGAGGTGGAAATAGAAGAGAAAGCAGACAAAGGAAAACAGATCAAAGAGTTAAAGACAGAACCGAGGGGAGCCAGGTGAGAGGCAGGAAGACCAAGTAGAGGAGCAGAACAATAGTCGGGAATGGGCCAAAATGTCGCCCTCAGAATTCTGAATCTCGAAATTCCGATTTATTTTTTCGACACCCCCTTACACCACATATATATGTGGAGTGGAGGGGTTATGGGATTTAATAGTAGTATGGGGTGGGCTGTGGAGGCTCTCTCCCCGCATATGTACGTGGTGTAAAGGGGGTTTAAAATAAAAGTCGTCACTTTCGTCCTTATTTCTCTCCTACCCTAACCTCTATAGGAGTGAGGTATGCTAGGAGTAGAAAGGGGTGACAAAGAGTGGGTGCAACTATAGTAGGATGAGGAAGTGTGGGTTGGGTAGAGAACGATGGACAGGGTTGGACATGGGTTGCGATAGAGGAAGGAAGAGGTAGAGCTGGGGTGCGTAAGATAGTGTGGGCAGGTTATCAGAGTTATGCATTTTAGATTAAGGGGGTTTAGTGGTGGTGCTGATCTATGGAATAAGGACGTGCAGGTGTGGTGGTTTTGAATTAGCATATAGTGGTGTAGAGGCATGGAGTGGTGGTGTTATGGTGTAAAGTGGGGGTGTGGTGGTGAGGAAGTGGGGAGTGGTGTTGAAGTGTGGAGTTGAGGTGTGGTGTGTGGATGTGTGGTGTGAAGGTGTGGAGTAGTGTGGTGGTGAGGAGTAGTGAAGTGTGGGGTAGAGTGGCAGTGCTGAGCTTGTGTGGAGTAGTGGGGAGGAGGGTTATACAGGGCACTAGGGGTGAATATGGGTCGATAGGTGGAGCTAAAAGGGACAGGGTTGTTTGGTTGGGTAAAGAAACAGTGATGAAGTGTTAGTTGAAGAGAGCAGTGATAAAGGTTTATTGAGTGGGAATGAGGAAGGTTGGGTGAGGGTAGAGAAAGGTTAGGAAGGGTGAGTTGGGATAGCATTTCGTAGTGCAGAGAATGAACAAGGGAGGTATGATCGTGGGGTGGTGTCTAGAATGGGGACATGTAGTAAAGTGATTGTTGCCAGGGTAGATTGTGGGTAATATGTACAGTAGAAACATGTTTTAGAGGGGATTGAGTCAGAGTAGTTTTTTTAAAGAGTGGTGGTAACTAAAGTGGTGTGATGAGGTGGAGTGGTGAGGTGAGTTGGAGTGGTGTCAAGTCTGCTGGTCTAGTGGAGGGTCAGAGTGGTGGGTTGAAATTATGGTGCAGAGCTTTGTGATGGTTTTAAGTGGTAGTGTGGAGTGGTGTGGAGGTGGAGAGGTGTGCATTAGTAGTGTAGTGTGGAGTGGAGTGGAGGTGCAGCCTGGAGTTTTAGTGTGTAGTGTGGTGTAGATGTGGAGTGTAAGGGTGGTAGTGTGTAGATATGGAGTTGTGTGGACATGTGGAAATCTGTGTGCAAACCCCTGTCAACTGTTCCTGCACCCTGCAACCCTTATGTTAGATCAGAACCCCATCTGCGTACACGCACCCCTAAATCCGACACCAGATCTTACCTTTGCTCCGTGAATCCTATCCGCAAGTGTCTGTATGCCTGCCTTCAGGTGGCAGATAGAATGAGGGCTTTGTATGGCCAATTCCCTGCTGAGAGGTTGCGTGGTTGGATCCATGAATACGTATCATTCAGTGCAAAAGTGGGCGTGGGATTAACTGCTTGAGGGCCATTCCTCATAAAGCCCAAACTTTACCTTGTTCTTCCTCATTTTACGAGTTCCGCCCAATTCCCTGCCCTCTGCAAAAGCCACGCCCATACACTTGGCCACACGCAGAGACGTGCTGAGTCTACGCAAAGTCCCTGGAAAAGACAAAAAGGTGCTGGGCTATCTATTCCATGAATCGACAAACTGGATTTTGCACGCAGTTTGGCACATAAACTCCCTAGTTACCACAAAGATAATTCCATGAATCAGGCCCATTGTGTTTACTTTTGTTTCGCCTGATTGCTCAGTTTTGCTCTGGTCTTTGGCCCTGTGTCATTAAGTAGTTTTCAAAATAATTTTTGATTTGGGCAAGAGCCATGTCTGCGGGACACCATGCCAAGGTCCCAGTATCTCATTTCTCTATGAATGAGTAAAGTACAATGAAAGTGACAGCAAAAAACATTACTAGAATATCATATTCTCATGGACTCGTAGTCATCTAATGATCCTACCTTTGTTTGACTACTTTACTTCAGACATTTTGAATCATGGATCATTTCTAAGAAGTCAGATGAATGCGGTAAGGAGATAGAGTGGCACAATACAAGAACACACTGCTTATACATTTTCAGTTGAACAGAGAAAGCATTTCTAACACACCAGATGGGATCCAAACAGATTGTAAACACAAGCAAATTATAAACCTCCTTGTCCAATTTTTGTAATGTGGATGTAACAGCAGGCTTATCTCCGAAAGGTTGTGGATTGTTGGTTAGTTGCAACACAGCAAAAACAAAATGATTACCCAATGATAAAAGGGACAGTCTGGTTTATTAATATCACAACAAACATTTCTAGCAACACTATGAAATACAACCCACCCTGTAAAGGAATACAGAGGACAGACAGTTTCAAATAAGGAAAAGGGATGCACTCGGGATACTAAACCACAACAGTTTAAGGACACTTGGCTTTAGGACAAAGGGAGCAATGGGTCGTAATATGTCTATATGGACCTTCTTGGAAGGATCAGGGGGACAGAACCACAACGTACCTTGTGATGTAGGTTTTCTTGGTGCGTGACAGGGTTGGGTCAGCTTCACAGAGCTTTGCAGGCTTCTGTGACAGAGTTCAAGATGGGAGTCAGCTGTGGCTATCAGACAGCAAGACTGTTTGGCGAGTGAAGCTGGCTGAACGGCTGCAGGCTGGCCTACATAGCGGCTCTCGGTCAGGAATCGCTGTCTCTGTACTGATCAGTGGTCCTGACACACTGTTCAAGGTGTCTCAGATGCCTTTAAGCGACTGCGGCTTCACAACAGTCAATTTTGCAGTTGGTTGCAGCTTGTGGAACTCAACTGAAAAGAAAAGTGTTTTTACCATGTTCTGCAAACTTGTAACTTCTGTAACCAAGCTGTAAGCCCTCTTGTCATATGTGCCCTGATACCTCAGGGTCCGGTGCGCACAATAAATAAATAAACAAACAAACAAACAAACAAACTGGCTCAAAAATGTCTTTTAAGGTGGACTTCGGTAGATGCTCGTCAAGGCATTTCTCCAGCTTCTTCAATGAGTTTGTGTCGTCATTTAAGGCGGACGGCCCAAAGCTGAGGAATGTGTTGCAGGCAGCTTCCTTATCCTTGGTTTCAGGTTTAGAGAACATCTGGCACTTCCTACCGAGGAAGCTTGCTGCAGAGCCCAGCAGGGCATACCATGTGCCAGCTGGGTACTGGTTCTGGAGCAGCTAGAGGGTCCTCTGGATTTGGAATCTCCTTCTGTTCCTGGAGAGATATTTAGGGGAGGGATTTTGCTTCCCTTTTTGGATGTTCTGGCCTCCCGACACTGGTGGATGATGTAAAGAAGACTTTACCTTCAGCCTTGGTCCAATGATGAGCTCTTCTTGCTACTTCCTGCAATGTCTTCCAATGAACTGCCAAAAGAGTGACTCAGCCCTCTTTTAAAGCCAAATGGACCACAGTGATTGGTGTGGGCTATGCCTACCCTAATGAACCAATAATGGGGTCCCTACCAACAACTCCTGCATGTACAATGTCATAACCAGAGTGCTCTGCAACAGGAAAGGTAAGGGGTTAAAAACACGTGAAACTAAGTCCCACTGATCTTCCTGTCTGCTGTGGATCAAATAGTCTGGTTAATGGATCTCTAAGTGGTTCATGATTGAAGCGTCAGGTCTCCCTTGAAGCTGTGGTGAGATAAGACCATCTAGATCTTGCAAACCACATCCTTGTGCCTTAGCAATGGGTCCCTTGCGGGGTGAACTACTGTAAACAAACAGACCCAGATATGACAGCTCACTGTCATTTGATATTGAGAACGGGAGCTGGCTTCACGTTGAAACAGTTGCATATGAAAGGTTGTTGGGGTATCCTGTCTCATTTGTTAACCCCTGCAGCCGGCCCCATGTGGCCGTATTGGAATTACCCTCTAATTGGTATGTAAACCGCAGCCACCAGCTGCAGGGCCCAACAAAAGAGCAGGGCAAACCTATTAGTTATTCAGGCTTGCCACGGCAGGGGGAAGATGTTGCCCCCTCCCTTCTGGAGATGCATCCTGTACCCCTGTCATATCCCAACTAAATAAGACAGGGGGCACTGTGCCTGTGTCCACCCAGGATATGTATAATTATAATTGTTCTTTTATAACGTGCTTAATACTAGAGATTGGTTTCTAAGTGCGGGATCGGGATGCAAACCTGTGTTGTACAGCGTTGTCTTGCTTCCAAATGAGTTGCCCCTGAGCTATCCTTCCTCCCCACATGTCTATGTGTTTGTCATGCTTCTGTAAGCGATATTCAATCAACACTACAGCTACGTCAATGCCTAGTCTGGGATGCTGAGGAAAACCCTTATTGATGTATTTTTATGTCCAGTTCAGTACTCTGGATGACAACCCTTGTATAACACCCCCCTCTTAGAATCCCCCTGACCCCACTGAGCCAAGAAGTAGGTTTGTTTTGCAAATTAAAAGGTTTATTTGGACAATTCAACAATATATATCTATCACACTTTTATAATATACTAATATCTGATAGTACACTGAGACATATGATGTGGATCCACAATGGGTAATGTTACAGTGGTACACTTGATTACTTAGGAGTAGTATAGAGGATGAGGTAGCTGAAAATGCTTTATGGTTTCAAGGAAATGCAATGAGCAATAAAATGCAGTACAGATATACTTGATATGATTTTAGCAAAAGATAAGATAATCACTTTTTCTCTGGCAATTCACCACCCTGCCCTATGCAATGTAAGAAATGGAAGGAGATGGAAAGAGGAGCACACAGTTCTCAGGAATGCAATCAAATACAATACGAAATTCAGTTCCCCCCCAGCAAGCTTAGAGGAAACAGGTAGGAGTTTGAAACACAGGCCCAAAATGCTTTTAAATGTGATGGCAATGGATGGGAAAATGTGCCAACTGATTTTAATTTCCTCTAGAGATTCAGGGTGAGTGGGAGATGCATGTTGGTATTAGTTCAGGCTCACTTTAGCAATGCTCTATGAGTTATTACCAAGTTGCAAACGGATTTTAACAAAAGAAAGAATGGAGCTGCTATTTTGACAAGTGGAGAAATTGAGCCAAAATCGCAAATCGCGGTAAATTCCGCGAGTGCGTGAATCGCGATTGTGGTAAAAGTCAGTTCTAGGCTTGTTGGAAAGCTTAGATTCTAAGCTTTCAGAGGAAAGTTAAATCTCGTTCCTAGTACAAACGGTTACAGAGATACGGACGATTTAATAAAGGTAGATTTTCAGATTTATAGTAAACTCAAAATGACAGGTGACAGCTTGCAGCTGCAGAATTGACAGGTGACAGTTGTGCAGCTTTAAAAATGACAGATGCCATGATTTCTAGGAGGCAGTTCTACTTAGGTTAAAATAGTTTGGATTAGATTATTTTAACTAAGAGATTGGGTTCTGCACAGTTCTGGCGGTACTCACAATATATTTTGGGCAGGAATGGGCCTTGCCACGGATCTGGTCAGGTTTTGGACTGGACTCCGGTTCTGGTCTCGGCACTTCACAGCGATCTGGGTCAGCCCTCTGGATGCAGCGGGTCAATCAGGCACTGGTTCTGCTCACTGCGGTCTGGTTTGTGGTTCTCTCGGGTTCCGGATACAGCACTGCTTTCTGGATACTGCTACAGGTTCTTGCAAAAATTCTTGGCAAAATTTCAAACAGCTCGCCCGGCTGTTGAATAGTTTGGTCGGTTTTGAGGCCTGCTGAAGAGGATTCAGCTGGTGGATTCAGGCCTCTCTGCTACAAATTCTGGAGTTAATTTCTGCTACAGGTTCTGGAGATTGATGGATTTGAAGTCTGGATCTCTGGAAGTAGTCGGTCAGCATGCTCCACAGCAAATGGAATTGAATGTCTCTACCTGTCCCAGCAGTCTCTTTTTATGTGTTTTGAAAATGGGTGAGTCACTGGGCCTAGCTAAGCCTGCCCCTCTCTACTTGTCATTGGCCCAATTCTCCCCTCTCCCATGATGGGGGAAGGAAATGGATTGTCATCATGATGAGGTCTGTTTATGGGTCAGAGGATCCTCCCCTGGTCAGTTTGCCCACAAATCTATATTTGATTAAAATACATCTTTCCCAGATATACAATTTGTTGAAATTACATGTACACATTATATATTCCTTATGGTCCATGCTTGTCTGCCTTTGACCTTCCTGGGGGCTTGCATTCAAAAATGACAACATTTTGCGCTTTTTAACTGGTTTTGCAATATCGGACATTTACCCAAAATTACACAAATGTGCGCAAGGAGTATGGACATTAATTGATGAAGTGTCAGATTTTTAACATGCAGACATTTGGAGTAAGACCCTATTTTCCGCTAGCAACCCCCCAGAATACTCCACAGGGTCCTAACACCTCTTAAAATGTGCACCGAAAAATCACAAGAATAATGGTATTACTTATATAATTCTGACAAGTCTGTACTATGAATTATCCATCTTTTTTTAAATTATGCCCTGGTCAAAAAGGGGTGTGGCTTCCCACATCACATGGTGGAATAACTGGTTTATCCACATCCCCCAAGCCAGCTTGTTCACAGAGGCACAGCTGCCCCCCAGTTTCTCCCAAGAGGAAGCTATTTTACGACGCCCCCAATATAACATTTGCCTGAGTCAAGGAAGTTGCATTGTTCTGTCCCTTCCAGTTCCCAGGTGCTCCACCCCTAATCTAATCAGAGAGGTGAACTCCTTTTGGCAAGGGGCAGCAGGATGCAGCTAGGCCTGGGAAGAGTGGCTGTTGATCCAGTTTCAACTCCTGTCGGGGGTAGTTGTCAGGCAGAATTCAGTTTCATTAAGCCTGGTTTCAGCTAAATGTCACTTTTTGTTCCCAGTTTTCTACATTCAAATCAAACTGACAATTTTTACCTATACATTAAATAATTACTTCCTTCAAGTCATTTCAGAATATAGTTTTACATTGTATCCACCTATTAGCAAGTCTTTCCTTGGTCTGGTTTTGTTTCATTTGTTCAGTTTTACACAAATGTCTGGTGGTTTTAAAACGCCGACTTTCTGATAGTGGTGAGTACTGGTAATGCAACCATTTTTGGGATTAAGAAAATGAATTCCCCACAGTTCTGAGTTGCTTTTTGGCAATCAGCATTGCCATTCCCAATGGTTTCAGGCTACTGGGTGTGTAGCCCAATGGTGGTTTTAGGCAGTGCCCTCTTGTGCTCACAACATAGGCAAAAATGGGTGGCAGGCTATTCTTCATGTTTTCCCTGTGAACTCTCTGGGGAGTTCTGGCCATCATGATGTGTTCCATGCCAGTACTGCACAGTTTTATGGTAGGGCTTGGATGCATGGGTAAAAACATCCCACAAGCCCTCCTCTTGCGATGGCCATTCTGTCCTTTCGCTGATGGAACTCGCAAGATCTGGGATGTTCGCCTCCTCTTCTTCCAATTCCATGGATGGCACAGTTCAGCATCTTTTCCTCCCTCCAGTCGATCAATCAGTTCTCCTTGCTGGTCCTGATGGGAGGATTGGGCGGTACCCCGGCCCCTCGGGTCTCTGCTCCCGGTCCCCGGTCGTCCTCCTTGGTCAGTCTCCATGGTTTCATCTCTCCTAGGATGATAAAGCAAAGCGGCAATACCTATTCGTAGACATTTCTTCACCACTATTAATGGTGTGGCGAACATATACATTTTATGAATCAGACGATATGAACATATACATTTTCTTTTTTAAATTAGGAGACAATAACATATATATATATATATACAAGGATCACAGAATTGTATATGCTATATGTGGAATATTTTAGCGTTGGAACTGAATTACTCTGGAGCGGCCCCCTCTGGGATTCCAGTGGATTCCTCCAGTTGTTTCAGAGTGTGCCTAGGATGGCAACACTTTAGCTGATTTATATGTACCCACTTGTCTTCCCCTTCCGCCAGACTGCCTTTGGGGATGCAGATCTTATAGGCAACAGGGGAGATCTTGTCTATAATTTCAAACGGTCCCTTCCATATAGGCAAGAATTTTCGCTGTTTAGCCTAGTTCCTTTGGAAATTGTATAGATAGACCCGATCACCCACCTTATATTCCTTTCGGGTAGTTTTTAAATCATAGTGGGTCTTCATGCTCTCGGCTGATATTGCTAGATTCCGCTGAGCATAGGCAAAAGCATGCTGAAGGTGTTTCCTTAAATTCTCCACATACTCATGAGTTGTGGAGGCATTTATCAACGTTTGCTCTTGGGTTCTGTAGAGCAAATGCTGGGGAAGCACCATCTTGCGTCCAGTCATCAACTCAAATGGTGACATTTTGGTTGCAGATGAAGGGGTAGATCTGATGGCCATTAGGACCAGAGGTAATCGGATATCCCAACTTGGCCCAGAATCTGCCACAAACTTTTTTAAGATCCTCACAATGGTTCGGTTGTATCTCTCCACTGCTCCAGAAGAAGCTGGCCTGTAAGCAATGTGTAGCTTCCTTTTAACCCCCAGTATCTCCCACATCTTTGTCATTACTTCACTGGTGAAGTGGCTACCTCTGTCTGACTCAATCCTTTGAGGTAGACCAAAATGGGAAAAGATGTGGTTAATCATCAGGGCAGCTGCTGTTTCTGCCTTGCAGTTTGGGGCTGGGAGACATTCCACCCACTTGGTAAACAAGCATGTAACGGTCAACATGTACTTGTTTCCTCTAGACGAGCAGATTACAGGGCCTACAAAGTCGATTTGCAAATCTGACCATGGCAGTGTCATCCCCCTCTTTTGGAGAGGTGCACGGTGTGTGAGGGATGATGGCTGAAATTGTGCACACACAAGACACCCCTTCAAGTATTGGTCGAGGTCCTGCCCCATGTGTGGCCAGTATGCAACCTCTCTTAAGATTTCCAGTGTTGTGTGAAACCCCCTATGACCGGCGGTGGCCGCATCATGGGCGTGACTTAACATCAGGCTTCGGAATGAGGTAGGAACCACCCACTGATCATGGCCAGCTTGGGATTTCCTTACCAACAACCCGTCTTGGATTCGGAACATCTTTGGACATTTCATCAACACTCTAAGGTCCTCCTTCCCAATGTAATCGGTATCCGTCAGGGGGAAGTTCCCAGGGTCCTCAAGGTGTTGGTAAAACTTACCAATAATTGGATCCCCCTTCTGAGCTGTAATCAAATCAGCTTCAGGGGCCTCCTTACTCCATTGTGCAGTTGAAAGATCATTGTGAGCATTGGTCTGGGACCTAGTGATAGCAGTGACCTGGATTTCCCCCAACAGGGACTCTATCTCTATTAGATCCCCTTGGATGGCCCCGGCTTTGGCCATCTGATCAGCTAAGTCATTTCCAGTTTTGTCTGGTCCCTCTACTTTGGAATGACCCTTGATCTTTTTCCAGTAGATGGTCATCCCATTCGATGTGACCAGATCATCAAGGTTTTGAATTAACTTCCCATGTTTCAAGGGTTTGTTATTAGCACATAACATACCTCTGGTTTTCCAATTAACCAGGTGCTCCACGAACCCGTTCCGTACATAATCCAAATCTGTGATTATGACCAGTTCTTGGAGTTGATGTTGGACAGCAGTGAGGATGGCCTGATGCACAGCCATCAATTCTGCCACCTGACTACTTTGGGGACCAATTTTGTATCCAGCGGAGGGTTCTGGTGACTCATTCAACCATGCATTCCCTACGCCGGCCACCAGTTCTTTCTCCCCGTTGTTGTCAACATGGTAAGAGCATCCATCCACATAGACAGTGGGCATTCCCTCACACTTGTCTTCTTCAAAGACTTTGTGTGGGGAATTAAGGTATGCCTCCATGTTGTCCTTGATTATTAGACTTTCGTCCTCGAGGCAGTTTTCTCTGGCACAATCATGCAAGTCAGCCAGACCTTGCTCAAGGGGACTCTTCTTGTTTTGGCCATATCTGACCTCCACAGGAAAGCCTTGCCTTGACAGAATCCAGGAAGTAATTCGGGAATTACTCACATTTCCGGCCCGGATTCTGTCACTTTGGAGATATTGCAGAGGCTGGTGTGGAGTCTCCACTATGATGTGTTCCCCCTGGATTAACGGGCGGTAATTCTTCAATGCCCACACCGTTGCCAGGAGTGCCTTCTCACAATCGTTGAATTTTTCCTCCACAGAGGATAAAGTTTTGCTCGCATAGGAGATTACTTTATTGACCTTGTCATGCTTTTGGTACAATACTGCCGTCAAGCACGTATTAGAGAACCCTGTCTCCAGGAAGAGCTCCTTGTTTCTGACAGGGTAAGCTAGGCAAGGCGCTTGTGAGTGTCTTCTTTTGAGTTGTCTTACTTCCTCGGCTTGTTCTGGACCCCATTCCCACTTTACCCCCCCCTTCAGGAGATGAATCAGGGGTCTAGTGATCTCTGCGTAGCCTTCAATGAACCTTCTGCTGTAGTTAGTCAGTTCAAGGAGGCTCCTTAGTTCCCGCAGGGTTGTGGGATCCTTCAGTTTCTGAAGTGCTTCCACTTTCTTTTCTTGGGGACAGAGACCCTGAGGAGTAATCTCATGCCCTAAGAAATTAACACGGGTTCTACACCACTGTGCTTTCTGAAAGGAAAGTTTTGCTCCGGCGGCCCTCAACTGCGTCAGAACATAACGGATCTCCGCTATGTGTTCCTCCACAGATGAACTTTTGATGAGGACATCATCTACATAAGCCAGGTTACCCCTCGCACCCAGGTCGGGCATGGCCTTATGTAGAAAAATGTTGAATTCATTGCCGGAGTTGAGGTATCCGAAGGGAGTCCGGGTCCATGTGTACTGCTGGCCCCCAAAGGTAAAAGCAGTTTGTATTGGTCCTCCCTACTGACAGGCACAGTCCAGTATCCATTGGTCAGGTCTATTGCTGTGAATACCTGTGACCCCTGGATCTGGGCCAGCCCTTGGTCAATGTAGGGAAGAGGCCATCAGGAAGTATGGACTAATTTGTTGAGCTCCCTAAGGTCGGTGCATCGTCTCCACTGGCCGTTTGGCTTCAATATTCCCAGCACCGGATTATTGAAGGTGCTGTGTACTGGACGGATTATTCCCCGGGACTCAAGGTTCTTAATTATTTCAGTAAGGGACTCCATGGATGCGAGAGGCAAGCGATATTGTTTCACAAACACTGGAGTCATGCCAGGGTCCGTGGAATTGTTGTCGTGTGGATGTCGGTGCGACCACAGTCATATGAGTCTACCGCAAAGAGATCTTGGAAATCCAAGAAAACTTGTTGCTTCTGTTCCAGAGTCACGCAGGCATCAGCTAGGTTGGCCCTCTCTTCCACCATCTGCCTGAAGCCTGGAAAGACTTCTGGTTTGGCTATCTCAGCGGCCTCCTCCAGCTGGGTAGAGAAGTCCCTGGTCAGAGTACTGATTTGGACTGGAGGCTTCAGGCGGGAAAGGCAGCCCTCATGGACCTGGAAAATCACCTCATCCCTCCTGAAGTCACAAGTCACATCTTCCTTACCATAAGGGCAAGAAGTGTACACCAGGAAGTTCCCCCCATGGCGGGTGAAAATCCTGTCTGGTGCTGTGTTGCCATCACTGTCACTGTCAAAACAGTCCTTGGGGATCGATCCTAACAGTTCATTTCCTAAATCAATGGAGAAATGTCGGTCATCAACCGCCATTCCAATAATGGTGCCTGCGGCTAGAGTACTGCTCTTTAAGTCGCTGTTGTCCACCTCTATTGGAATGGTGTCATGTTCTATGTTGACTAATGGAGTTGGGTTTACCCCCAACCCTTGCTGTTGGAGAGAAGCATTTAGATGTATGTAAGCATCAGGGTTTTTCAATTGTTGTCCTCTTTTAACTTTCACTTCCAGGGAGAATTGTCTGGTCCTTTCTGGGATGGTGACTTCCTCTGACTTCCTCTTTGATCTGAATTTCAACTGCATAAGGTATCAATTGAGCTGACCTAAATGCTTTTTCAAATAGGCGGCAGTGACGTCTCGCACGACCCACCAATTATGGACTATGCTCTTGTTGCCAATGGAGATTTTGAGCATACACCTGCTTGGCAGGAGATGTTTGGAATTAGGTGCTTCCAGGTCCATTTCCCATTTGTCTATCAGTTTGAATGTGGGAATGGCTGGATATTTTGGGATATTTTGGGAGTTGGCGGAACATGGCTTCGCTGATGAAGCTCTTACCGTTGTTCACACACACTCGAGCGAGAACAGAGTCCTTCCTTTGGGAGTTGGCGGAACATGGCTTCGCTGATGAAGCTCTTACCGTTGTTCACACACACTCGAGCGAGAACAGAGTCCTTCCCATCATTTAACTGAACAGGGATGTACATGTTGGGTGTCCTGACCCACGTTTGAGCTATCATGCTGCAACATTTGGTGCTGTGGGCTTAGAAAATCCAAGATGGCCAAAAAGCCCACTTGTACGCCAGAATAGGAAAACTGTGCAGTACTGGCATGGAAAACATCATGATGGCCAGAACTTCCCAGGAAATGCACAGGGAAATGCATGAAGAATAGGCTGCCTCCCATTTTTGCCTATGTTGTGAGCACAGGAGGGCTCTGCCTAAAACCACCATTGGGCTACCCACCCAGTAGCCTGAAACCATTGGGAATGGCAATGCTGATTGCCAAAAGCAACCTAGAACTGTGGGGAATTCATTTTCTTAAATCCCAAAAATGGTTGCATTACCAGTACTCACCACTATCAGAAGCCGGCGTTTTAAAACCACCAGACTTTTGTGTAAAACTGAACAAATGAAACAAAACCAGACCAAGGAAAGACTTGCTAAGAGGCGGATACAATGTAAAACTATACTCTGAAATGATTTGAAGGAAGTAATTATTTAATGTGTATGTAAAAATCGTAATAGACTTAAACTGGGGGACAAAAAGTGACATTTAGCTGAAACCTGGCCTAATGAAACTGAATTCTGCCTGACATCTACCCCCACCGGAATTAAAACCTGCTCAGTCACTCTTCCCCTTGCCAAAAGGAGTTGTCACCTCTCTGATTAAATTAGGGGTGGAGCAGCTACAGGGAGTTGAACAAAGGCCTGTCCTGGGCCCAGGCAGATGGTTTATTAGGGTGGTCGTAAATGGCTTCCTTTTGAACAAAGCCCTTCCTTGACTCAGGCAGATGGTTTATAGGGGAGGTCGTAAAGTGGCTTCCTCTTGGCAGAAACGGGGAGGGGCAGCCCCTCTGAGGACAGGCTGAGCTTAAAGAAAGTGGATAGACTGGTTTCTCCACCATGTGACCTGGGAAGACACACCCCTGTTGACCAGGATATGATTTTAAGAAAGATGTGTAACTCATGGTGCGGTCTTGTCAAAATGATCTAAATGATACCATAATTCTTGTGATTTTTCTGCCCACATTTTAAGAGGTTTTAGGACCTGGTGGTATGATCTGGGGGGTTGCTAGCGGAAAATAGGGTTTCACTCCAAATGTCTGCATGTTAAAAATCTGACACTTCATCAATTAATGTCCACACTCCTTGAGCACATGTGTGTAAATTTGGGTAAATGTCCGATATTGCAAAACCAGTTAAAAAGTGCAAAATGTTGCCATTTCTGAATGCAAGCCCCCAGGAAGAGCAGAGTTTGAACAGAGTATACCTCATGTGAGATGTGATGGGTGCATGTCATTTTAAACAACTGTGTATCTGTGCAATATGTATTTGAATCAAATATAGATTTGTGGGCAAACTGACCAGGGGAGGATCCTCTGACCCATAAAACCTACAGCATCACTCTGACTCACATTTCCTTCCCCCAATCATGGGAGAGGGGAGAATTGGGCCAATGACAAGTAGAAAGGGGCAGGCTTAGCTAGGCCCAGGCACACACCCATTTTCAAAACACATAAAAAGAGACTGCTGGGACTGGTAGAGACATTCAATTCCATTTGCTGTGGAGCATGCTGACCGACGACTTCACATCCAGAGATCCTACACTTAGACTTCCAAGCTAAACAGAGACTACAGAACTTTGAACCAAGAAGGCCCACTGCAAGCAAAAGTATTTGTCAGCAGGCCCAAAAATCATTTGCAGACTATTCACAGCCGGGCTCAGCTGTTGATTCTGGCCTGAAACCCTGCGCCAGAAAGATCCAGAAGCAGTGCTGTACCCAGAGAAAGCAGAGCAGTATCCAGAACCAGAGGCCAGAGAACCAGAGTGACCCAGACTGCTGTGAGCAGAACCAGAGAGCTGACCCAGACCACTGTGAAGTGCCGAGACCAGAACCGGAGTCCAGTCCAAAAACTGACCAGATCCGTGGCGAGGCCTATTTCAAAAATATATTGTGAGTACCTAGCAGAATTGTGCAGAACCAATCTCTCAGTTAAAATAATCTAATCCAAACTATTTTAATCTAACCAGAACTGCCTCCTAACTGTCACCTGTCATTTGTAAAACTGCACCACTGTCATTTGTCAATTCTGCAGCTGCAAAGCTGTCACCTGTCATTTTGAGTTTACTTTACATCCGAAAAACTACCTTTATTTAATTGTCCGTATCTCTGGAACCGTTTGGACTAGGAGCTTGGTTTAACTTTGCTCTGAAAGCTTAGAATCTCAGCTTTTCAACAAGCTTAGAACCGACTTGCTAATCCTTATACTTTTGCCATAATCACGATTCACGCACTCGCGAATTTTGCCGCGATTTGCGATTTGGCCCGATTTCTTTACTTGTAAAAAGATAGCTGCTTTTGCCTGTGTTTCAAAACTCCTATCTGTTGTATAAGCTGCTGGGGGGGAATTGAACTGAATTCTATTTGATTGCATTCCTAAGAACTGAGTGCTCTCCTCTTCATCTCCTTACATTGCATAAAGGGGGGGGTGAATTGTCCAAGAAAGTGATTACATTGTCTTTTGCTGAAATCCTATCAAGTTATTTTCTGTACTGCATTTTCATTCCACATTGCATCTATTTGAAACCATAAAATTATTGTTGCTATCTTATCCATCCTATACCCACTCATCATTGATTATAAAGAAGTGTGCTAGTGCCAGACTATCCATTATTGATTACTGCTCAGATTAAGTGTTATATTCAATGATTAATTCATTATAAAAGTGTGATATATATATATACTGTTTAATTTCTTTTTTCAACTAAACCTTTTAAACTTGCAAAACAGATCTACTTCTTGGCTCAGTGGGATCAGGGGGATTCTAAGAGAGGGGTGTTATACAGGGGTTGTCATCCAGAATCTGAACCTGGACATAAAGATATATCAATAAGGGTTTTTCATTCAGAATCCCAGGCTAGGCATTGACTTGGCTGTAGTGCTGGATTGAATCTTCTTACAAATCGGGGGCTCGAGCCGGACGTCTGGGTTAGGTCTATCACTTGTGCAGCTTAATACAGTGTGCTAACTGACGGGATACATAAATCCGGTCGGATCACCACGCTGTTTTACGCTGTAAAGCACTCTTCAAAGGGACACTCTAAGGAAAAGGTCTGTTTTGCAAAAATAAAATACTAATTTCTGTAAGTCAGGACAAAGATCAATCTCTAGAATGACGACCTTGGTAGACATGAAAATAGCGAGGGAGCACCTCTTACATAAGCTATTTGTGAGAGGTGAGTGGACTCACCAGGACCAAATGGTCTGGTTGCAGGCCATCGCGCAACAGGTCACTGAAACAGGGTCAGACATATGGGGAGATCAGGGTCCATTACATGTGGCCCTGAGTGAACTATATATGGCTCCTAAAGCCAAAGATGAACACAATAAGATTGGCAGGATAGCGGCATACCTGTACCTATATATGGGAGGCATGCAGGATAAACGTACTGAAAGCAAAGATCTGGCAAATAGGCGACAGATGGCGTTAGAGAAGGTCCAATCTGACCTGGTCTCTTCTGAGCAGAGGCTGCAGAGGAGCCAGGAGTTAGAAAATGATAGTAGGCAGTATATCATTAAAATAAAAGAGGATATGGACATCAGCAACAGGAAAAGGCTGACCAGGATGCCAGATTTCTGGCCTTGCAAAAGGAGTACCAAGAAGGTTTGGACTCCCTACTGCAGAGCCAGAAAAAGCTGGAGCAACAATTAGACTTTAACAGTGCATGCACAGAGCAGGTAGCCACCCTGCAAATTCGATTAGACAGAGAGAAAGAGGAAAGCAATAAATTGATTCTGAAAACCCTGGATACCCAGGCAGAGTTTGATCAGGAGCACCAGAAAGCTGGTGCCTTCCAAAGGCAAAGGGAAGACCTGGCGGCACAGATGCAGGTTCTTAGTCAGGAAAGGGATACCTTAGGCCAGGAAGTCTGCCACTTAAAAAGGAAAATGGAAGAAAATCCTCCAGGGACTGGGTGACCTCCAAAAAGAACACCAGAACTTGTTAGAGCACACCAGGAGGGTGGAGGATGCTCTGGCAAGAAAGGAGCAGGCCAATAGGGACACAGCTCAGGAGGTAAGCCTCCTGCAGCAAAGACTGGCCAAGTGCTCCAGGACCAATCAGAAGGCACAGAGAGAGAATGAGGCTCTCTGTCAGCACAATGATAGGCTCCAGCAACAGGTAGCGATGCAGGGGAGACTGATAGTTTCTAGTAAGGCCTTAACTGAGGAACTGAAAGCGCAGGCTCTTGCATTGCAACAGGGAGCAGGGGCGATAGAGACCAGGTTTGCTGGGAAAGAGAAACTCCTGAGCATAACCTCAGGAGCCCTAGTACCAGAGGCCTTCATATCTCTCAGTCCCTGGACTCTGCCACCCCCATGTCCCCTCGCGCACATGAGCCCAGGGCCACGGGGTTGGCAGATTACTATCCAACCAGAAGTATGGGGCTCATAGGCCAGTACCTCCCAGGAATGGAGGGGCGGGCATCCGGGTATGGGCACCCAAGCACAGTGCAAATTAGTGGGGAACCCCAGGAGAGTAGGCCCACTTAGGACATCCTGAAAACCTCTGCCCAGTTAGGTCAGTGGGGGGATACCCATCAAATCCTGGCAGCAAGGAGGAATCTGAAGACTCCTCTGAACGGCGCAGGGCACAGGAGACCAGGTCCCCACATTCTGCCAGCCATTCCCAGGCTCGCAGAATCCGGGAAAACCTGGAAGATCAGACAGGAACCTCTGGGAGCAGTGCCTCTGAGTCAGAGGATGAATGGACCAGGGTTACCCGAACCAAAAAGGCCAATAAGGCAAAAAGGGCCTTGCTTAAGGACCCATTGAAGCAAATAAAGGCAATAAGGAGTGTCATCACGCCTTATCATAAGAACGCCAAGTATTCCGTTTGGGAACACTTGGAGCTCTATGAGCAAATGATGGAGACTTTCCATTTGAAGGACAGCAGTAGCTGCATCCAGTACGTCAAATGGACATTCTCCCCAGAATACTCCAGTTTCTTTGCGGGGCTGGAGGACCAAAATCATTTAAGATGGTCCACCTATAAGGCAGCCATCTTGAAACATTTTTCTGTTCACAGAAATCCTCAAGAGGCTCGCAAGGCAGCCTACAATTTGCAATGTGGGGAGGATCAGGCCCCACAAGAGTTTGTGCAAGAATTAAAACATGCTTTTGCGCAGACCACCAGAAGGGTGCGCACAGACAGCAAAGAGTTTGTCAATACATTTTTCCATGCTCTCCCTAAATATATAATGACCCAGCTCATGAGAGATTTTCATGAGAAAAGATCTTTAGACTGGGTCATTGAACAGGCTACCCGGATCTATGAGGTGCAGAAGCCTATCGAAAATAAAAATAACGCACCGAAAAACCCCAAAACCAACAGCTGCTGCCAAGGTGGCAGAGGTAAAGGTTGCCCCCGTTTTAGATTTGGATACGGGGGGCCTAAAAACCTGCCTGCACCAAATAATTCACAGCCCAGAAGGCCCTCGGGCCAGTCACAGACAGGGAGTCGAGGAGGTAGTCCCACAAATGGGGTCGCCCGCTCCCCTGACTATGTAAGTCCCCGCTTCAAGGGAACCGACCAATCCTGGGTTATGTGTGGACTCCTCCAGCCCAAGGGGGCGGATCAAGCCAAGCACCTGACCCGGGGAACTTCCCTCCTCACTTCCCCCAGGAGGGCAGAAATTCTCCAAATCCTGGGCAGAACTTTTTCCCCAGGTATCCGCCCAATTTCCAGCCCCAAAATCATCCATCCTTCTTTCCCCAATTCCCTGAGCCCAGACAACCTAATCTGGGAGAGGGGAGGCCAAGGGTGGAGGGGGTACCCAAATCTTCCCAACCAGGGGTACTACCAGAGAAGGGATAGCTACCCTTCACAGGATCAGCCCAGGGGAGAAAATAGAGCCCCGTATCAGCCTGAGCGGGCTTCACAACTTGAGCGCCAGGTCCAAAATATGGCACGAGATCTGGGTCACATACTGAGGGCTCAACAGAACCCTCAGATGAGCATGCCACCACAGAATGCCCCAAACTCTGGACCTGGTGCTACAGAACAACACTCGATAACCCACCGGTTCCCAGGGAGGAGGCACAAGGGGAAGGGGGCTGTAAAGCCTTGGAGGAAAACCAGGAACCGGAAACAAAATCTCCTACCCCTGAAAGCCTGCCTCCCAAAGAGGAGAGGGGGGGGTAGGAGAAACAAAGGACCCAAACAGACCCACTTTGTGGAGGAGGTACAGGTCTTCCAATTTGAGGGAGAGGGATCCTCAGAGGATCCTGGGGAAAGGACCTCCTCCTTCAGCGATGGGGGAACTCCTCCCAAGGAAAAATGGGTCCCAAGGGATTCCAATCCAGACTGGGGAGATGTGGAGACTGAGCTACCGCCGCCCATCATCTCATCCCAGAACCCACAATACCAAAATCCCCTGGTTCAAACCCATCCTGGTGACTGCCTCCAAAAAGGGGGGGGTTGGCCCAGAACCGGAACCAGGGGAACCCACAATGGCTCTGATCTTCAGTTGCCAACTTTTTCTTTCAGATTCCCAAGGCTCTCCACAGAATTCTACCCAAATCTCTTCGCTAGCAATGTCCAAAACCAGAAAGTTAGCCCACCAGTTGTCTAAAAATGTGCATTATCTGTGCCCCCTTGAGGAGAAGGAGGGAAGATACTATGCCCCGGTACAAGTACAGGGGCAGGGTACAATTTTGGCACTGGTGGACACTGGATCCCAAGCTACCCTTCTGTCCAAAAGGGCCTTTGATGAACTAAATGCAGGAAGGGGGGAGAATTACCGTATTCCTCTCACCTCTCTTCCTGGACAACTGCAGAACTTTGATGAGATGGAAATTCCCGTTGAGGGGACTGCAGACTTGGACATTAAAATTGGGCGACAGAAGGTGAAACACCCTGTCATAGTAGTGACTCCAGAGGGCACCCCTTGTTTACTAGGGAATGACCTCCTGAGAAGGTTGTCACCCCTAATAGATTGTGTAAACAAGGTCCTCTAGACCCAGACTAGCCGACCAATAAAATTAAAACGGAGTGTAAACCATGTTAGTTTAAACGGCACCTGCCACATGGTTGAACAAAAATCTGACCAAGGACAAGTTTTGCAGTCCTGTTCTGGATGAGTTGGAGATGGCAGAGAGTAGTGGCGGGCAGATTTAGACAGTGGTCGAAGTGGCCGGGAGTGGTCGGGAGTAGTGCTCCTCTACTTTTTTGAACTGCCTTTCACAGCTCCTATACTTTTATTTTAAAAAGGAACCGTTCCGGAATGGTTTCGTTTTAAAATGAAAGTGTAGGAAGAAGTTGAAACTTGCACTTTCAATGCACTGTACTGAAGGTTCCCTTAAACAGCATGTGCAAGAGTATGGGGGTGTGTATTGTGTGTGGAAGGGGACGTGGTGATGGGGTTTGTGGGGAGTGTGTGCAGGCCAGCAGGGAACATAGTTCCACTACTTCTTGTCGTACACTTCGACCACTGGATTTAGAAAGAGGGTATTGGAGTAGTGCAGCCTGGAGATAACTAGAGATCTAGAGACAGTGAGCTTCTGGGGGAAAGTGAGAAAGGGAAGAGTCCCTTTGAGGAGGTGCAGCTGCTAGTGGGGCTTCTTGGCAATGTCTGGGATGTGAGGAGAGAAAGAGAGAGTGGAGTCGAAGAGGACAACAAGGTTTCTTTTACTAGCAGGAAGGCAATGAAGAGGGCCCAAGGCGGGCACCCAGAGTGAGAGAGGGAAAGCAGGGGCAGGGGTCCCAATGAGAAGGATTCCCTTCTTACTGGCATTAAGGCAGAGATAGTTGGAGGTGCACCAATCCTGAATCATGGCTATACAGTCAGGAATGAGTGAGAGAGGAGAGGAGGTTGAAGGAAGCCTGAAAGAAAGCTGAGTGTCAACAGTATAACACTGAAAGTTAGAGGAGAACGTACAGCCAGGTGGGCCAAAGGGGCCAAATAGAGGTTGTAAAAGGATAGAGCTCTGGGGAACCTAACAGGTAGAGAGAGAGGTAGCAGAGAGGAAGGGACCAAGTTGGACCCTTAAGTTCCTTTTTCTCCTTGCTTTACCCACAGCTGTGCAACCCTGGCTGCACTTACTCAGAGCATTGCTGACTGTTTTCACATCCCGTCTCCCTTGCTCTTCCCCGCTCCTCCTTTTCCCCTTGCACCTCTCATTCTCACACTTGCATGATCTGAATAACACAAGGCCTAGTAAGATTGTTTGTCTTGTCCTCCCTCTGTCTTCCCTCCCTTGTCGTGTCACGCCTAGAAACACTTGTGTACAGGTGTGTTATAAATGACTTATATCATATAACCTTCTACCACTCTCTCAGTAGCTCTCACTCTCCTCCTTTTCATTCTATCTCTCTCCATTGTTATGTTCTGATTCCTCTCACACCAGGATGCTACACCGTCTTTCTACAATGTCTATTACTATTGTCATTTTCCTGCAAGAAATAATTTGCCAAAATCTATTGCTGGTTACTTGGAGGCCAAGCATGTACAGCCTTCTTACCTATGTTATATTATGTTATGTTGATTTATACTGTGCACCACTACCACCCAAGGGCAGTCTCCAGGCGCTCATGAATATAAACTGCAATTTACATGCACACATACCTATAAGCTTTGCCAATGCTAGGTTTAAATTAATTCACCCTGTTATAAGAAAGAGTGAATGTGAACAAACACTGGTTCAGAAATAGCCACGGAAGGGTGGGCTGCCGATGTTATTAATGGGAAGGCCGCGAACGGGCATATCAGAAGCAGCAGTCGCCTTTCAATGGCTTTGTTTCTCATTTGGCCTCATCTGAGGGCAGCGAGATTGCAAGAAACAAAAGTTCAGCAAACAATGCCAACGGTACGCCGCCAAGAGGCAGCCAGCCTCGTGCCTGGCCCGCCCCACAGATAACCATCTCATCTCAGGAACTCATTAGCAGAGTGACTTGCATCCAGCCCTCGCCCTTGTAACCAATTAGGGCTGTTTATGAAATGTATGTGCTTCTATAATTAAATGATTGGTCTGGTTTCAGTCCTTTGCCTCCCAGCACGTTCTTGCTTGATGGGTTTGCATCACAACTTCGGTTAATGCCATATAAATATAGTTCATATTTCTAACTTTAAAAAATGAAAGTCTTGACAGATCCTCAAAAACTGGCACGAATACAAAATGCACATAGGACATGTTTTTTTTGTTTTTTTTGTTTTTTTTTTACTTTGCCTTAGTTTTATGTGAAATTCTCTTTATTCCCTAGAGTGCCTCACACTTTTCCGATGGACTGGACAACAGCCCAAAGGATGTGCTGGCTAACATCCTTGCCTACTTTGGTGTCTGGAGCATCCCAACGAAACTAGGGTATCACAGTGTTGTTGGAGCGCGGTGCCGACACTAATGTATTAGAGTGTGCTGGGAGCTCACTTCAGAGCGACAGCTAACTGTGAAATGCCAAAAAACGCATTTCTATCCCAGTCTGAGAGATAGAAATGCAACCGGATTAACAACGATATGAACTGAGTGCATTTGAACATGAACATCTGTGATGCCCACGTTCAAATGCCCTTTCAAATGTAATGCATCATGTTTTGGGGCACACATGGGTCATTAGGAAGGGCCAACAGGATTAGAATATGGACGAGGGCATATTATCATTTGTGTGAACAAATAAATAAAATGTGGTACTAAAACGCTATTCAAATTACACTTGAACATATTATTAAACAGTGCTAAAAAAAGTTTTTACAAAAAATATATTCTTAGAGCCTCTACGCCACCTTTTAGTTTTGCGTATTAGGTGGTGCTTAAGTGGCATCTATGAGATCAAACAATTGCACCGTGGTACAGTTAAACGGGAGAAGACATTTGATGAAGGGCTCGCGGCTTGTGGGTGTTGTTTGGATGTTTACCACCCACATTACTCTCCATAGAATTGTAAACCCCTATGGCCATTCCCAAGACTGCATGGTCCCACGCCCCACCTCTGCCCAAAACACATCCCCTGGGGATCACTCTATGAAGAAGTTATATCAAACATTAGCCTGCCAGTTTTAGCCCTAGCCAGTCTGCTGAGAGTTAATGGCTTATCTGCAGCTGTATATGTGCTACTGGTGTAATACAAGTAGCTCAATCTAGTGTGCCTTCAGCCACACGATGTATATATGTTATTTGCACTGAAATCCTGCTTAGAAAACAATGTTGACAAAGTCAAAAATCTGTGGTTGTGTATCATATGTTTCAGTATCCAAACCCTTTTCCAGCTCATGCCATGTTATGGCCAGGTAGTACCAGTATGGCAGTGCCTGACAAATGGCTTGCCTATGCCTATACAAAAAACAACATGGTTGACTTTGCCATTGTTTGCCGTTATGTTGTTCTTAATGTGTTAATGTGTCAACAGTATTTTGTGTTTTGTTTGTAGGTTGCTGTTGTATGTAAGATTCTTTCTACTTTGTAGGTATATGAGTGGATTTTAGGTAACATTTGTTGTGACATGTATTCTTAAGATGGTAGAGTTGTTTTTCACTTTATGTGACAGTTCTTTGTATAGGCTCAAGTGTATGTTTTCATCTAATGTGAATACATCTGTATATTAAGACAGTTGCCTAAACATGTAAGAGTTTTTAATGTTATTTGAGTATTAACGATCCACCAAGATGGTTTAATATTATGACTAGCAAAATGTACTCATTCTCCAAACGGGTCCTTTAGACAGACATGACAACACTCTTATTAATTGTTGCACATGCATGATCCTGTAGGTCGCTGCTCCGATTCGCTTATCGCTTGATATGCTTTGCACTCTGAAATAAACTGCACTGAGAATGGGGGCGTGTGACTGGCTGACGTTGGGGTGATGTGAGAGTTGGTGTGCTGCTGCATACTGGAACCTTTTGTGCTCTGTGCTCTCTCCCCACCTGTCACCTCGCCCTGGCATGGTGCAGTTCGTTGTGGTGCATTGCAGTGCATGGAAAACGTGCATCCTAGGGCCTTGAAATGTGGTTTTCAAGGTCCCTTTTATTCCTCATGTTGAAACTGGTCCTTCTACGACCACATTGATTTTTCACCATTTCAGGCAACCATCTCATGTGTGAAGGTGCTAAAATCTGGGGAAAGTGTTGGGGTGTCCATGTGTCATTTAGCCAGTAATGTCCGGAAGGTCCTAACCAGTAAGTATGCAAATGTTGGTGCAGATTGGAGAAACAGTGTGCAATGTAATAAGGAACAATGCTTTGCCAAGCTACAAACCCACAAACACATTTTGACTTTTGCTGAAATCTGAGTAAAGGGGTGGGGTGTCCAAATGCAATGTGCCAGCAATGTCCAGAGGGTCCGAACAGGTAAGTATGCAAAATTTGGTGCAGATTTGTGAAAGAGTGTGAAGTTGTATAAGGAACAACGCTTCACCAAGCCACACACCCACAAACACATTTTGGCTTTTATAAATTACACGGCCCGCGGTAGCGGGCGTGTAGTTATGGTTAAGTTGCTAAACTTATAGGAAGAGCACTTTTTCGGTGGCTTATAACTTCGCTCCACCTGGACGAATCCTCACTAAACTTTGCAAAAAAAGTATATGGCTGGCTCAGAATGTTTTCACCAAGTTGGGGGAGGTTTTGTGGGGGGGCAAAGTTATATGGGGGTCCCCATTTCTTTTTTTTTCCATAGACTGAATGGGGAAACCCTTTGCGCACGGCTACAGCCCAAACGGCTGGACGGATCTTCACCAAATTTGCGGCAGGAGCGGGGGCTTGGGACAGAAAGTGTGCTTTTGTGTGTTTGGTGGAAGTTGGACCAGTAATTATTTTGAAAAATACTGAAATGTACTGAAATGTAAGTCGCAAAAGATGTGTGATTTCTGCGTCCGCTCTGTGGACACATTTTCCTGTTTGCACCGCGGACTGAAGTCTCATTGGGCTGCGGTACGCCATGCTGTCAGCGAACAGTGGACGCGCCCGGTGGTTTGCTGGAGGGAAGCGTGCTTTGCGTGAAAGGTTTTGGGAAACGCTGCCATAGTGTATCGGAAGACAGTGTTGCAGTGTGTGTGGCAATGGTCTGCGCTACTGTGTGCCTGTCTGGGCCTTTTGTAAGTAGAAGTGTGCCTACTAAAATTAGTCATATCTGGCTCCGCTCCACTGTCCTATTTTCCTGTTTAGAGCGCCGTGAAAACTTTGATTGCACTGCAGTGGGCGGTGACGGGATGCGTGAAAAGTGTCCATGCCGGCGGTATGTTGTTTCGGAGGACAATGCGGCGGCGAAAGTAACTGAAAAATATAGTGTACGCCATCTGGTGGTGGGAAGAAGGGATTGAAAAGGTGCGGTAGTGAGAAGAGCTTATGTCATTATACAAGAAGACGGAAGTCTGACAGCGCTATCTGTGCATGCTCCGCCAATGCGCAGACACCTCAACAGGCAACTATTTTTTGTGGTCATTGTAGGCAGCCTTAGGTATGGTATGTGAGCTACAGTGCCAATGTCTTTCTTTCATGAGTGGTTGCAGAAGGGGCGTGCATTCCACGACACATGAGGATGTAAACATAGCGTGTACTATGGTGCGCTGTGTGAGGTAAGTCCGTAGCCCCTTGCATGCATGGCTGCAGCCCTAGCACAGAAAATGTTGTTCACTGGTTGAAAAGGTATGTCCACTGGTGGAAAGTAGTTGCCACATTGTTGCTTATTGTGTGTGATTTGGCTGCAGTGCACTCAATGTTGGTTGCATGTGTGTTGTGATTGGTAGAACAACCAACAGTTGTCGGTATATGATATGATATGATAGGTGGGTGGAGATGGTGCAGTGACCAGTTGTGCAGTGTCTCCACTGCGTGGATTAACGGAATAGTTTACATATGGAAAAGGTCCCGGTGCAAATGTTTTTGTATGTGCTTGTGTAGTGTCCATTAGGCAGAATAGTACATGTTTCTGTGCAGTATGCACCATTGGTTCTATGCACATACTAGAGTGGTGGGAGCAGGCTGAATGTTGAGACAATTGTCTTGTTTGGTTGGCATGCTTATAATGCTTTCAGATTGGAAGTGGGTCGCGGTGCCAAACACAGTTGTATGTTTTTGCATTACGGTAAGTGGAACACGTGTCCTTGCGTCCCTGCTTCATGGTGTCGCGGTTGGGTGGAAGTGCTGGTGCGTATGTTACCTTTGCGATTTCTGGCACCTGCGTACCTGGTCGCCTGCATGGCTTTGTTATGTTATGGTGAATGTGGCATAGGCCTGGACTGTTGGGTGCATGGCCAAAGGCAAGGCACCCACCAGCCTAGGCCTTCATCACAGCCTCCACAATGTAATGCAGCAATTCAGTTGTTACTGTGGATGTATTTGGAGTTGGTGAGTAGCATACAATTGTTGCGGAGGACATTTTGCAATTGGTGGAACAGCAGAAGGGAGCTGCTATGCGTACATTACCATATGGTGTACGTCATTGCCCCCATTGCACAATAGGTAGCCACATGTCACCATCTGCGTTTGCTATGGGAAGGCCCTTATAAGACCCTTGCTTGAGGAAGTGTGTTACCACATTGCACCATGAAAGGAAGTAATCAGCATCAGAAAGTTGCAATATGCACAATGTACACAGCCACTCACAACCTGGTATGCGCAGGCAACGCAATGTAATTGAGTGATGTATGTACAGATGTGGCCTGGGTGAAAGTTGGCATGCACATTTGCAAATGGGGCCTGCATTACACATGATCTGAGAAGTAAAACATAGATTGCACTAGGGTGTGCAGTGTGTGGTGAGGCCCAGCGGTCAGTGATGGTAGAGCAATGGCAGAAGGGGAGAACCATGGAGAACACATGAAACTTGCAATGTACTCTCCAGTACGGTGTGTTGCGTGTGCTAAGCCTGTAGGCCCTTCCATGAATGGGTGGCCACCTTGAACTGGCAAAAAAAAGTGCTGTGGGGGGAAGTAGGTTTTACAATGTTGCCTTCGATGTACAGTTTGTAATCATTGCATACAATGTTACTTGTATGGTTGTGGGAATTGGTTGCAATTCTTACACTGTGTAGTACATGCCTGCACCTGATGGATTGATGACTCCTCCAGTGTGTCTTGTGAGAGAAGAGCTGAAGTAGTGAATGCTTAGATGTGGCTAGGGATGACCTGCATGTACCTGGCCACTTGTTCACCTGCATAAGTCTGTTATGTTGAGGTGGGTTTGGGCAGGGGCTACACTGCTGGATGTATGGCAAAAAGCCTGTAGCCCATAGGCCAGTCACCGAAGAGGCTAGGCCTGCTCAATAGAACGCCACCATAACGCAGACATGCAATGTTACGTATGCATGTCTCTGATGGTGGTGACGTCGAAAAAAAAATGTTCTGCAGGAACTTGTAGACAGGGTTGAACAGCACAAGTGATCTGATATGCCTCTGGTACCTTATGGTACCCATTATGCCACCACCATGGACATTAGGGAGACACATGGTGCTACTTGTGGTTGACATGAGTTGCCCCTTGCACCACCCATCATATGTTATGTTCGTGGATTGTGGTATGTGGGAAATGTTCTCTTTCATGAGGCCATTATGTTGTGCTGGCTGTAGGTAAGGCCTACAGTATTGGGCACATGGCCAAGGGCCACAGGCAGTTGGTTATGCACCCAAGAGCAAATACCTTGACGACAGCCAGCATACCATACTGCAGCAATGTAGATTTTCCTCTGTTTCCGTCTGAGGATGGTGACCTTTGACTAGTGGGTGCAGAAAGCATTTTACACTTGGTGGAACAACCAAAGTGAGGTGCTATGAGTTTGCGAGCACATGGTGTAGGTAATTGCACATGTTGCACATTTGTCTGTAATTTTCCCACAGCTACAGGTCGGGAGGTGTTTTATAAATAGAAGCATGTGTGCTTTTATGTGCAGTGCCGGGATGTTCAGCACCGACTATGACAGCATTAAGGAGCAAGATTTGCAGTGAGTCATGGAATTATTTTGCCCTCCATTGGCAATGCTGTTTTGTTTGCCACTCTGCATGCAGCATTGCATACAATCCTGTAGAACTGTAAGAGTAGCGTTGACGTTCAGTACGTACAAGTGTGAGGAACAGAAACACATTGAAAGACATAAAAAACTAAAATGTGTAAGCAACGAGGACATAACAAAAACAGGAGAAAAAAAAAACCTTTTCTTTTCTGAGACAGTACTACAGACCAAACTCCTTATCTTCTTTTAAATTTACCACCCCAACCCACACCCAACCCCCTCTCCAACCCTACCACGAAAAGTCAGCAGTTTACGCTACACTTTACGCTTCCACATGCCACATCAAGCCATTTTCTGGATTGGAGCCATGGAAAGGAAACTGTGGAGTGAAAGACATTGTTTATAAGGTTAGTGGGTTAGGTGTGTACTCAAACAGTGTACCAGAATGTTTCTTTGCTGAAAGAAGTGCAGAAGGCTATGGTGGAAGTGAGTAATGTAAAGAGCAGGCGGCCTGGGTGTATGCATCAACTGTATGTATTTCTTTGGAGTTAGTAACATGCAAGGTGTGTTGCGTGTGCCCAATATTTTGTGAAAAGTGTGCAGTAAGTGGGGTAGTGCAGAAACAGTGTAAACGGTAAGTGGCAGGCATCTTACTCTTGTGCATGCATTGTGTGTAGGATATCATATAATGTGCAATTGTATGCTACGGCATTCGTAATACGCATACACACACGTCTAGCAAAACACAACGAGGCAACGGAAGGCAAACAGAGGGGAGACAGAGACAATGAACGTACTAGGTTAGGTGTGACTTAGATCGCCCAAGTGTATGGGTGGAGTGAGGGGAAGGTACAGTACATGGGAAGAAAAATAAATGAGTAAAAAATGGGCCAATTGTGCCAAGTGTACCGATAAGTGCACACACAAGGTGGTGGATACAGTATTAGGCATACAGGAAACAGTCCTCAAGTGTGGGGTTTGCTAGAAAGCCAATGTACAGGTCAGGTAAGTATTGCAAATTAAGTGTACATCATGCAGTTAGCCGGAGAGATGAGCAGAAACAGCAGACGCAAAGAGACAGATTTTGAGCTGTTTCTGGAACCAGCGATAGTTCCCCTCAAGTTTCAAATAAGTACGGAGCATGTTGCGGAGGTAGGCTCCAGGTGAAAAAGCACGTCTACCAACAACAGTTCTTTTGCAGAAGTGCAGGACCCTGAGGGAGTTGGAGACGGATGAGGGAAGAGCTTGCGCACGCAGATATATAGGGAGTTACATTTGAAGGTATTGTGGTTCCAGGGGCCAGAAGGCCTTCTGCATAATGCAGAGTCTTCTCACTTTACTCCTCGCAGCCACTGGGAGCTATTGGCAACATTTCAGTGCAGGAGAGATACCATCCCAAATCGCGCACTCCTATTGTGGATGTTTTGCAGAGGGTGGAGAGTAGAAGGGGGCAGATTTAAATAGAGCCTGCTGTAATAGTGAAGCATACCCAGAAGTACAGCTGTGCAGACAATGATCTTTTGGAAAGTTGCTTTACCTGGGTATGATACATTCAATGCTGCTATTGGTGCCATTTTTGTATAATTTATGTAGGCGGTGGGTTAGTGGGGAAAACATTTCATAGCATTGTCGGAAGCAAAGCAGGGAGTTACTGTGTCGATATTACACTGTATGACATGGGACATTGAAAACTTTGCAAGCACATATCACTAACGTGCCACTTCATGGTAGTGGATGGGATAAAATACAGTTTGCTTTTAAAGACCGTAATGGCCCTCAGTGGCAGATACCATGCGAGAGGCACTGATAGTACAGTAATACGCATACTGCAGAAACATTTCTTGTGCATAAAATTTGTGGTAGTGGGTGCGCAAGGGGGTGAATGTGGATGCACACATTTTGTAATCAATTACCGAAATTTGTAAAGGACCAGCTGGCAAGTGACAGTACAGTAGCGGGCTGATTTTCTAACGGTATCTATGAAGTGTTGTGCAGCACAGACAGTTTTAGATGGTAACGTCTTCGATGACATTGGTGGAATCGTGTGTGCCCATTTACCTGTACCCAATGAGGTGGTGCTGGACAAAAGGTAGTGGAAAGGGTAGAAGGACTGCTACTGCTTTCCTGGGGTGGGGCCCTCGCAGTACTTTGGGATCCACACGTGCCACAATCGGTGCGTTGTACTTGGTTGCCCAATGAACATGGGACTTTTGGGATTATCCCTTGAGGTACTGTGGGTGTGGTTCACAGGAAGGGTTGTTCAAACTGCTCTACATTATTCTCTGCATAGTGAGGCTGGCTGACATGGCGAAACCCATTGTGTTGCCGATAGGTGATACCTTTCTACTAGATCTGCACAAGTTTGCCCTGGAAAGAAACTTTGATGGCAATTTCAGGTTGGAAGGAGTGGTCTCATTGTGGAACGGTGTCTACAAGCGCTGTTTCCCCGACATGGATGCACTTTACAAAGACCTGCAATTTTCGGTAGAGTCAAGGTTATCGTCATCCACTATGGCGGCATGCACATGGGTTACATTTCTTGTTTAGGCTTGTTCTGTTGACTAAAGAGGTTGCTAAAGCTAGTGAGGAGGCTTTTCCCCACTGCTAAGGTGCTGTTCTCATCGATAACACCATGAAGTGTGTGGCCCACTGCTCATGGATGTTGTTCCGAGCCAGAGGCAGGAAGGTGTCTCATCAACAGAAGCATGTATACTTGTTTGTCCGCTGCTGGGATGTTCTTCTGCAACAATGACCTCATTAGTTGAGGAAATGCAGAATTTTTCCAACCAGATGGCATTTCTTTTTAGCCCATTGGTAACGCTGTTTTGTTTGCCCGTCTACAAGATGCAGTGAAGAGTTTACTGTAACAATGTCCGCACAAGAAAACAGAAAATCCAAATAAAAATGAAAATAAGGTGTTCCTCTAGGAGCATCTAAAATACCACAGCTCTTTTAAATGCTGCCCCTTATAAAAAAACTTAGCCTACCCTGGTTGCACGTTATGACTCCACGCTCGCACGCAGCACGAAAGCCACATCCGGGGATTTACTGGATGGCGGCGATGGAAATGGGACTATGGAGTCACAGGCATTGCGCAATAACATTTCTGGGCGGGCTGTGTTCGCAGAGGACTGATGTACAGAACTGATACTGTTACATGGAGAGCTGTTAAATGGAATTAGTGGAAGCGTGTGGAACTTTTTACCAGTACGCAATGACGGCGTGCTGCAAACAACAAACTGGAAATGGAAGAAAGAATGTTTGTGCTTCATTTTGACAAGTCCGTTGCCATCCTTAGGTACACGCACATGCGTATACTCCCTTTTTCTGGAAGTTATCAATGACATTGCGACAATGGGGACTGTCGCTGCTGCTGTGAGGGTGCCACCAAGGCCTGTTCATAATTTTTGCCACTAGTGTACGAATCTAGGCACCATGACATGGCTGGTACTAGTTCCAGACACACTGTAGGTGAGCAGATGTGGCGCACCATTGCTTGCAGGGCAAACCTATGTGCCGTACTCCGCTGCTCAGAGAAGCAGCAAACACATTACACAGCACTTGTACGGTGTGCCTTTTGGGCTGATTGTTCTGGACATTTTCCACCCGGAAAGCAGCGGTACATTGTTCGCAAACATGCATACATGTGCAATGGGACATAGCCATGTGTTTGTAAGCCTGCCCTTTCCAAAAATGACTGTGTACATTGCTCAACCCTTATACTTTGCCTCTTTCGGAGAGTCCGAAATAAGGGCCCATGCGCACCGTCAGTGTGGTCGGCTAGTCACGTTGGCACTGCTGTCGTCATGCAGCTCGAAAGGCACATCTGGGGACTTTGAGGATGGCGGCTATGGAAATGGGACTGTACAGCCACAGGGATTGTCTAACTACGTTTGTGGCCGTGGTGTGTATGCAGAGGGCTTTTGTAAAAAACGAATACTCTGACATGGAGAGCTTTTCAATGTTATTGGTGGAAGCGTTTGCAACTTTTTACGAGTACGCAATATGGCTGTACTGCAAAGAAGACACGGGAAAGGGAAGAAGTAATGTTTCAGCTTCATCCGGACAAGGCCGTCGCCGTACTTTGGTAAACACATGTGCGTATACTCCCTTTTTCTGCAAGGTGCCTATGACATTGGGACAATGGGCACTGTCGCTGCTGCGGGTGTGGGTGATACGAAGGAACATTCATAATTTCCCCCACTACTGGGCCTATTCAGCCAGAGTGAAATGGTTGCTGGTAGTTGCAGACACACTGTAGGACACAACTTTTAGGGACTGTACAGCCACAGGGATTGTCTAACTACGTTTGTGGCCGCGGTGTGTACGCAGAGGGCTTTTGTAAAAAACGAATACTTTGACATGGAGAGCTTTTCAATGTTATTGGTGGAAGCGTTTGCAACTTTTTACGAGTACGCAATATGGCTGTACTGCAAAGAAGACACGGGAAAGGGAAGAAGTAATGTTTCAGCTTCATCCGGACAAGGCCATCGCCGTACTTTGGTAAACACATGTGCGTATACTCCCTTTTTCTGCAAGGTGCCTATGACATTGGGACAATGGGCACTGTCGCTGCTGCGGGTGTGGGTGACACGAAGGAACATTCATAATTTCCCCCACTACTGGGCCTATTCAGCCAGAGTGAAATGGTTGCTGGTAGTTGCAGACACACTGTAGGACACAACTTTTAGGCATTCCACCATTTCGAAACGTGAAATACACCCAATTTTTCTAGAAATGGTTTCAAGAGACTCTCTTTTACCCCAACCTACCCAGGTCTGTCACATGCATCTGTGACATACTGCTCAAGAACATTCAGAGGCCCCCCCGCAGTGTTTGTGTACCGTGTGCGGTCTGACTGATTGTGTAGGAAACTGAGTGATATCTTATGAAAGTCGCTAATGCACTTTGCACAGACCCCCACCAGTGTATGTGTATCTTGTGAGGTCTGAGTGACTTTGTAGGACAGTCAGTGATGTGTTCTTTGACCTTCTATGCACGTTTCACAAACCTCCAATACTGTATGTGTTCCTTGTGTGATCACATTGCCTGTGTAGGAAACTGAGTGATATATTATGGTTTTTTTGGCTTTGTAAAGTGCACTTGCAGCCCAAGGGCATTAAGGCCCTATTGCATGACATTGTCTAGTTACATGACCGTGTCTTAGTTACATAGGGATACTTGGCTCTTGGTTACAGTGATATAATCTCATAAGGACCTTATACACAATCCAATCCTTTAACCAATCCGAACACACAAGAATACAATCAATGTACAAAAGAAAAACAAATTTAAAGCATAACCTGTCCTAACCAGGAAACTTGTGCTCATGGCCACCAAGGAAAGAAGTATCTCCTTCTTCCTCTCCATCAAAGAAACATAGGATTATGAAACCCATTCCATTCAACCAGTACAAAAATCATTCACAAATTATCTGGTGAAATATTTAAACAAACTGCCAAATCATAAATAGGATAAATCAACATAAGAGTACATTTCACCGCCTGAATATCTACACGTTGTAGTGAAACACATGTAGAGTACTTTTCCTTCAATAACTAAGGATTCTTTTCTCAAATAATTTTGATAGGATTCTTTTCTCAAATAATTTTGATGTCGATGTGTCATACTGTTTAATTACAGATTGTCCCAAATTGACACACCACTGTTCCTATGTAACCCCGGAACACAAGTAATGTATGTAACCAATCTTTTCTAATGTGTCCTCATACTTTGACTATTTCAAGTGAGCTTTCTGTAACAGTGCCACGATGCCCGAGAGCACTTGTGCGCTTTAAAAATGCAAAATAAATAAATAAATAGTTGTGCTTCTTTGGCAGTAGTTGGTGTGGGAGTGAAATGTAGCTCCTGCTAACTGTTGAGTGTTAAACTAGGCAGGCCCTTCTCTGCTACATGTAGCATCTACATTGCTCCCAGCTCCCGTGATTTTGGAACCATGTATACTATTTTTGCTCATATTTTGGCCCCATTTTTCTGATGCTTACTTATTTCAATGTAACATTATGGTTTGTGATACCAAGTACATGTGTTTTTTGTTAAAAAGTGTAGGCTTTGTTAGGCCTCTACAAAACAAAATCTGTTTGATGTCAAGGTACTCTTTGCTATTTAAAAAAGTTACTGGATTTACCTACTGAGTACACTATTATCACTTTCTTTACTTGCTCGTCTTTACTCACTGACATGTTGTTTGTTTTACCCAGACCTATTACAATAGTTCATTCGTACAGAAGTAGAACACGTGTCGTGATCTCATACATTGTTCACTAGGTGTCATCCAGTTCTAAAAATGCAAAGTGAATGGTGAATTACATTCTTGTTATTTATATGTTTCAAGAGGTAATTGTGTTCTGCTGAGGAAGAAACTGATGACACTATGTACACGTGACTCATTTGGTACTTCTCTTTATCATGATGGGTAACAGTATATGGGATGGAGCACACCAGGCCTTCCACTGCTGTGATCTCTTGAAGGCCATATGCCAACTGGGGTTATTCCCTGTGATGTCATTAGGTCAAAGTTAATGTTAAATAATTTCCTGTGATGTTATGTCCTGTCATTTCATTGGGAGAAGTTAATGTGGCATCATTTGCCGTTATGTCATCAGTATGGTAGCTACGATTTTTGAAAAGTTAACATCCCTACACATTTTTGGCCACAGAATGTTGGCATCTATGCTTTTGGACGACTCTCCGCTGGACGTGTTTTGGGCGCGCTGCGTTGTGCGTATGTGCGTGGGTGTACTATGCACACTGTTGCCAATTTTCGACGGAGTAATAGTGCGTAATAGGTGCGCTGACAATTTTGGGAAGTTGCTGGCTACTTATAGGGTGCACTAGGTGGGATGCTTATTTGCATATCTCTCTGTAGGACGTGGGTGCACGCCTCGACCACAATAACATTCTTTTGCATATGCTGCAGAGTGCTGATGTCACCCGGAAACAGAGGCACACACATGCCTGTACTTTCAGGATGCACAAACGTTTGTTCCCACATGCATTGCTAGGTGGTGGACAACATGCGGCCATGTAGAGCCTGCTGCCGTTGTACAGATGCGTACATTTTGATTGTTGGCATTCCGTAGGACATTTATCTTTTGCTCAATTGCAAGCATTTAGTATTTTAGTATTTTATTTATTTCTATAGCGCACCAGGCCCAGGGGCAACCGGGCGCTTAACTTAGTTACAACAAGATGAAAGCATGACAAGGCAATGTGACAGAGTATTACAGGATTATTACAGGAAGATTTACAAAATTTACAAAATATACATTCAAACGAATATCGATAAGGCAGTGATTTACAGGATAGTTAATAAGGGATGCAGAGTAGGTCAAAGTGCAAGTAGGGCAGTAAGCTGGTGTTAGCAGTCTTGGGCGGATAGCCAAGCTTTGGTAAGGTATTTGAATTTCAGGAAGGAAGGTTCAGCTCTAAGGTCATTGGGGAGTGAGTTCCAAAGTTTGGCTGCCAGGATGGGGAAGCTGGTTCCACCAGATCTTTGGAGATTAAAACGCGGGATGTCAAGGCAGTTGGCTTGGGCCGCTCTGCGAGGTCTGGTGGAATTGTGGAAAGAGAATCTGTTTGCCAGGTAGCGAGGGGCTTGGTTGTGGAGGCATTTGTGTGTGAGAGCCAAGGACTTCAAGGAGATGCGATGTGGGATAGAGAGCCAGTGCAGGTTGCGCCTGGTGTCAGATATATGCTGGCGCCTAGGAATGTTAAGGGCCGCTCTGATCGCATTGTTTTGGACAATTTGCAGCTTGTTTAAGTTGCGGAGATTAGTACCTAGATAGAGGGCATTACAGTAGTCGACCTTGGATAGTACAAGGGTCCTGGCCAAGGTTACGCAGTTGGCAGTGGTTAGGAACGGGCGACAGGCGGTGATGAGCTTGCAAGTATGCGCTGCTGCAGATGAGACTGCGTTGGATTGTCTAGTCAAGGATAGGGTTGAGTCGATGTAAATCCCTAGGGTTTTCGTGTCCTTAGCAATCGGGATGGTGTTCCCATCAATGGTGAAAGACTTGAAGGCAGGGTCAAGTTTAGTGAGTTTTTGTGGTGAACCAAGAATGAGGAGCTCTGTCTTTTCATCATTTAGGCAGAGGCCGTGTTGGGCCATCCACGCTTGGATGACCTGGTAGATGGCGTTGATGGCAAGGGAGTCAGTTGTGTAGTCTCCTGTGATGGGGATTAGTATCTGTGTGTCGTCAGCGTAATTGGTATACGTGACGCCCAAATGGTCCAAAATATCAAAAAGGGGTTTGGTAAACACATTATATAACGTGGGCGAGACACAGGACCCTTGAGGCACACCACAAGAGACCGGAGCGGGTGGTGCGGCCGCAAGTGGGGAGAACACGCGCATTGATCTATTATCCAGGAAGGATCTGATCCAAGTGGCGGCATTTTCTGAGAAGTGTGCGGCTGATTTGAGGTGATGGCAGAGAATTTTGTGATTGACAAGATCAAAAGCAGCAGAGAGGTCCAGGAGAAGTAATAACGCCAGTTTGCCTTTGTCTTTGAGATCTTCGATCTGCGTTTTTAAATCAATAAGGGCGGACTGTGTGCCGCTGAGTCTGAACGCCATTGCAAGAAAAAAAGCATTCTGTTTTTGATGCATTCTCTATGGTGTCCTCCCAATGACTTTCTCCTGTTTGCTTGGTCCGTACACAATTTCTCTTGCCATTCTTTGCCATGCTGCTGTTTTAATACTTTTTTTGCAATTGGTGATTGGTGCCTTCCTGAGCAGGTTGGATGCCACCCAAAGCTGCAAAACTAGACGCATAGTCCATGACTGCTGTCTGTGTTACCATGCTGCCAGCAGTTTAACCATGTTGGAGAGTTCTTCTTTACAAACAAAGGATATCCTGTTAAAAACCAATGAAATTCACTGGCAAAAAACATTGTTACAGGAAGTTATGGTTAAGTTGCACAAGCAAAAACCTATGCAATTCAATGGACTAACTTAGTGAACAAAACAGAGGGAGCCACACATGTGATGTCATCAAGTGATGTCATGAATGAGATTTGTGATGGCATCTTTGATGTCGTGGGTGTTAGTCTTTGCAGTGCACATGGGTGGCACGAGTTATGGTTGCTTAACTTACCATAACTTGTGAATGTCAGGGTTTTTTTGGTTTTAGCTGTAACCATAACGTCCCTGTAACATTTGTCCATTGAATTGCAGAGGTTTTTGCTAATTCAACTTAACCTAAACGTTCCTTTAACAACGTTTTTTGCCAGTGATATATAGATAGATAAGCGTTTAATAATAGGATACACGTTCATACTGTCTTAGGTTTTTAAACCTTTGTTTATACTGCTCTCTTTGCTTTTTTAGGAGACTATTGGATGATTATATGTGGGCTATGTTAACCATCTTTGTTGGGTGCTGCAGACTATCTTTCACTGAATATTCCTTTTTTTTCTTTTGCAGAGAAAATTAACATTTGTTTTATCCCTCCTACCCCACTGCACATGTATGATGGCACTTATGCCTGATGGGGGATGCAGATGTGTTTTGTTGATTTGCAGAATATTTTTAATTTCTTTGAAAAACTTTATTTTCCCTTCATCTTGCTGAACCTACTGCACATACATGGACATACTCGTGCTCAGGTGTCTGGGGTGCAGATCATCTTGTGCATTGTGGTCCTCAAGCCAATCAAGTAGGGGTTTTAAATAAACATTAAGGGGGTAATTCATAGAATTCAGCGCACAAGTGGCGCACGCGGCTGGCGCACAGTGTGCGCGTGCGAATCCCTGCGCCAGCCGCGTGCGCTAAAATCCATTTCCGCGCACAGCGTATTCATGGATTCCAGCCACCAAAACCAGCCGTGGCGCACAGTGGCGCAGCGACCCTACAGCAGCGCCAGTTACGCCCCCAAGAACGCCTCTCGCGCAGGGAAAGGCCATCAAAATCCCCAATCCAGCGCAAAGGGCTGCGCTAACCCTGTACCAGCACGGCAAGCGGGCTACGTGTAGCACTGGGGTGCGCAGGAAGTACCTCATGAGATTGGCCCCGTGCGAGCAGGGTACGCGTATTTCAGGCGTGCGCGGGAAGTTCCACACGCGATTTCCGCAGGGTACATGTATTTCAGGGGTGCGCGGGAAGTTCCACACGCGATTTCAGCAGGGTACATGTATTTCAGGGGTGCGCGGGAAGTTCCACACGTGATTGGCCCTGTGCGAGAAGGGTACGCGTATTTCAGGGTGCGCGGGAAGTTCCACACGCGATTGGCCCCGTGTGAGCAGGGTACGCGTATTTCAGGGGTGCGCGGGAAGTTCCACATGCGATTCCCGCAGGGTACGCGTATTTCAGGGGTGCGCGGGAAGTTCCACATGCGATTGGCCTTGTGCGAGCAGGGTACGCGTATTTCAGGGGTTCGCTGGAAGTTCCACACGCGATTGGCCCCGTGCGAGCAGGGTACGCGTATTTCAGGGGTGCGCGGGAAGTCCCACACGTGATTTCCGCAGGGTATGTGTATTTCAGGGGTGCGCAGGAAGTTCCACACGCGATTTCAGCAGGGTACATGTATTCCAGGGGTGCGTGGGAAGTTCCACACGTGATTCCATCAGGGTACGTGTATTACAGGGTGCGGGGGAAGTTTCACACGCAACATCAGCAGGGTACGTGTATTCCAGGGGTGCGCGGGAAGTTCCACACGCGATTCCATCAGGGTACGTGTATTACAGGGGTGCGCAGGAATTTCCTCACGCGATTGGCCCCGTGCGAGCAGGGTACACTTATTTCAGGGGTGCGCGGGAAGTTCCACACGCGATTGGCCCCGTGCGAGCAGGGTACGCGTATTTCAGGGGTGCGTGGGAAGTTCCACACGCAATTTCCGCAGGCTACGTATATTTCAGGGGTGCGCGGGAAGTTCCACACGCGATTTCATCAGGGTACGTGTATTTCAGGGTGCGGGGGAAGTTTCACACGCAACATCAGCAGGGTACATGTATTCCAGGGGTGCGCGGGAAGTTCCAAACGCGATTCCATCAGGGTATGTGTATTACAGGGGTGCGCGGGAAGTTCCACACGCGATTTCATCAGGGTACATGTATTTCAGGGTGTGGGGGAAGTTTCACACGCAACATCAGCAGGGTATGTGTATTCCAGGGGTGCGCGGGAAGTTCCAAACGCGATTCCATCAGGGTGCGTGTATTACAGGGGTGCGCGGGGAGCACCACACGTGAATTGCACGTGTGGGTCCTCCCAGGTGTTCCCTCTACACCCTCTACGGCCCCTGCAGGTGGCTCACACCAGAGGGGCCTACCCTGCACATGTCCTGCAGGCACCCCATCCACCATGGCCATGCCCCCCAGCCAACCCACATGTCAACTTGCACTACTGCCCACCAACGCATGTCCCCCTGCACCCCCAGCCACCAGGGGCACCCTCCACCAGGCCCCACCCATATCTCCCACCACCCACACCCCCCAGCACTGTGGGGCACCTGCCAGCAGGCCCCCACCCATGTCTCCCACCACTCCCACCCCCAGCACTGTGGGGCACCTGCCAGCAGGCCCCCACTCATGTGTCCCACCACCCCCACCCCCCAGCAGTGCAGGGTCACCCTCCACCAGGCCCCCACCCATGTCTCCCACCACCCCCGCCGCCCAGCACTGTGGGGCACCTGCCAGCAGGCCCCCACCCATGTCTCCCACCACCCCCACCCCCCAGCAGTGCAGGGTCACCCTCCACCAGGCCCCCACCCATGTCTCCTACCACCCCCACCCCCCAGCAGTGCAGGGTCACCCTCCAGCAGGCCCCCACCCATGTCTATCACCACCCCCGCCCCCCAGCACTGTGGGGCACCTGACAGCAGGCCCCCACCCATGTCTCCCACCACCCCCACCCCCCAGCAGTGCAGGGTCACCCTCCACCAGGCCTCCACCCATGTCTCCCACCATCCCCGCCCCCCAGCACTGTGGGGCACCTGCCAGCAGGCCCCCACCCATGTCCAACTCATGTTCCCCACCACCCCCAACCCCCAGCACTGTGGGGCACCTGCCAGCAGGCCCCCACCCATGTCTCCCACCACCCCCACCCCCCAGCACTGTGGGGCACCTGCCAGCAGGCCCCCAACCATGTCCAACTCATGTTCCCCAGCCAACATGTCATCACAATCTAGATCCCTGGTCCCCAGGGTCAGCCTCCAAATGCAAAACACCCACCCGAGTATTGCATCCACCCACTCATAATTGGCAATTACATGACAGAACACCAATTGCAAGTTCCTAAACAAACACATTTCCCTCACATACACCCAATGGGTGTCAGTGAATCTCAAAACCCATATCATGATATGCATGAAACCAATGAGATACTACACATTGAAGTTCAATAAAAAAATATGTATTAAAGGAAACATAAATAGAATCAGAAATAAAGAAACAGAAATGGGAATGTACAAAAATGAAAAGAAGCATGTCCGTGAAAAAAAGCAAAACCAAAAATCATAATCCAAAGTAATGGTGTCCAAAGTCACTGTCCACAAAACAAAATCCAATGGGAAATAAAATTGAAAGCCATTGCTCCATGGTCAAAATTGAAAAGAAAAATACAATCCAACAGTGAACTATCTACATACGAACAAGCCAGGGTCCATTATCCCAACAAAAGAAATGAAACCTATCTAACTACACTAACTAATAAAAAAAACTATATACAAAAATGTGGCCAATGTCCAAAAGGTCCAAAATAAATCCAAAAAAAAGGAAACCTAACACTACCTACATAATTATGTACAAGGGCAGCGGGCTAGGTTGACGGCTCACTTTTGGATGTCCCGGGCCAGGGCATCATCGAACTCCTGCTCAATGTCCTGGAGGCGGTCCTCCTCCATGGCCCCGAGGGTCCGCAGGGCCGTCGACGTGTCCACCTCCAAACCCCTGCGGATTGCCTCGAGGCACTCGGCCCGCCTCAGGGCCCTCCGCATGGAGTTCTCCGCCCTGACCATTGTGAGCCATGCCTCTTCCGCCCGCTGCCGCTCTGCATCTATGGCGTGGCCCAACCGCTGCCACACGGAAGACACTCTCTGTCCTGGGTCCTCCTGCCCTCCGGCCGATGCCTGCCCCTCCGATGTTGAAGGCCCCGAGCCTTCATGGCTCCCACCACGTTGCTGCTGCTGCTGTGCCTCTGCCCGTGCACTGCCTCCTGCCGCATGCACATTCTCCGCCAGCTGGGGTGCAGTCGTTGATGTGGCCACCCCTGCTGGACGTCCGACTCCCGACTGTGGCAGGGATGCCTCCTCCACCAGCCTGGCCGCACCGTCAGAGGCAGCTCCACAGGGCACCCAGGTGACTGATGGGTGGGAAGATGGCACAGAGGACGACTGGCGCGTAGGGGGTTCAGTTGAGGAGGGGGTCGTAGCAAGCCCCATCATACGGAGGAATCCGGCCTGGGTGACCTGTCCCAGCAGGCTGACGTGGTCAACGAGCCATTCGAGATGACGTGCAGTCTCCTCATGAAAAGACTGCAGGTCACCTCGCATGGCCTGTTGACGCAACGCCACACCAGTCAGAACAGGCTCAACCCGGACCCGCATAGCCACGTCTGCAGGCAGAGGAAGGCCAGTTGTCGTGAGCTCATCCCCTGCCTGAAAACGGGTCTGGACGTAGGCATCCCTGCTGGTGCAAGATGATGCAGGGACAGGATCAGGGACAGGATTGCACACAGGCACCTCCGCGGCGGCCTGTGCTGCCTCCTGTCACTGGTCCTGCACTGCAACAATAGCACCAGTGGGATCCCCACCTCCAGACCCCGTCTCTGTTGCTTGCACGGCCTCCTCCTCCACCAAACCCCCCACCAACCTGGATGACTCCATGCCATCTTCCCCCGTTGGGCCCTGTGGGGTCCCAGCTGCCCCTTCTGCTGCCGAGGAGTCCAACTCCAACCTCCGCCTCTTGGACCTCCCCCCGGCAGCTGCGGCCTGGGATGCGGCACCGGACTCCTCACTCCCCGACGAGATCACAACATGGGAGGGGAGCCGGGCCTTGCGTCTCCGGCTGGCGGTGGGATCCCCGCCGCTGTGCTCCACAGCACCTTCTCCGCCCTCTTCATCAGTTGACGCTGCAGACAGGGAGAAATAAAACACAGGCATCAGGGCAATGGAAATGGATACATACACACAAGATGGTTGTACATGAGTGGCATTGGCAAACCTCAGACATGCCATCACAATCCCCAACACACATGTCATTTCAACTCGCACACATGAGCCATACCACAGCCATATTGCAACTGCCAGCACCATCCATACACATACAACAGCATGAGCAGGCAAAGGTGAGCCAGACATCACATGCAACACAGGAAGTGCACGACACATGTGCACACACCACCACACTTGCATGCATGTGTACACCTCTGCCAAGTGTCCCAGTGTTCAGATGGGCATCCATGTCACATCTGCCAATCAGGCTTCCACATACCGCTGTCACATGCATCCATGTTGCATCACTGTTGCACCCTTGTCAAATACACACACATGCACATGTACACAGTGCTGATACATGCAGCTGAAAACAACATACATGTGTGACATCACGGACATGTCTACTTACATACACATTCATCCAAACATGTGTGCCCACACAACTGCATTTGGCATGCAAGCCTACACACACAAGCACCATCCATGTCTCACACATTCCAGCCCTTGCATGTGTTAGCCCCACGGCCCTGTACACCCCCACCCATACTTGACCCGATACAAACAGATGTGCAACCTGCACACTACTGACAAATCACCACACGCACAGCTCACAATCAGGATGCATGTACACTTACCGCTCGACTCCAGACGGGTCTGCCTCTCAAGGACCTGGACATGGAGCGCTGGGGATATGCGTTCCAGGACCCTCATCTGTTCTTCCGACAAGTGGCCCCGGCGCCCCTTGGCATCCGCGGCCTTCAAGAGGCGCCGGGCCTTGTTCAGGGTCCTGGACCTGAAGTCCTCCCAGCGCTTCTTGACATGTTGGAAGTCATGGCCTGCCACCCCCTCCGCGTTGATGGCAGTCACGATATCAGTCCAGATCCGAGTCCATCCTTGTCGGCGCGGGAACTTCAGAAGAGGGCATCATACTGCCCCAGGACTTGCTCCACCAGGACACCAACTTCGGTGGCACTGAAGCTGGTGCCCCTCTGCCTCTCTGGCCGGGGGTTGTCAGTGGTCTCAGATGGTGTTTGCCCCGACATGACAACCCCAGAGGCAGGAGTGGGTGGGCAACTGGGTCCTGGGGCTGGGCTGTGGAGCGATGGAATCCCAGTCGGGAGTCTTCGGTTCCAGCAGGGGTGGTCAGAGCAACAGCACCCCTGTCTGATGTGCAGGCAGCAAATGGCAGGGCACATAGGCAGCAGGCAGTCAGTCAGCAGCAGATGGCAGGTGGGAGCGTGCTCGGGGCTCTGGGGGGCAGTAGTTTGGCCTTCTGGGCAGGAGCATGGTCTTCCGTGTGCTTACGCGTGGCCAGCTTGATACGGAGTGATTTGGCATGTGAAAATTCGGCACGTCAGCGTGTAATTCGAGGAAAGGCCCTTAGCGCGTAAGCGTGTCTGCACGCATACGCAATTTCATTGGACAGAAGGCCCCTGAAGCGCAAGCGCCCCTGTGACGTGACGCATACAGGCGTGCAGGGGCATTTCAGCGCGCGTGAAAAACTGCACGTCCGTGTGTAATACGAGGAAAGGGCCCATGCGCGTAAGTGACGTGACGCGCGCATGCGTTTCCCTCAGCACAGGTTAAAGGTATGATGATATGATATGGTATTTGTAACGCGCCTATACACAGGTGTTTCAAGGCGCGACGAGGCAGGGAGGGGAGGAACAAGGGGAGACAGACAACGATCCTACTAGGCCAGGTGTCATTCAGATCGCGCAAGTGCAGAGGTGGGGGAAGGGGAAAAGTGCAAGGGGAAGGGGAGGGGGGGAAGTGCAGTACATAGGGGAAGGTGAGCGGGCCCAGCAGTTCGCTGTACGTGCCTTTCGTGGAGACCGACGTGTGTTGCTGCTTCCTGTTGTTTCGCGCGCCATCACAACTTCACAGCTATCAAGGACGTATCTCTTCTTTTGGCAGGGGTATTGGCTACGCGTGTTTTTCTGCATCGCGCCAGTCAGACGGTGAGTCGCACACGCTCTTTTTCCCACTGCGGGTGCCCCTGTGTATCGCACCCATTTTGATGTCATAGTAGCCTGCGTGTCCCACGCGTACGCGTTATTTGTGTTACTGGGTGCCACCGCGTACCGTGGGAGGTTGAATCCACGCACGTAGGCTGCAGGGTTGGGTGCATGGTTTTACTGCAGTTTTGTGGTGTCTGAGCGTTGCGTGACCCGTCACCACATCACCGGGATCACATACAGCCTTGCAGGTGCAGGGGGGCTGTTAACATCTTGCTTCCCACCCACCGCACCCCAATTGCCAAGGTCAATTGTGGTGTACACCTCCCATTGGCACCACTCCATCTGTGCCAGCACTACTACATCAGTGCCATGGTTGGGAGGCCACCAAAGGTGAGGGGCGCCTCAGCTGGGCGTCCTCCTCGTGGCGGGCGTGGTCAGGGACGTGGCCGTGGTGACCAGGGAGTAGGGGGACTCCAGGGTGTCCAGGGCGTCCACAGAGGGGGAAGAGGCAGGGGTGCGCCACTTGAGCACAATGTTGTGCCATGTGTCGGTGCAGTCATGCCACCACCCCCTGTGGTTCCGGGGGATGCAGCTCCTGCATCTGGCACTGACACCCGTTTCGCCCAGCAGTCAGTTTCATCGACTGCCACGGGCCCAAGGGTAGTGGTAGCTGCAGGTGCAGCTGTTGACACCGCCACCCAGGCTCAGGGTCTGCCAGCGCAAGCTGCGTTGGCACTTGAAGAGCCCTTGGTAGATCTCCAACAGGCCAGGGGGGAAACCATAGGGGCAGGCCGGGCTGCTCAAACCAAGACACGTGTACCTGGGGCAGTCATGTCATCTGCTGCCCCGAACAGCTGGGTGTTGGCAAGTGCAGGGGCAGATGCACCCAACAGCAACCCGGTTGTGAGTCTGCCAACCAGGACCGTTGCGGTCAATGACCCTGCCACAGCTGATGTTGCTGCGCAGGGTCCATTAGTGGGTACCCAGCTGCCACTGACACAAGTCAGGCCTTTGGTCATCCCTCCACCTGCCACTCCCTTGGCTCAATCCACCGAACCCACTGGCCATACTGGTCAGGGCGGCATTAGCCAGCCAGGGTCTGCGCCACAGTCCAAGAGGAGGAAGGTTGCACCTGCAGCACAGGCTGGGACCCCACACACAGCCGCGACCTCCTGCACGTCGAGTAAGAAGCCTTTCTGTAAGCAGGAACTGGACTTCCTCGTGGACTACGTGCGGGGCCACAGCCATGACATGCTAGTGGGTGCCAATAGTCAGACTACAGCTGCCCAACGTGACACCCACTGGAAGCATGTTGCGGAACATGTCAGTTCATTCGGCCATGAGGTGCGCACGGCGCAAGAGTGCAAAAAGCGTTGGAATGACATCAAGCGCAGCACTAAGGCTAAGCATGCCTCTAATTACAACTTGACTCTGGTGACTGGCGGTGGGCCTGCACCAGAGGAGGAAGAGCTCACTCCGCATGAGGCTCTCGTTGCGGAGTTCATACCACCTGAATTGGTCGAAGGAGTGGGAGAGATGCTGGACTTTGATGCGCAGTCCAGTGAGTGTTGATGCGTGTTTGTTGAGGACGTGTGTGTTTCACTTGTGGGATGTGTTGTGCATGATTGCTGCTACATGTGACATGTACATGGTTCTGATGTGTAAGTAATGCAATGCTTCCGTCATGCATGTCTCCTCTGCCTGCATGCGGGACTCCATGTAGGCATGCTCCCTTGCCCCTCCTCCGCCACTCTGCACCCCAGTTCCACCTTTGCACTTGTCTGCTTCAATCTTGCCAATGTGTACTTTCTTGTTCATGTGTCCTGTGTAGATGCTAACTTCCAGCGTAGAATCTGCCAGACATATGCCGTGTGGTACAGCCTTAGTACTCGATGCAGGGTATCTCACTTGTACTGTGCATGGGTCAGATGTCCCGCAGGGACATGAGTGCCCATTCATGCTCCATGTGCATAGCACGCATGCCCCTATGTGTCCTTGACTGGATGATCACTGTAATACAAGTCCTTGGTTACATACATTGCCTGCCATCTCATCAGCCTTCCCATGTCAACTGTGGCTCAGTCCTGCGTTGCACACATGTTTAGGCTCTGACAATCTGTGTGGCTCACAGGCCTCATCCTGTTCAATGGCCAATGACTCTGTCCAACTATTGTTGTGTCTTCTTCACACGTGGGCGGCCTCCAGAGTTTTCATCATGTGTCCTGCCTACTGTCCCAGCATCATTTGCAGTGTTGTCACTTGAATCACATTAAGCTGTTGATGCCAGTCAACACTGCCTGTCAATACACAGGTGTATGGTCTGCCTTTTGATACCATGCTAGGCATCCCTGCTTTGGTACTGGGGTGGAGGGGTGCTTGGCTTCTAGATATGGTACACATTGAATGCACAATGCACATGATGTCTGAATTTGACATTGCACTGCCTTCACATTTTCTGGCACACACCATGGAGTCCTTGTACATGTAGGTAGTGAGTGGCGTACACATTTTCTGCACTGCATAGACCCACTTCCATGGAAACTGCCACCTTTCAACAGGTCTGATCACAGAAGCTATTCAAAGTTGACCCAGCATGCATGCCAGGTTATATGTTGTGTGTCACATGTCTGCCGGATGCGTTTGCTGTCGGTGTGTGTGTGTGTGTGTTGTGTGCTTCTGACATGTGTAGTGACCTTTTTTCTCTCTATTTTTCAGGTGATGACGCAATGGAGGCAGAGGATGGTGTTGTCATGCCAGACACAGGGTTGGTAACACCACATCAACCCGGCACTAGTGGGGGTCGTGGGGTGGTAGGCCACGAAAACCCCCAAGTGCTGCTGTCCATCTTATCTCTGGCTGCCTATGAGTCCAGCCTTGATGACGACTCTGACGTCCATGTTGAGTTGGATGAGCATCAAGTCCATGTGTCAGGGGTGAGTGATTCTGATGTGGACACTCCTCTGTCTGCGACCCCTGCACTGAGGGATCAGACAGTCTTGGTTCCTCCGCCCGTGGTGGATCGGGACGCAGGGTCACCCTCCACACCAGTCACTGATGTGCCTGGGACATCACGTCGACGGGGGCATGTAGTCATGCAGCCGCAGGCGGTGCCAACTGAGCGAGGACCCCCGGTCCTTGGGTCCCGCAGGGGTCAAGCCCGGCAACGCGGTCGCCGCGCACAACCGCAGTATACTTGGGAGCAAGACATGACTTCCAATTCCGAACGGCAGGGGGCAGCAATGGAGAACATCGCTGAGAGCATGGAGCGTGTGGCCCGATCTGTGCTCCCCCCTGCTAGGCAGGTGCTTCTCCAGCAGCAGGCGGCACAGTCCACAGCCCGCTCGCTCAGGCTGGGCATGGCGGCCTCAGACAGGGCACGCCAGGCTGAAATGTCGTCTCTGCATCAAGCAATTGCTGCTCACGCAGAGGCGCACATGGATGCCCTGAGGGAGGAGTATGCTTCCCTCAGATCCACTCTGGGTGTCCTTATGATGTCCCAGAGGCAGCAGGCAGAGGAGAGGTTTGCACAGCTTGAGCGTACCATCTCGGCTGAGCTACAGGCTTGCCGGGAGGTGCAGCGGTTGTCCAGCCAGGCCTTGCAGGAGGAACTCTGTGTTACACGTGCTACCTTGCAAGAGGAAGCACGTGTATCATGTGAGGTTCTGCATGCAGACATACGTCACATCGCCACACAGAACCAGGCTCATCCGTCTGGCAGATTTGCTGCCGACGAGGGGCAAGCTGCGGCTAGGCGTGGCCAGGTTACTGTGCCATGTCCTCCTTTCCAGGATGAGCCAGACTCGGACGACCATCTATCTCCCACATAGGTCGGGCTGTGCAGGCGTTGAGCCCATGGAGGTTTTTTTTTTGGCTCAGCATCATCGCATGTGGATGTTGAGCAGCACCCTGTACCTCCCCCCTCATGGGTGTCTCCCCTCCCCCCCGGGTCGTATGTGGCCATTTTTGATTTTTCTTTTAGTTTAGTTAGTTAAGTTTCTGTTTGATAGTTAGTTTAATTAGGTAATGTAGGTTTTCCATTGTTAGTGTAATTAGTTAATAGTTGATTTAGTTTAAAATTGGTAGTCTATTGTGCTTTCATGTGATGGTGCGGTGCTTTGTGGCTTTTGAAGGCATCCACTGTCTGTTCCAGCTGGGCTCTTAAGGCTTGTCTTGTGTATGTGTTTGCTGCTTGGGGTCCTTGAATCACATATGCCACTCCTGCCTCCCTTATCCATGCGCTCGCAAGGATGGTTCGGTGTTACAGAATTTTACACAAGGGCTTTGGACTGTCATGTCTGTGGCATGTCTGGTGCTGTGTGACTTGTGTTGACACCCCTAGTGGGGATGATTTTGGTGTTATTGTCCACTGTTCAGCTTTTGCTAGATTGCATGTGTCATGATTAATGTGTACATTAATTGCTATGCATTGTGTAGTATGTTTCATATCTTTACTGTACACGTGCTTGTTGCAATTCATGCTGTAGATAGTGTTTTACACTTTGGATGTGAAAGACAGACTGATGGTGTGATTTGTGATGTGACTCTCTGACATGGTCAAGTAATGAGATGCCTGATGAGACACACGCAGATGACTTTGAAGCATTAATCATGTGTTTCATGCCGTTCTGCAGGGGGATGAGCCTCCAGAGCACCTTTGCCAGCAGACATGGCCCATTGGACGACGGAATTCTGGACACGTTTGTTGGTGCCCACATGCACATGTGTGCACAAGCAGAGGCACAGGGATTGCAGACCCACATCCTTGAACTGCTGACATGTTCCAAGGAACTCCAGGCAAGGTGAGCAGCACAGGGGAGCCACGACACAGCAAAGCTTGCACCAGGTGAGTTGCACATGCAGGCTTAGTCACAGCGCTGAGGGTGAGCTTAGACGAATATTGGTGTTGAAGCACACAATGCAGCTCAGATGTGTTGGTGGACTGATGGCTGTTGATAGTAAGGTTGTCTGGGACACATGCAGGGGCAGTGGCACATACCCTCCGGTACACCAAGGTCCATTGAGGCACTTGTATCAACCATGTAGCCTTCCGAGACATGGAAAGGGGTAGCTCACAGGGACATACAGTAAGGGACATACTCGTGTGCAGTGCATGTCTTTTCCATGTACTTTATGATAAATGCACTGCCAACTTTGTTTCGGTCATGGTGGTACGCAACTTGCTCAGAAGTCATGGCTTGCTATATGGGTCTGTCTGCTTACCCAGGGAACATTGTATGTTGTGTGAATTGTGACACATTGGTGTTCCATTTGCCACGCACCCACCGGCGGCTGACTTACTGCATTGACTGTGTATGACCCGTCACAGGGGTGATGTTATATATGGGTACGAAGCATCTACACCAGATTGTCTGTTTGTAGAGTAGTTTGTTGCTATGGGGCATGTTTGGTGTTGTGTTTTTGTGTAATTGGCACATACAGGTTGTTGACTGTGGCTCTCTTTGCAGCATTGCAGTGCTCCTGTAACCGGACCTGAGAGGGCGCAGGCAGGAGGCCAGCACTCAAAACCAGAGCTAAGTGTCTTGTTGTTTTTCTTTCTAACTGCTCTGCATAGGCTTGCTGGGGAGTGTACTAATGCATGGATGTATGTGTGGTTCAATTTGGTATGTTTTTTCTCCCTAATCACCTGTAATCCTATGCAATTTTGAACCCTGTACCCTAAACCCGGTGTTCCTGCTTCCCGTACCTATCCAAGCAACGTTCCCTGACCCTCTTTCCCCGCTGGAGTTGTGGATGCCTGTGTAAGTCCCGAACTTGCAGGTGCCAAAACCTTGGAGGGGGTGGTTGGTTCGTACCACTCCTGAGCCTGGACTACAGAAGGCCATGACAATGATGTCCAAGTTTGTTTGGATTGTGTATGTGTTCATGCAGGTAGTACATTTTCGTGCATTCCCTAGTTTCATGAGTCATTCCTCCTCGCCTCTCCTGCCACTCATTCCAGTTATCCAGTGTGTCAACACCTGTCCCGACTGCATATCCCTGAACCTCCTTCCCCACCAGGGTCTCAGGGGCCTGTGTGAGTTTGACCTTGCAGGCACCCGGGACATGGTGGGGGTGGTTGTTTCGTGAACCTCCCGCGCCTGTACAGGGGAGCTGTGACAGTACACATCCGTTCATGGTGCATCATCCTATGTCATGTACCACACATGTTTCACATCCTGTTGTGACATTGTTTTACTGTGCTACCTTGGTTGTTGCATCATTGTGGTAGTACTTGGCCTTTGTGAGGTACTGCTACGTCAAGTCATATACTGGAGGGTGTTCAGGTTCGTTTTTCTGGCTTGGATTTTGTGATTTTGGACATGAGTGTGGATTATGAGGGTGCAGGCACCTTTTTACACACAAGGTGGGAGATGGTGACGAAGGGTAAAGGTGATCATGTGGCCAGGTGGAATTGAGGTTTGAAGGCTCCATGACCCAGGTGCAGTTGTTCAGTGGGTCATGGTCATTTGTGAGGGAGGGGGGGTTGTTGTTGATAGTTGTCTTTCCCTGCAGTGTGATGGGAACTCTGACATTGTAATGGTGGTATCCTATGTGCATGTTGTGTTCTGCTGATCAATGCCTGTTCATGTGTTGTGTTTACCTTTCAGGTGCGAGGGGATAGTTGTGGTTTGACATGCTGGGGTGTACACATGGTGAATGTTCACATGTGATGTGTAGAGAACACTAATGGTCACTTGAGTGCACATGCATATGTGGAGTGCATGTCCTTGCAGAACCACACACTTGCACTCTGATGCACTACATGTATTCCCACCCTTGCATATCCACGTGTACACTGTTTGCCTTCTGGTGCCCACTGTGTCCCTGCAGCACATGTTCTGTGACCGATTATGGACCCTGTACATGCCTAATTTGCGGTTTGATGTGGTCTGTCACTTAGATGTGATGCTCAGGGTGTGCATCACACACAATGGCTGTTCACTGTGCTGTGCGCTGAGCAGTGTGTTGCAGGAGTAGGACACAGCACACATGAGCTGCAGTGTTGATTTTGCAATGCACAATGTGCATGTAGACAAGCATTCATTGTTATGTTACGTCTACAACTCTTGTAATGCATTTGGAAATGACTTATTTTGGGTGGGAGATTTGGTTGGTCTGTCATTTCATCTGATTCCGGGTCAGGCATCATTGTCTGATGCCACTGTACATTTAGGACATGGCAATGTGTACCTTATCATTACTGTGTTGGTGTATGGTTATTGCTTGCCATGTCATGTTGTGGTTTGGGAGGGTTTGAGTGACATGACAGTGATGGCCATGGCCTGTTTTGCAGGTGTGTGTGATGCACACCTTGCATGTCAGGGTCATCCGCTTCTCAGAGCAACTAGCTGGGGGTAGATCTCTCTCCGCGGCAGGGCCCTCCCTCTGGAATAGCCTTCCTGCCTCACTTGAACTTGAGGGGAACCATCTCCAGTTCTGGAAGCACCTCAAGACCTTCCTCTTTGCTTCCGCTTTCTCTCTGCCTCTCCCTTGCGGAATTCTTCACTGGAACTGCACTGGAGCTGCAACTGGGCCACTCTCACCGACCTCGATCCCTAGCCCAGCCACTCTCCACTTGCACTGCCTCCCTGGCAACACCTGCACTGCGGTACTGTCTCTCTATCCCTACAGCCCACCCTTCCCAGCACTTGTCTGCACTTACCTTTGCAGTTGCCACCAGCCGACCTATGTATTTTTTTTTTGGTCTAATTCCCCTGTACTGCACTCCCCCCATTCCCCTTGCACTTTTTGCTTCCCCCTACCCTTGCACTTGCACAATCTAAATGACACCTGGCCTAGTAGTACCGGTGTCTGTCTTCCCTTGTTCCCCCCTCCCTGCCTCATCGCACCTTGAAATACTTGTGTATAGGCCATATCATGTCATATGTCATGTGTGTGCCTTTTGGTCACACGGGATAGCTTGTGTTTAAGTAGCTAGGGATGCAGACGATGTGGCACTTCCATGGCAACTATCTCAGGGTGGTAGGGTTGTGACAGTTGACTGTCTCTTTGTCATCATCGATTGTCACCTGGTATGTGCCAGGCCTGTGTGCACTCCGCAGGGGTGGGAGTTTAGGTGAAAAATGTGGCCACAAGCTGGGTCCGGGCTTCCTCGCCACGTGCCCTGTCCCCTCCCATGGGCAGCGCCTGTGCCTGTGGTTGGAGATCTGGGGGAACCACCATGTCCACCGGGACGCCCTGCCGTGTTGCAACATTGTGCAGGACACATGCTGCCACAATGATCCTGCACACTACTGTTGGTGCATAGAGTAGTTGCCCGCCAGAGCGGTCAAGGGAGCGGAAACGTGACTTGAGCACTCCGAATGTGCGCTCCACTATGGCCCTGGTTGCAATATGGGCGGCGTTGTATCTTACCTGGGGTGGTGTGGTGGGGTTCCGGATTGGCGTCATCATGTGGTTGCTCAGAGGGTAGGCACTGTCCCCTGGGGAGGTGATAATAGTTGAGATTATTAGGGTTTGGATATTTGTCTGTGTGTGACTTGCATGCATGTGCAAGGGCATTTGTACTGACCTAGGAGCCATGTGTCGCCATGCTGCCCAGCTTCCAGGGCCCGGCTCAGGGCGGACATTCTGTATATGAAACTGTCATGGGTGGAGCCAGGGTAGTTTGCATAGACAGAGGTGATGATTCCCTTTGCATCGCATACCACCTGTACATTGATGGAATGCCAGTGCTTGCAGTTTCGGTAGATGTGCTCAGTGGCCCTAGGTGGACGTAGGGCCACATGGGTGCAATCTATGGCACCGAGCAGTTTGGGGAAGTGTGCCACCCTGAAAAAATCCAGGACAACGGCCTGCCTTTCTGCGGGTGTTCTGGGCATGTATATGTGCCTGCGGACTGAGGGGCGCGCTGTCATGATTGCCAGTACCTGGTGTAGGCAGCGTGACTGCGTGGCCTGTGAGACCCCCCCCCACTATGGCAGTGGTCCGCTGAAATGACCCAGTGGCCAAAAAATACAGGACATTGAGCAGCTTCTCCAAGGGGCTCAATGCTTGGAAGCAAAGGGTGGGGGATGTAAGGTCATCTTCCCACTCCCTGACCAGGTCTAGGATGATATGGGGTGGAAACCTATACCTGCCATAGACCTGGTCGTCAGGCATCCCAAAAAGGCTTGTCCGTGGTGCGAAAATGCGTGCCCTGGCTATTCTCCTCCTCCTGCAGTGTCCCACGATCAGTGCTGTGACAAATGGGGCATTCATCATAGCTGTATATACGCGTTTGTTGTTTGTGCGCACTTTTATACTGTGCGCGGGGACGCTTCCGCCTGCCTTCGTGTGGTGGACGCGTTGATGCCTGTGCGCGTCTTTTGCCGTGTGCGGTTTTCCCGAATTCGGATCCATGAATACGGGTTGTTCGCGTGCGTGTGGGCGTTCCGTGTTGTTCCCTGCAGTACTTCCCCAGTTACGCCTTCTTTTTCACGCGTTGTTCCCCATTCCGCGTGTTACGCCCACTGGTCCACCCACTTTGGTTGTGTGCGCCGCGCTATGTGTGCTTTTGCTGTGCGCGTAGCGCACGCCGTGTATGCCTGCGTGCGCCATGGCTGGATTTGGCGCATGGACAGCGGGAAACACGCGCAGCGTCTTCCTTGAATCACACGCGTGCACTGCTTTTCTCACGCTTGCGCTCCCTTGCGCCTGCTTGCGCATGGATTTTCGGCGCACGTTTGTTCCATGAATCGGCCCCTTAATGTAAGGTGGGGTAATCATGCCCTTTGCAGAACTCTGCTATGTAAGGAGTATGTCTTAGACACAAACTGATCAATCTTTACTCATGCCTTGCGATCTGTTAAGAATGAGAACTATGAAGAGGCCTTGCTAGGAATTTTTTTAACTATCTCCTTTAATCTTGACAGCATGATGGACTGGTCCAAGGTATCAAAAGCTGCCGAAAGGTTGATCAACATAAGCAGAGCGGGCAAAACTGATCCAAGATATTAAGGAGCTGGTCTTTCACATATACCATGGCAGTTCCGGTACTTCGGCCTGACTGGAAGCCAGACTGAAATACACCAAGCAGGACATTATATTCTATATGGTACTGCCAATCAGCCATTTTGGCAAGTATTTTTAAAAGAAGCAAACAAATGGAAATAGTTCGATCATTTCCAGTATCCAGAGGATCCAATTTCTGCTAACAGGACATATGATTAATATACAGTCACTGCAAGTCACCTCTTTATTGTCGCTTGGCCTGAAGAGTTCTGGTCATATCCTTCGACTTGTCTCTTGGTTTGAAGGTCTTTGTTTGTCTGCTTCTCATCATTGTCTCTGGGAAGACGTGTTCACTCATGGGTCTCTGGGTCTTCCTGAACCTGCATGCTAAACCCTCGGAAGGGTAGATGCTGTGGTGGGTAATTTGATTTAAACACCTTTTCATTTGTTTGTTCCACAACAACCAAAAAAGTGTGACAGAGCATTAGCTCTCTTCAAGATAGGTACATCAGCAGGAGAGGCTACACAATGTCATACGACGTAGTCATCATGGTGGAGAGGGATATTTCATACATTTTGCCAGACAGTACTTCCCATCCAATCAATTGCCATTGTTGCCGGTGGCAGACTAATCTTGTCGAGTAAGATAGGAGAAGAATTTACCCCAGCAATCGTGTGGCCTCGCTCCCTGATCAGTTATGGTACTGAGTGTATCTTCTAATTCATCAGCCCAGAACATGGACCCCATCCATTCTTCACAAGTGGGGATGACATCCCCATCCATGTTTTAGAGTTTAGTGCTATGGCCAATACATATACCCGCCCCACAAAAATAATATAATTCTTCTATCCTTTCAAGGGGACTCAAGGATACAATGATTCCTTTCAGGGTCTGCTCTCCCACCTCATGAGAATCTGGTTCGGAGTGGAAGGTCCTGATCAACAGCAGATGTTACTCCCAATGTGCCTTTGGATTGGTAGGGAACAGATCATTCTTCTGTCTTGGATGATTTCTTCATACCTCATACATACAATAAATATATAGATACTAGCACCTCTGATTACAGTAGGGAGGTGGAGGCACAAGCTCACATAGTATGTGGTACATATTGCAGGGTAGTAGGTACAGTCAGTGGCAGAAGTAAAGAGCTTGGTAGCGCTAGGAACAGACTGAACATGGGGTTGGGAATCATTTTATCGTAGCCATTTGAGTACATTGTGTCTGAATTTAGGGTAGGGTTGTTCAATTCTGAGATCTGATGGGATTGCGTTCCAGGATTGTGCTCCTTTGACTGGAGCTTGTAAAGAAAGCCTACTTTCAGTTTCACCTCTTTATAGGCATTCTACCATTCCTCACCTTCCCCCAGAATCTCAACGTCTCTAGAACCCTGGTCCTCTGTAGGCTCTTCCTTAACCTCCCCCTTTGTTGTCTACACCCCTTTTGGCTAATATAGACTAGGGCTGTAAAACATATCTTTGGCCTCAAGCCCAGGGATCCTATTGCTGCAGCCATAAAATGATTACATTGGATCCTAGTGGTTGCATGGATGAAATTCAAGATCTGTAACATTGACAAGGCTTTCTGGCACCTGGGACTACAATATCTCCAACTTTGTCTACCTGCAGTCTGCTCTGCTAGACCCCTCTGCTCCATTCTCTACTTGCCAAACGCGTTTTGAAACATAGAGCGGGAGGCATGCCTCTCTCTTGGCCGGTGCCTCTATTTGGAATAGCCTTCCTGCTCCTCTGATACTTCAGCTTGCCTTCCTTAAATCCTGGAAACTTCTGAAAAGTATTGTTTCCTCTTCCTGTTTTACTTAATCCCTTCCCTGATAACTCATACCACTGCCACTAATACTGGTGGCCTGGTCCCTCAAGATCCTCACAGATTCCAGGCCCTATATCTAGTCGACTCCAGCACTGTTGTCTTGGAAATGTATGGATCAACAGCCTCTTTTATGGCTTGCAAGGTAGATGGTGGGATTTTGTGCCACCGGTAAAACCGGCAAGGCTACCTCCAAACTTGCAAGAAAGTGCGGCACCCACAAATGGGCAATTACTGGGGTATTCCGGCCCCGCTGGACCCGGTAATTGTCCTTTCCCGGGTGCCGTAATTGGGTTATCCCCATTCCCATTGAGCCCTATAGGGCTCAATGGGAATGGGGATGCCTGTAGCACCGGCACTGTTCATAACGGTGCCTGTGCTACAGGCATGCTGTGCTCGCGGGTGCCTTTCATTCTGTCAGGTCAGACCTGGCAGAATGAAAGGCACCTGCAAGCACAACTCAGAGTTTGCCGATACGGATACAACAGTACCGGCAAGCTTACCGGTACCGGTGTATCCAGACCGGCAAGCTCATAAGGAGGCCATTTATCTTTACAAGTAAAACTGAAAACCCCTGAAAATTGGCCAGTTATGGTAAGCTAAGCAACCATAACTTGTGCCACCACTGTGCACTGCTAACACTAACGTCACTTTAACAAAGGTTTTTCACTGAATTTGATAGGTTTCTATTAGCTAAACATATCCATAGCATCTATTTAACGTCACTGAATTTCAAATGTTTTTACAGTGCGACTTAACCATAACGTCCCTTTAACAAAGTTTTTTCACTGCATATATATTACACCGCCACAGTAGTGGCCGTGTAGTTATGGTTAAGTTGCTGTTTCCATAGGAAGAGCACTTTTTGGGCAGCCTATAACTCCGCTCCCTCTGGACGAATCCTCACCAAACTTTGCAAAAAAAGTATACGGCCACTCTGAATATTTTTGCAAAGATTGCTGATGTTTGGTCCGGGGGGGCAAAGTTATAGGGGGGGTCCCAAAACATCTTTTTTTCCCATAGACTGAATGGGGGAAAAACTTTGCGCACAGCTACAGGCCAAACCACTGGACGGATTTTTACCAATTTTGCGGCTTGGGCGGGGGCTTGGTCCCAAAAGTGTGCTTTTATACATTTTGTGACAATTCGTCGAGTAGTTTGCTTTAAAACGATCAAAAAGTAGCTCTCTAAAAATTAGTGATATCTATGTCCGCTCCACGGTCAAACTTCCCAGTTCGCTCCATGGAGAAGATTTCAATTGGCTAATCCATGGTGTGCTGCACGCGAAGATGTTGCGCTTTCATCGATTGGTTCTGCCACAGCGTGAAGTGCATCGTATTCTTTCTATACGCCCGCCATGGTTATTTCATTTTCTGTTGTACGCGGACATCGCCGCAAACATACACTTATGGAACACTGTGTCGAAAGGTGAGCGTTAATTAGATGTGGCAGTGGGAAGTCAAACAGTGGTTTCTTCTTGTTACCGCAGTCATACCGTAAAGTGGGACTTGGTAATCAATGTACGAGAAGGACTTACTGCGTCTATGTAACAAGACATAAACAACAGTACTGCGGTCAGACTGGCGTCCTACAGTTTGGAATCTGAGGCAGCCACCTGCACTGTTTCGTACACACAGCCCTTCTGCACGTGTATGGGAGTAATGGTTCTCATGAATGGCTGCTGATACATTGTTGCAAAATGAGCATGTATTTGCATTCTGAGTGAAGGTCACTTGATTTCATTTTTTCAATACAAGCTCAGTATGGCCGCACATTTTCCAAACCCCATAAGGGTCAGTTGTTTTTTGACCTTGAGGTACAGGGAAGAAACAGAAAGAATGCAGGGAGTCACAGTTTGAAAAACATACCGTTTGATAAGGTTATGCTTCAAAAACGTTTGTAAGGCCCATGAAATATCAGTTCCCGAAGAAGCAATCCTGCAAAGAACCTACTGTCTGACTGTAGCGAACACAATGGACCCGGTGCACATCATGTAAGTTTCCTATTGGCGCCTGTACAACGAACTGCCTTTAACTTTTGACTGTCCAAAACATTTGTTTTATTATTAGTAATGAAATACGAGGTTTCTGTGCCGTCAACTTTGTTTTTACCCATTATGCAGATTGCACATTGACGCCGTTTGTAGGGTGGCACTACATTTCCCCTTATAAAATGATTATTTACTACAAATGTTATGTGCTACATCTTTGGTTTGTGCACAGGTTGCGTATTGCTACATGTTTTATTTCCCCTTTCCCGCTTAGCTACTACAACACAAAAATGTTATTATTAACAATGAAGTACCACCATTACGGAGATTGCACATTGCCGCCGTCTGTAGGATGTCACTACATTTCCCCCTATTAAATATGAGATTTCTGTGCCATTGACATTTTTTACCCAATATGCAGATTGCACATTGTCACCGTTTGTAGGGTGGCACTACATTTCTCCATATAACATTATTTTTTTAGTAAGAATGTTATGTGTTACAACTTTCGTTTGTGCAAAGGTTTCGTATTGATACATGTTTTTTTTTTCCTTTCCCCCTCAGCTATTTCCTTCCCTATTGTGATTTTCACGTTTGCAGTTGCCGAGTGATGGATTTTTTAACCGTCAAATGCAATTTTTCGTCACCGGTTGTCTGTGCGTAATCATTCAATGGGATGACCGCATCGGACCTCTATGTCCATATGCAGCTGTAGCCACAAGAAGTAACATACCATTCTTTCTGGTATTGTAGATAACAGTGATTGACGTCGTCTTGCAAATCAATGTGAGAGGAAAACGACTACTGTGCCGACAACGCATACTTTCTGTGTGGGTAAACAACAACGTGACCATTACCATTAACATTTTCAGTAACATACTATCCTTTCTGATGGAGTAGATCACAGCGATTGACGTTGTCTTGCCATTTGTGATGTTATCTGTGATGTTGTGAGTGTTAGTGTTAGCAATGCATGTAGGTGGCGGGAGTTGTGGTTGTTTAGCGTCCTATATGTAGGCAATGTCAAGTGTTTTTTGGTTTTACTGTGAAGTATAATGTCCCTTTAACAAAGTTTTTTACTGAATATACACATATATATATATATGTGGCAGTGAAGAAAAACAAAGGGGCTAAACATGTGATGGCATCAATGACATTTGTGATGGCATCTTTCATGTCCGGGGTGGTAGTGGTAGCAGTGTAGAGTGCAGATGGCAGAAATGGGTGCTTAGCATACCATAACTGCCGAATTTCAGGGGTTTTTAGGTTGTAATTTGAACCATAATGGCATGTTCGAAAAGTATTTTTTACTGAACTGCACAGGTTTTTGGTACAGCAACTTATATATATATATATATATATATGTATATATTGAAACATAGAAGAAATGTGCCACAAGGTAGCAGGGTAGCACACTGCAGCTTCTCTCCAGTTTATAAAAACCATCCCATGGGAATGTTAAATGCTGTGTAAGTTTATTGAATAAAGGCAAACATTAACAGACAACCAACGTGTTTCATGCCACACATGGCGCTTGATCAGACAATATATAGCTATGGACTTTTTAAATTGGTACACACATTACACTTACAATGTGCAGATGAATGGGATGACCGAAAATATGGGTGCATGCATCTGAGGTTAGCATACAGGCATCCACTAGCCCTCCAACGTTAGAAATATGGAGGTAATGTGAAGCCTTCCATGAGAAATACATTAAAACCACACATCTTCTAATTCCTGGGTAAAGTGGCAACAACAGCTATAATACCAATTTTAAGAAACACAACCGGGCCAGAATATTTAATTCTCATAATGCCAGTATTAGTGAGGCTTGAACCCAGCTTTCACAATTAAAGATCACGCATAACAGGTACAGGACTGCAGTGAAATCGAAAAAAATGCAGGATGTCTAAAGAAGGTCGATGCTGGGGGCTTGGACGAAAAGATCGAATCTAACATGTCGAATGCACGTTTAGTTTAGATCGAAGCCCATAATATCAAACAGGGGTGTGGGGTTTTCAGGGGTGTCCCCCGCAGATCCAGGACAGAATAATGGGCTGTGGGAGCTGCGGGTGTGTTCCCTGCATACATTATAGGCAGTGCAGGGGACAAAACGGGCAACATCCCAATAGCCTGAATTACACAATGCGGGCTAGTGGGCTCCGTGATTTTATAATTCAGTCTTTTGGGATATGTTACTATAACTTACATCCGATGCAGGAGGTGCTGCCAGGATTCAGAAGATCACAATTAATGTTTTGTGGGAATGTAATGAACAGAAAAACATTTGGGTTACAAAATGGGACATGATCAAAGAAAACCCAGGACTAACGCCACATAATGCCATCGGTGGGTATCATTGGTCATCCCAGGACTTCACAGAAGGGCCTTGATAAATAGATATGGGCATATATGGGTGGTTAGATCACATATAATAGCACAAGTGGCCATCCTGAGACTACAGAAAAGGGACTTAGTCCATCCCCATGGAAAGTGTAGAAGAGAATGTACGGCAAAAGAAGAGCACAACTGATCATAATTACTGGAATCAGTAGCCATTGTATTACTTTTTGCATGTGTTAAATGTGCATTGACGAGCAATGGGACACAATTGTCACTTCCATCACTTGTAGTCAATTATTTTATGCCTTCACTGCAAAAAAATAATATCTGCCTGAGCCCTCTGACAGTCAGTTAGAAGATATCGCCCACTATAGTATGTGTATATGTTTAATTTTATTTTAATTATATTTTTTAATAATTTATTGCACTTCACTTTGTTTTGTTTTTGTGCAACTTTTCTTACGCACATAGACATTTACTAAGTAATGTTTCCATAAATTACGATCTCCTGGGTACATCGTGCTCAGTTAGTTATAGAGCATATGTATTCCATTCGTAAGGATGGATACAGTCTGTGACTGTCACACAAGTGTCAAGAACTACAATGTTGAACAATGTGTGACACTTTTAAACATAGTTGTGGCCACAATTGCTTTTTTTTTTTTCTCTTCCAGACAGCAACATTAAGTGTTGTGTGTCCGAAATATAGCAGATTGCAGGAGAGATATTTGCCTAACTTTGCATTCATGTAGCTTATATTACATTGTGTAATCCATTTGTTTACCACGCTCTGCAGTTATTTTGGTTTAATGGCACTCTGGTTGATCTGAGAAAGAGCGGCTGTGCCTTGATTGCTCAAGATAAAGGGCACATATCAGATAGATTAGTTGTTGTGTTGATGTGTGCACTTTGACCGTACCCTCGATTCTGGGTGTGTTTTTTTCTAGGTGGTAGAGAGCACTTTATGTTTTTGTTTGCAGAGGGGAGGCTTGCATCTCTGGGGTGATAGGATGCATTTTCCTGGTCTGTGAAATGTAAGTTACTTGAGGAGGGACTTCTTTCTGATGTTTCTTGCCTTTCGAGGAGGTGTAGGGTGTATTCTGGGGGGGTTGGAGTAATTGCCTTGAGAAGGTGGCTACCTTGCTATGCGTATTGTGTGTTTGAACGTAGAGATTGAGAAGCGAAGTGTGGCCAGCAGTTAGTGGATACTCCAATGGACATTTTAGAGCATCCTTCTGGTGTGATTGTTCTGATGTGCTGGTAGTTGTGTACTATGGGTAGGGTCATTCTGATGAGGTATACTGAAACACAGGAGGCTAACCCTGGCTATTGACAACCTTCAGTGAATGTTCCTGACTCAGAGTTGGAAGGCATAGAGGCAGGCAGCTTTGCGCGCCAAGTATTCAGTGGTGTGAACGTTTCCATGGAAGAGCTCACAGTAGGGACACAGAGTGCGGGTCACAGATGGCTAGGGTCCTAGTGGGACATCAAGAAGCAAAGGCATTAGGCAGAATCATAGTGTGACATGTTGGAGAAAGTTATAGCGGGACACCAGGAAGCTAGATGTCTTTGGGCCCTGTTTGAGGAGAATTAATGTGGGGCTCCTGAGGCAAAATCACTTTAGACTCCTAGGAATAAAACAGCCAGCAGGATTATTTATGTATTTATTATTCATTAACATTTCTTATAACACCGCCCCACACCCCCATGGGCCTTAGAGCGCGCACACATAAGACCACATAACGAACGACCAAAACAAATATCATTAAACACATTGCGAAAAGAAAAACAAGGGAAAATACTCAGGGTTAACTTGGAACGACTCCTAAGTAAGAGAAAGAGTCCTAATCAGGTGTCAGATTAAAAAGAAACGTCTTCAGCTCTTTTTCTAACTTAGCTGTAGCAAAGTCGGAGGAAACAAGTTCCACAAAGTAGGGCCTTGCACACCAAAACTGCGCTCCCCAGCCTTCACCAGCCTAAATCTGGGTTTAACCATTCTAAGACAGTGTTGGGGTCTCAGGGCACGATATGGAACATAATGTTGAATGCGAACTGGAAGATACTGGGGTGCCGTGTTTATCACGCATTCATGGGTCAGGGTTAAGATTGTGTGCCTGATTCTGAGTCTAACAGGCAGCCAGTGTAAGTTCTGCCTGGCCACGGTAACATTGGCTCACCTGGTAAGACTGGAAACCGTGCGTACTGCACCGTTCTGCAAAACCTGGAGGGCAGCTATGATGGAGTGCGTACAGCCACTGAGCAGGCTGTTACAGTCTTGTATTAATGAGAACCAAGGCCAGGATAGCTAAGTTCTCATAAGATAGAAAAGGGTGAATACTACATAAAAGCTTTGTAATCGACCCGCAAAAGGAACAAATGGAAGCCACATGTTGAGATCTAGACAGTTCATTATCTAGGATCACCCCTAAAGTTTTTACCTTCTCCGCTACCGGAATCAGTATGCCTAATTGTGAGAAGTGTTTATACTCTGCCGACAGAGACCTCAACTTAAAAGTAGAGGCTACAATTAAGAGCTCCGTTTTGCTAGCATTTAGAGCCAGAGAGTTGCCTGCGATCCACCCATGGATAGCCATATAGATAATATCCAGCTTGGCCGCATCCTCGGTATATGAACCAGACGATGTTATAATCAGCTGAGCGGCGTCTGCATGATTAGCCACCTGGACAACCAGCAAAAGCAAAAACAGAATCAAATACACAGTAAAGAATGTTGGAGAGGTACAAGATCCCTGGGGCACCCCACAGGTGACTGGTGAAGGCCCAGAGAAAACTTCACCTACAATCCCCCTTGAGTTCCTGGGACCCAGAAAGGAGGAGATCCAGCTAGCACCTTTGGGAGAAAACCCAGCCAATTACTGTAGGACCCCTTCTCTAATGCATCCAGGAAAACCCCCAGCCCACCCATTTGTTATAGTCATGGCTGCATGGTGCTATGGCCAGCTTCTCTTGGTGTGCTGCAGTAATGTGTGCGGATGCACCATAGAGACCAGTAAAGATTAACTCGGTACAATTGCTGTTCTCCTGGGCCTGCCTGGCAGGAACTGTGGTTTGGGTTTTAGACTGCTGCCTATTCATTTTGACTTCTCAAAGGTTAATTTACCAGAGTTTGTGCTTTGAGCATGTTGGTGTGTTGTCTTCCATGTAATGGGCAGATGAATACACAGATAATACCCACTGTCCCTACTCCGATGAATATGTAAGCACTGATTTCAACCCTTCCCCCTCACCAGTATCATCCAGGTGAGAAAAGATGTCAACTGAGACAGCCCTACCACCCCAGAAGCTTGGAGAGAAAGACAAAACTAAGACCATAGAGTTGCAATTATGAATAGAACAGATGCTGGTACAAATAGGTGTGACAGATAAAGAGAGTAACTAGATGACTATATATGTATACACACAAAGTACACGTAGCAGACATAAGTGCATATAGACAGGAAGAGCACTTAGACATGAAGAATACTCACACATAGATGTGAAGGACCTATGCACGCAGACATGAAGGATATTTGCATGTCGATACGAAGAAGGTATACACGTACATATGCAGTCCCTAAAAACATTAACATGTACCAGATGCAAGGCACAGCATGTGAAGAATGAACCAACGTGCAGTCATTTTCCCAAACACAGAGATTGTAGTAGGTTTCAGAATCAGCAAGGCCTCAAAACCTAGGCCCTCATTACTAGTTAGGTGGAAAATCTGTGGTAAATACTCCCAAAAATTACCCTGAGGAATTACCGTTAACAGCACTTGGTCAGGCGGAATTTTTGCCTGATTACAAGTGGTAGTGGCAGTGTAATTTCCCATTTATCTTGGGTACGTTAGACCCAATGGGGCTTTTTTTGCAGAATTGCCATGTCGGAATTACCGCTGCGGTAATTCTGCCAATTTTTGAGCGTTGAGTGGGAAGAGTTACCTCCTGGGTTTTGTTGGAGGTAAATCCTCCACTCAAAACCAAAACTCATAATTTGGCATAGTGATAAAATTGGCGGTAACTCTGTTACCGCCAATTTTACCACTTACCGCCTAACTCGCAATGAGGCAGTTAAAATGCTGAATACACAAAAAAATGTGTAACTACTTTTGGGACAACGCAATGTGATGGTGCATCGCGTTGTATGTTGTTTTTTACGGGTGATGCATTTTGACTATGTGTCGTGGTCATGCATATCTTCTTTGAAGAGGAAAGACCTGTTGGACCTTTCAGGAGGTGAGCAGGTTCGATGTTAGGTAAGCTGTTAGGAGAATGACGTAAAGTGGAATGCTATGGTGGTCATGTGTGTTATTTTCATTCTGGTAGACATGTTTATTCTCCAAGAATGCATATGTTTGCCAACCGTGATGGCCGTCTGCATAGGCTGCTCATGGCATCTACGGCCTTGATGAAAGCCCTCTCTTTGCTCACCCATATTAGCCCAGGTTGGGGGGACATTACCAGCCTGCATAGGGTACCACGAATTCAACGTGACTGTCATATTCCTTAAGGGAAACTGTGCACTCACTTTAATATTTCCTAATGCAACCATTTGCCTCACCACAAATGTGCAGCAGCTTGCTTTTTTAAGATTGCCCAGCAAAGAATCCAGAGAACACTAATGGACATAAAAACATTTAAAACAACACACAAAGCAATTATAGGTTTATTCACGACGTCATTAACATTTCTCCAGTTCACAACCGTGTAATCCACAGCGTAACCTTTGCCGAATCGCTAAACAACAGCATAGTGCACTGTTGAAAAACAGCCAATCGGAGGAGCCAAAAGCCCTCTCAGCTAATGTCCGCCTCCCTGCTCGCAACCTGCAGCATGCTAACTTGATAATTTACATTGGAGCAAATGTGATCAGGACTTCAGATAACGGCAAAGGAAGTGAGCTCATTTGAGCAATTTGTAACTGTATCAGTCCACATTTGGAAGCATTTTACTATTTTTGGAGAGCACCATACAGTAATGTGATTTCTAATAGATGCGAAAGCAGGCCAGACAGTGACGCCGGACTTATTTTTAGTTTACATACATTTTTTTTTTAGATTTGAAGTATTTGTGCATGCACTTGAGAGACAGAGAGAGAGAGAGAGAGGGAGAGAGAGATGGAGAGAGAGAGAGGGACAGAGGGAGAGGCAGAGAAAGAGAGAGGAAGAGAGCGAGAGAGAGTGAGAGAGAGCGTGTGTTTGTGCATATCGTGTATGTGTGTGTTATACTGATGATACGTTTTCTTATCTTTGCTTTAAAACAGCAGTCAAAACACACTTATTTGGCTTGTCCTCCTGGCTATGCATCACTCTCCTGCTCCTGAAATTTTATATCTCGGTATCTGTGCGTTATTTGTGTGCGCCTTGAGGCATAGTAGCATTTGGCATGGTAGCATCATTAATTAAATAAATAAATAAATAAATACATAAATAAATACATACATACATAAAATATGTGTAATTAAAGCCACAGTAGATGTCATGTGTAAGCAAAGTGATGAAAAAAGGAGGGCTATAAATAAGTTAGGGGTAGGAGATAGGTGACTGAAAGAACAATAAACAAAGACAGGCCCGTCTCTGGATTGGAATGAGAGATGCATGGGGACAGAAGTGTGCATCAGGTCTGTGAATGTATGGGAAGGAGAGGCCATTTCAGGCTGCTTAAAGGGACAGCATTTACAAGGACCATCAGTGGTGAAACCTTGGTGAAGAACGTCATTGTCTCTCAGTTAATTAATTAATCAATCACCTTTACAGTCAAGGACAATCCTATGCCCCTGACTTTGGATCATCTTGGTGGTAGATGTGAATGGTTACAGGAAAAGAGGGGAAATTCCAAGAGACAGATTCAGTGTAAAATCTGAAAAGATTGAAAGGAAACATTATGTGCAAGTTCAGTCAAAGACGCTGCCAAGCAAATATCCTTGATCCACATATGTGTGCATGTAGACATAGAGAAAGCACATAATGCAACACAATTTAGCAGTGACGTTTTCATTTTTATACAGATATTTACAGTAAACAGAACAAGGTCCATTACAAACAACTCTCAAACCATGAGCTAACTGTAGCATGCCAGCATGACGTGTCATGCTGGAAGGTAGAATGCGGGAACGGAGAGAGCTTGGGTGGAGACAACGAAAAGGTGCAGCTGCGTTGAACTGGTGGGACAGAAGTATAATACTAATAAAGATATTGAATGCAATTACTGAATGATGTCACTTCTTCAATAACCTGTCTGTATACATTAGCGCAGGAGAACAAGGATGCCTAGTAGCTAAGCCGCATACACATCTCTCATAATTCCACAAAACAATAAGAATCACAATTTTCAAGGTGATTCAGGTGCAGCTGAGAGATGTACCTTCTTCAACATGTGTAGTAATATGGGACAAGGGAAGGCTATACTCTTAAGAGGGGTGTGCGAGACTCCAGAAGGTGTCTCACCCACTGGTCACCAGGGATCTGTCATCCAGGGGGCCAGGACACGGCCATCGCTTTTGGATCCAGTTCCTGTGGGTGGACCAGTGTGGGAGGATCACCTGGTTGAGGGGTCTTCGGGAAAGGGAGTGGGACACGGGATGGAGAGATGCAGTATCCCATTCCCTGTAACACGTTTACCCCATCCTATCAGGTAGGATATTTAGGAACTCTACCCTTTTACAACACAACACAACACTTGCACACGGACAGCCCGCTATGAGAGAAAACAGACTAACACCCGAGCAGTATACCTGACGTGTCCCCATAACAAAGGTCAGGAGAGGTCAGGCAATTACTGACTATCACACACCTGACTTCCATTAAGCTTCCCCACATAGATAAAAGGCAGAGCATGAGAGCACACTTTGAGTGAGGCAAAGCACACAAGGAAACATCAGTTTCGAGATGGCACCAGAACGAGAGAAGAAAGGCGGCAAAACAGAAATGGATCGCAAGGAGGGAAGTTCCCTTTACTTTTTCAACAAGGAACCATTACTTTCCAAAAACCTCAAGATTAGAAATCGTGAGACCAGGAAACCAGGCTGAAGAATCCTGCATTGTGTGTCAGAGATACCCGGGGCCCTCCTGCGTCAATAATCAAGACAGGGAGAATCACCAGCTGCCATGGTACCGTCCTTGGCTCCAAGAACAAAGCAGTGTCAGTGAATTCAAAACAGCCGGTGAGTTGGGGAGACCGATACAAGACCAGTCTGTGTTGAAGCCAAGGTTGCAAGCAGCAACATTGTATGGCGAGCGCTGGAGCGAACATTGTTGAAGCGCTTCTGAGAAGAGAAACAAGTAAAGGTGAACTGCTGATGAGTGATTGTACTTTAAAAGCAAGATACAATACATTTGACAGAGTCGTCCGGCATGGGTCCTCAATCGAAGGTCTGTGTAGGGCAGAGGTCTTCAAACTGTGGGGCGCGCCCCCCGAGGGGGGCGCGACCGCATCCCAGGGAGGGCGCCAGAGCCCAGCATGAAATGTAAAAAAAATAAAAATAAAAATATTTTATGTTTTTTATTTATTTTTTTAGATTGGAGGAAATGGGAAGGGCCAGCTCACATGGTCAGACTGGGCCATACAACGGTCTTAGGCACCAATTAAAAAATGGCCAGCAGTTGCAAATGGATATTCAGTGTTTAGTCACAGACTGTTTGAACAGTGCCCAAGGGGTTGTTTTTTGTTCAAATGTAAACAAATGGTGATATTTAAAGAATATTTATTGAGGAACAATGGTCAAAACTACTAGCTGCATAGTGAAGTAACTCCTCAAACTGGCCCACATTGGCCAAAAAAGAGGCCCATTTTTACTGGCCTACACTAGCATTTTGCATTTTCGGTACGGTCATCGCCCTATTGCCCTATAGGCCAGTCCGGCTCATCCATAATGGGTGAGGGGGCGTCCACCCACTGGCCACCTCACCCATTATGGAGGAGCCGAAGAGCCAGCCCAGTGAAACACTGAGCACTCCCTCAACTGCTTTTTCCAGCGGAGGGAGTGCTCCTGGGCTGGCTGAACTGTCAAAGGGAAACTCTGTTTGCCTTTGACAGTACATTTCCCCAGCCGCACATGATCACTGAGCCATACAACGCTCGAGGCGTTTTGCTTCGTCAGCCTTGCATAGCTCATTGGAAATGCTGGCTGGGGCACTGCATGTATGTATGTGCGAGGGGGTGCTCCTGCGCCTCCTCGCACATACGGGCAGAGCAACCTGGAGCGGGGCATTTTAGCAACCAAGCGAGGTACTTTTATGGCTATTTAGTTTTTATTTAAATGTGTATGGATGTATGTATGCTTGTGTTATGGGACTGTGGTGGGAGCAGGATGGGCGGCAGCACTGGGATAGTGGTGGGAGTAGAGTGGGGAGAGCCCAGGGTCTGTACTGGGAGTAGGGTACGGTGACGGCACGCAAAAGTTCATAGCGATTTCTACATACTGTCCATCTGGCACTTTTGGGGGGGCCCGGCCTGCCCATACTTTGCTCAAGGGGGGCCCAGGCCAAAAAAGTTTGAAGACCACTGGTGTAGGGTATCGAGGTGAGAAGTGGCAAACGCGATAGTGAAGGTTATATCAAGAGAGTAATTGTGAATCAAAGTGGTCTTTTGAAGGTGCAAGCAAAATCCTGCACACAGTCGAAAGTCTTCGATTTTGATGAAGTAGAAAAAGTGGATACATTTGGTCCTAGCCCGGCAGACGGAGACCAATTCAATATTTTGTGTTAAAGTGGATCTGAGCCCAGTGGAGGGAGGCCCAAAGTGAACACTAAATCAGCCGAGAATTTGTATATGTGAAATCCTAAGAAGAAAGGAACTTTAATGTTTGTCTTGTTGCATCAGTTCCTCTGAAATAAGAGACTTTGAATGGCAAAGAGACTTTAGCACAGAATGTCCTGATATTGAGGTTCTGAACTGCACCCTTGTGCAAACACCAGAGAGTGTGCTAAACTTGAGTGTGCCGCCTTGTCCTGTGCTGAAAACGTGGGGAAGAAAGCCAACAACATATAATTTCTTGAAAACTTTTCTTTTGCATATCATTATTTTCAACAATTTTTTTATTTAGAAGTACAGATTGGCAATAGGTTTATTAGTATAGGCCCTTTTATTTTGACAGACTCAACTATTACTGCGTTATTATTATTTGATGGCCATAACTGGCTCCAATCTTTAGATTGAGGATTAGATAGGCATATTTAAAACCCAATTGAAGTTCAATAAACACCCTTGAACTGTGATCACTTCTGTCTGTCTTACTGTTGGATTCCATGCCTTCTTTACATGTGGCGTCAAGAGTGGTATGTGACCAAATTGAGACAAATTGGGAACCCTAAGATTCTAGAAGCTTAGTCACAGAGCTTCAGATCACTCAATCAACACAATATAATCCATAGCCTTTGATATCTGTAGCAGCATACAAGTTATTGTACCTCCAACGAAAAGAGGAACGATTCCCACAGACTTAGTCATGATACCCACTCCTGGGTGTTATATAAGATTGGCTCCAAAATCTGGCCTGGCCTGGAAGTTCGGACTGGATGTCCTAGCGGGTATCATAGATCCCAACTTCCACAGAGAGATTTTAGCAACACAAACTGCAATAATATAACAGTCCAAAATAAAATAATGTCCAATCAAGGTTCTATAACAATATGTATATACACTTTAATGAAACACACCAATATGCAATAAAGACTGGAAAATAAAAAACACTCCTTCAACAGAATACAGAGATATGTAGAATGTAATGATGTTTTGGATACTTAGCAGGGAGGATACATATTTGGTAAAAAGGTGTAAAAAAGGGGCTTATGGAGTATGGTTGACTGCAGGGTTCTTTCCGTACTTATAGATACATCTTAAATAAAGATAAAGGAGCATCACGTGATCCGGCTGTGATACTTGAAGTGGCAAAGAACACCCGCTGTGACTCCCAGGAGAGAGCTCTGCACACTGGTACCAATCTCCTGGAATGCCTTAGGAATGTGTGTGATTTGCTATTGTGGGGCCAGTGTGTTGTGGGGGTTATACAAGGTTTTGCATATTATTGATAGTTTACTGACATGGTGTGAATAACATCTGACATGAATGCTGGAAGTGTGGCAAACTTTTTGGGTGAAGTATTTCAATGAGAAGGTCATCCCATTGTAGTCATATCAGATAATGGAGTAGTTTGTATCAAGTGGGATGGGAGAATATCTTAGATGCAATGCTGCTGGACACTGCACCAGTGCAATATACCACCACCAAACTAATCGCACCATGGAAAGATTCAATAGAGTCATAAAATAAACTACAATATGGGCAGTAGTGAATCAGAGAGATTGAGAGAAAGCTGTGTAGGAGGTGTTCATAGTGCATAGGTTTATGCCACACTCGACAAAAGGAATATCAGCATTTGAATATAGCAGAGGGAGGAAAGCTAACACTATATTGTCAAATCGGTGGTTGTGGAGGTTTGGCCCAATAGATGTAGACAAGGAATGTATTGATAAAAACATGAAAGGAACACAAGTGCAGAAAAAAGTTTGACAGAAAAGTATGGCATATGATAGAGTGGGTGCACAGATACATATATATCCAGGAATCAGAGAATGGGTATGGGCCAAGCTACCATACAACCCTAGAAAGGGGATACTAAGGTGGTTCAAACTCATGCAAGTGACGAGAGTGTTATACAAAGCAGTGAGAACGGAGGATGGAAGAGTGTCGAGAGGGTGATAGTGTACAAGGGGATGTGTGGGAAGGATGTGGAGAAGCAATCAGACCTTCATTAGAAGCAATTTACCTTAACAAAAGCTACAACATGGAGCCAAGAAGTGAACTGGACAGTACCGGGAGGAATGAGAAGGGAGGATGGGAATGTGGTAGTAGAGATGGGTGCAGAGGTATGAGCAGAGAATGAAAGACGATTTAGCAAGAGGTCGAGCTATTGCTTGGATTATGTAGAATAAGGAGGCTGTGGAGAATACTTGAAAGGAGAGGGGAGTGTGCTAACTCATGAGTGGAAAAACAGAATGCCATAGAAAAGAACGGGAATGGACTCCAGAAAACATGATCATTAGGAGAAAGGAGAAGAGGATGGTCAACTGCGGGGCTCTCTCTGTATTACAGATACATTTTATATAAAGATGAATGAACATTACCTGATCTGGCTGTGATACTTGAAGTACCTTAATTATTTCTTGGTGGTCCAATCTTGCAGAACCTGAGGTTGCCGTCGTGTGAGCAGGTTGGACCTTTAGAACCTGGTCTACCCAGCTCACACAATGACAGCCTCAGGTTAGTCATGATGGTCCAAACATTGAGCAGGCTTTGAGCCGGATTTCAGGTGAATCTTGCGGCGCTTTGACGCAGCATTCGAGGGAAGCAGGGCGATGGGGCCTCTAGGATCAGTCTGGCATTTGATCAGAGGTTTGCAACAAATATGCTGGTAGTTTGCGGTGTGATTCGGAATGTGACAGTTCCAAAACTTTTGCAGCAGTGAGTTTCTTGTTCAAGCTTGGTAATCAATGCACTCAAGTGGGGCAGTGTTATGGCAAAATGGTCAAAGGTACTGGAACAGCAGTTGAGGAGGTTTGCATGAGTTCCAGCATGCTTGACAATGGTTTGATGCAGTTCAACGTGTTAGAAATGCAGGAGACCTGCTGCTTTGCTTCTTTAGTTGTCGTGAGTCTCAATCCATGGGCTTGTGGACAAGAGGAGTCATTTTTCTCATCCTCCAACACGGAGGAGGCTGGCTGACAACTGCAGGAGTCATTCACCTTTGACAAGAATCTGGGCGCCAATGTAGATGACAGATAGGCAGGTCTTTCTCCAGTAGGAGTTCCTTACCAATGTGCCCTGTAGGATGGTAGGGATAAGAGTCTGCCGCTGCCTTGGATCACTCCTTCACCTCAATGGCTGAGGGGTTTGGAAAGAACAAAAAGATCCTGATTAATGATTCTTGCAATTTAGGAATGAATCAAAGAAAGAGAGAGATATCCCTTCCATATAAACACAAACGGCTAAAGTCCACAGGGGTTGTGTTAAAACAAGACTGTCTTAAGTGGCCAACTCCCTATTAATGTAACAAGTAGTATTTGCTTTAATGGCATTATCTCGAAATGACTTTGCCCAGCTGGAAGTGTAGGATACAGGAAGGAAAGGGAACTCAGAGAAAAGCCTGATAGAGGAACTCTTCCCCAAATCTGCTGAGCTCCCTTTCACTACACTAACTCTGTAACCTTCCAAAGCTCCCAGCATCAATGTATCATGGTATGCAACACCCTGGTGTGAAGATGGGCCTTTTGTTTAGGGTGCACCCTTTGAATCCTGCTTCCCAAGACTGATTCTGCAGATTGACGTCCTGCAGGAGAGAGGTATTACCTGAGCTCACAGAGGGTCAAAGAAAGGCTCAGGCCCTTTGTCCTTCTGATGAGCATAACACGCAGCCTGTCGAGAATACACAGAGCTTGTCCTTGGCTAGCTAGGCTCACAAGATTGACATAAATATGATACACAAGAAATGTTTTCTTTTTATAATTATCTGACTTACCACCATACCACATTTTAGGCATAGTATATATTTTCAGATTACCCTGCCACCAGGTGGGTAGGTTATCAAAATATCATGGGTTTGGAACATAAGTGCAAAACTCCTGTAACCTCTAAATCTGTGTGTGCCACTGGAGGGCATGGACTGCAGATCAGGAGACTGATGCAGAAGGGCATAGGTGTTTGCCATGTGTTTGGTATGGAGTTTACTGAAAGAGGGGTCCGTTCAACAGATCACACTTTCAGAGATACATTACCCACATTAGTGTGTTCATTCATATCAAGTCAAAAATCCAGGACTTCTACTCTCTTGCCAGATGCCAATTTTGCATACGTTACCCAGCAACAGGTTTGAGACTCACCCTTCTAAGAGTCTGGCTCATCTTCAAGGGAAAAGTGTTTACTCCGGGCATCTGCACTGGAGTGCTGTGATCCAGCTTTGTGTCAGATAGCCATGTCAAATTACTGTAGTGATATGACCCAATGCAATAACATTGAATTTTCTTGCTGCAGGGCAATAAGACACCAAAATGTTCTGTTGTCTGTTTGGTCTGTGAGATGAGACCCAAATGTAATGTTTCAGCTTGTGTACCGTCCAAACTACAGTAAAACCCAATGTTTCAATTGTGACCAAGTTAAGCTTGTGATGAATTAGATCCCGCCAAGCAGGAGTACAAGGATAAGTAGGGGTAAAACAGTCCACCAGCTCTCACGAGTCTACAAACCAAAACACAACACAATCATAAAGGTAAAATAGGGAAAATCAAGTGATATACCTTTTTCCCCTGTTATGGTAATGCAGCCGAGGGAAGGCTATAATCTTAAGAGAGGTGTGAAGGTGAACCAGTAGTGAACCAAACAACACAACATCACAGTCCAAAATAATGGGAATGCCCCATCAAGGTTATATTAAAATGTAAATACTTTAATAAAAAATACCATCTGCATGTAGAATTAAAAGAGATTACTATAAAAAAAATCCTCCCCAATGGAAACAACAGATAAGATGCAGCTGACTGGCGAAAGTAGCACTATGATAAGTAGTTCCAGGGGTGGTAAGGTGGTACCATAACAATGATATTCGTTTGCAAACAGGAGCAATCGTGACCTAACCAGGCTCTAGGGCCCAAGTGGACAGTAGGGGAAGTTCAGTGTCACAGAGCCTTGTTTCACTTCTTGGTGTGCTGATGCACCAGACCTGGGTTTAAAGCTGATGTGAGCTGATCAGGCTCCTTCAGGCATGCAGGTTTGAGGGGGCCTGGCATCAAGCAGGCATTGAGTAGGGTTGAATATGGGTGCTCTGTGCAGTCAAACAGTGGTGGTTGATGTGATGAAGTTCGAGGAGGTCCCATGAATACTTCCCAGTTGGCCAGACTGATTTGGGCTCTAGTAGATGTCGGCGAGTGACACTCCAGCGTGTTTGAGTCGGGAGGTGAATGTCAAGTGGTGATCGAGGATGCATCAATGTGCAGTCAATGAGGCAGTGGTTGTTGGGCTAGCTGGGCCGGTTAGAGTCAGTGAGTGACCCTCCAGAGATCTAGTTCAGGTTCCGGTGATGAGCAGATGCTTCGGGCCTAGCAGGTGACATGCTTCGCTAGGACACGATGCAGTGTCAAGCTGGTTTAGATGTAGTGCAATAGTTTATATTGTTGGAGTAATGCTGACAACAGTACAAGCGCCTTCGCTATTTTTCAGGATGCAGAGAACACAGACCAACCAGTTTGGTGCGAGAGAGCAGGGAGCTCTGGCTGGTCTGGCTCTCTGGTTACTGCAAGGCCTTGACAAAGTACTTGGGGAGAGGATGCTCTACAGGGTCCGCTCTTTAGGCACACAAGATCGTTGCAGAATGGTTGGTCCTGGTCCACAGCACTGGTCACTCCCCATATTCCCTGGAGTGGTTAGGGGGGAAATCTTTATTCTGTCTTGGATGGCTCCTTCTTCACCTCCGGCAGAGGGTTTTGGACTCCTTGGGGAAAAGGGTGGGAACTGCCATCACTATCGCTGCCTCCTTCCATCTCCACCATCAGAGAAAGGGCTACCTAAGCTAGGGTCTCAAGATCACTATATCCCCGTAGCTTCCTCTAAAAGCTTGGATGCTCTGGAACAGTTCAGGCTTCATAAACTTACTGCAGCAGGGGATTCCCCTGTCTTGACACAGCTCATGCAGCTCACGCATTTTAAGTTGTGTGCTGTGCTCATGTCAAGATCCATTCTTTGTGTGTTCTCTGTGTCCTCTGTGATCTCTGTGTGCAAGGCTCACAGAGTTGACAAGAGTATGATACACATCAGATGTGGCTTTTAATACTTCTGTGACCTACCAACCACACACCACAACCATACAAGGTTCATATGATTTCATAATATCAAGGTTTTGGAAGAGGTGTAGATTTAAATGCAACCTCTGTGATGCAGTGATTTGGCTGTCAAAGCAGCTGTCTATCTGTCCCTCTATGACCTCTGAAACTGCTATGCATATCTAGAGAGCAGGGGCTGCAGATTAGTTGACTGATGCTGAAGGGAACAGGTGTACACTATGCTTTTGGCATGGAGCTTACTGAAAAGGGCAGTCTGCTCATCAGACCATCCTAATGCAGATGAATGTAATATATCAATGAATACCAATCGAACAATCAAAGCATCTACACCGATGGATTTCTATAGCCACTCAGTGCATGGAGTGTTTCATATTGTGTTACAGCTGAGTTCAAATAGTTGTCATTGGGTTGCATGCTCTCACCAACTTATATTCCGGCTCTATGGTCATCCCTCTGAAATTCCTTAGGGTGGCTCAGCAAACACATATAATTATCTACATTTTATTTTGTGGGCTGTCTCGTCATGCCTTCCTGTTTCTTCTCAGAGTGTTTTCTTTCCTTTTCACCAAGATTATTCTTTCAGCGCCCCACTTGCGGCCATTCTCCATCTTATCAGGGTTTTCTCTGATGCAGGTTATCTTTTTTGGAGGGGCGTAAGAGAAGGTGGTCTCCTTAATGATGTTGTACCGCATTTCGATTTTGTCCAGATCTCTCACTGGTACTGGTGCCCACACTCGTTTCCCTTCCTACTTCGTGACTATGTAGTGACTGTTTGTTTGTCTCTATGCTCACCTCTCATCCGCTCAGGAAAGCCATGGTAAACTTTGAGCCGAATGTGTCTTCCGATTCCTCTTAAATTGCCACATTTGTGTACGGCTTGTGGAATACCTGCATCTATACTTGGCCAACAGTTGTAATGTGAATACTCTGGTTTAGTAACCGGAGTATGTTTATGTTTGTTTGTTTGTAGTGCGCCGGAAGCCCACAGGCATCAGGGCACAGACAGACAGATTCATGCAACGCAGAAAAAGGTGTAAAAGGGATGGCTACGGAGGCGTTATGTTATTTAAAGAGGTGGGTCTTCAGATTTTTCCTGAAAATAGTGTAGTTTGGTTCTGCTCTCAACGCTGCTGGAAGGTTATTCCACTGCTGAGCCGCCCGAACCGGAAAAGATTTCCAGGCACGCATGGCTCGGGTTGCCTGGTGTACCTGTAGCTTGCCGGATATTTGTGATCTTAGGGTCCTGTTTGGGGTGTATCGTGTGAGCTTGGATCTGAGTTATGACGGAGCCGCTCCATACAAGCATCTATGCACTTACATCATAGATTTAAAAAGGATTCTCTCCTCAACTCTAAGCCAGTGGAGGGATCTCGTGGCCTCTGTCACATGAGCTCTTTTATTGATCCCTTTTAGGACCTGGACTGCGTTATTTTCCATTATCTGGCATTTGCTGATGCATTTTTTTGAATCTCTCAGCAAAAGTAAGCCTATTGTGGCTGCATTATTCTCATTTAGGAGAGGGTGAATAGCTCTCAGGAGCCTAATATAGAATGCATTGTTTTTGCTAAGGTAATTTATTTGGGCTTCCGATCCCAAGGTGGACTCCATCATCATCCCAAGTGTTTTAACATGGGAAACTACCTTGATACACAAGTCTTTGATCATAAACTCTTCAAATCCTTTACCGAGCTTACCCCTTGCTTGATTGGAGCCGAAGAGCATGAGGTCTGTTTTTTTGCTGTCCAAACATGTCCAGTTGTCTTGCATCCATTTGTCTATCAGATTATAGACGGTCATGATCTTTTCCTTATCTAGTTGTTAGTCACCCTCCAATTCAAGCACTGTGTGTCATCGGCGTAGTTTGTAAAATGAACACTGATGGATTCTAAGAGTACACACAGGTATTTCATGAGTAGATTAAAGAGAAGAGGGGATATGCTAGCTCCCTTTGGTACCCCTGCACTTGTCGGGGTAGGTGTTGAAAACCTCTCTTCCCAGTGAATTATAACTACATGGTCTGTGAGGAAAGATGCTAACAATGCCAGGGCTGCCGTGGAGAATCCTGCTGTTTTCTCCATAACTTGTTGTAGCAGTGTATGGGCAACAAGGTCAACAGCAGCACTTAAGTTTAACAGCATTAGAATCCCTGTTTTGCCCTTATCCACTATGGAGAGCATTCGCGTTTAAAGGTCTAACATTGCAGTTTCTGTGCTGTGGGCAGCACTGAAGCCCGACTGCTGCTCATGCAGGATGTTGTTGGCTTCCACGTGTCCCTGCAATTGTCCTGGGGCAATTTTGTCCATGATTTATAGGACAAAATTAGTGTTAGTAATTGGGCGCATATTACTGGAATCTTTAGGATCCAGTCCTGTTTTCTTTTTAGCAGAGTTGTAATGGTCACCTTTTTTATGGTTGGAGAAATCCTACCGTCATGGAAGTATGCATTAATTATCTTGGCCAGCACTGGGGCAAACAGTTCTTTATTTTCCATGATTATTTTAGGTGGAATTAGATTTTGAGCACAAGAGGATGGTTTAATCTTGGCTAGCACCTTCACCATCTCAGCTTCTGAGATGGGTTGAAAGTTAAAGTTGTCTAATTCGTAGGATTGTAGTTTGGCCGCATTCGGAAGATGAATCTCCTTGGTGGCTTCTCTATTCAGGATGATAGCTTCTCTGGCTTTTTGTGTTTTATCTTCGAAGGTCTTTTTTACGGTTTCACAGTCCTCCTACATAGGTGTGTATGGAGGGGACACGGATTTTGGTTTCTCATGCAGTTTAAGAATGTCAACGAGCTTACTAGCTGCGTTAGGTGCGGCTTTGATCAACTTATTGTAATGTTCTACTTTAGCATTTCTAATGCCCTTTCTATATTTGACATTAGCCTGGTTCCATTGTTCCTTAGACTCGGGTGAGAGATCTTTTTGCCAGATTCTTTCCACTACAGAGATATTAGCCACAACTTTACAGTATGGTTGGAGGGTGAGGGAAATGTTTCCCTCAGTGGACCAACCTCTGCTAGCTTGAATGTTCATGTTTAAGAAGTATTTCATCAGTTTAGTTGTGTTACAATTATTTAGCGTCTATTATACCAAAGATCGTTTCAGAAGTAATATTGGCAATGGATGTGATAGCACATTCATCCTTGAGGACCGCGCCATTGATAACTTTATTTGTATGTCTCGATATGCAGTAGCTCGACAGTATGACTTCCTGGTATATAACGTACATCAAAGGAATGTTCACAGCACAGTCATAAGTCTGTCAAGTTGGATGTACATGACGTCATGCCCCATAGGTTAGCATGTGAATCAAAGGTTTGTGGTCAGTGAAGATGGACAATTCCTGGCCCATAAGTACTATCTGAATGGGCATCAGCCCATGCACAGGTTGGTCATTTCCTCTCTAAGATGGCATGTCAGTGGTCAGTGACTTTGATGCAAATGCTGCAACACACACACTGGATATCATTTCATGCATCAGGCCTGAATCATTACCATAGGAACTGGCATCAAACTGAAATCGATGAGGGCAGTTTATGATGCAATGGCTTCAGGCAGTCTGCTTGTGCAATTACAGCATTGGTAGTGGAGAATGCTGATTGTGATGCTACTGCCCGGGCACATTCAGTGTTCTTCAAAGGTATCCTCAAAAACCTCATTTCATTGGAGGCATTTTGGACACCTTTAGCATAGTTTTCTGTTAGACTCATACATGTGTGCAATTGTTAATTTGTCTTGGGATGAATGGCCTACATCATGGCTTCAAGTAAATCCGACTTGGGTATAATCCTTTCCTCTCACAAATTGTACCCAACATATACTACTTCTTTCCTTAGAATTAAGAATGTGTCCTTTTGGCGCTTCATCCCCTTACTCTGTATCAATGTTTAAATCCATTATGTTCCAACTAGTGGAAAAGCCTGTGTACACATGCCAAGTGATAATTGTGTTTACAGGCACCCCTCTGTATGGGGGAATAATGTAATTTATTTTGTTATGTCAGAGAAATAGTGCAACAGCTCCCTCTAGCCGTGACAACGGGCAAAACAGGCAGTCCCTACCGGGCATGACTGCATCGGACAAACATACATCTGGCCTTATATTATTATTGAGATATGCTGGTCAATCGCCTCACCATATATTTATGTATCATCTTGAAACTATTTGAATTGCAGTTTGTCTTTGAACTTGTGGACCATCATGTATCGGAACACTGAGGCCTGCAATGACATCAAAAATGCATCCTACTACAACATGCCATATGGAACATTCAAGGTGGAGTGATGAAAACCAAAAGAGAGTTAGAATCCTCCTGTAGGAGAATCTGGTTCAAAAGCATTCTTCATGGCTATCTGAACTGCATGTTAAGCCTCAAGGGGAGTTCAAAGATGCTAGAGATAGGGGAATTGTCTGCACAATGTTGTGAGTCAGACTGCAAAGATCTAGTCTGAGTTTAACAGACTCCTTTTATTATTGCTATTATGTGGCTTGACCATACGGTCGCTTCAATGCCTTTGATGGTTGCAACATTTGTCAGACTTCAGTGTGTCACATGATATGTCTGGTACAGGTCTCATGCAGTGTTTGTCTGACATTACATACATGCAGAACTCCATTTTGTGAGTGTATCCTTTTATGCATCTTATGTTATCACCGAACAGCTGTGTATACTTTTCCACAGCATCTGTCCATGCCGCTGATTATTTGTTGGACAGTAAACCAGCGGTCATTCATTACTGTTACTACCATGATGTCTGGTGGAATTACTGCCATATCATGCCTTGGCAGGAACGCACACGCACCATTGGCAGTAACGGTAATTACGTCCGATGGAGATGCCATCAAAAACTTGTTCCCAACGGTAATTGCACCTGGATATGGCAGAATTTAGATTACGGCCTTCACATTCGGTGCTAATTCTGCCAGTTGAATTCCGCCGATGGAAATAGCATCATCACCAGAATGGGAAGGGTGGGGGTGGCCATCTTGAAAAATACAATCCACTGTCAATCTCCCATTTCCTGTTGACAAATAGACACCATACTTGGGAAAACATGTCTCAGGAAAAGGGAAAGTCCGAGCTATAGGTCCTAGCAGACGATGTAGTATGCCACGCTGATGAGCTATATGGCAGCAGGAAGGGCATAAAGGTTGCCATCAGAAACAAGGTGGTGGCAGTGGGCATTGTGCCTCGAGATTCCGAAGATTGCAGGTAGAGATGGAATGACATAAAGGTAAGGGTCCACATCCTCATTTCCAGGCACATATGAGAGAGTGCAGTCTCATGAGATGGCACTGTGGAACCCCTCGCCCTGACACAGTGGGCGGAGAAGGCCAGCTCCATCCTCCACATGGAGGGGATCGAAGGGATTCACAGCATGAAGGCAGGATCATCAAGCCAAGGGGATGGCGGTAAGTCTATCAGTCCCCACTCTCATGTGAATGCACTGGCCAAAAGCATGTGTCCCACAGCATAGATGAACACAATGGGCAGCAGGATGGGAAAACAAATGGCAACCAGTACAAAAGCACAGAGAGTACATGCATCTGCCAGGGAAGGTGGTATAATGTAGTAATGCAGATATACTGTAGGTGAACTGTGCATGAGAAGACATGGAACCATGATATGCATCCAGGTGTACTGTGACAGTCCATGTTGCCAAGCACCCCCAGCACCACCACAAAAACAAGCAGGATTTGCAGGCCAACAGGCAACAAGCAACGTGCACATGTATGCATGTGTACACCCTCAGCAGGCACTATTTCCACCTACAGTAGCAGCACGGATTGCCCTAAAGCTACCCATGGACAGTATACAAAATGTTTGTAAGCAGAACAAACCCCATGCTGCATGTGTGTCTTGCTAGCCCACTTTCATTTATGCAAGATCACTAACAGCATGTTATTATCCACCCAACAGGTACACAGTCGACTGACGCCAAAGAGGCCTGGCCTTCCACTGCCTAGTGCGTCCACCTCCACCCCTGCATAGACTGGACTCAAGAGCAGTGGAAGGCAGCAAGGCAACAGGAGACCACCATAGTGGCAACAGTGGCAGGCGTCGAGACACCCATCATCCCGACATTGATGCTGGTGGCATGGCACAAGCCAATGCAGGCGCAGCCACACCATAGCCGGCCACTGTAGTGACTCTAAAGGATGCTGTCCACACACCAGCACCCAACGATCTGGCCCCTGACACCACCTCGTCACCAGTGTGGGATGTGCATCACCAGCCTGTTGCAGACACAGACAGAGATGGTTCCACAAATGAGGAGGAGGACACAGCGCACCTCCTAAAGTGTTGATTGCTCACACACTGTTGGCAGATGTGAGACGTGTGCTGGCGCTTCAAACCCCGGTCCCAGTAGAAGCACACACCCCAAATGAAATCCTAGGTAATCGGCACACTAGTCACCAAGGCATGCCGCCGCACCATTACCTCGCTGCTCCCAGCAGCAGATCCATGAGCCCATCCTTGAGTCGAGGCCCTAATGGTACCAGGAAACTGCACCCAAAGTGCGCTCGCAGACCCTTAGGCATACTACATAACAGAGCCACGAGGAAATATGTAAGCGACCACCTAGTCCAAAAGCGCACTGACACCACACTTCTCCCCCATCCAACTGCATCCGCTTCAGGAAATATATGCACTCTACTCCAGCTGTCACAGCCTAGAGGAACCTCAAAGTGAGCGCCAGAACACCAGAGGCACCCAGTCTCACCCTTCCAGCTCCTACTACAACGGGAAACGTCCACCTCAGGGCTAGAACACTAATCCTACAGCCATCAAGCCTTACTCTACAAACCCACACAGAGGAACCCACTCCAAACCACAACATATAAGACAGCCACTGCCCCCGTCCTACAGCACACCCAGTCCCTGCCTACACCACAGGGCAACCTCCACCAGGACAAACCACCCAAGAAGCAACCACTCCACACAGATAAGCACCATGCTAATGATTACGCTCCTAGCCCCCGCCTCCTAAGAACAAGAACACACTCGCATCCCAGAAGTCCGTAGCCACAAGCGGCCAATCCGCAGCAGCCTCCAAGTGTCATCTTCTCCACACCACCCTCATTAACACCACATCACTCCATGCACATGCCCTGGATATGAACAACCTTATCACCTCACAGAAATGAGACCAACGGGCAATCACAGAAACATGGCTCCATACGTCCTCAGGCCCTGCACTCTCCCTGGCTCTCCAAAAGGGTTTCACCATATTCAGCCAGGACAGAATTGAAGCCAGAGGCGGAGGCGTCACCCTCATTTACAAAGACTCCCTGAAAATCAGACCTATTGTGTCCCCCTTGGTCACAAATTGTGAACTCCTATCAATTAACCTCACCTCGTCCCCATCTGATTCTATCACCATCCACATTATCTATAGACAGCCTGGCCCACATGTGTCCTTCGAAGAAGAAATTATCCACTAAATCGGGAACAACAATAATCCTGCATATAGAATCATCCTCCTAGGAGACCTCAACTTAGGGCTCCTTGACCTTTTAGACACAGCTGCAACAGTACTAGCCAAGGCTCTTAAATACCTACGCTTTACCCATCAAGTCACATAACACACTCATATTAAATGGAAATCATTGAACTGGATTTCAGACCTCAACAGTCAGATTTCCATCACCTCTAATATCCCTTGCCCTTGGTCAGACCACTGCATCCTATGCTTCTCATTCCAACTGCAAAAACAACTACCACCTACTATCCAGAGTTAACCTCCCACATTCGCAGGGAGCTCGAGAAATATCTCTAAAAAATCCAACCGGTTCTCCTATCCCCCTGGCCTCTGATCTCGCTGACTGTCCAGACCCAGAATTCCTTGCTAACCTTTACGCAACCTCTCTAACTAATGCAGTAAACATGGTAGCTCATCTCCTCCCGAGAAAGGCCAAACCTATTAGCCATTTCAACTCCTGGTTCTCTTCTGACCTCTCGGACCTACGATCGAAAAAGAGACAAGCGGAAAACACATGTATTTATTTATTTATTTATTTCATTTGTCATGTATATAGTGCCTATACACTTAACAAGCATTTCTAAGCGCTCCAACGCAGGGAGGGTTAACAAGATTGACATTCTTAATAGTCATTGGTGCATTCAGAATGGGCAAGTGCAATGCATTCAGTGGTACTTCATCGGACAGGGGGAATACAAACTATTACAACATAAGACAAAAAATGTATGCACGTGCCTGGCGGTCATTACAATAATGCAAGAGCTATAAATGAATTAGGGAGAGAGAGGAGAGGAGTGTTGTAGGGTAAGATGAAAAGAGCAAATAAGTGCAAAAGACACACAGTAAGTTAGGTGGGGTGTGAGAGGAGCGTAAGGGGGATGAAAAGAGAGGCACAACTAAAAAAGCACCTAGAATAGATTGTATGCACAGGCACACTAACACATGAAAAACAAAAGTGGCTCAGATGTGAAATGCACCTAAGTTCGATTTTATGCACAGGCACACTAAGACATAAACGAAAAGTGGCTCAGATATAATGTCAATGTTAATCAAAGGAGGTAAGCTGCCAACTCACAAGTGAATCTGTCGAATGCCCTGTGTTCTGGTGTGTTATGCAAGAGCATGTCACACACAGCCACAAGGTCCAAGTGAAGACAAAGATGTGCCATGATGGATGGACAAGAAGAGGGCCTATAGACCAGCCAGGCCCGGAAAGGCTCAGACAGGGGATTTAGAGTGGGACTTGAGGTTGGTCGGCTTAAGCCTGCCGGCTTTCCTTTAGCGCTTAGATGGCGAAGTGGGCCAATCACTACTACTGCACTACTTGAGGATGGTGAGGCACCCCAATGCCTGGAGGATGAGTATGGCAGAGGTGTAAAGGTGTAAATAAGCACACAATGCACCAGTTGCAATCATACTCATTGTTCAAGATAGAAAGACAACACAGAAAGTCCTGCAGAGGTTTACCTAGCCATGCTGGAGTCTCTGCCTGATGATGCTGCCTCATGGTGTCGTATGGTGGTGAAGAGATCTGTGGAGGAGCAGTAGAGAAAGGGAAAAGGGAAGGGTGAATCATGTAAGAAAACCTCTACCACCCTACTACCCTCACCAATTCCACCTTTACCAGTCTAGCTAAGCAATACAAGCTGGCTACCACTAAGACGAAAGCCTAAGCCTACAACCTAAGGATAGCTAATGCCAACTCCAACTTCTTGAAGAATTAGAGACCAAGCTCTATCATCAAAGACGAAACTTGGTGTAGTAACATCCAGAAACGCCATGCGAGCCAAAATAACCTCCCAACAGCAATACATAGCTACGAAACAAGTAGCAGCCAGCCTCACTAACCTGCCCACCTACAGAAACAGAAACAGCCAATATCCTCAAAACTCTCAAACCTTCCAGATGCAAGACATATGTCCTGCTACGACCATCAAAGAATGTTCTGAGACTGTAGTCCTGTTTATAACCCGATTTATCAATGCCTCCTTTGCATCCAACCTAGTCCCTTGTAGTCTAAAAGAATACTGGGCACGGCTAAAAAAAAACACACTTGCAACACTTTCTCGTAACAACTATCGTTCTGTACAGAAGGGCAGTGTTTCCAGTGACGGGCCCATAGGTCAGTGCTCCCCCTCTAGTACCTGTAAGACAAGATAGCTGCACCATGAGAGGAATGGGGTGCAGGATTCACTTACTCCAACAGAACTCAATAAGGAGGACTCAGTAGTTTGGCAAAGGGAAGTCCATTTAATGACAAGTACAGAAAAAGGGGAAACAAATGGAAATCAGCAGTGTTGCGATCACCTGTCTTGCTTCAACTCCCAAATTCTTCATTCAGGCAGCAACATTTATAGTGAATTTTTGTCATCAATTGACGTGTAACACTCAAAGTTTGTCATGCATTTCTATTGGTCGGGAAAGGTAACTTAAGTACAGGTGCTATATCTGTATATGGTAACAGAGAATGCGGATTGGATAACTCTTATCGGGTGGGTGTCTACGCCCCTCCCTCTGCATCACACATGATATACGTCACTACAAGTACGACATCCTATTGGTTCTCCTATTTATAGGACCCTAGATAACTTGGTCCATTGTGATTGGGCAGGTTACAACCCTAGACATAAATCCCCATTTTAATTAGCAGCATGCAGAATGGACACCCAGGTGCCTCGTGTCCCAAGATTCACCCTGCCTCCCTTCCATCAATCAGTGCTTTTGGGCTGTGTGTCAATTAGTTGCCTAGGTATGGCCTTGAAACTGTAGCCTCTTATCTGGAGAAGTTATGGCATCCTTGGATCTGGGTGACATCAGAGGTTGGTAACTCTTCACGCGTGGCTGGTCACATGTCTGTTCACCATGAATCTGCTTCAGTTTCCAGCTTTTTGTGTATTTGATTCTTCCTTAGCCTCGCCACCTGCCTGGGCCACCCTTATCTTGACCTTCACAGGGCAGGCTGATATGCTCTGAAGTTTCGAATCTCCAATGTTGCCGCTCTCCCCCCTTCCTTGGGTTGACCTCGATTTCCCAGGCATGAGCTACTCTTTGTTGAGTTTTGATTCCGTTCCTTCTCCTGGCTTTGGCTGGGATATGAAACCTGGCCTGTTAGGCCTCTGACCACCTGGGCATACTTTTCTGCTTTAAAAATGGAGTCACACTTGTATAGCGTGCCTTATTGAGGTAGATATATGGTTGGAGCTTGCCACTCTATTCTTCTACTAAGCATTGCAAGCAATATTGTTTTCTTAGCTTCTTGCGTTCCAAGCCTATTAACATGCGTTAACTGGTTGGCTGCTTTCATCTTGCCTCATAGCAATGTTTCCTTACGTTTTAACATTGTCTCTTTTTCTGTGTCCATTACATCTAGTTTTCATAGCTGCTCACATTGGCGTGTTATCCTTGATAGCCGTTTTCGTTCATCCGCGAGTCTGTCCAGGCCCTTGTGTCATTTCCACTGGCCATCCATTAAGGCTCTTTGGGTCTCTTCGTGGACCGTCTGCAGGTACTCTTCATTTCGTCTCAGCTGCTGGTATGGTTGTCTAAGAGGGTATTGTGCAGCCCATGGCTGTCTGGTTATGGGTGCTTCAACAGGTATGGCTCTTCTGATGTATACTGAGCAGAGTCCCAGCACAGCTCTTGGTTGGTTCATTTGCTCCTCATACGTCACATACCTTGGCGAGTACCTTCCTGGTACCTCAAAATGGGGGTAGGGGTGCAGGCCATGTCTGGGACCTCCTCTACACTCTCCCCTCTGGACGGTTCATCGACCACTTCTGCGTCCTCCTTCATATTCATCTGTTTTGATTCATCGATGTCTTGTTCGTCATCTTCGGGGTTTGTATATGATGGTGTGCATGTGTGCGTCTTTGGAGTCCATGTTTTTATCTCACCTTTCAAACTTCTGCTGTTTTTACATGTTCGCCTTTGTTCCATGTCATTAGCTGACATTGTCCATTTGGGCTGCAATGGATCCATTTTCCTTCATACTTTCTTCGTTTCCTGGGATATGTAAACTTTGTTCCTTCTGGCGCAAATTCGCTGGCTTTCACAAAGTCTCTTATTTCTTCATCAGTCAGTTCTCTGGGCTTCCATCCTGGTTCGACATCGACCATGATTTTCATCCCAATGGCTTTCTTCAGTTTTCTGGCACTGTGTGATAATTATCTTAATAACACAGAATCCTAGTAGTACCATTGCTAGTAAGGCTCCCAGAAACTTGAATATATCTGCCATCCATTGTGGGACCCATGAGAAAAGGGCTCCAAACCAGCTGTCATCATCCACTTCATCAGTTTCATCGATCATCTGGTTTTTCAGTTTTGTCAACATACCTATGGCTTCTGTTAGGGTTCCATTTTCTTCATTGTGCGAAGGTGTAAATGTGCAACACAATTCTCTGATTTTTGCACAAACACCTCCATCCATCGCTGTGATTATGTCAAGTACAAATCTGTTCTGGAGGGTCATTGGTCTGATTGCTCTCAGTTCTTCCTTGATCGCGTTAAATCCTTTTATAGTTGTGTTAATGGTCTGCAATAACTCCCATCTGGCTATCTGCAGCCATTTAGCATTCACTCCAACTTGGATGCATGGCAAGAGCATTGTGGTTAATACTGTTGAGGTGAGGCTGAACAGCCTGTGTTCGTATGGGATCGCATGGAATGCCTCTTCTGATTTGGCAGTAAAGTAATTTTATCTCTTCATCTTGGATACCAGTTCCACAGATCTCCTTTTTCTTAGATGAGCATCTGCTTTCAGAAAACTGTCCAGATTCAGGTCATTTTTAGGGATCACTAGTGCGGGAACACGGATGTTCAATAGTGTGCATATGCTTCCCCAGTTCTTCGGTAGTCTTATATATGCCTTGGATCCTCACGCCCAGTAATATTCCATAATGGCTGCAATTCCTTGTGTCTTTCCTGGGGCTTCAAAGATTCGTCCGCAGTTTGCATTCTCTCCCATCTTCCTCTTGCCATTACTTCTGAAGCATAGTTTGAGGCTTTCCAGTAGTACTATTTGCACGGGTCCTCCTCTGTCTTCGACCCATGTTAGCAGCTTTACCAATTTCGGCCATAGAGGTTTGCATAACCTCTGTGAATTCTCTAGTGCTTCTTGGCAGGCTCCAAGGACCATCCAAGCTCGGCAGATTACTACTCCTTCTTCCCATCCATTTTGGGAAACCACTGTTCCCCAGATCTGCATTTGGCCTCTGTTCTTCCGGATTTGAGCCTCTTCTGCAGTTTTTCCTTGAATGTTCAATCTCGGGTTTATTTCCCATCGTGTTCCCGATCCTTTAACTTCCGGGTTCTCGTATCTGATTACGTGATTCCTGGTATGCGCCCGGTTTCTTGTTTTAATGTCCTGGACGTAGCCATCTTCATCTGGGTAATCCTTTTCGGTGGCCCATATCAGTGAGGCGTCTCTTCCCATAAATTGTCCTCTGATGTTACACATTGCTACGTGTGACATACAGTGTGCTGTAGGGACATCAATTTCTACAGCTACAAAGATCTTGGATTTTCCCATGCTGTATGGCAGTAGTGCACAGATGAAGCATTCTCCTTCTGACTGTCTTCGTCCTACTTCCTTCATGTGTTGGTACCATATGTTTTTTCCGAGATGGGCTGTGCTGTCCAGGTAATCATTGAGTTCATAGTTATCTTCGTGCAGGCTTCTCTTGATTCTCAGCGTTGTTCTGTTGTTTGCTATAACTATGTCCTTGAATGCGTCTGTGCTGCTTTTCCACTATGGGCGTCTCAGTGGAGCAGATTTCCTTGGCTGTATCACTGTGGTAGGAGAAGCTTTTGCGTTTCTTTTCCTTTCCTTTTGTAATCTTTCGTAGATGTTCTCTAACCACCATTGACTCTCCAACTTCCCAACGCGTGGCTATGTCGTGGGCCTGGTGCTTGTTCCTAGCGCCGGAGCTGGCGTGCTTGTTGTTATAGTCTTTGTAGTTCTATTTTTCAGCTCCTCATGCAGTTTCTTTGCTCTAACTATGAACGGGAACATATAATCTATCAGCATTTGTGTTTTCTCTGTGAGTTCCTTTGTGGCTACTTCTGTTCTTTTGAGGGATTTTGCTATGCCCTTTCTCTTTGGTTTCTCACTTGGTTCTTCTTGGTTCCACTATTTTCTGGGACTGGTTGTTCGGTGGGCAGTCTAGTTTTCTCTGTTGCCCTTGTTTGAGGCCCTGTAGCCATTGACATTTGCCCTTGTTTGTGTGCATCCTGTGTGTAGGTGCGTGCAGTGGTCAGTGCTACGTTTTCATTCACTCCGTGCTGACCCTGTCTCCAGCTTTTCTCTTCATTCGTTACCTCAAATGTGTATGAATCACTGTTAATTACATTCAATTTTAGTTTGTTAACTTTACCATCAGGTTTTCTTGGTACTGGAATAACTATATAGGGTCTGGGTGCTTTCGTGGGACACAGGCGTTCATTATCTGGTGGATGCACTGAAATTGGGGCTCTTCGTGCACTGATAAAAAATGCAGTTCTGATAGTCAATGACAGGAAACCAATGATAATTACTATACATATACACATTATGCACTTATAAGACATTTGGCAACATTTCCTTCCAAGGAAGCGGGGGCGCCCCTCTGTTGGCGGTAAAACCGGTTTACTGTTCTGGGCCCCTATTTCAAACATAAGTCCATTGTCAGCGTTTAATTCTTTTCCTTACTCCGATTTCGTTGCTCAAGAGTTTGTGAATTACTAAAGTGACGAGTTCTTCTCAAGTGTCCCCCCTCTTGCGGATAATGACGGTAGTCTCTGGGTATGGAGTACAGTTCTTTTGCTAGTCTATGGAAAAAAGGGTAGGCTAGCATCTTTGGCACGTCACATTGATTATGCATATGTTGCTTTGGTCATGAGGACATTCTGGAACCTGTTCAATACGAAGAAATGAAAAGATTGAACTGCTAAAAATCACACAAAAATAAAATGTTGTAAAAATAAAAATAAAAGTGAACATGAAAAAATAAAAATAAGAACAAATAGAAGAAAAATAAAAGTAAAAAGAAAAACAAGATGGTGGAGTTCTCGTCTCCGCTCTTCTCGATCTGTCCCACGGCGGAATGGGTAACGCAAAGTCTCTCTGTCTCCTTGATCTGTCCGACGGCAGAAAGATAACGCACTGCCTCTCTGTCTCCTGATCTGTCCCACGGCGGAAAGTCTCACTGGAACCTCCTTAGGTATTCTCGCTGGAAGTTAGATAGCTCTACCTCGAGCATAATGCCGTGGAGGAGTGTGCCCATGTGTGAGATATTGGCTGGATCTCTGAGGAAGGTGATGAAGTCAACATCTGCAGGTCTTCCCACCATTTCTGGATAATCTGTGACTAGTCTGAACAGGACTTTATGTGCCAGCTGGGTGTCCTCGAGTGATAGGGACATTTGTCCTGTTTTGCTGGGTCCTGATCACAAGCTTTTCTTTTGACTCGAACAGTCTCTGCACTTTCCTGTTGCGTGAATTGCCACTAGGTAATGTCCACAGCTGGTTCAGTTGTGCTAGGTTTCTTGGGTCTCTGATAAAAGTGTGTGTGTCCGTGGTCCTTCCGACAAATGCCGGGCACTTCTCGATTATTTGAAAAAACAGCGCGGAGTTGAGTTCATCAATGTCTACCGGTGGTGGAAGCATTTGTGTCCTCTTCACTGTGCTCGGGTAATTCGGCGAAGGCTTCTGCGATGACAGTCAGCAGTTGCCAGATTACTTTTTTGTTAGCAGGATCTCAAATCAAGTCTGTGACACTGGTTACTCTCCCGACGAGTGATGGATATGATATTACCACTAACTGGAAATAAGTGAGAACATCCCACGTGAGATTTCTGCTGGGAGATACGATAAGTTCCGTAAAAAAAGTCTTGACACTGGTTGCTTCAGGATACTGTGTTACGCTCTCAGAAAAGCCTTATCTGTAGTCTGTCAGATTCTTAGTTCTTCACACTGCTTGGGTGATTTGATTCGAAAGTTTGTGTTATCAACGTTGTTGTGACTTTGGATGTGCTTCTCTTTACCCTGCAACTTGTGATGCACAGAGTGTTCGTTTTATTGTCCTTTATCACCTTTCTCTCTTTTTCCAGCTAAAATGTTCAGGTTTGAAGCCTCACTTTCAAAACAGAGTTCTTTTGCCTTGATTTTCTGCTCATGCGTCCTTCTTCCTCGCCATGGAACTTGTCTGCACGTGCTGAGGTTCTTCTCCGTTGTCTATGGTTTCTTCACGGTTTGATGCAGCCAGAGGGCTCTCTCCTATATATGGTTTAATGTTATTTAGGAAGTGCCATGCCCTTCTGCCCTGGACTTTATTTATTTATTTTATTTATTTTAGCATTTGTAGAGCGTACTACAGCCCAACAGGCAACGAGGCGCTATAAGGAGTTTTTAAGAAGGCTTGCTTGAGTGTTACAGTAAGCGGCCCCAGAGGTCAGTTTAAATACATTCGTTTATGCACATTTGCATGGTTACACATTATACAGATTGATTGTTACAGTTGGTTACAAATCTTGTCTAGGTATATAGTCTCCTGTGCATGGTGAATACAGTAATAATGCAAACCTGAACAGCAGAACTTTGACAGCAGATGGAGTGCAGTCCTCCATGATGAAAGGGCCATTAAATCTTGGTTCGTCCCACCTTTTCCTTGTATGATTTTAAATTAAAACAGCATCACCAGGGAAGACGAGAGGCGCACATACATCTTGAATTGGGTCTGTTTCAGCACCTCCTGCTGTTTTTTGTGCTGCGCAGCGCCCTTTTTGCCGTCGCTGCAGTTGGCCCGTAATGAGAGAGATGCTGGATGTCATGCAGTTCAAATAATCCTGCATCTCTGTCCCCAAGACCTCTCTAGTTGGCTGGGCATCACATCTAGCTCTATCTCGGGGGGTAAGAAGGGTCCTCATCCTTCTGCCAGTGACTATCTCATGCGGCGTGAGATGATGGTCTGAGCCTGGTTGGTTCCGAAGTGCATACAATGCCAGTGGTAGACAGTGCAGCCATCCCTTTTTTAATGTGAGATTCAGCTTAGCTATCCTCTCCTTTAACAAGCCGTTGAGCGTCTCACATATGCCATTCCCCTCCGTATCATACACCGACGAGAACTTGTGCTTTATACCAAGCAACAAGCTGATCTGCTCGAAGACTGTGTTGACAAAGTGAGCCCCATTATCTGACCTCATTACCTCGCACACCCCCCATCTAGGGAACACTTCCCTCACCAGAAATTTGATAGCACAGGTAGCGTGTGGGTGTGTACAGTGACCTGCTTCTATCCATATAGAGAATGGACACACCACCACAATTAAATACCTGTACCCATTGCACACTTGAATCATGTCAACATAATCGATATGCAAGTGCTGGAATGGCCCGTTGGGCTGGGGGATAACTCCTCTCACTACTTTCAATGTGTGCCCAGCGGTGAATTGCTGGCAGATAATGCAGTTCACCATGAAGAATGCAACATGCTCCGCTAAATTTGGTGTAAACCAGTCTTCTGCGAGCATTGCAGCAAGATTTTCTTTTGACATATGAATAGGGTAGTGTAATTGCTCCAATGCTATTTTTAGTAGGGCGACAGGCATTACTGGTTAACCAGTGCTGTCTTGCCTCCACAATCCGTCAGAGGGGTTTAAGGAGCACAATTGACGTTTCCACAAATTCTTCTCCTCCTGAAGTGCCTCCCCTTGTAGCTCCATTAGCTGAGTCTGCCCCATGCTGCCTCAGGTGTGGCTCATGCTACCATCCTCCTCTCATGGGTACGTGCCACCTCCACGTCCATGATTGTTTCACTCTTGGATGCCATACGATTAGCTTCCGTGTCCGCTTCATGTTTCCACGTGACACGAATCCCATCCCTTTGGTGTGGGCGGTGCATTTCATGAGAGCTCTGCCCACTGGGAGCTGTAGTGCTTTTTTCAACCTGTCCAATAAGGCTGCCCTGAGGTAGCCCCTCCTTTTCCAGCATGCTAAGCCTGCGTGCACGTTAGATGTCACATAGGCGGAGTCACTGTACACTGTTACCTAATGGTCTGGAGAGTATCAGTACCAATAGTTCTGCAACTTGTGCTGAATAGTGAGATGGTATTTGCGCACTGACAAAGTACCTGAAACTCTCCATTCGCTAGGTGCTTTACCCCGGCCATGCCTGTGTACCTTTGTCCATCCTCTTGGTCAATTCTTGATGAACCGTCAATGAACACGATCTGACCACCTGCCATGGCATTTTCTTTTACCCTGGGGATTTCATCATAGAATTCCCCATAATTTGCACAGTCGTGTATAGGTTCTCCCTCTGTGACTGGCTCATCTATGACCGTAGCTGGATTTACAGTTTTACATAAAACTATTTTGATCGATGGGTTAGAGATAATCACCTCATAGGCGGATGCTCTCTGAAATGTCAGCGTGCCCTTTGGTTTTTCTAGTATGGCAAATAATGAGTGCTTGACGTACAAAGTCATGGAGCACCCCATCACAATGGATGATGCCTTCTCGATGGCGAATGCGGCGGCAGCTAGATTTTGTTTGCATGGGAAGTGGCTCTCATAACCGGGTCCAGACTCCCGCCGTAATACACTAGGGGCTTATACCCCAGCGAGGTTCGCTGAGCGAGCACTGCCGTCATAAAATTGCCATCAGTATGTGAGAACAGGTAGAATTCCTCTGCATAATTTGGAATCCCTAAAACTGGGGCCTTACAAATCGCACCCTTGAGTTCTGCAAACCCCTTTTCCATTGTCTCAGTCCATTCAATTTTTTCCTTTGTTGTCTGGATTTTCTTCAAAGCCTGAAGCAAGGGCTTGGTATATGAGCTGTAATCGAAGACCCATGCTTTGACATAATTGCACAGGCATAGGAAGCTCTGTATTTGCTTTATCGTGAGCTGCTTAGCTGTGTTCATGATAGCTTCAGCCCTTTCTGGGGTTACCTTTTTCCCCTCGTGAGAGATTAGCTGGCCTATGTACGGCACCTCTTGTTGACAGTATTGTAGATTTTCCTTGTCAACCTTATATCCTTTCTCAGCCAGTATCATCAGTAGCTGGACAGAATCGCGCCTGCATTGCTCTTCAGTGGTGCTGCAGATCAGAATGTCATCTACATACACCAGGACAACACTGTCTCCCGCAATATTGCTTAGGTCAATTTGCAGGACACGGAAAACTTGTCTTCTCGTATGCACGAGCGCATTGCACCCGTGTCAACTAAGAAGGAATATTCTTTACCCCCTATGATGACATTCACCCTAGGTTTCCTATTAGGGTCTGGTGTCACTGATAGGATAGAGCACATCAGAGTCCCCGTGAGCTGTCCTATTTCATATATAAGTTCGGCCCACTGTATACCTGTGGATTTCCCCCATTTCCAGGGTTGACTCCCCCTCCAGAGTTAGTGACCTAAGACATTTGCGGCGGTGCCTGCTGGGATTGTCCGTGTGGCAAGTTCCCCATGTTCGAGGGTTGAACCACGTGCTGCACACTTTGCTGCAAGCCTGACGCCTGCTGCTGCACTATGTGATTTTGTGCACTGCCCTGTTGTGGGACGGCAGGCTGATTCACCATGCCTCTTGCCATTCCTTGTCCATTTTGCCACATGCATTGTCTTCTGCATACACGCACCACATGCCCTGTCATTCCACACAACCAACACACTGGCGGTGGTCGGGCCATCTGTCCATCTGGCGTAGCTGGATTGCCCATCTTCACATTCTGAAAACCACCTTGATTATTCTGAAAACCTCCCTGATTACTTTGAAACCCTCCCTGATTACTCTGCCATCCTCTTCCTCTAAATCCCCTACCCCTCGGGTAAATTCCTGCGCTACCCTGGTTATTCTGCGATGGGTTAGTTGCTTGTTGTGCGCTTGGTTCAGCTGGGCTTGTCAGCATGGCTCCCTCGAGAGCATACTTTGAGAGTTTCTTTTGCACCAGCTTCGCCTACTCACCCTTACGTGTTGCCTCCTTTTTTGGTTCTTTTCTTGCAACAATCTACAGTAGTGTGCAATTGTCAACTGTATTTCGGCCCATGGTTTAGCTTCTACTCCTACCAATTTATTGAGCTGTTTTTTGCACCGGTTCAGGCAACCCTTGACACAATATATGGTAGAATATAGGGATAGATTTCGTACAGACTCATGTGTTTCGAGCACCCATGCATCTTGAAAATTCTGGATATAAATAAACAGATCCTCTGACTCTTTCATTTTCTGAGTCATTATAGCTCCCATATCGGAAGTGTCTGGGTATAACGTTCACTGCTGCTATACAGTTATTAAATGGTGCTCCATCATGGGAAGTGTTAATTATGGATACCCTAGAGTACCCGGCTCATTTCCATACATTGTCTGCCCGTTCACCAAGTATGGCGATCAGGAGGCCCTTAATGTCCCCTATAGCTAAGGTGACACCCCCTGTCATGTTCTCTAACTCATGTATCCACTTCCCGGCTCCCAATGTCAGCATTGGAAGCTTATTTTTCAGGTTCTCTCAGTCCATGCGTGGCCATGGAATATATTGTGGTCTTGCTCCCCCCTTTTCTAGCAGTGGGAATTGGAATGCACAGTCTTCCTTCTCTTTCCCCATAGCTCTCCTGCCCATCACAGGGTTGGCATTCCCGCACTGCCGTCTACCTGGCAATGCCCTTAACCTGTCTGCATAGGCAGGTGCTGATGCCCCCCTCTGACCGTGGGGTGCTCCTTCATGTCGGCTGGACCGTTCAGCAGACTTTGGTGTCCTAGTTGCAGACTCGCTAACGTCTGACCATATGAACCCCTTGTCTCCCTTCTTCATTTGCCTTGTCCTCTGTCTCCTCACCAGAGTCGAACGCTGATTGTTCCCAGTTTACGCAACTCCTTGCATTTTCTTCGTTCTGACCATTCTCCAGCCTGTCTAGGGACAGTCCCCTGTTCCCACTACTTCGGGTGACATCCTCAGTGTCATATAGTGGAGTGCTCTCCAAGTGCTCATCTTCCCTTCCCCCATGGGATATCTGTTCCAGCCCCAGCTCATCGTATATTTTATCAATCGTTTCCCCAATGCTTCTGGTGTCGAAGTCATCCTCAATATTTGTCCCACTTGTACATGGTACCGAGTCATTTGCAGGAAAGAATTCTTCTATGTCTTCCCATTCTACAACAGGATTGGGTTTTTTAACTTCCCGCTCCAAATATTCGAGATCTTGTGTCCTCTGTCTGCGCTTATGTTCTATTTCCTCATCTATTTCCTTGCACTTCCTCGCTTCCTCTCTAGCCTTATCTACTTCCCTCATCCTTTCATTTCTATGTTCCTTTGCCCTTCTAACTTCCTCCTCTTCTCTTCTCTCCACTCTCTTCTCACATACTCTTTGCTCTTCTTCCAACCTTTGTTTATCCTGTCTGTGCTGGTCATAGGCTGCCTTCTGTTTGCGATCAAGCTGTTCCTCTTGCTCTTCCCAATATAGTTGTTCTCGCTTCAGCCTATCCTTTCTTCTTATTCTTTCGTCCCGCATTTCCTTCTCCTTTTCTCTCTCCCTTCTTTGCGTCTCATCAGACCTCTCTCACAGTCTAACAATATCACTTCCTTTTCCATCAAGTTTCAATAATATCAGTCCTCCCATCCATTCATCTTTTGTGAATGCTGTCTCATCTGTTCTGTCTTCACTTCCTTTCCATTTCTTTCCCTCTCCCTCCTTAATGAGAGGTGCACAACTCTGTGTCTTGTCCTTCCTTTCATCATCGCGTCTCTCCTTGTACCTCGGGACTGCGGAGGCAATATTAATTTCCTGGTCCTTCTCTTTGATTTCGTCACTACTGTATGTAGGTGACTCGTATGCAGGGTTGCTATACCCCGTGGCTGCCTTTAGTTCTCTTAGCGGGTAGAGTCCCTCTGACTTACTTCCCTCGATGACTGGCTCAGGCGGGGCTGGTGGTGCGGTAGGCATCTCACCCCACTCTGTGCATACGTTTAATATCCAGTCTGCAGGTGGTTCTTCCTCCTTCACCTGTTCAAACATCTTCCAAAGTTCTAGAACAGCGAGGCGTTTCTCAAATTTTTTGACTGTGTATGTGGCATGTAGGTAAGTCATCATGTGTTGTAAGACGGCTTTAGATAAGGACCCATTTTGTGGCCAAGGCATAAACATCTTGTGGCCGGTACGCTTAACCCACTCAGTAGTGTACTTTTTAAGCTTAGGTGCATGCTTGGGTAACTGCTTGCACAAATGTGCGAGTGGGGTAACCTCCTCCATTCTCAATTTCGTCGCCAACAATATTTATGCAGATATGCATCCTTCCAATAGTATTAGCGAGCACCAAATATGCAAGCTCCAATCCAATCTTTTCCCGCCAAAATGTTATACTATCAATTTACTCAAGAACATCAATTCATTGGCGATTCCCTCTCAGTTACAGAATCCCGTAAAACCAAATTTCATTTCAAACAATCAATGATACAGTTCTTTTTACATCCGACATACAACAGAACACATATGACAGACACTTGACAGACTAGATGGACACTAGATGGTCATACATATACCTGCCTACATATACCTGCCTTCTAATCAATAGCCCGCCATGGAGTTTAAACAAACTCCTTTGATGCCGTCTTTCAACGTCACCGTAGTCTAATTGTCCCCCATTATGTGGGCTATGAGTTCAAGTTTCTTCTGACCGCTGTATTAAAGCGCAGGAACAAGGCGAATCCTTACTTTTTTATCTCAGGAGTCCCTCCTGGTATCCTTTGTTTTCTCTCGGGTGTCCCAACGGTAATCCCTCGTTTTCTCTCGGGTGTCCCCCCGGTAACCACTTTTTATCTCGGGAGTCTATCCCAGTAACCACTTTTTATCTCGGGTGTCTATCGCGGTAACCACTTTTGATCTCTTATACTTGAGTTATTAACCCCTTGTATATATACAGTCTTCTCTACTTCTGACTATTTTATTTTTTCCTCCGCCACTCTCCGTTACCTTTCCCTTACTTGTTCTAATGCCTAGAAGACATTTGCCAAAGTAACACGTTTATTGTTTCACTCAACACTCGCATATTTTCCCCTCTGGAGCTTCGGGATCACCGCCCCTTCCTCTTCAGCCTCTTGCGGTCTTTTCGTCCGATTGGCTGCCCGTGGGAATGAGAAGGGTTATGCTTGGAAAGGCAGGTTCCCTCAGACCCACTGCAGATTTTTTTGCAATTATACTTTCATTGTCCACGGGAAGCTTCTCAGTCTACTCAGCCGGAATGGCGAAAGGACGTGTACAGTAGGGCGGTGTTTACACTGATGGGCCCATAGGTCAGTGCTCACCCTCTAGTACCTGTAAGACAAGATAGCTGCACCATGTGAGGAATGGGGGTGCAGGATTCACTTACTCCAACACGACTCAATAAGGAGGACTCAGTAGTTAGGCAAAGGGAAGTCTGTTTAATGACAAGTACAGAAAACGGGGAAACAAATGCAAATCAGCAGCGTTGCAATCACCTGTCTCGCTTCAACTCCCAAATTCTTCATTCAGGCAGCAATATTTATAGCGAATTTTCATCATCAATTGACGGGTAACACTCAAAGTTTGTCATGCATTTCTATTGGTCGGGAAAGGTAACTTAAGTATAGGTACTATATCTGTATATGGTAAACGAGCATGCTGATTGGATAACTCTTATCGGATGGGCGTCTACGCCCCTCCCTCTACATCACACGTGATAGACGTCACTACAAGTACAGCGTCCTATTGGTTCTACTATCTATAGGACCCTAGATAACTTGGCCCATTTTGATTCACCCTGCCTCCCTTCCATCAAGCAGTGCTTTTGGGCTATTTGTCAATTAATTGGCTGTGTATGGCCTCGAAACTTTATCCTCTTATCTGGAGAAGTTATGGTATCCTTGGATCTGGGTGACATCAGACGTTGGTAACTCTTCGCGCCTGGCTGGTCACAAGTCTGTTCCCCGTGAATCTGCTTCAGTTTCCAGCTTTTCGTGTATTTGATTCCTCCTTATCCTCGCCACCTGCCTGGGCCCCCCTTATCTTGACCTTCATGGGGCAGGCTGGTATGCTCTGAAGTTTTGATTCTCCAGTGTTGCCGCTCTCCCCCCTTCCTTGGGTTGAATTTGAATTCCCAGGCATGAGCTACTCTTTGTTGAGTTTCGATTCCGCTCCTTCTCCTGGCTTTGGCTGGGATATGAAACCTGGCCTGTTAGGCCTCTGACTGCCTGGGCATACTTTTGCATTACAAAATGGAGTCGCACTTGTATAGCATGCCTTGTTGAGGTAGATATATGGTTGGTGCTTGCCGCTCTATTCTTCTACTAAGCACTGCAAGCAGTATCGTTTTCTTAGCTTCTTGCATTCCATGCCTATTTACACACGTTAACTGGCAACGTTTCCTTACGTTTTAACATCGCCTCTTTTGCTGTGTCCATTACATCTAGTTTTCATAGCTGCTCACACTGGCGTGTTATCCTTGATAGTGTTTCCGTTCATCCGCGAGTCTGTCCAGGCCCTTGTGTCATTTCCACTGCCCATCCATTAAGGATCTTTGGGTCGCTTCGTGGACCGTCTGCAGGTACTCTTCATTTCATCTCAGCTGCTGGTATGGTTGTCTAAGAGGGTATTGTTCAGCCAATGGCTGTCTGGTTATGGGCGCTTCAACAGGTATGGTTCTTCTGATGTATACTGGACAGAGTCCCAGCGCAGCTCTCTGTTGGTTCATTTGCTCCTCATACGTCACATACCTTGGCGAGTACGTTCCTGGTACCTAGAAATCCTCTACAGTTCTACCACCACAGTACTGTTTATTTTAAAGATACTAGACAGGGCAGCATACATCCAAATTCAGGTCAATCTCGAAGCAAATCACATCCTAGGAATGCGTCAATCCGGTTTACGCCCAGGCCATGGCACAAAATCTGCCCTACTAGACCTAAAAATGCAACTTGACACCTTCACAGAGGAAGGCACACAAGCAATCTTTCTCCTCTTAGACCCATAGGCTGCCTTTGGCTTTGACTAAATATGGTTATAAACACATTTTGCCACTATCTCACAACCACAGCCAACTTCTCCACAGAAGCTGCCACATGGATGGACTCCTTCCTGTCCCACAGGTCCATGAGAGTCTTCTCAGATACTGGTAGTGCAACCCCCTATCCCACTATCCTCTGGCATCCCACAAGAGTTCTTTGTCTCCCCCTCGTTATACAGCATCTTCACCAAACCCCTGTTCAACCTCCTATACTCTTTGGACATTTCCTACACTAATTACACTGATTTCACTCACCCCCCCCACCCTTTCTGTATCTTATCCAGGTAACCCACTGTCCATCAACAAAATCTATGCAATCATCCAAACTTGGATGGCAGCTAACCACCTATGCCTGGACGACAACAAGACAGAGATGCTTCTAGTGCCCTCCCCCGCCTATGCTGCTCAAGAAACTCAGTGGCGAATGTACCTATTTCAACATAGATGGACTCCAGATACCAATATCCACAATGGTAAAAACTCTAGAGGTACACCTGGACGCCACCCTCTCCTTCAACAAACAAGTATGTGATATCGCCTCCTCGGCAGCGTACACAACACAGCTCACCGATTCTGCCTGACACTTCCTCTTCCCAGCAAGCTGCCTAACCATTCCCAGTGCATCCATCGGAGCAAGACTACACTACTGTAATGTCCTTCTCACTGGAACCTCTAAACTCAATGTGGATAAACTACAGGTTATCCAAAACAATGCTCTACGAGTAGCCTTGAACATCTCAACAATAGACCATATCTCCGCTATGGGAAAGAAGTTCACTGGCTACCTGTTCAGTGGATCATCTTCTAAACACTCCCCATCATGCACAAATGCCTCTCCAACACCGCCCCCAATAGATAAACCGGAAGATTGAAAGATTCCCATTCTACAAGGCCAATAAGAACAACCCACTCAAACTGCCTAACTGTAACAAAGGTGAAAAAGAAAAGAGGAGGAGGGAACAGCTTCCCCTCAATCACAGCCAAACACTGGAACTCCCTTCTTCCTGAACTAAGAGCAGAAACCTCCAACTGACCTTTCCAAAAGGCCATACAAACATGGTTCATTGCTTAAGGTGACCATATCAGTCATATGACTTCAAACTACATATAAGCAAGAACCTTTCTTTGTTTTCTGTGAATTTCAGTGTAACTGGTTTGCAACAGCGCTCTGATGCCCACGGGATTGGGTGCTTTACAAATGTAAAAAATAAATATAAATAAATGGCTCTATACATAGGTGTGTAGCATGTGCTAATCAATGTGATAAAAATACATTTTGCACTAGTTGTTGCTGAACCAGATGATAATCCCTGCTCTCCTCCCGCTCACTGTGCTGGCAGCACAGCAGCCACAGATGGTGAGTCCTCGTCTTCTGGTGGTTGCCATGTCTTCACCAGTTGGAGGGGGCATTTCGCCTGAGGAAAATGATATGCAGCATGGCACAGGCAAGTGCAATTTGTCAAACCTTCTCTGGCATGTACATAAATGCCCCTCTGGTTCGGTGTAGACACCAGAAACAAACCTTCAACCGGCCAAGGGTCCACTCAGTGAACAGCCTGGTTTTGCCATGTTCCTCTTTGAAGGCAACCTCCTGTGGCATATGTGGACTTTGCACATGTGTCATCAACCATGTATTTATTTATTTATTTCATTTGCAAAGCGTGCATACAACCCAGAGGCATTGAGGCGCTGTTGCACATACAAGTCAATTACAGACTTACCATGATAGCTGGGGCTATCCAGATTCACCTGCAAGGGCAAAGGTGATAGGTGTCAGTCACAGTCCATTGTGGATGTGTAGCCTTTTCCAACTGCATCTTTGACAAGAATTGTCATTCAACATGATTGACCCTCACAGTACTTGAATGTGGATTCTTCCACTACGGGGCAACCTATGCATTGTGTTGCACCATGCACACAGCTCACTGCCAGCACTGCCAGCACTTGTCACGGCAGAATGCCTGTTGCCTTTGTTGGGCCAGTGTGTTTTCTCAAGCATGTGCCCTGTTGGGTGGTTACCTGTACGTGTGCAGGTTTTTAGTGTCTGCATCTAGTCCATTATGGTGTCACATACATGGTTACCATATTACATGGCAATACGTCCTGCCAGTCATGCATTTAATGTTTGCAGTGTTGAACTGTGCCATTCCATGTATAAGTATGTATCCTATTGCATTGTGGTTCCTGTAGTCCTGTGTGTTTTGCTTGCCTGTTGATGCCATATGCATTGGCAACACACTACTGCATTGTTAGGCATGTCCTAGTCCTGTGGGTTGTTGGCTGCTGTATGCAGGATGAGAGGGCAGGACCTGCATGTACAGGGTCTTGACAGGGCATGCACTGTTCAGTCATGGTAATGCCCACCACCCCCATTCACATGGCATTTCACTGGTAGTGCGAGTTCAGTGTGTGTTATGGTACCTATACACCCAAAATCCATGTCTGTTGCCTCTGTGCATCTGAATGTATGTAGGCAGTTTACTGTTCCGCAAGACCATGGCATTGATGGTGGAACCAGTGAAGCAGGCACAGCAGTGTGTCATGACGATGTCGGCATCGCAGGTGGCCTGAACATTCATGGAGTTATACTGTTCTTGTTGAGTCATACCTCTTCTGGGTGTGTGGGGGGGCAGTAACACCCATGGGTGCAATAAAGAGCAGAAATGACATTGGGCATGTGGGTTGCTGTATGTGGGATACATTAACCCACTCAGCTGTGGTTAGCTACATCACTTTGCTGCAGTGGTGCAAGAAACAGCAAAATTGCTGCGCTGACTCCTGTGCGTGCCAGGATCTCTAAACTGCATTTTCAGGTGGGGTGGAACAGAGTACTCACTGCAGGAATGTGCCAGTCTGCTCTGCATCATTTACCATGGAGTGAAGTGAAAGAGGCAGCATTGCGTTGCTGAAAACCCAACATGCCTCTTAAAAATGACAGCTTTTTCAGCCTTTAAAAGTGCTGCTTGGTGCTAAACTTATCCAGTCCTTATGAACCACTGTGATTAAAAAGGCCCTGCAATGCCCAGGATCATCCATTGTGTCTTAGCAGAACCGTGCCTAATTCTTGAATGACAGCTCCTGTCAAAAGTATCTTTGAAAAATCAACCATGGGCTTTGTTTTCATTTTACACATTAAACGCGCCTATTTTCTTTGCAATCATATCTAAGAATCAGCTGTTCAGAGAAATACTCTAAATAGATGCCTGTCTAAATGTCTCCATGCTACAAAACAACTCCAGCACTCATGAAAAGAACTATAGCTGCATAAAGTGTGTATTTGCTCTAGATGAAAACCGAATTTAAAGAAATTGTAAAATGTGCTTTTTTGGACTGAAGAGAGAAAATCGCCTATTTAAAAGTAAATTGTTGTGTGAAGGCCTGCTTACTTAGCAATACAAAAGGATTTGTTGCTGGTAAAAGCACACCTATAAACTGTATTGATTCCACAGGTTTAAGTCAAGATGTAAAATGAAAGCTACAAATCATAGGCTAAGTTGGCAAGCTATAAAAAAAACTTGCTCTGCCAGTTGCTAGCCTTGAGAAAGGGTGACACCTCATAACCTTCTGGCACAGGAAAGCGCTACTTGCCAGCTTGAAAGACTCTGAATGTACCAGGACAAATAAACTTTACAAGCTCATCAGACATTCGTCTTTGCTCCAGGCTGAGACACTCACCGGAGGGGTAATACCAACTTCAATTAAGACTGGAAATTCCACTTTGCTTTGCAGGAAGTGACAACTGACAGCAGTTGGGGGAAAGAAAAAAAAACTAATCAAGTGACAATGGACTTCCTTTTGGCTTTAAAGGCTATTTTGTAGCCAAACATTAAAGGTGTTTCACTTTGCTGCAAGAATTAGGAAAAATATGAAAAGTTTGTAGTTCTAAATCAAATGTTATGCTCTTTCTTTGAAAACTTGGTAGAACTCATTACTGCATAAGGAACAGAATTTATAAAAAATGACAGATTACGGGGAAAGTATTCATGTTGCAAACATAACATTTTGTACATACATTCCTGGGGTAAAATGTGCATCTGTGTACAAAATTGTGGAATTTTAGGCCAAATCTTTCATGTTTTAAATTACGAAAATGTGTCAGCAAGGCAAAACCAGGTCCCACAGATGTGGGGTTTGGATTGAAATATGACACACAAAATATGTAACCTGTGTATCAGATTTTCTCAGAGGTTGCAACTGCATAAATATGTATTTGTGGCAACATTTGATTTTGGTTCCAGTAGCTAGGGGAGGTTTCTAAACACTGTAAAAATCACCCCATAAACATGACATTCTTTTTCTGTGATCCAATCAGAAAAGAGCTAGGAGGAGACTTCTACCTTGCCCAATCCTGTTATTAGAGTCGGGAGTAGTAAGCCTGCCCCTGCCATATACTTTAGTGATGTCATCTGGCATGATAAATAAGGACCTCTGAGAGCACACAGGACAGAAACTGATTCCTGACTTTCTTCCTGAATTTCTGTGTGGCGTCCGGTCTCTGATTTCTTCATCCTGTTTGATCCTGATTCCAGATTTTCATTACAAAGCCAAGACCTATGCATTGCTGACCCCATTTTCAGTTAGGCCTCAAATTTTAAAAAAATCCCAAAAACCTAAGGGAAGCATCCTGATCCAGCCTGGCTTGCTGATACTAGATGCATGCCTGCTGCAAACTTGCTACCCCACTGATCCAGTAACCAAAAGTGCCAGTACAGTGCAGTCCGGTGACCAGAACGGCCCAGCTGATCCTGTCCCATCAGATTTGCGCAGCTGTCCTGTGTTAGACCAGATCTGTGAGTTGACCAGCATAAAGTATTAATAGGAATCATAGAAAACCATAGCATACCTTGCCTTGCCTTGTCATATCCCAATCTCTAAACCATCCTATCCTTACCTCAATAACTTGTAACATTGTCAGAATCCTTAGTACAATCCTGTCCTTGATTTATCTTGCTAAGCACCATTTCTTTACTCATTTTTATCTTGTGTAAATCCTAAACTATCAATCCTATTTCGATTGATCGGTCTGGTACTGCCAGGGTGGGCGCTGGGGATCTGGGGTTGAAGTCATGAATCAACTTTAGAGCTTACTGTGTCCCTCTTTGGTATTCTAGCCAGAATGCTCTAGTATACAGTAAAACTTAGAGTAAAACTATTCTTGTCCACACTGAGTTTCTTTTCTGTTTTCACTATCCGATTTTTCTATTTTTCTAAAAACGCCTCTTATTCTACATTGCATATCTCCCTCAGTTTAATAGCTAGAGACCTCATTTCAATTCTTGATTTTACCTAAGACATATAGCTACACCAAAACTGCACTCAAAATCAGTGAATTTCACCCATTTTTATTAAAATCAATTTTGTTAATTGTAGGCGGGAATCAACATTTTTTACAAAGTTTACACGTGTTATTTTTATTCTAAAATATTTTCAACCTTTCATTCAAATTCATATTGTTTACTTTTGCTCAAACTATTGCTTATGACTGCTAGTGTTTTTCAAATGTTGCTCCCATAGAAATGTGTACTGATTTAAGGATTTCTGCACACTTTCAGTGTTTTATTCAGCCATTTCCGAGTATCACCTTAACAATTTGAATTTGTATGTATGTGCTATTCCTTTGTGCACTAATAAATTAAAAAAATAATAATTAAAACAACATATTGCAAGGGTTTACATCCGTTTTTTTCTATTGTTTGGGCAGGGAAGGTTGGATTCTAATTCTTGTTTATTGTTCCTCATTCATGATTACCGGCTGCATCCCTACATCTATTTAGAAGTGATTCTTTGTGGGTTGAGGGAACATTGCTGGGGGGAAATTCTAACTTGAGTGCTATCTTTCCAAAAATTAAAAGTGTTCCTATTTCTCTGGTGTTTTCTATTTTGTGTTGCTAAAGAGTTAAATGTAAGTGCATTACATACCTTCTTATTTGTTATTGTCACCACATTGGTGATTGCTGCCCCATATATTAAAAAGTATATGTTTGATTTGAATTTTAAATAAATAACTATATATTACCTTTACAACCAGCCTGATTCCTGGTCCATTGTGAGCCGGGGTATTTGAAAAAGTGGTGTGATATGAGTGGTGTTACTCTCAAATATTGAACCTACATATATAACAAAATACGCATTTTGGTTGTCCGCTGCATACTAGGCTAAGACCAGGGTGTATCGCCTGATTGAAATCCTTAACATGTATAGACGCATGCCTTAATGGTGTTCACCTGTGAAGGGATTGTGTGCAGGGAGATGTGCCAGGAGTCATGGCACAGGATTGCTTCCAACACCTGCACAAGCACATTTGAAAATGTGTCATGGAACATGCCATGCCATGCAGCATGCCCACCGTGCGCTGGTAGGTGTTGGTTGCTAAGAAATGTAGGAACAGCACAAGCTTCTGTTGCGGTTAAAGGCAGTCCTCATGTTTATCCTGCTCTGTATGTCATCATGGATCAGTGCAAGCAGTTCAGAAATGGTCTCCCTTACCAGCAGATGGTGTACATGGTGATCGACCGGTTGTCAGTTAAGGTCCAAGGTGAGGGCCTGACCCACGGTATGTGCACTCGCCTTGCATGGCATCTCCTCCTCTTGCTGCTCCTCATCTCTGCACCACGTAGCCTGTGCCGCTCTTCCAGCCTGTGTAGCTCAATGCGGAGCTCGAGCAGCTGCATGTCCCAATTTACAACAGCTAGTGTCAGCATGGTGTTGGGAACTGTGTTTGGGGCAGGTGTGGGCCCTATATACACTTTCTGACTGGATTTCCATTACCTGTATGCATTTACGTAGACCTTGGAGATAAACACACTGTGTTATTTCAGGAATTATTTCGAATGTCAGCAGTAATAATACTGGTGGAGTTAGCTCTGCGGCTAATTCTGCCATATGTTGCTGCTAATTCCATGTGGCTAACTTCTCCAGGCCAGCGGAGTTGACGCAGACTACTAATTCTGGGGTTTGGCCAAAGTGGCCGTAATTCCGTTATGAACACTTTTAGGATATACCGCCAAACTCATAATGAGACACCATGAGTGGTCTGTCAGTGCCATCGCCTGCTACTCCCGGCATATTTTGATCATCATTTGGAGGCGATCCCTTTGTCCTGGCTGATCTGTCCTTGAATGTGATTATGCACTTGTTTATATCCTCGTAGGTGGACCTCGCCTCCTCCATTTGCTTCTGGGTGAACACCAATTTTAGGAATATGATTTATTATTTTTGTACCATTTCTTCTTAGCCATCTATAGGTCCAATGGTATTTTCTGACCCTGAATCTGCTAGTACGTTCATATCTTCACAATTGTATACTGTTATGTGGTTTTGTCTTCTTATCAGGTATCTAGCACAGCTTCTTCATTGTCGCTGGACAAGTTACTAGTGTGAGATCGTCAATGGTGGTTTGATCATCCACTGTAATTACATGGTCTGATTTGCTGTCTAAATGTTGTAGCCTTACAGCCTTATTAGAAAAAACATTGCTGTCATTTGGTATAGGCTCGTTGATTCCGTGGTGCATAGAAAACCTTAAAAATGGGCAGCTGCGAATGTGTGGGGGTGAGGGCTGTGATAGGAAATAGGCTCTCGAGTGTTGCGGATGTGAGAGGGGGCAAGGCAGCAGAAGGGGAAAGCTGGCTTCTGTGGAAAACATTCGGCAGCCAGGGTAAGTAGAGAGTGGTGGTGATGGAGGGTGGAAGGGGCAAAGGGTTGCAGGGATCCCCTCATTTCAGCTAGATCAAGCAGAGAAGGGTAGAACAGGGGCCAGATTACAGAAACTTTGCACCGGTGGAAGTGCAAAAATTGCACGGTATTAGCACTAGGGCACAGTTTGCCCTATTTTTAAAAACACTTGGAAATATTAGAAAACCATTGCACCATGACAAGTGCATTTTGGCATGGTATAAGCACCCGGGCAACATTGCCCCAGTGCAAGAAAGATATTTTTTCACGGTATTTTTTTCAGCAGGGAAAGGTTTGCCCTAGTACTAATGCGGATTGGTATTAGCACTAGGGCAAACTTTGCCCTGATGAAAATATGCATCACAAATGTATCTTTTTCACAACAGGGCAATAATTGCCCTAATGCTTATAACATGACTTGTTTCTAATATTTTCAAGTGTTTTTAGAAATAGTTTTTGCCCTACTGCTTATACTGTGCACACTTTAAAATACACTAGTGCAACATTTCTGTAATCTGGACCCAGGTTATCATTATCACCTGGCGGAAAAGGTTGGGGGGGGTACTTTTTGAAGTAGTCAGTCAGGGGTGGTGAAGGCTCCAGGGACAAGCAGATACTGGGAAAAAGAAAAAGTCCTAGAAAAAAATATGGCTAAAACGGTTAAAAAATTTTAAATTAAAAGCTGGTTTGGTCAAATAGCGGTGATAAATGGGCGCTGCAACACCAAAGGTGCCACAGGGGTTATAAACATCAATCAGAAAGAAAAGTTCCCAAAAATTAGATAATAAAACCGCTGTCGGTGACTTAGTAAAAGTAAGCTTTCTCCATGCGGCCTCTCTGTTTGCACGTGGAACAGCTTCTGTCTCTGGAACCGCATCGATCCTGATTGGAAACATGGGATCGCCAATTACATCTGAAGCACATTCTTTCGTTCCTTGCTTGCAGATGTTGCGTGCTGCGTGTAATAATCTCGCCGCTGACTCTGCGCTGCGCCATTCCTTTTAAAGTTCTTCCTGTCCACGTAGATGCTGTCTACATGTCGTGATTGGCGATCCGCGTATGTAAGTCTTACCACCGCGTCCTCCGCCGCTCTGGCTATTGTCACTCTTTCTTCAAAGCTGGCGTCTTTGCCCTGGAGCAGTTTTTCCTTTGTTTTATAATTATTGCAGTGAGCCATGCCATATCACAGATCATGTCTGTTGTTTCTCTGCATTTGCACGCATTTGAAAGTGCTTTGAAGGACATGAAACAGTAGTTAATGAGTTTGAGGTTGGCCTGCTTCCTGCTGTGGGACGTGAATTGAGGACTGATTATATATGCCTTCCAGCTGCACCTAATGATCAGCTTCAAGCATCATTTTCATGAGCTGGTAGTTCACATACATACTTTTTTTAAAACTTTTTTTATTAGCATTCAACATATTTAAGCAACAGTAATTGCATAACAACCCTTCCCCCGCCTCCCCAAGATACAGTCAAACACATTGGTTAAATATTGCTGCTATTTACGACTGACCGCTTCCCATCTTCTATTGTTGTCTCTGTGTTGCTATCATGGGCCAAGTCTTCCCAGTGCTTGCCCATGCCGCAATTCCTCAGTCAATATCCCGCTGTCCGTACAAGTTTTCCGCATCCCAGCAGTATTGGCTCCATCGGGGAGGTGGCCCCTCCCTCCCAGGAGAAAGGTGACATAGCCGCTAATGTTAGTTTCCCGTTGGGTTCACTGAGGCATTCCCCGTGGGAGATGATGTCTCACTGTCATCGTCGTTGTGTAGGTTTACCAGATACTGCGTGTACAAGTCCCACATTCGCCTATCTGCCCATCGATTACCCTGCATATTGCCCCATCTCGTCTCCATGTCGTTACAATAAGGGATATCCCTAGACCATTGTTCGACCGTGGGTTGCCGACCACCTCCCCACGTCATTGCAACCCTGCGTTTGGCTAATATTAACAGCGGGCCCACCAGTTGTCTGGCGCCCTTAGGTATAAACTTAGTATAGCCCAGTAAGCCAAGAATCAGATCGGGCGTCACTGTAAGGCCAGTAACACCTCCCACCACCTCAAAGACCTGTGTCCAGAACGTTTTATTGCATCAGACTGCCATGCCACATGCAGGAAGTCAGCCCCATCACTCCCACGCCTTTTGCATGTCCCAGAGGCCTGTGGATAGAAACCATTAAGCTGAGCTGGAGTGGAATAGTATTGATGTAAATATTTGAAATGGATCAGTAAGAATCGAGCACAGACAGCCCCTTCTCGAGTCATCCCGCAACAGTATTCCCATGTCTCACTTGATATTTCCCTCCCCAGTGACCGTTCCCAAATTGCCTTAGCGCTGAAAGATTGTGATGCCCTCTTCGAGGTTACCATGGCATAAAGTGCAGACACAATGCGGTGCCCTATAGCCCCTCTATTACTCCATCAATCATCTCCGTGATCTGGGGATGTGCAGGGAAGGTAGGGAATGTGCCCCGTAGGGCAACCCACAGCCTGTAATATTGAAACATATCCATCCCGATAGCTCCCCCATCTCTTTGAGCTTCGGTTGTTATAAACGTGCCTCCGGGGAACAATTGACCCTACTTCACTAATCCCAGCTTGCCCATTAATGCCACAAACTTTCTCTCACTAGTCAGGAGAATATGTGGAATGTGTGTGATGGGGAGATCAGGCGAGTAGAGTATGTCCCCCCTGTTTTTTTTGTTCCAAAAGGGCACATGCCTTACATGTTAAATCCACCATATACGCAGGTCTGCGCAGCCAGTTAGTGGCCATAAGGATTATCGAGCGTAGCAGCGCGAGAGCTGCTAGGGCCCTCTCCACTTCTACATGTCTCCTGTCTGTTTCATACCAGTATCGCAGGAAGCTGGTCTGTCCCACCCTGTAATACAGTTTGAAATCCAGTAATCAAAGGCCACCCTTACACATCGGCGCTGTGAGCTTGTCCCACAATATCCTTGCTTGTTTTCCGGCCCTTACATATCGTGTTATAACTGATTTGAGGTCCCTAAAGTTGCTTGCACCTTATCCGAGAAATCTGGAAATAACCGTATTGTGTCTTCTTTGTAAATAACTTGACCTTTCTCACAGGCATTTCGTAAAGCCGTGTCTCGGTCCCGGAAGTTTAGCAGGCGGGACATCAGCAGTCTAGCAGGGGGGCTGGGATCGGCTTCCTCCCACTGGGGATCCTGTGTACTCTCTCCATTATGCATACCGCAGAAAACCCCTCTGAGCCCAACGCCTCTCGCAAAATTTCTTCCAGCAGGGTCTCCATGTTCCCACCATCAGCGGATTCCGGAACACCAACTATTCTGACATTATTGCGCCTGGATCTGGATTCCTGATCGTCCTGTTTATCTGTAAGTTCCTTGAGAGCCCTCTTCACCGTATTCATATCTCTAGAAGTTAAATGCCATGTCATCATCCACGCTCAATGTTCTGCCCTTCACCTCATCCAGTCTCCCCGGGTGTTTATCAAGGTGAACTTGCATGAAATCCACTTTACAGGTCAATGTGTCTAACTTGCCATCCAGAGTCTGTATGCTGGACTGGAGCTGAGTAAGCATTGGTTTAATGTCAGGAATGCAGCAGACAGGTCCGGGGGGGGGGGGGGTGAAGATGGTATGGGTTCTGCCGGTTCTTCCATAACCTTAGTGCTCCTTGCTTGCAGTGTTGACTCAAACTGCAATTTTGTTTGCTGTTTGCACCCTTTATTGGATTTGGACATTACGAAGGGCATGGGCCATACTCAGGTCCGCCAGTCTGGGGGTCTTGCGGACCTGCCTGGCTCCCCCCTCCACCTGCACTATGCTTTAATTCGAGAGTTTGGGTAGGACCAACAGGCCCGGCGCACCCACGACCCACAGCCCCCAAGCACGTCCAATCTCTCGGGTGGGGTCCACCTCAGTATCCCTTGAAATGCTGGTACCACACTGTCCCACTACTTAATCAACTTCCGCCATCATGGTAAACCTAAATACTAAAGGGGTCTGCAGGGCCCACCGACGCGGGCCGCCCAGGAGACACTCGCCTCTTGCAAGTAGGAGGGGGATTGAGCAGACGTAGTTCAAGCCTGCCCTGGCTCACCTTAGATCATGAAGTTTGTGTGTCTTTAAGCGGCCTCCCAAACCCCGAGTGTAATGTCCATTTCCAGTCTGAGGGTTTTCCGTGGTTTGCGATGTGTAGTCCGAACCTTTCGTACCGGCAAGTGATGAATTTCAAACAGGATTCCGAAGCGTCCAAGGTGCAGGTTGATACCCAGGAGCAGCCATAGTCCATGCTAGAGAATGGGCACCGGTTGGCAGCACTACGCGGCAGGGACTGGCGGTTCAGTTGTGGCCTCGGCAGAGTACCAAGCAGATCACTGCAGGTCGGTGAGGGGTTCCGCAGGACCCAGCTGGCAAGCTCCCAGGGAGTCGTCACGGCTTCCCTCTGCCGCTCCACCAGCGCCTCCGCACAGCTCCAACACGGAGTGCAGGCCTCCACTCAGCGGCGCCACCTGTCTGGTTTGCCTCAGCGCCGAGCTCTCCTGGGCCCTCGCGTTGCCCCGTTGCTGAGGCCAAGGTTGCCAGAGGTTTTCAGCTGAAGGGTGTCTCTACGAGGCTATGAGGCAGAGCAGCGGGGCTGCTTGCTGGTCCGCGGAGTCCCAGCTCTCCACAGGGCCAGCTACACAGGACTGCAGCGACCGCCGGGCCTTCGTGGTCACGCAAGTCGGAGGGACATCGGCGTCGGTACTCCTCCAGATTGCCCTCGACGATGCACGCCACCTTTGTATTTTCGTGGCACAACTCACAACCTGCCAACGACGACCGGGAACCTCCAGATATGGAACTGGATGTAATGGGTGTTGAAGAGCCTCACGGACTTGCCATCTTGTTTGGGCTCTCTAGCGCCCCCGCAGTTCACATACATACTTGTCAACATGATTATTTCCCATCTGGAGGTGCTTATCCAGTCCTGTTTTTTTCTTTGCATTCTGGGACTTGAAGTTCCACTTTTCCATTATAAAACTCTGACTACAAGTTCCAGAATGCAAGGAAAAAACAGGATTGGATAAGCAGCTACAGCCTGAAATGGGTCATGTTGGCAAGCATACAAATACAGGCAAACATCTGAACACGCTTCAGCCTTTGACAAGTTATTTGCTAAAATGGCTCTCTTTGTAGCAGGATGGATATTTGCTGTGTCAAACCCACCCAGATAGGTGTCAATCATATGAAGCTCCTTGTGCCATGTGATTAGTGGGATGCATGTCTCGATTAAGTCTCTCCCCTAGAACTCGGTTGTCGGTTAGGTCCAGACTGATCACCACTGTTATGCTTTTCTTCTATTAAATGCATCTCTCAAGCTATAGGCTAATCTGTTTGCATATATTGCCACAGACTGTCAATCGTTTAGCTGTACACGTGTAGTGTGTAGATCAAGCTATGTCCAGCGCTCCGTGCAGAGACAGCTGTCCTTTTTTTACCCATTGTGTCCCTTTCTGTGTATCCCCTCTGCGCATGCGTCCCCCTTGGCTATGTGTGACGTCTCTTCTGACGGTTGCTCTGCAGCTAGAGCGCCACAGCAAGCTATATGGTGCCACATGTAGGCAAGTGGATCAGGTGATTAGACTGTACACAGTTTTAAATATGTGGTGTGTATATGTCTCCGTATAGACAACAGACCTGCTAGCGGCATAACACGTGGCCCCCTGCATCTCGTTTGATCCATTCTCCTGCCCTGCCAAAATAGTTTATCTGCATAAATCTGGCTTGCCTTCCAGAACACCAGAGCGGCGTTAGCACGCCATCCCACCACCTTGTCTTCTCACTTCCGTTTTGACCAATCTTGGCCACTGTAGATCTCTCTGCTCAGTGAGGCTGTGCACGCTTCTATACAGCGTCCTGCCGAATTGCAGCGCGACACCACGTTGAAACTCGTAGCTCTCCCACAGCTCCCATCCCTCCAGGTGGGAATTAACTCCTCCTGACCCACTTGCCTACATGTGGGAACACATAGAGCCATGCCCCTTTTACATCAGCTATATTTGCATAACCCAGATTGATTATGCTGTTATGATGTCCCCAGTGCAGACCCCCTCAGCTGCCAGTCACCTGTTGGCAGAAGGAATGAGTTGGCATTACACTTTTGGTCGTTCTCTGTCAACTTATGCTGTGTTCAGCGCCCAGACGCCTGTGGGCCTTAGTTTGCGCTTTATATGTGTTTAAATAAATAAATAAATACATTTGAAACTAGCTAATGTTATGTTAAATTGATTTGTTATATAAGGCTAATACTGCCCATGAGGAATAAAGTGGTGCATTGAAAAAAACAATCTCATACTCAGGGTGGGGGCTCAGTCACACGGGCTCTTGAAGTTTATAGGCTGCAGGCGAAGGTGTCAGCCTTGTCTGGATCTGATATTTGGGGCCTATATTAATACCTGATCTTTACGTACAACCGAAAACATATTTTTGAAAAGCATCCTCCTAGTTCTGCAAAGCGCACCAAATGCGCCAGTACGAGCAGAATGTGACCTGAGTCCTATTTAGGAGGTGCACGGTTCAGGCCAGTGTTCTATTGGCTAAAGATTTGGGGAAATCCATCAGTGGCTAAATGTCGCAAAGCGAGGCTCTATGTAATGTCATTAGAGGGGGGGCGTAGTATTACGTGGTTTGTGCACGACAAGAGGTGCCTCTCTACCCTGAACATGAGGTGATTACTAAGGAAACTAAATTCAGGGTCAGGATTGCAAACTCTGCACTCCAGAGGGCTAATATTGAACGCTCTTATCTTAACTTGGTAAAAGGCACTGATTTTCTGCCTCATAAAGTCATCTTCGGATATGAAAGCTACCTTGGCACCGTAACTCCAACCTTTGCACGTGGAATTTCGCATTGGCTACTTGAATGTGTGCACATTGAATTCAGCCATATCTACGCAACCAATAAAGCAACCCGGACAAGGGGGCACCTATCAGTCTCCATGCTTATGGAATCTAGCCAAAGACACTGCCACCTTCCATTTAATACACTACTCTAAGGCACTTTGCACACCACCTCTGCCATAACAATGCAGCGATCCCCTGCGATGCCCCATAATGACTGTGCTGCTCCACCCTTCTCTCCAGATTACCTCAAAGCACCCATCCACATGCCAGCTCAATATGGGTGGCTAGCAGTTGGCCAACCGACCTTCTTTCTTATTGGCTAAATTGCACACAACTACCCTTTAACATTAACATTAAAAAACATTCTAAACTACTCTGACGAATTTCCCATACCTGGACTTCTGTTCCCCGAAGGCGTTCAACCAGCACGTTAGGACCATACCAATGGTTAGAGGCTCTATACAACGGACACATGATGAAGATGATGATCGGTTGTTGAGCGTTTCCTCGCTTGTAGGTTCCAATTGAATGATTCTTATGTTGGTGTTTGAGGTGCTTGGTCCTGGTAGGGCACTATTTGTTGTCCTCCGGGATAAGTCTTTGGCCTTTTGAATTCAGTGTATGTTTTGCTTTTAGGTGCTCGGTGATGCTGCCGTATAAAATTTGCAAGGGTAATATGTTGCTGCATGATGGTTCTTTTTTTTTGGGGGGAGGGGAGCATTCTGTACATTTATTTCTGTGTCTTTGTTTTCCCATTGGATAGTTGTGGCGTAGTGTGTTATCTTGTATTTCAGAACTGCTGATTTATGTAGCCAAATTTGTCATGAGAAGTTAATTTTGCCTTTTTTCTCTGTGTGTTTGAAGAAATTTAAGGTTGTTAATTGGTTCAACGCATATTTGATTCGGGTGCAAAGGTTCTCATCAACAGTGTCTGGTGTCATTTTGTTTACTTTGGAAGTATCAGGTTTGGTGTTTTCTAATAGTTGTGTTAATGTTTCCAGATCATGCCTTTTCCAGTTTATTTTGTTTGTTGCCGGATGTTTTATGTTTGTAGGAATTGTTTGGCTTGAGATTTTGACTTTGAAAGGGATCAAATGATGGTTGAGGGTCTTTTCCAGCCAAAAATTGCATCAAGTGTGTGCCCAGCTCTGTGAGTGGGTCCGTTCTCCATTTGTTTGACTTGGAGAGTTTCCAGGAGGGTGCAGAGAGAGTTTGCTGTGGTTTCATGTTCTCTTTTAAACCAGTTGTTGACGTTTTACTGATAAAATGATGATGTTGTGATTACAGCTAGGTTGGTTTTGGCATTAGTAAGTTGTGTGACGAAGTTGAGGTTGTAGGTGAAGCGTCTTCTATATCCTAGATGGAATTACCAGTAAATATCTTAGACCAAATAACTAGACAGACCCAAGGAAGATGGTTAAATACTGATTTAATCTTAATGAAAGCAAGCAGGGAGATACAACAGCTATCAAAATAGATGCATGCATAGTCACACTTTCCCTTTCTTGTACAGAGTTTATATATTTTTTTCATGTCATTTATGATGTCATTGTATGTGGGATTTGAAAAACCTATTAACGGAAGGGATTGGATTAGGGGAATATGTCTATTTATACAATTGTATACAAGTCAATATCTCATTGGCTGCCCCTTGTTTGTAGGATATGCCCTGAGATATTTCTACTGACGTAATATACTGATTATAGCAGAGAATATGGCAGTGAATTGGTAAATGAAACATTGCATGTAAAAGTGCATGGCAGGCTTCATTATTGGTTGGCAATGCCATCCAATCCTGGACTTTCGTATTGTTTGCCAGCATGGGAGTGAAAACAAAACATAGGTGTTTGAATCCCATCAAACTACTCCCTATTTTCATAATTAGTCAATTGTATGTCATTGGTCTGATCCTTAAGCCAAGGTCTTCTGTTTGTAGTTGACCGTGTAGTATGCTCCCTCTTCTGAAACATTGAAGGAGTTTGAGCACATCACTATTTCCATCTGGGCTTTTAATGAATAGCCCTTATTTTTGACTTCTGAGTCATGTATTAGGAGACCACAAATCATCCTCTCATTTACTGCTATTAGATTTTATTAAAAAGGGTGCCATTACCCTTTCTGGCCTTTAGAGATTTGCTCACTCCAACTCATATAGGCTTTTGCCTTCGTAGTTTTTCAACACTTGGCACCTGCAAATGTCTTTGTCTCTCCTAATCTTAGCAGAAATGTTGCCTTACGCACATGGTCTGTTCATTCGACTCGCTTTGTGCCTCACATCCTTCTCTCGAAATAGCCTTCTTAATCCCAGGCAGAGGTAATCCCTTATTCTGTACACAAAAACAGCTTCAATTTTTGGATTTGCAATACTAGGCTTTAGGTACATGTTTCTCTTATTGCTTTAGTTACATTGTCAGTCTTAAGTATTTTTAAATTGTGTTGGCATAGGTTCATACATCTTTATGACACCATTCTGTTGTCAGACTTTACTTAGAGTTCATCCATATTACCCAAAGCCACATTCTGGCATCTTGGCAGTGGACATCCTTCTTCGTGGTAGCATCCTTCCTCTGCCTCAATGTGAGGGTATAGTCTGAATAGCTGCCTGAGTGCATATCATCTTTCATACACTCAAAGCGGTATATGAATATTGGATGGATTCATGCATGGGTTCTCAATTGTAGCTCTTCATCCGCTATTCGAATAGGACGGTGGTGAGGGGGCGGGAACCGGAAGAGACATATCCTCCTGCTCCTCTACATACACCCTTTTGGTTGAATATTCAACCATATACTTCTTCTCCTCTTCTGCCACAATTCCTGCTTCGTCTTCTTCCATCATCTCATCATATTTTCTTTTTCTTCGGAACTGTAAGGAAGGCATGGTTATCAGAAGCACGACAGACACAAGGAGTATAATCCAAGGGTGTTTATTAAACATTATAAGGATAAGGAACCTAAAATCTAAGCCTAACTCTAAGATAGGAGCAATCTACAACCATCAAAGTAAATAGAATGCTGTCCTAGTAGTGTTGTGTCAAAACAAAATGGACAATACTAATAAACCTATTAACCTAATATCTTCAGAATTAAATATTTGCCCCCAAAATGGTACAAAGGGTTTAGCTACGTCACTCAGAACTTGTGGTGAAGTATCGCCATTCTCGTCCCGCCTTGGACGAGCCTTAGAGATTTCTACAGTGCTTGCTATGAATACCCGGGGTAACAGAATAACTACATAACTGGTTCCCTGCCAATCCCTAGGTAACCATGGGAAAGCTTCATTACCGCAAACAAAGTAGACCTGTTTGCCTACATACAAAGGTCTGGCCTCACTGGTCAAGTTTGCAATGTTGGCACAACCCTTGAAATCACCCATTGACTGAGTACCATTCCTCTGTATGCAGAAAGAAACTGAATCGGGGCTGTGGTTAACAGTATAGGAAGGTGGCGTGGCATCCCTATTGCCTATAGGAGCCATCTTGAAAGAAATCAAAGATTGAAAAGGACGAGACAGTCTATCAGAAGGCCTAATAGAAGCAACATTAAGCTTGCTCCTATTCGCAATGAGTGAGCATCCTAGGGGCGTTAGAACACGTTTCTCAAAATCATTCAAATCAGTCCCATCGAAGTTCCCCGAGATGCTATCGTTCCATCGGCCAAAGAATATTGCCCTTAAAGAAGAATAGCATGCAGTAGTCAAAGGTAAAGGATGAATATACCAGCTCAGCCCCTTATCCCTGTGTTGTCGTAAATGCGAGCAGACCCAACAAGTAGATTTGTTAAAAATGGCATGTGTTGCATTCATGATGAGTAATAGAGTATTGTTATGGTAACTCTGTCTGTGCTGAGAGTCTCTAGGAGATAGAGTGTGCAGATGCACAAAGGGTGCAGAGACAGTAGGTACATTTTCAGTGAGTAACAGAATTTTCAATGGATGTACTTCTTCCAGATACCAAAACCCTAAGGCAATTACTATTGTGAAACCAGTTAACATGATCACAAGACAAAAATACATTTTCGGGGCCCACGTATCTGATTGTTCATTACTACGGTTGGTCACACAGTCTCTTATCTGTTCCGTACGAGTGGGAGCGGTTTCAGGCATTGTTTCTTCAAATGAATACTCCAAAGTCTGTTTGCTGGCGATCTCCTGATCGTGCGTTTTCTTAGTCCTTCACAAACCTTAGCCAACAGAATTCCCGTATGTGCAAAAGAACGGGCCAAAAACACAAGCCCTCCAATGATTTTTTCCTGATGGCACAGCCGAACCGTGCAGTAAGTCTAGCTCCGAGGTCGCAGATCACAACGTGTGACTCCTGGTACTGTGTGATCTGCGAACAATGTGTTGTTGCTTCCTGATGGAAGTGGCGAATTCGAGACAGGATTTAACAATGATGCAAAAGGATCTGTTGGAGAGTGTGGAGATAAAGCGACTGTTTCCCCAGGCCTCACGGGCTCAGGGAGAGTCTCCGACGCACTCTCGATGCTGCTTGATGTTACGTGATCATTGGTTGCAGCGCAGGTAGGGGTATCTGTATCTTCTGTATCATGTGGCAAAGGGAAGGGAAACCTCTTGATGTGTGACGTGTGGATCCAGTGTTTCCGTCCTGCCACTCGCACTGCAGTCTGTGTGACCAAGAGAATTTGATGCATGCCGCTCCAACGAGGTGCGAGGCAGGATGCTCTTTCAAACAACTTGATGATAACCCAACTGCCAGGATGTAATCTGTGGCCTGGGCCCTCGTACTTGACAGGGAGGGCTTCTCGCAGCTGTTGATAAATCAAATACAGATTTTTAGTTAACTGGCCACAGTAATCGGAAAGAAGTACATGTTCAATGTCACACAAAGAGCGCGGTTTAGGCAGGCCCCAAATGTTAGCTGGCCAACCCATTACCACCTCAAATGGGGAGAGCCCAGTTTTAGTTTGTGGGGTTGTTCTCATTGATAATAACACGATCGGTAAGGCGTCCAGCCACTTCAGTTTGGTGCCAGCACATGTCTTAGCGAGCTTGTTCTTGATGAGGCTGTTGTGTCTCTCTATCAAACCAGCACTTTGAGCATGTCTAGCCGAATGGAACCGTTTATCGATCTGTAATCCCGCGCATATCTGCAGAATTACAGCAGTGATAAAATGTGGACCATTGTCCGACCAGATGACCAATGGCAAACCAAACCTAGGAAAATATTCCTTGAGCATGGTCTTCGCGGTTGTCATTGCTGTGGCATCTTTAACGGGAAAGGCTTCAACCCATTTACTAAAGGCGCAGATTACCACTATTACATACTTGTAGTTGTTGCAATGCTCCATTTCAATGAAATCGAAATGTTTGACCTCAAAGGGGACAGAAGGTGGACCAAAACTACCCCTAGGAGTCGATGTGCCCTTTCCCATATTATGCTGCAAACAAATCATACAACTCTGAACAAACCGTTCAGCTACTTTGGAGATTTTATCGTTCACCCAGACATTTTGTAACATTTTGGTAACCTTTCGTGCGCAGATATGGGTGGGACCATCAGCCATAGCGACCACCATTGTAATGTACGCGTCAGGCAACAACCATTTTCCTTCTACTTTGTCCACCCAAGACCCATCATCATCCAATCTTGCCAAACCCTGAGCCCATTTCTTAGATTCCTCTAATGTGGCATCAGCATGAATACATTTCACAGATTTGATACCCTCATCCAAAGTACAAACATTTGTGGCATCCCTTGAAGTATACATTTATGAATAGAGATCAGTGGCAGTCTGTTTGCCAATCTGGTCAGCGAAAGCGTTCCCTTTTCCCACATTATCTATGATTTTCTGATGTGCTGCGCATTTTATGATTCCTAACTGAGTGGGGAGTGCAAGCACTGAGAGTAACCATACTATCAAGGAGCCGTACTGGATTTTAGTTCCACGCGAGGTCAAGAAACCTTGTTCTGCCCAAAGTCTACCAAAGTTGTGAACCACCCCAAAGGCATACTGACTGTCAGTATATATATTTACGGTAAGCCCTTCGGAAAGTTCACGATCTCGAGTCAATGCTATAATCTCTACGGCCTGTGCGGAGTTATGCGTGATTCTTTTGCTCTCCACAATCATACTCAATGTGGTGATTGCATAAGCAGCTGTGGATGTACCATCTGGAAGTTTGAAACAGGAGCCATCACAAAACTGCTCCCCTTGTGGGTTGTTCAAAGGAGTGTCTTTCAAATCGATTCTGCCTTTAGTTTCTTGTTCTGTGGTGTAGAGGCCGTCATGTGACGCTTCGTCACTGCAAGCAGTACCTTGCGGAAATGGTAACATTTTAGCCGGATTCAGGATGCAACACCTCTGTATTTTAATGTGCGGAGCAAACAAGATCAATTTGTATCTCGTTAATCATGCGCAGGTGAGGTGTTGTGGTTGTGTTCTGTTTAATAGAACATCTACAGAGTGAGGTACCATCAGGGTTAAAGCATGGCCTAGGACCATTCCCTCGCTCTGTTTTACAGACACAGCAGCAGCAGCGACAGCTCTCAAATATCTTGCACAGCGCATGCAACAGGATCAAGGGCGGAAGAAAAGTAGCTGCACGGCCTATTCTTCCCTCCATGTTCCTGCGTTAATACAGCCAAAGCAGATCCATCACGTTCATGCACATACAACACAAAGGCCTTTTCATAATTTGGTGTGCCCAAAACTGGTGCCGAACTCAGTGCAGTCTTGAGCAGATCAAACGCTTGCTGGTGTTCCAAGTTCCATGGCAATGGCAAAGAAATGATCTGCTTTGTCAAAGCCAACATTGGTTTAATCGTTAAGGAGAAGTTGGGGATCCACTGCCTACAGTAAGAAGCCATTCCTATCAAGGCTCTAACTTCCTTCTGTGTATTTGGGACAGACATGCTAGAAATGATTTTGATGCGCTCAGGCGTCAACCTTCTTCCCTCCTTTGACAGGAGATCGCCTAAATAGGCGACCTCCTGTCGACAATACTGAAACATTTTGAGTGAAGATTTGTGTCCATGTCGAGCTAGATGAATAAGCAACAACATGGTGCCCTCCTTACAGGCACTCTCTGAGTCAGCAGCTAAAAGTACATCGTCTACATATTGAAGTAGTGTACAAGTGATGGGCAACTCGAGTGCATTAAGCTGCTCCTTCAAAGCCCTACTATAGATGCTAGGACTTTCCGTGTAACCTTGCGGCGCACGGGTGAAGGTAAACAAGTGTTGCCCTAAGGTGAACGCGAAAAAGATATCTACTATCCTTGTGCATAGGAATGCTAAAGAAAGCGTTCTTAAGATCCACAACACTAAAGTAAGTAGCAGAAGCCGGAATCATAGTTAATATTGTTGTCACATCAGGCACAATGGGAAATTGTGGAGCGACAATCTTATTGAAGGCACGTAAATCACCTTTTCTGTACACGGGCAAAATCGGACTATTGCACAAACTACCTGCAATTTCCTCAATTACCCCACGATGCACAAAATCGGAGACTATGTATTTCAAAACTTGCTCACCATCAACCGAAATCTTATACTAGGGAATACGTGGCAACTTTACTCCATGTTTCAAAATGATCTTAAAAGGGTCAATTCGTACAACATTGAAATCATTATCATCAATTGCCCACAAACACTCCGGAACATCACTAAATTCTGGCGGCAAAGGTCCAGTCAAGAACTGAGAGACAGAAAGTTGCTGTGGTGAAATCGTCAAACCCACTCCGTCCGAAGAGCAATGAATTACTGCATTTAATTCCTTCAACAGATTCAACCCCAGCAAATTCTCTCCACAATTCGTAGTCAAAAGAAATGGACAGTGGTCCATGAATGGAACCAATGTAATCGGTACCGGCGAAGAAACCTGAAAGACTTCTGGTGTGCCAGAAAACCCTACAGAAACATTGGATTGCCCTGACAGTGGAATGTTTGGAACCCGTGAATGGTCAATGGAACACTTCTGTGCTCCTGTATCTATCAAAAATAGATGTTTCCAATTTGCCACTATCATCTCAACATAGGGACCTTTCTGATTAACGGGAATAGGCATTGGTTCCAAACCCTGCTTCGGGCAATCCTAGCGAAACAGAATGTCGTCAAAAGGAAGTTCTTCAGAGAGGTAAGCAGCAGAAGGATGATCAAAAACGTTTCTATTGTCCACACTCGGTGCATGATTATCCTGTGAAAAAGGTTGCAAATTTTGTGTAAATTCACTTCTACCAGGACCCTTTGCCCCAGGGCAGCCTCTGGATTGTCTACACGTGGCACCAAATGCGTTATTCGACCTCTGCTGGAGGATCGGCCATTGTGCATGCCAATGACATTCTTGTCTGCAATAAGCACACTGGTTCACGTTTACAGGACCCAACTCCGCATTTCCCTGTGGAGCATACTGCCCCCTAAATTGCAAATTACCCCCTCTAGGGCCTCTAACAATTTCTTGTAAATTCGGTAACACGGGTGCTATCACTGGTGCAGTAGGCAAACCTACCAAACCCGTAACAGCAGGCAAAGGTGGAGGAGCAGGTGGAGGAACAACAATAAGAAGAGGAACAACAGCCGGAGGAAGAGGAACAACAAGAGGAACGATAGGAGGAGCAGGAAGAACTACGGGAGGAGTAATAAAAGCAGGAAGTGGCAGAACAGCAGGAATAGGAACATACTGAGGTGGCGCAGTGGCACCAGGCCTTCGTTCATTTAGAAGTTTGTCAATCAACTCATCAGATACATGAAAGTCTTTAGACGGATACATTTTCTGAATACCCAGTGAAAAAGCCCTATCCATATTCCTAACTGACTCATACTGTTTATTCTGATCGTATAACAATGCTTTTTTGGCATTGGACATATGACGGAGCGCTTGTTTTTCCCTACTTTTAAGTTGCTGCATAGCTTCTTTTTTCCAATTCTGTAAGACATCAAATGCTGCAGGTCTAGCCTTTTTCATTAATAATATAGATTCTAAGTATTCTATGCGAGGAATTTCAAAACTACCATTGATTGGCCACTGAAGTTCGGAAGCATGTCTAGTTTGTCTGTGCCAAATATCATTAAACACTATACTATCAATGCCGTGCTTACAGTACATAGTGCATGCCGGCGACCCCTCCATTGGCGCCGGTTGGCCAAATTCCAAAGATTGTCTGTCACTGTGGAATAACGCCCTGAAGCAGACAGACAATTTCTCAGGCCTATCAGATTACTGGTGTTACCTGGTCAATAATTTTACTTTGCAAGTGCAAACAAATTATCAGGATACTTAAGAATTGGGTCACGACTCACCTGATCAAAGTACTAAGGAGGTCCGATCGGATATCTAAGGACTCAAAAGACCCACGTGGTTGGTGATTTCGACAAATCTGCCCGCCTGATATATGGACCCTCGTCAAGATGTCGTCTCGGACCGCGGGCTCACCGTCCATGGATCGGGTCATGCAGTACTGTTGAGGTATCGCTTCTCATCCAAGAAAGGGGCCCCCATTTTCACCATCCAATCCCGGTCCGATAGCCACGTCAACCTTCAACGAGATGGCATCAATCTTGAGGGTCCCTATTCGGGCGCCATCTGTAAAAGCAAGGAAATATCGAGGCTGAGTACCATAAAAGGAAATACACCAAACACGGGTTTATAAAGATTCACAGATCTTTATTCTATAACTGTGCAGTTACAAAGAAACAAAACAAATACAGCTAGCTATCTGGCCCTCAGTACATCAGAGTGAATACCAGCCCTTCAGTCTGAGAAGTGAGAGGTACTGGACATCTAGACATTTGTGCATTTTATACATTTTCAGTAATAATGTCCAGCCCCTCTGCAAGTTAATAATCCATGGTCTAGAGTTTGTGCCGAGTTCACTTATGGCTTGTGTGACAATATGCACACGGATTATCTTTGAGTCACATACAAACAGGTTACAATGGAACAGTGTATTCCCAGATTTAGCAGAAAGCCTTAGCACATGTCCCTTACAATGCAATTCAGCCAGTGCCGACGTTCGATATTTACTTAACATTGTGTTCGATGTATGTCCGTGGATCAGACTTATTGGTGCAGACAATCCTTAGACTACAAGTCAGGCATGGGACAAGGTCTCTTTACTCAGCCTAAACATTCGGCAAACGGTCAGCCTAAACATTAAATATAGTGCAAGGTTCAGGAAGGCTCGGTTACAAGCGGAAAACACTGTCCACCATTTTAGAACACAGAGTTATATTTGAATGGAAATCAAAATGGCGGATAGACCAAAAATGGCAGCGAAGTCGATTTAAAATCGGAACTTTGCAATGTGGTTTTCGTCGCAGAGCGACTGGGCTTAGGCCAATATATACAAGAAAGGAGGCACAATATGAATTCCTGTTTAACAGGTGTGCCATCCCTCCACCGGGTTCACATTTACCTATCATCTTCATCACAATACGGGATCCATTGCCCTTAGCTCTAACTTTGCATCCGTTCGTGGGGTTCACACTTGCCTTTACAACTGTATCACAATGTAGGATCTGCTCCCCTCTCTTTCTTGGCATCCCTCCATCGGGTTCACACTTGCCTTTACAACATAGTTCACATAGATTTACTTACAATTGTTCACTTTGTTTCCCACTTGTCAAAGACTTTTGATTGTATGAGGACTTTGCTTGCACCTTCGTATGACCACTTTCACCTTCTTTTACTTTGGTTGGCCTCTCCTAAGGCCTTCTGGTATTTACAGTATTTCCAATTATCTTACTTTCAATGTAGCAGTTTAACTCTGGGTGTGGGGCCTCATCAAACACTTTCGTATCTTTCACTCAATAAATTCAGCCAGTCACAAAGTTCACTCACCGGTAGCGCTCAATACCATTCCACCGGCGTTTCCTTGAAGTCAATGCTATCGGCACAACAAGGCTCACCTCCTCCCAACTTTGTCCTTCAACGAAGGAGGGCCCGCTTTCACCTTGTGCATTAGCAGAGAGGTTTCCTTTGAAAAGTCTGCACAACCTTCACTCAGTAGCTGGCTGGACCAGGGACCTTCTCTCAGCTCTTGCCCCCTTCTGCTCTTCTTCCATGGTTGCTCCAAGTTCGCAGGATCTGTTCTCCTGCCACTCTGCTGATTCTGGTTGTCTTGTCTCTCATGATCCTCCTTTTATCCCAGTGGGGAAAGGGAACAGGATTCAGGTGCAAGTCATGAAGATTAAGTGCCTGACTCTACCTGACCCTGTTATTGGGACATGTCAAAAGGATTGGTTGTGTGTGAGTCTGTCTTTCTCTGAAGCACTTTACCCGTGCAGAAGAATGAGTGCAGGAAAGGGGGTTTGGGGATAAGGTTCCTAGATAGTTTATAGTATATGGGTGTTCTACAGGAAAATGGATGTAGGGATACTGCATCTCTCTTCTGGGTGCCCCACTCCACAGGGACCCCTCATCCAGATAATCCTCCTGCACTGATCCACCCCTGGGGTCTGGATACAATAGTGATGGCCGTGCCCCATCCACATAGATGACAGATCCCAAGGGACTAGTCGGTGAGACACCCTCTGGTTTCTCATAGGACTCATATCTTCGTCACTCCCCCTCAGGTGACCTGCATTTTGTATATGTTTTATTTTTATTTGTTTACTGTGCAATTCATTGTATCCATTAAAACTTTAAGCACATTTCTTTTAACATACAAAAATTCAAAATGTCATTACAATTACTTCATTACCTAAAATTGTTGACTTATTAAAATTAAAAACAACTTATACCATCTATATCATCAATACATCTCAATATTTCTTTTTCCTTACATAATGTTAATAAAAAGAAACAATACCACAACTTGCTGGCCAAAGTCGTGGTTCCATTCTGCCAGAAATTAGATTCCCTTCTTTAGAATATCTTTCCAAATACGAAATGCTGCTGTACATACCACTTCAGATGTTGCCCCGTGGATTTCTGACCAAAATTGCTGTCCTGAACAATCCTTCAAAAAATGTTCATATCCCCTAGTATATAAATGCTTCAAGGAGTTACAGCCGGTCAGAACATGCCGACAGGTTTCGATCTCTTTCTTACAAAACCTACATAATCTAAATAGGGGGTATTTGACCAAGCTCCTCTAAATTCCATAATAGGTAACACATCCATACGTAGGTACAAGACAAACCTCTTAAGATCCATAATACTTAATAAAGATGCAGATTTTCTGAGTACTAAAAGAAAACTATTTTGACATTGGTTGTCCAGGATTTTTCCCATCAACATGAGCAGGCATTTTCATTCAAAGAAACTGCTAATGAATTTTGCATATAATAATGTTCTTTGAACATGCCAAAGAGTTTTTAGTGAGGTGACAGGCACAGCTCTTGGTACGTTTATAATAGAGCATGACATTTTCCATTCAAACCGCTCTAATCATGTAATCTGCTCCGGATTTAGGGCTACCAAACCATACATTATAGTAGGAGTTATGCTCATTCTGTATATTTCCAACAAACCCTTGACATTGTTACCTCCACACTGTGTGACATAATGTTTAATTGCTTACCACTTACCCCAGACTTTTTCCTTAACCTTCTCATAGTAAAATTCCCCACTAGGATTTGACGTTATGAAAAAATCCAGGTATTGTATTCCGATACATTGATCAATAGTGAGTGAACCATATCTTTGCCAGATATATCTTGTTTTATTACAGATGTTCTTTTTATTTAACCAAAAAGTTTTAGGGCCTCATTACACGGTAGGCGGTGAACCATGGCGCAATTAGCGCCATGGTTCATGCCGGTAAAATACCGGCACCGCCTTGGTGAAAAGGGGAATTACCGCCCCATTCCCCCTTCCACCATTGCCCTTCCCCATTCCCATTTTTGCCCCATAGAGCATAATGGGAATAGTGAAGGCGCTAATTACGGCACCGCAAATTGCGGTACCATAATTAGCTCCCTGGGTCCCTTTGCAGGTTGGTTTTTAATGCCTGCAAAAAGCAGGCGTTAAAATCCCCAATCCCGCAAAGGGACCTCGTAGTAAGGCGGTAAGGATTTACCGGTACCGGTAAAATACCGGTACCGGTAAACCCTTGCCGCCTACCGTGTAATGAGGCCCTTAGTTTTTTGCTATATTAATTATCATGGCATTATCATTGGCATATTTCTCCAGAATTTTTAAGGATATTTGCAATCCTTTCTGGGTCCGATCAAATATAATAACATCACCGGCATAAGCTAATAAGCCAACCATGGAATCACACCACCATTAATCCTTGGTGGGAAATTATTTGTCTGAGAGAATATTCATTTCATACTGCCGTAAACAGATTATATAGAATTGGTCCTAAAACGCAACCTTGTTTCAGTCCAACATTCATATTTTGAAATTTCGTACATTGTCCGGCAACATTTAAATGGATTGCAATTGATGTATTTGTATATAGTAATTGAAAATAGTACAACACATTTTTATCAATGCCCCAAAGTATTAGTTTTTCCCACAGCTTATCTCGTGGAACAAAGCCAAGTGCCTTGGAAAAATCTAGTCCTCAAGTATATGTTATATGTTCACCCTCACTCCAGGTTATATATCAACAATCCTTGACTGCTGGAATAAAATGGATGACGGGCCAAGTTCAGAATCAACCCTGCAACCTCAAAATACGAGCATAGGATTGAAAATTGAAGAACTAATGAAGATGCTGTTTTTGCGTGCAGACATGACTTAAAAATCAGGATTGCCAGGATGCTGGGAAATAGCACAGCTGTTGGTGTATGGGCATGTAGCAATCAGTACTTGACTGGATGATGGACTAATAGTATGCCCTTCACTCTTAATGAAGAAGGAATCATTCCGCAAGGTGCAAAAGGTGAAAGATGGATGCTTGGAATCTTGGGCCAAATATGCAAAACTACTAACCTGGGTTGACAACAAAGCAAGACTAGTGCATATATTACAATTGAAGAATGCAGAAAACTGCTTCAAGAATGATGGCAAGGTCTGTGTTGACAAGTATAAAGGTTGTGGAGAAATAATCAAAGTGCCTGGAATGAATGGAGGAACAGTAGTGCTGATGGATTGATATTTGGTCTGCATATCCAGTGCCTACATGCAGTTGCCTAAACACTGGGGAGGAGTGTGCTCCATTGTTATGGTACAGGTCTCAGTGTTAGTGATTCCCCAGAGTGACCTCAATATTCAAGAGTTTCCAAAAATGAATGAATACCAAAGAAGGAAGAGATCATTTCATCTTCATCGACTAAAAAGAGAGAACGATTTCTCATCAAAATCAATAAAGGTTTATGAAGACATTCCTGATGAGTACAAATTATTCGGTAAGATCGCCATGATAATGGCATCTATTGTTATACCAGGACACCAAGCAGCAGTGAATTTCAAATGCTTTTATATAACTAAGTGGGATTTGCTGCAGATGATCAATGCAGATGATCAATGCAGCAATAAACAGATTTAATGCAATCAAAGAAGTATTGAGAGCCATCAGGCTGATGACTCTCCAGAACAAGGTATGTTCTGGATCTAATAACATCAATGGAATGAGGGGTGTATGCCAATGTCTGGCAGTCTTGCTGTACGTTTATAGCATCTCATGAAGGAGAAAATGGAATCCTCACAGAAGTAATAACAATGGTAACTCTGCATACAAAAATGAAAGAGGTAGCTGATGAGACGACAGGAGATTCCATCTTGGTTGGTGAATAGTTTCAAATTACTTGGGGCCATATTAGTGTTAGTGTTGCTATGATTCTGTCTCATAAGGATCATCTTGGGACAATGCCAGAAGACAGCCAAGGTAGCTATTGGAATGAAGTTAATGACTGACATTAACCATGGCACTGGATAGAAATTGCAGATGGAAGAAATCACTTGAGAAAACATCAAGAAGAGTTCTCTTGCACCTCCAGGAGCAAAGTTTTACTATCCCCAAGATTGGAATAGGAATGTGGGATGATGGATATTCTGTTCAGCAATGAAGTGAAGCTGTGCCTCTCTGAACATCGTGAGCAAGGGGTCCATGTCTGGATGACCCTAGGAAACCTAGGTTGACTAAATCCAAGTCCCTTAAACAATATAAAAAAATAGTGCATAGGCGCCACTCTGGTGTTGCTGTTGGTTTTGTATGTTCCCTACGGTCATCTAGATGTGGAGCCCTCACTCACTGTGCTCAGAGAGGCACAGCTCCATCTGACTGATGAGGCCCAACAGGGATGAAACACGTGTCTGGCGTTGCTGTTGGAACTCTTGTTCAGACGAGAATTGCCATAGCATTTCGGTGCTGGACTGCCCATATGGGTGGGACAAAGACAGATATTCAAATGGGAATTTCCCCTCTGTGTAGGGCTAAAGTGTGGCTGCGCACTCTGAGTGGGTCCCTTCCCAAAGAACAGGCCATTCAGCTGTGTTCTTTTTCAAATACGGGCGACTACAGTCTATTTTTCCATGAGCTACTACTTTGTAGATGTCTGCCAGCCATGCTTTGGTGAGGTAGAGGGATCAGGGTGTTGGAATTCAACATCGCAATTCCAGTTGGAAGAGTTCAAAACAGGTAGATTTCCAAGTGGAATGTCTATGAAGTGGGAGAAATTCAAGCTCGAGAAGTAGGCAATATTTTTCAAACAGGCATGGTGTGAATGATTAAGGTAGTCAGATTTTGAAAACAAACAGATTTTATAGAGGTAGGATTCAAAATGGCAGAGTTCAGAAGATGCAATGCTCTAGAGCAGCAAAGTTCAAAGAGACAAAGCCTGACATCAACAAAGATGAAAGTGTCAAGATTCAAAACTATACAAAGTTTCACAGTGACAAAATTCAAGGTGGCAAGATTTAAAGATGCAAAACCTTGGAGAAGCAGGATTAACAGTTCCTAAACCGTAAACCTCACAGTGGAAAAAAATAAAAGTAACAAGATTCACAGTGGAACAACCTCACAATGACAGCATTTAAAGTTGCAAAATTCAAGTTGTGGAAAATTCAACGCTACACAATTTAAACCGTGGAGGATTCAAAGCCGCAAACTTCACAGCGGTAGCATCTCATGGTGGCAAAACCAACATGGCAAGATTCCCAGTGATAAAACCACAATGGCAGAAAAACAGCAACATTCACTGCTGCAAAATTGAAGGTGTGGAAAATAAAAAGAAGAAAAATTGAATGCTGCAAACGTCAGGGTGTGGAAAATTCAAAGCAGCAACGTTCACTGCTGCAAAATTTACATTTACAGCGGCAGAACCTCACAGTGGGAAAGATAAAAAAAAGTGACAGGATTCACAGTGGTAAAAACGCAATGGCAACATTCAGGTTCCAGAAAATGCAAAGAAGCAAAATGCAAAGCATCGAGATTCAAAGTGTGGAAAAATACATAGCAGCAAAATGTAAAGTGTAGAGAACGTTCAAAGTGGCAAGATACACAGTGGGAAAAAGCATAGTGGCACAATATGCTGCCCTTCTACTGCCAAAGAGGTGTTAATCTGGGAATATTGTCACCACACATGTCCAGTACCTGTCTGCTTCCAGCCACACAGGGTCTAGCTTACACACTTTTGGAATCCATAGGAACGCACCAGATGTTTTAGTTTTAGCAAAATCTGAATTATACAAAATATTCAGAATAGAAGAAGCATTTGGCGTGCTATGTTTTACGCAAGATCAAGTATGCTTGTCATGTTGCAACACTATCATGAAAAGCTAAAACCCATAGTTTTGGGACCTTTTGTATCAAAAATACCTTTTCCCCAATTGCAATGAATCTTCAATTTGGAAAACAATGTTGGACCAATCCAGTGTTTCACATTTCCCTACCTGCCCTTCCTCCCCATCATAGGAACGTTTCCATGACAACTACCATACATGGGTCCACATCCAAGCGGATTCAATATTTGTCTGCTACAAGACATAGGGTATTCAAGTGGAGTATCAGCATCATTAAAAAGGATAGCGTTACAAAGTGACGTCCTTAAAGACCAACCCCTCCATTGTGACACACCCGTTTTTCTGTTGTTTTCAAGCAACACACCAACTAATCCAAGGCCCTCTGTGTCCTACTTTTAGTAACTCACAGCACTCAGCATATGCCAGCCATCTCAGGGAAAAAGGGGAGGGAGTAAGAAACAATGAGCCAGAGCTCACATGTTCAGTCAGGGTTCCTCGGACATCCATGGAAATGCATGTGCCATGCAAAGTGCTGCACTCAGTGATTCTGCTCACCTCTTGCTGATCCAAGACTTACTAGTGTTGCACGTGGCATCCCCTCTCTCGCGAACCAGCTTCTGGCTCTGGTTCATGACAAAATAGCCTCTCGGTTCCTACAGTATATTGTCAAATTAAATTAATCTCTCATTACTATGTGCCAGAACCCGCTATTGTGGCATCTAAACTTCAGGATAGAATCTACGCTGTGTCCCTACCATGTATTCCTGTGAGAACTGTTTAATTTCTGGCTTCACACAGATTGTGTTCTCCCAATTCCTTGACTGCATATAAAGGTTCCACTGAATAAGAGTTCCTTCTCTCCAACAGCACTTCTGCATCTGGCTGTCCTTGTGGGATATCAGTGGAATAATCCCCTCTCTTATTAAGCTTAGTTTTGGTGGTCTCCAGAGAGACTACCTGCTTGAGTTTCCATCTCCAGTTTAATAGTGCCACCCACTAGACCAACCCACGTGTTACGCCATCTGTCTATGAGGTATTTCCCAAACTGATCATTTACAATTGATTGTATGGTAAATCTGCCCAAATTCGTCCAGTACCATTTGATCGTTTGTGTACAATCAGTTTGGGTAACCACTACCAAACATGGGAAGCGGGGTGTGTAGTGATGTCATTTCGGGGTAGTGGGGGTGTCCCCCACTTCCAGAGGTTTGGAGGCAGGGGACTGGAAGAAAGAAAAATAGAAAAGCCGATCCTGCAGCGTCGGATCCGACTGGCGTAGGAAGATTGGATCCAACGCTGCAGGGTTAGAAGATGAGCGGATGGCAAAAAGGTAAGTAGGGTGTGTGTGGGAGAGTGTATGGGTGTGGATCGGGGGTTTTAGTTTGGGCGGATTTGGCAATGGCAAAATTGGCTTCACCGCCTAATTGACCACAAATTCGGCTGCAAACAATGTTGGCACGGCTAAACCGTATACATCCGTCTATGAGCCTATCAGCACTTCATGGATGGTGTTGATGGGAGGGGTGAGTACATATTTTGGAAGTAACCTATCCTGCTCTTGCTGCCTTATCATTACTACTAATGTGCTGCACGATCTGACCTGCCTGCACTACATGCCTGGTTTTTCAGTGGAACTTGCTCTGGAATTGGTGAATCCATAGCTAAAACAGATATCCTGTATGGCAAGTCCACTACCCTTCTCATGCCTATGCTGGGGTGCTTCTGGGGTCCCAGCTGAGTGTGAGTTGATCTATGCCATCACTTCCACGATTCCAAAAAAAGAAACACTTGCTACCAAAATCTAATCCTGGAATAGCTTTTGAAAAATGTCCCCACTAAAGTTCACAAGTCACCGTTGTACAATTCAGGTGAATCACGTTTCTTCTTTGAGGACAAACTGTATATGTTTGGATTTAGCCAAAACAATTCAGCAGAGGCCTGGTGTGATATATGGCCTAGGAGAGTCTGGACTGCCTCTTTTGTGGTTTGAACAAGCATGAGTTAAAAGTGTTTTCAAGTTCAATAATGGCATGGTAGCCTGACAGAATATGGCCTGGATGTTTGCCAGAGCAATGCCAGTGTTTATTATTAATTCAAAACATTCCAGCCATTCCAGAAGACGTGCAGCCAAGTTCCTGGTGTCCGCGTCTTTCTTCACCGAGAGGCTGTGCAGGGTACGGATCACAGGCAAGTCCCCATTAGCTGGAATCTCACATTGGTGACGAGGATGGGAAGCTGGCGTGTTATGGCTGGTTGCATCTGCCCGTGTGGGGTTGCTGCTTTTGCTCCATTACACACCTAGGTGCGGCAGTGATGTGTGCGGACTGCGCGGAGCAGTCACACATGCTCATTTCCAGCCACAAAATGCAGCCTGGACGTTCTGTTGCCGCAGCATTGATACCCATTGAAAGGTTCAAATATAAGGGGGAAAGGCAGGCGGTGCTCGTGCCTATTTGTCGGCCGCCATTTTGACAGAGCTACGCAGGCCTGGTGATACTGCAGGTGAGCGGTACAGGAGTGGAGACCTCATATGGACAGTTGCTGGCCAGCTACACTAGCTTTTGGTCACATATTGGTCCAGCTGCATTTGCAGTTCACCACCCCTGGGCTCAATAGAGAGACACTGCATCCAATACTTTAATTTTCACCCGTGCCACCTCATCAGTGAACAAACCCTTAAACTCACGATGTCAAATCAGGACATTCCAGCCACTGTCACAGTCACACCGCAGGATCAGGTGCAGCAGGGTGTCCAAGAATCCATGGCAGTACAGTTGCCTGTGGATTTTGATGTCACTGACACCAGTAACATGGGACCCAGGTGGGCCAGATGTATCAGGGACTTCGACCTGTATATGGGAGATACGGGGCCTATGGATGACGACCAACAACAATGCTTTTTGAAGCCGGCGGCAGGCCCAGCCACCAGAGACATCATTGATGAACTTCCAGCTGACTCAATAGACACAATTCAAGGATGTAAGACTGGTCTTGCTACCTATTTCACGCACATGCCAATGTGGATTATGAAAGACTCGTTTTTCATACCACTTAGCAGCAAAAGGGTGAAACTATGGACGCCTTTGTGATGAGGCTTTGAATTAAACTAAAACATTTTGATTTAAATAATTATTCTAACACAGAGGCCTTGGAATCTCAATAGTTGTGGGTTGTGAGTTGCCAAACTTTACGAGGAAGCTGCTACAGAAATCGAAGACTCTGGAGGAGATTCTGATGTTGGCGAGAGCAGAACTAGCGGTGGAGACACAGGTGGAGGCCATGGGCAACCCAAAGAGTTTGCACAAGCACCTGGAAATGGTACAGACGCTATTTGAGGCGCAAAGGGCTCAAGGAGAACCATTTTGCTGCAGATGTGGATATGAATGTCCCCATAGTGACTCATGCCCAGCACTGGAACAGAGGTGCTAGGAGACAGTCAAAGTCGCAATGTGATAAGACCCAGGGAGAAGGTGCCATTGACAGCTTCAGAGGCGTCCCAGATAGCGACCCAAGTAAACGGTAAACACAGAGAGGGGACAACGACCAGAAAATGATTCAGGAGAAAACAAACAAATAAGGGGCTGGAGAGAGGGCAGGCAAGTGAGGGATTGTAGGAGATAATGTCTCTTGTCCTAGCACCCAGAGAGACATTCGAGGTGCCATGTATGATCCTTGGTTGAACAGTAGCCATCGGAAAGAGAACTAATCTTGTCAGAAGGAGAACAGAGATGGAAAGGATACCTATATTCTCTAGGCAACAAACAGGCCACGGAGCACATCCACACACTGCTCATGCACCTGAATGAGCGGCAAATAGAGTTCCTAGTGGACACTGGCACCATGGTGAATGTCATCAGTGAACAAACATACAAGGCCCTTCCTCACGCACCCAGACTCCACCCATCTGAAACGGACATCTACCCTCATGGGTCCACATACCTTGACCAGTTTGAGGCAAGATTCCTTTACATGTGATCTCCACAGCAACAGAATGCAGGTGCATCTTAAGTTTCAAGACCGCCATTGACATGAGTCTAATTTATGTACTGTACAGGCTGGTGGTCAACAAGTACATTGACACAGTAGACAAGATTGACCAATTGTTCCCAACACTTTGTAAGGGCATAGGCAAATTAAGAAACAGACAGATCAAACTTCATATTGTCAATTACGTCCAGCCTGTGGCACAACCCTACAGGGGCATTCTGGTTATTATTCAATGCCAGGTGGAAGAAAAATTCCACAAGCTGCTGGAACAAGACATCATAGAGCCAGAAGTGGGATGCACATCATGAGTGTCACCTATTGTGGCTGTATCAAAGAAAGGCTGTGAAGCCATCCGGCTGTGTGTGGACATGAGACAGACTAATCAGGCCATCAAGATGCAAAGGCATCTGGCCCCTCACATCATGGACATGGTACACCTTCTGGACCATGCCAAGGTGTTTTCCAAGCTGGACCTGAACAAGTGCTATAACCAGCTGGTCCTAAGCCCAGAGAGCCATTACATTACCACTTTTGTAACACAATGTGGCATACATAGGTACAAGCAACTGAGGTTTGGAGTCTTGTTGGCAGTGGAAATACTTCAGGAAGAGATACACAATGTAATAAAGTACATCACGAATTGCATCAAATACAGTGATGACATTCTGGTATTTGGCATGAGTGTGGAACATCTTGACAACACACTCTCAAGAGTGTGCATGGCGTTAGAAGCAGCCAACCTCACATTGAATCAAGACAAGTGTGAATTCTGGAAAGAAACTCTGTGTTTCTTCGGGCACATCTTCGCAGAGAAAGGAATGACTCCAGATCCTGAGAAGCCTGCCGCTCTCAATGCAACAACAACTCAGGGCTGCTATCTTTTCTAGGCCCAGCAAGTTATTGCACAAAATACAGTAGGACTTTGTCACCATCAGTGAACCATTGAAGGCCCTCAAAAAGCAGCAAGTACCATTCCACTGGTCGACCGTGTCCCAGGAGGCATTTAAAGCCATCCGGGATCGTTTAGTGAAGTCTGAGAACATGGCATATTTTGACGCAGAGAGAGAGCCTGAGCTGACTGTAGATGCAAGCCCTGTGCGACTGGGTGCCATTTTGCCCCACAATGCACCGCACTACTTCCAAAAGAGACATTTGGGTACAACTCCCAAAAGAAAAATGTTTCTTATGCCAGCAGAAGTCTGTCAAAGACAGATAATGAGATTGTTCCATGTACATGTGCTGATGTTAGCAAAGCAAGTAATACCACAGAAATAATCAGCATAGGTGATTTAAGTTGTCAATGTTTTTTCCATGGTCATCGATGACAACAAAGCTGTGCCTGATGAACACAAAACTGTGCCGACATGTGTTTCGACCACAGCATTCTTTTTCAAGGCAAATTATTAAATCCAATCATCATCTTGCCAATAAATGCACAATTGTGAGTCAGATTCTGGATGCTGCTAAAATGCAGAAATCTTGTATGACCATGGCGCTATTGTGGTTAGATATGAATGTTGAAATTGATTGTATCACGGTTTCCCTCGAAAAACATGAGTTGCCGATATCACCAGTCATTTCGGGTATGTCCAGCTCCCGGCCCTGTCATCGTCCAGTGTGCTCTTTCCAATAAGCATTTAATGGCAAGGTGATAATTGGACCCATTGAAGGGGGAAATATGTATTAGCGGTCATAGACAAATATTCATGGTTCCCTGAAGCACAGGCCGTAACGCCAATGGCAGCGCACCATGTCATTCCAGTACTGAACAGGATATTCACTGCATATGGTATCCATCAACAGGTGAAATCAGACAATGGGCACTCATTCACAAGCCAATGCTTCAAGACATTTGCAGAATACATGGGGTTCCCCCACAGAATTATAACTCCATTATGGCCCCATCACGGGGGACCAGGGAGGGGGCGGGGGCAACACTGACATCATGGGGGATCAGGGAGGGGGTGGGGGGAAACACTGACATCACAGGGGACCAGGGAGGCGTGGGGGGTAACACTGACATCACAGGGGCCCGGGGAGGGGTGGGGGTCAACAATGACATCACAGGTGACCAGGGAGGGGATAGGGGCCAACAAAGATATCACAGGGGACCAGGGAAGGGGTGTGGGAAACACTGACATCACGGGGGACCAGGGAGGGGGAGGGGGGACAGTGAACCTCACGGGGGACAAGGGAGGGTGTGGGGGCAACACTAACATCACTGGGGATCAGGGGGTGGGGGGAAACACAGACATCACAGGGGATCAGGGAGGGGGGCACAATGAACATCACAGAGGATCAGGGAGGGGGTGGAGTAGTCAAGGCTCGACTACTGCAACAGCTACTTTCTCAAACTGCCCTCTTCTACACTCCGCCCTCTTCAACTCATCCAGAACACAACTGCAAGACTTATCCTTGGCCTCAAGCCCAGGGACTGCATCTTTCCAGCACTGAAATCCCTTCACTGGCTCCCTGTGGCTGCAAGGATCAGGTTCAAGATCCTTTTCATTGTCCACAATGCTTTCAGGGGCCTGGGCCCACTGCAACGCTCTCTTCCTAACTACTCGCCTTCCCAAGCCTTCTGCTCGCATTCCTCCAACTCTCTGTGGGTGATCCGCTTCTCCAAGCAGAGACTTTAGTTTAGTTTAGTTTAGTTTAGTTTAGTTTGTTTATTTATAAATCGCGTCCGAACCCTCAGGTAGCTGGGCGCATAATCATGTGCACAGTAGAGTTACATATCGTTACACAAACACCTTAATACACCAGTCAGAGCATACATTAGTCCAGGCTCTGAGTAGTTACTTACAAGAATAAAGTATACAGAGAACAGTGTACAAGATAGTTACAGTGGAGAGTGAGGACCGGGTTACAGGGTGGTCCTGAATCGGATAAAGCCAGGGTGAACATTACTACATGGTGGTGAACGGCGGCTGGCCGAATGTGTCATCGAGAGATTGGATGTTTAGGCTAGTAACCATGATTTCACCATGGCTCTGAATGGCCAGGCACTTTATCCTCTGCAGGTGCCTCCGTCTGGAACAGCCTCTCTCCATCTCCAGCCGGATCTCCTTAAATTCCAGAAACCCCTCAAGACTTTCCACTTCGCCTCCATCTTCCCTCTCCCTTTGCCCTGCTAACCACCACTTTCTGCTCATTCGCTCTCTCTCCTCTTCTACTGCTCACTTTTGCTGACTGGCTGCCTGGTGTCCTTTCAGAGCCTCACAGGTCCCAAGCTTTCCTCATCAGTCTCCAGCACTTGCCCCCGGGCCTTGCACTTGCAGCAGCACTACTGCACTTCGGTTACCACCCATGAGACCGGTATCTCTCTGCACTTAACCCATGTTCTGACGGGACTGGGCGCACTTGTCCCTATTGCCCCCCCCACACCCTACACACTTCCTTTTCTGTTCACCTGCATAATCTATCCGTACTGTGCCTAGTAAGATTGTTTGTCTTGTCTTCCCTGTCTTCCCCTCCCATGCATGGTTGTGCTTTGGAACACTTGTGTATAAGCGCATAATAAATAAACAAGAAATCAATCAATGAATAATACTGAAAGGAACACTGTTTTGAATGCAAAAATGTTCCATGTTGACATGTTTTACTGATCTAATAGAAGTATACTGGTGAACAAGATGTCTTGTTACAGGCAAAGATGCTGAAAAAAGATGAGCCAGAAAGGTCATCACATAACATTGCTATGAGTCAACATTCTTTGAATAGCGCCTACTAGAATGATTAGAAAAGTCTCTCAAAATGTAAGAATAAAAGCACCTTTAGGTATCACCATTACTTGCTCATAGACACAAAACTTGACTTTGCAATACCAGTAAATATTGTAATCAGGAACAATGATGTCCACCAGTCACAGATTAACTAATATTGGTGAACATTTTCAGTGTAACTTTGGTACTAGATACTAAAGATATCGAAACACACCCATAATGGAACTGTTGTGTTTGTCATCAAGTTTGGGTCACATTCCGTGTAGAAAGTGGTCTGTGCATTTACGAAGAAAACCATATTTGACCATTGGAATGTAAAGACCTGGGAACTTTAGATACACAATGATCAAAAAAGACAATGGGCCTCATTACGAGCATGGTGGTAGCCGTGCCTGTATAGCAGGCACAGCTACCGCCATACTCGCTGTCGGCACCGCCTCCCACGATTGGGCAATAACCGGCCCATTACGAGATGAATGGGCCGGTAATTGCCCATTCGTGGGTGGCGGAATTGCCGGGCTCCCGATCCCCATTCTGCTCCATAGGGAAGAATGGGGGTGGGGAGCAGGCTACAAAAGAAGAAAGTGTCTATTCTAGAGAGACCCCGTCCCCTGCACACCATCAATGCTGAATAAATCAGTCAAGAGAGATACTAAATATTCCCAAAGGATCAATTTATTACTCATAAAAATCACACAATATTCAACCATACATTTTGATTATCATACATCCTGTAATTTGACAGAAAAATAGGTATTGAAATACATAAATTAAACATAATGGAATGTGCAGAACATTAATTTCATGTATTTCATCAATCTTAAGGCAGAAGTCCAGATTCTACGTTGATAGTTCTGATAGCTCTATGCGTTTCGGGGTAAAAAAAAAACCTTCTTCAGGAGCAAGAACAATCTGGAAAGATACATATAAGACAACCTATCAGTTAATCTGCAAATTTAATAGGTATAACAATCTCATATGCCTTCATCAGATACTCCAATCAATCCAACATTTTAGGGGATTATCCATTGTCCGGTAAACTGTATAGTACTATAGTTGTAAAATCATGTTTCACAAGCATGTTCCACATTTTTAGAATTGTACCCATCATCCGGTCAACTTCATAGGCAGACTCTACCTGGGTACTGTAGTTCTGTTGGATCTAATGATAATGCGTCCCGGATATATAACGTGAGAGAATGCCCATAACCTTCTCGTCTCATACGCTCAGTGTGCATGTGGCGGTAGCATTTCTAAAAAGACAGTTATCATAAAATGAGTTCCTTATATGTCTAGCTGTATAGTAATTTACAAGTGGACTCCTGTTGATAAACACATGTGTTACCACAGTTATGGGCCCTATACAGGGTTCCAAATATTCGCAGGGACACTCGACTATTCTTCCAATCCACTGACACGTAACGCCTTCGCTATTGATATCTATTGACAGCATCCACATGACGCACTTAACGTCATCATGGCGCTCGGTGGCGCGTATAAATCAGGTGACCTATAGCGTCACATCCTACCATACTGCCTATGAAGTTGACCGGATGACAGGTACAATTCTAAAATGTGGAAAATGCTTGTGAAACATGATTTTACAACTATAGTACTATACAGTTTACAGGACGAAGGATAATCCCCTAAAATGTGGAATATGTTATGTTATTTTATGTTACTTTGCATTTATATAGTGCCTTATGTACCATTGGTATGGTCTCAAGGTGCTGGTAGGTTGAATGCCCTCGGGAGCCGAAGTTCAAGTCAGTAGAGAGAATAGAGAGAGTCATAAGGTGCGTGTGAGCACCGGATATGTGTGCAGCTGGTGTGGCATTCGTGTGATCGCTGCTTCTTAGCGGTAGGTGTGGTGGTTGAGAGATCAAGAGTATGTGTTTGTTCTGGCAGGTTGTTATCCAGACCGATTCTGGCTGCGTTAGGCCTGAGGAGAACGCCAAGGCTGGAGGGTGTGTAACCAGCAGTGTTTAGTTAGGGTGATGGGGAGTATGAGGCAAATGATGTTATGAGAACAGATATACCAAATGGTGTCATAGTATCGCTGTGTTCTAGTTGAGTGGTGGTGTAAAGAAGAGAGTACGCGTGGAGATGTGATATGCTGGTTTACCTTAGGTGCTTGAGATCGAGCCCGCTCCAATAGTTCCATGTACTCCATCCGTTCCATGTATTCCGACTGTTCCATGCATTACGACCGTTTCAAGCACTCCAAACCGTTCCTTTCAATGCTCTTTCAAACGTTCCATGCACTCCAAACCGTTCCATGTAAGTCATGTCATTCTATGCACTCCAATCCGTTCCATGCACTCCAATCCGTTCCATGTACTCCAAGCCATTTTATGCACTCCAACCATTTTATGCACTCCAACCATTTTATGCACTGCTCCTTCCATTTATTCTACCCACGTTATCCTTTCTCCATGCATCATCCATCCACATACGTCATCTTCACCCGTTCCATCACTTCACTGGTTCCACCCATTTCACATGTTCCATCCACTTCACCCGTTCCACTCACTTCACCGGTTCCACCCACTTCACCGGATCCACCCACTTCACTGGTTCCGAACACATCACCCGTTCATCCACCTACTTCATCCGTTCTACCATTTCACCCGTTCCACCCACTTCACCCATTCTACACCAGTTTATCCGTTCCATCCACATACTTCACCCTTTCCATCCACATACTTCACCCGTTCCTTCCACATAATTTAACCGTTCCATCCACATACTTCACCCGTTCCATCCACATACTTCATCCTTTCCATCTACATACTTCACCCGTTTCATCCACATACTTCACACGTTCCATCCACATACTTCACACGTTCCATCCACATACTTCACCTTTTCCATCTACATACCTCACCCTTTCTGTCCACATATTTCACCCATTCCACCCTGTTCACCCATTCCACCCTGTTCATCCATTCCACCCAGTTCATCCGTTCCACCCAGTTTATCCGTTCCACCCAGTTCATCCGTTCCACCCAGTTTATCCGTTCCACCCAGTTCATCTGTTCCACTCGCATACTTCACCCGTTCCAACCACATGCTTCCTCCGTTCCAACCACATGTTGCACTTGATCCATCCACTTCACCCGTCCCATCCACATACTTCACCTGTTCTATTCAATATATTTGACCCATTTTGTCCACATACTTCACCCGTTCCTTCCTCATACTTCCCCCATTCTTCCAGATCCATCCTCCATTCCTACCACCCACTTCACCCGTTTCTTCCCCCTACTACACCCATTCCTTCCAACCACTTCACCCGTTCCTTCCAATCACTTCACCCGTCCATCCACATACATCACCCAATTGCACTCTACACCCGCTCCTCGCTCCGTATTCTACACCCGCTTCTCACTATACACCCGCTCCACACTCTACACCCGCTCCACACCATACCCTACATCCACTCAACACCCTACATCGGCTCAAAACCACCGCACCCTACATCTTCTCAACACCCTAAATCTGCTCAACACCCTACATCTGTTCAACACCATCATGCCCTACATCCGCTCAACACCCTAAATCCGCTCATCACCCTACATCCGCTCCACTCTATTATCCACTCACACCCTACATCCACACCACACCCTACATCTGCACCACGCTCTCATCCGCTCCATACCCTCATTCATTCTACGCTCTCATCCGCTCTACGTTCTCATCCGCTCTACGCACTCATCCACTCTACGCACTCACCCGTTCTATGCACTCACCTGCTCTACACATTCATCTGCTCTATGCACTCATCCGCTCTACGCACTGATTCGCTCCACACACTCATCCGCTCTACACACTCATCCGCTCTACACACTCATCCACTCTATGCACTCATCTGCTCTACGCACTCATCTGCTCTACGCACTCATCCGCACTACGCGCTTCATCCACTGCACCAACTTCATCCGTTCCACTCACTTTGTTCATTCATCCTGCATTATCGGTTCAGCCCATGTCACTTGTTGCACGCACTCGATCCGTTCCATGCTCTCCATCTGTCCCATACACTACACCCTTCTCATGTACTCGAATAGTCTATTCTGTACTTTCCATTTATACCATGCACTCTTACATTCCATGCCATCTGTCTGTGCACTCATCCGCCTCCTGCATTCATCTTTCCATCCTCTTCACTTTATTCCTTTCATCCATTTTGTTCCTTTCGTCCATTGCAATTATTTCATCCATTTCATTAATTTCGACCGCTTTACTGCTTTCGTACAATTTCTTCTTTTTATCTACTTCACTGCTTTGATCTACTTTACTCATTCTATTCTGTTTGTCCTTTTTAGTTTACATAAGAGGTTATTAGTTTTCGGTTTCTCGCTTGGATCATGATGCTGCATTGCTATTTATGATCTAGTCATTGAAATGCTGTTACCCAGTTTGAGTTAGTTTGAGTTCAGGGTCGGTTTTAGGGGAAGAGCCAAGTTTTCAGTAATTTGCGGAAAGACATGAGGACTTCAGTGAGTCAGATGTTGGGTGGGAGTGTGTTCCACAGCGTGGGGGCCAAAGCTGAGAATGATGATCCGCCTAACCTGACTGAGTTTGTTTTTGGTATGACTAGGAGGCCGGCTGACCTTGATCTTAGAGTATGTGCAGGGTGATAGGGTTTTAGTTTGTCTTGAAGATATTGAGGTCTGGTTTTATGCAGTGCTCAGTGAGAAATGCATAAGGTTTTGAAGGTCACTCTTCGGGCAGCCGGAAGCCAGTGCAGAGTTTTGAGGGCTGGGGAGATGTGGTCTCTAGAGCCAAGCGCTAGTAGCAGTTTGGCTGCAGCGTTTTGTGCTCTTTGTAGTTTAGTCAGTTGGTATGCGTGGACTCCAAGTTAGAGGGGGTTAGCATAGTCCAGTTTTGATACAACAATTGATTGGACCGCAGAGAGTCTGTTGGGAAAGGAGAGGTATGGAAAAATGCGCCTAAGAGTTTTAAGGTGGTAGTGGCTGGACTTTGAGACGTTGTTGACTTGGCGCAAGAGTATTAGGTCAGAGTCAAGGGTGCATCCAAGTTTTTTTACTGAATTAGAGGGAGTCGGTGAGTTGCCCCTGGCAGATAGCCAGGGTAGTGGATGTGGAAGAAGTTTGGTGTTACCACATACCATGATTCTTGTTTTGGAGGGGTTTAGCAAGAGGCGGTTTGTAATCCTCCAGAGCTCTATGTCGAGGAGGCAGGAAGCGAGGTCAGGTCGGCAGTTGGGTTTTGAGTTCAGGAGTTTTAGAATTAGTTGAGTGTCATCAGCGTAATTGTAGCACAGGATGTTGTGTGAACAAATTATTCGTGGCAGGGTGGCCATGTAGAGATTGAACAGGAGGGCTGATAGGCCTGCTCCTTATGGAACTCCCGTGTCGACTGGTCAGGCTTGGGAGGAATAGGTGGAGAGTAGCTCGGTTTTAGGGGAAGATATATATATGCTTGTGAAAAACGAGTTTACAACTACAGTACCACATAATTACATTTCAAAAAAGGTAGCAGGCGCTCCTCTCCAGAAAGAACATGGCATGATAACCTGTTCTGAGATGAGAGTTTGCAGCACACGCATTTTTTCTCACTGTACCTTTCACAGATGGGAAATATACATTTGCATATCAGTCTTTGTCCCGGCCACATGGGCAGTCCAGCACCGAAATGCTATGGCAATTCCTCTCTGAGCAAGAGTTCCAACAGCAAACCCATACATGTGTTTCAGCCTTGTTGGGGCTCATCAGTGAGGTGAAGCTCTTCCTCTCTGAGCACAGTTAGCAGGGAGTCCACGTCTGGTTGCCCCCAGGTAACTCAGGGTGACCAACCCCAAGTTCCTTGCAAATATTTCAAAAAAGGTAGCAGGCGCTCCTCTCCAGAAAGAACATGGCATGATAACCTGTTCTGACATGAGAGTTTGTAGCACACGCTTTTTTCTCACTGTACCTTTCACAGATGGGAAATATACATTTGCATATCAGTCTTTGTCCCGCCCACATGGGCAGTCCAGCACCGAAATGCTATGGCAATTCCTCTCTGAGCAAGAGTTCCAACAGCAAACCCATACATGTGTTTCAGCCTTGTTGGGCCTCATAAGTGAGGTGAAGCTCTTCCTCTCTGAGCACAGTTAGCAGGGAGTCCACGTCTGGTTGCCCCCAGGTAACTCAGGGTGACCAACCCCAAGTTACTTGCAAATATTACAAAAAGGTAGCAGGCGCTCGTCTCCAGAAAGAAAATGGCATGATAACCTGTTCTGAGATGAGAGTTTGCAGCACACACTTTTTGCTCACTGTACCTTTCACAGAAGGGAAATACCCATTTGCATATCAGTCTTTGTCCCGCCCACATGGTCCAGCACGGAAATGCTATGGCAATTCCTCTCTGAACAAGAGTAACAACAGCAACCCCATACACGTGTTTCTGTCTTGTTGGGCCTCATCAGTGAGTAGTATAACTGAATAGTTTTCATATTTTTAACTCGAGTGCACAGGGTTGAATGTTAGCACCTGTCCTACAATTCTGAGCAGTAGGGTGGGATTTTGGAACCTCTAGACATTGTTGTGTCTTAGGTTAAATGGAAGGCTTATTAGATTGTCACTGTATGTTATTCATTTAATGTGAAATGACTTATCTAAAATGAGCTATTGTAGGATTGATTGGAGTATCTGATGAAGGCATAGTAGATTGTTATACCTATTAAATTTGCAGATGAATTAGGTTGTCTTATATATATCTTTACAGATTGTTCTTGCTCCTGAAGAAGGGGTTTCTTTACCCCGAAACGCGTAGACCTATCAGACCTATCAACGTAGAATCTGGAATTCTGCCTTAAGATTGATGAACTACATGAAATTAATGTTCTGCACATTCCTATATATTTAATTTATGTATTTCAATACCTATTTTTCTGTCAAATTACAGGATGTATGATAATCAAAATGTATTGTTGAATATTGTATGATTTTTATGAGTAAAAAATTGATCCTTTGAGGATATTTATTATCTCTCTTGACTTATTTATTCAGCATTGATGGTGTGCAGGGGACGGTAGTGTCTCTAAAATATACACTTTCTTCTTTTGCTGTTCAGTACAGACTTTGTGTAAGATCCTGTTTTCCTCCCCTGCGCCCTAAACATTCAATTACAAATTAATAACACTCTATAGGCATTAGGCTTTTGTTAGCCAAATCATAGGTGTGCATCTGTAGACCCCAGTTTTGCAAGACCTGGCGGGCTGTCGGGAACCCGCGTACAGAACTCGTAAAGCGGCGGCACAGTATGAACGGTGCTGGTGCCTTACCGGCACCGTTCATATCCTGGAAGCCACCCTTATAATGAGCCCATTATTTGTATTGTATTGCATGTCCTTTCAATAAACAGTGTATGCGAATGGTCTTCTGATCAACCCACAACAAATATCACACATCATGACTGAAAATAGGTAAGCACCATTACAAACACATGGTGGGGTTCATTTCTCACTCCTCACAGAACACGATTTGCCGAACACGTGCTTTAACGTTAAACACCTGTCTAAAGACTTTTCTTTTTTTTTTTTTTTTGAGCTGTGAGATTTTCATTATTTCTGCAGGCAGAGTGGAGGCAAGACACAGGATACAAGTTCAGGCTTTGTTTTCCAGCTCTGCCTGCAAACATGATTGGTTTACCACAAACTTGGCATTTTAATGCTGACATTAAATCAATGTATTACTACAGCCTTAAGGACCGAGGGAGCAGTCATTATTGTGGATAAATGACCTGCCACCAAGTTTTGGCACGAGGCAATAACGATCCCTACTGAGGTCTATGAGGCTATTATCACATTGCAGTAGTAACAATACATGCTTTGGAGTTTTGTTGATGAAGTAAAAAAGTTACTTTGATAGTGAGTAAAGCATATAAAACAACTCAGTAAGTTGAATGTGGTTATATTTTGTAGTGTTTAAATAACACATTTTTCTTTATAAGTTAAGTGAACTTAGTTAAATTAGATTGGGTTCAAACCGTGGATAGATTTGGCATCATCTAAAAGTAAACAGTTTATGTATAAGAAAGTGAACGCATATTACAGTCTTTTAGCTTTCTCTGTTAAATAGGACGTTGCCACAGAAAAACGGTCTTCCCAGAAAGGACGTGTTTAGTTGAAAAGAAAAGTATTTGGAAATTGCATTGTGGTGTCTATGACAGCTTTTAAAGTCAGAATGTACAGAATGCAGTCAATACCAGTCAATACCAGAAGTTATTGACTGTGTTCTAAACATTATGATTAGTTGTGAAGAGGCCAATACCAATCTACATGTGGTGACATGAAATCTGCATGTTTTATGCACCAATTAAAGCAGGCACATTCCATATCAATCCAATTTAAATGCCTCCCACAATCATTCATTGTTTCCACAAATGTAATGCATCAAAAGTGCTAACGTGGAAGAGCCGGATTTCACACTTTTTATTTCAATTATGTCTCTGAAATTAAGAACATTGCATGCAGTTGTCATTATGGCGGACAAGTGCAAACAAAGATAGACCCTGCCATGCAAATTACTCTTAATTTCAAAATGAAACCTTATGGAGAATCCAATTACCAAGGCACTGTTCTGGTGTGGGCCAACAAAGAGTTAATTCCTGTCAAAGGCAGAACGCAAAACGGGCAAGACAAACTCCCTATTGACAAACATGAATTGATGTTCTGTCTTTATTCACACTGGAAGGGACCTAATGAACTATGAGAATTGCAGGAATTGATCTTACAATTAGCCTATTCTGCTTTTCTCAGAAATCTTTCCTTTATTCTTCCATAATAAGTAATATGTGATAAGGACAGTAATAACTAGCTGCAGTACACGGGACTCCATGGAATGGGAACTTGGTATTGTATACACCTCCTGTAATATCCTGGTAATACCGGGATATCGGGCGGCAGTAAAGGTATGGCAGTTTTGCCAGTATCCCAGCATAATTACCGGTGGATACCTGCATAACTGCAATGAGGCTCAATGTAAGAACACAAAACCTGTTTTTTATTCCAAACGTATCAACTTCATCTACATGAGGGAATGTTGAGTTAGTGCAGTGACATATCTAATGAATAGTTGGCTTACTTGCTCAACGCACCATGTGGAGGATTAAGTAAAAAGATCAGCAGCACCTATAACTATGCTTCACGCTTAGGATGCACTTCTGGTGCAACTGAAATTCACACTAGTGCAGGGGTTTGCAATCTGGGGCTATTCAGATGTTTTGCATTTTTGCTTTGAACGCAATGAATGATAAGTGTTGAAAGAATTCTTCCTAGAGAATCAGGAAAAAAAAATACGTTGTTTCTTTGTCCTAAATATAGCACTAATGTGAAAAAATGTTGTTTTTTTTTTTGCTGAGTTAATGCCATGGCAATCATTTTGCAGGACATGCACATGTGGACTGCCCTCCAGTTCTGTTTTATGTGGTGTAGGTGAATGATCAAGCACAGCTCAATAACTGTCCAAAATGTCACAATTCCCCAAACCACAACACATGCAGAAAGTGTGTTTAACGTTATAGTGTCAGCAGATGTGTGCCATTGAAGAGATACTGCAGATCAGTAATTACTTTGATGTTATTTAATCACAGCAATTGCTTCGATTAACTCATTTTTTGACTAAAATGTGGACACAACATGGAAACACGAGGATTTCGAGAATACAACAAAGTTAAGATCAAAGCACTCTTGGGAAATATTATCCATTAGTCTTGAGTGCTTCCAAAGAAAATATGAAAACGCAGGTCAATGCATTGTGTTTCATATAGCACAGTGTCCTTCATTTATCGTGGTCTCTGGGAGCTTAGAATGTACATGAGAATGGTTTGGGTTTGGTCAGTGGGAGCAGAGAGAACAGTATGCAAGTTCTCTGCGGTTGTGTAGATTCTTGCTGATCGTAGAGAGAGGGGCTCCGTGTGCACGAACACTTCAAGGTATTTTTCGAGCAAATGTGCATGGTACACCCAGAGGTGGGCATGACTGTTGCGTGTGTGTTCTCTGTGTGATATGGGTGATCGGTGTGATCGTGCTTGTTTCTTGTTTGATTGTGGTGACCTGAGTTAGCATATGCAATATCAGGTCTGGGCTGATCGGTAAAACCATAACGTTGTGTCTGTCATAGAGTGCTACGCATTGTATGGCGATGTGATGTTAGTTATACTGGGAGCATACGATGATTTGTGGGGTGCAGGTTAGGTATCTAATATAAAAGAGGAGTATCAAGTCACAGGCTATAATCAGTAAATTATATACATGGGAAGGCTGAGCAACAGCACACAAGTCATTGGAGCAACAACCTGGCGATCAAGTAGCCATGATTAACAATGCGTAATTAAGCAATAATCCTGTGTTCTGCGGACTTGACCGGCTGGTAACGGTGTGGGGCTCAATGGGGGATTCTTTCTCTTAGCAGCCTGAGGGAAATCCTTGAGGTGCTAATATCAATAGAAAGTAAACCTGCTGTGCTGCTTTGTTCGCAGCAGCAGCTGGGGAGAGTCAGGATGGCCATGGAAATGCTCAGAGCCCCCTTTCCATTTCCATGGCTTCAACAGGAAGCTGTGCACCCTGGACAGGGGAGCCCTTAAAAGGTAAGGAGTTTAGGAGCAATCTAGCTGCTGCCGCACCCGCCAAGTGTGGTAATATTCCATATGAAAGCAAAACACTTTCTCAAATGTCCAATATAAAGCCCTGTCTTTCTGTATCTCCATGTGTCTCTCTCTTTCTCGCTGTCTTGCTATCGTTCTCAGATAGGTACACTGAACACCATGTGCAGAACGTTCAAGTAATGGTAACTGAGGGCGGGTGGCTGGCAGAGGGCACCACTCGTTACCCTAAGTGAAGTACTAGGTCTTATTAATTTGTGCCCAGAGAAAAATGGTGTGTTGGTGCGTCTGGCTTCCTTCTGCCTTGCTTCAGATTGGATGGCCTTGGAACACATACCAGGAATGACAGAACCGAATGTGTGAATGTGACATGCACCACTTAGACATGCTTATAGGTTTTATGATCTGCAAATTAATAAAACAGCAACCGCATTATGGTGATAGAAAAGGTCACTCTTAGGAGCATTTGAGGGATACAATTGATAACAACATCTGGTGACAGGGTGCCATGTATTGTTTGCATCTGAGGGGCAAGAGAGGGAGTAAACTGCATGATGGAAGTAAGTGATGGAAGGCAGAAAGAGGCTGGTGTGTTTGTCGTTGGCAGGTATTCAAGGGAAGAAGAGTGGCAGGAGGCCAGATATTTACAGTGTTGCCTAAGCTTCCCTTGTGCCCCCCCCATCTATTTCCACTGCCTAGTTGGTGCAGGGAGACAATGTAGAACCTTGCAAAGGGACACATAGAGGACAATGCACACCATAAAGCTGAACATCTGTCACCAGTGAACAATGAGGGGGTGTCATCTTAGTGTTCCAAATAACCAAAGCTTAACTCGCTTTGTCTATCAGAGGCCACTCTATCCATGTTGTTCACAGGTACCCTTTTCCGAATCAGTTTGAGGAAATGGGAAAGAAAATGAGACTGGACAATAATCTATGCATTCCCTAGACTTAAGTGGAACAACTCAAGGACCAGGCATTTGTGAAGAAGGGTGAATGCCACTAAAATAGCAGGATCCTAGATGACTGCAATTACTGGTGCAAAGAAAAAATTACAACTCTGTGTTAGTCCAGTTTTAAAATCACACAGCGATGGAACAACAGATTACCTCTCAAGGTCCTACAGACTTCTTTCTCAGGTGGAGCAATGTGAAAGCCACAGCAGGGTGTTCCCAAACTGAAGACTACACAATGTTAAACTTCATTGGCTGAAGGGCAGTACGCTTGGGACGTGGGTTGGGAAACTGCTGTCTTCTCTAAAATGCCATAAACCTCTGAGAAGCAGGGAACACTTAACAGTTTAAAGTCAGTACACATTTGTACCAGAAAGTTGAATTTAACAAAAAATAGGAAAAACAAACCCATTTCACGGGTAACTGTTAAGGTAGGCACAACAGGTCCCTATCCGCTATTAATATAAAATGGGTATTGAAATGAGAGATTTAAAAACACATATTTAAGAAACAGGTCAACATTGCATTTCCCTCACATAGAGTCGAACACGCTTTGGCAAAGCCAATAGTTCTGGCATTTGTATTTGTCTGTTGCATTTTACATTTGGCATGGAGGGAAGGAATGAGGAATGACAGTGGACGAAATGACTAATGTGTACAAGGAGGGGGGTTTGTCCTGACTGGAGAAGTCTAAGCTAGCTGCAGTTTATTTATTGCAGTGTAAGTTTGAGACAGTATACTATCTTTGGGTGTCACAATTTATATAGTTGCCAAAGATAGCAGTACATGAAAAACAACAGTAATCATCCACATGTGCTAGATCATTAGTTTATAAAAGACCAGCTTTTATTAAGTGGCTGTCCTTATTTCTTTAAACATTTTATGAAGGAATTGTAAGTATCATACAAAAGGGTGCACATATTTCACCCAAATCAAACAACAAAATACAAAACAGTATAGGTGCAAAGCATGAAACAGAAAATAAAGTCAGTTCATACAAGCATGTGCTGTGTGTTAACATTGATCCAAAACAAGACAGTAGTATAAAGGCATCATGTTTCCACTAATACACTCTGTTTTTATGTTTTTCTGATTGTAAGACGGTTTTACCCAATGGGTTAATACCAGGTTTACCCAATGCAACATGTAACTGGTGTAACCTTAATAATCCTCAAAAAGGTATAAAGCCCTTGAAAGGGTCTATCATAGCCAGGATGAAGGGTGACCAAAAAGGTAGTTGATAGTGGACGAAATGACAGCATGGGAGAATTTGAAGAGAAGCACTGTGAGGGGAGGAATGAGAAATATAGATGCATTTTTATTTTTTAAATATTGTGCATTTGGTTACAAATGAATGAAAAAAACCTTAACCACAAACAATCTAAAATGTTTTACATTCATAATCAGCAATTCATCGTACAGAATATCCTATAGAAATATGCATTATGTACAATTTGCTTTCACACTCATCATTAAAACATTTCAGTTAATATCCCTTGTAAAACCTGTGCAGCCTGGTTAATCCTAGGAAACCCTTGCCTATTGTCCCGATTCTCTATTCAAAGAGTCATAAGGTATTTTACAGCTTCTTTCCACAGATAGTAGCGAGCCCCTTATAGCCAACATCGTTGCGCAGTAGAGTACTCCCAGACTCTTTTCCTTCAATATTACCAATATCAGTTACAAAAGCGGCGTACACCCTTTCGTATTGGACCTTAAACCATGGACATTGTCTCAATATGTGTCAGTTAGTTTCAATAGCGTTTCGACACAGTCTACACTGTCGATCTTCCTGAGGGACACCTATCCAGCTACCCGTATATTCATATACACAGAGAATGTTTAAATAAAGGAAAATAAAACACTCCCTCATGCTCCCATTACTCTTCAAGGTTTAAGCAAATAGGAACAAGGACCATCAACAGCAAAACCTTGTTGGGTATATTGTAGATAGCGTCTTATTTGACTAAGTGTGGACATCCATTCACCTCTGTCCAATGCTCAGGTCTTTCACTTAAGCTGCTTCTCATGGTCAGGAATTTCCAAAAGCTACTCTAACGGAAAATGTATATATTTGCAATGTTCAAGGACCTCACTTTGCAAATGTCCCAAAAAGGAGTTTAAGGGAACTGTTTGCAGTCTAGTTGCTACCAGTCCCATATAAGTATTTTCCTCTGCTGGTCTAAGTAACAGGGAGCAGTGAAGCTTACAGCGCTTTAAGATCAAAAGGGAACAAAGTCCCAGCGGGCAGTGCAAAGCTTCTACTGGAGTTCCTTTTGGAACAGATAGAATGGACCTTAGGATTTTACCTTCAGGTTTGTCGAGAAATTACACATGTCTGCCCGAAAGAAGTTCCAATCCATATGATAAAGGAGGTGTTATAGTACTTTGTTATATTTTTTTGGCACCTTCCATATTGTTGCGACCTGCACTAATAATGTAACATTTCAATAAATACCATTTCTTCAGGATGCGTGGAATAGCATAGTCACCATAGTATGGATTTATTGGTGCAACACTAATTGGAATTCCTAGGTATATATATTGATCCTTTACTTCAAGGTTAATATCTTTTAATTTCCATATAAAGGATGTTGATCTTTTAGCTCTATCACCTATCACCGTTATTTTAGTTTTTGAGTAGTTTATGGACAAATTATTCCTACCTGCATATCTGACTAAAGCATCAATGCTACAGTGAAGTCCAATGGGTGTGTGGTCCAAGAGTATCGTGTTGTCCGCATACATTAGCCAGGGAATTAACTCTCTACCAATCCGAGAAGGAAAATTCCGCTTTTCTGCAAGGCACTGACCGAAGTCCGAAGTATACATATTATAAAGTACGGATGCCAAAATGCATTCCAACTTTAATCTGACGTTGGTCCAAACCTGGCTCATTAGTTTCCCATCTTGTAAGGATACCACTGTGTCACTATACAAAGCTTTAATAAAATGAAGTAAATCAGGATCCAGTCCCCACTTCAAAAGTTTAGCCCGAAGTTTCTGGCTGGAAACTGTTTCAAAACACCTTTGTATAGTCGACATGGCACATATAGAGAGTTATTTTATGAAATTTGGCATTTGCAATTAAATATTGCAGCGCACAATTATTGTGTATTGTGCTATGCAACTTACGAAAGCCAGTCTGGCACTTCGGCAGATGCCCTGTGTCTTTTGCCCATCTAGTAAGCTTTTTCAATAACAGTGTAGCAAAGATCTTGCCACTCGTGTCCTGCAACCCCAGGAGTCTGTAATTAGTGGGCTCAGTTTCTTTACCATTTTTATGTACCAGAACTAAAATAGACTCACCCCAACTAACCATAACCTCACTTTGTGCTGGGATTCTGCCTAACTATTTGGCCAAGATCAGCGACAAGCAGGATGGATTAGGTATATATACTATATAGGGCACAGCCTTGTAATTATTACTTCAATATAAGCAGCTTCAAAAACTTGTAGTGTTTCCCTTTTCCCAAGACCTACGACCAATAGTAAACAATCCCTCAAAGGATCATAGTAGAGAGCTCCCAAATCTGATGCCCGTACTGTTTCAGCTACAGGATTAAATTCCTGGGTTAAATTACCTCGCAAAAAAGACCTAAAGAAAGACCAAAGCGTTTTGGTGTCATTGGTGTGGATACTTTTCCAGTTTACACTGCAGCGGGAACTCCGATGCTTCCTAACCCAATTTTTATATCTTGTAGCTAATGTTTTTAGGTAGGCTATAAGCATTGTGTTTGTGAGATCAGCCCGCTTCTTTTCCTTTGCTCGATCTTTCCAAAATATGGGCATGTCAAACGGGCTATGTGTTAGCCTATAAATCCCCTTACTGATGCCATAAAGCTTTAGAATATCTAGGAGACGTGGCAGTGCATTATTCATATCCCAATCCCATTCATTCAATCTATTCTTAAATAGAGTAAAGTCTTTGCAGAAGTAGGAATTAAGTTTTGCTACATTCCTATCCAAATACGGTTCCCTTGGATATTAACAGCAACCCCCACACAATACTTTCGAGGTACTTTCTTGAACTTTCTCTCTAAAGTATAGCCCCAAGACAGTGGCAAATGGTCACTAAGATTAGTGTGTAAGAGTACTATAGGTCTGCAGTCGGACCAGATTTCCTGGCTAACAAAGACATCATTGATGCAGGTAATAGACTTCCCATTAATCCATGTATTCTTAATATTCCATTTGGTTTTCATTTTAAATTGAGACATGCTAAATTTTGCATTTCCCGACACCTAACCCATTAATTTCTCAAAGGGCTCTCACTAGGTCTCCCAAGTAAATTAGGCTGAATGGTACCCTCTACTAAGGAGGGAAAATAGTCTTTCTGTATATATGTTCGTTGAGGTCCCCTGCTACAAACAGTATGCCCCGAGGATAGCACTTGTGTCAATAGTCTAATATATTGAGCACTTTCTTAAGTATTGTACTATTACGGGCCATACTAGGTGATTTGTATACATTTATAAGTAGGTGAGGTGTCTGCATGTAAAACATATAAAACAACCGGCACTATAAATGACGAGGCCAAATCCTTTGTGCTTTTGCCCCTCTGGCTAGCCGACCCCCCCACTGCCACCCCTACCCCCATAGGACATCTAGACATATTCTGTGTGGCTGAACAGAAAACTATGTTAGAAAACCATCTATAAAAAATCATCAATTCACCACGTCTCTTGTAATAAGAACACATGACATGATGTTAATATGTGTAGGCCAATTGGGATTGTCAGAAAGAAATTATAGTCTTGCGTGTTCCAGGATGTCCACCTAATTTTTAACGCTTGACGAATATCAACATATTTCAATGTTTCCATTGACCACGATATAGCATTATTCTTCATATCAGTACACCTCCTTAGTCTACTTGTGGTAAATTCCCTCAATCCGGGTTATAATCCACCTCTTGCGGATTCTAACTCTGCTGACAGCAAACTGTAACCTGATACCCCATCTTGCTTAATGCGTTCTGATGCAATTTTAACAAAATTGCTATGACAGGTGTAGTGAATTCCACAATTACCCAATTAGTAGAACTTTGAATACTAGGGAGAGTTAGTCGTACAATGTCCTTTCTATTAATAGTTCTGAGTGCTGGTATGCAATTAAATACATGAATTAGGAAACTCCTATTCAAGAAAGTGGTAGTGGATAGGGGGTGAGTCTCTTCCAATTTAATTCCTCTCCCCAATTTTAAAAACCCATTTGTTCGCTTGGCAGCCACACGTTCTTCATGTTGGACATCATATTCCCTTTGCATGATCATACTGAACTACTTAGAGGCATTTTGCTAATTAAGGGGCTTTCCAATTGCCCTATTCTCTCTCCTGGTGATGGATTGCTAGATTCTTCTTGCAGACCAATAATCCCGATAGGGGACAAGCTTAATGCAGCAATTTCCAACAAGTTATTCACTTGTTTTGGCTGCAAACATCTTTCCAGGGGGCCACACAATAATACTTGTCGCTTGGTGCCATCCGTACAAGAAATAGAAAGGTAGAAAGCACATTTATCAACAGTTATCCCATAGTAAAAAACCTAAACCTTACATACAAAAAAATTCAATTTTATTAACATTTTAAAGATAAAAAACTCATCACATGAGAACAAGTCCAGACTTAGTAATAAAAAAATAACTCTACAAACATATACAAATATAACCATGACAAAACACACATTTCTACTAATATAAGTTCTTAAGATGTTAAAATGCATAAATTGTAATTCTATCCTTTCTCTTGAGCTTCAGATCTCCGGATCTCCAAATACATTTTTGTTATTTAGTTTACTTGTTGACCTGGTATTACTCCAAATCACAAACTCAACATGTTTCAGTCCTCTCAAAAAAATACTGGGACTTTCATCAGGAGTGTAACGATTTACATTTTCCCAAAACCAAGGTAGAACTTGTTGGAGGGGTCTTTGGGTTCTCTAATTGTTTTGAGTAGCTTGGTGCCATCCACCAATCTATTGGAAAAAAATGGTGGACTTTATTTGCCTCAAGCTTTGTGATCCTGCCACTTGATCGACTGCTGGTATTTACCTGCCCCCCGGCCCCTTCTATGGTTGTAGTGTATTTGGGTCATCCATTCTTTCAGCCTGCAGTTTTTTCAGCATAATCTTCCAGGTCAGATGCAGTTGCGGTGCAATTGTCTTCTTTTTATTTTCCCCCCATTATTGAATGTTTTCTTAAGCTGTGTGATGTTCGATAGGGACCTCCACTTCCTGAATTAACAATGTCAGGTCCTGTGGCTTCACACATATTTGATTGGACCCAGATGGTGATTTCTTTTGATCTGTATGGTCAACAGGTATGGCACATTTAAGTTCCTCCATACTTTCATAGACCCCTGCTCGACTCACTGGGCTACTATCAATTATATCTACTGGCAGTCCTGTATTCCCCAATAAAATTACAGAGTTTGAATGGTGAGACGGTTCATTGACAGATAAAATGATATCCACAAATTTAGACAGAATTTCTTTAAATTTATGCTGTTCTGCAGCCAGGGTGGTACACAGTATGAGCAAACAATCAATTGAGGCTGCAATAGCATTCAGGGTAGGCTACACCCGGCATCCCAGTTTGCGTAGTAAGTTATTTGTAGAAAGAGTGTCCCTGTTTTGGTTACTCCCAGGTCACTATCACTTTCACAGCTACTAGCAGAACTTGAAGTTGATACGCGTCACTGTAAGTCTGGTGAGGCAGACAGCCGTGTGCCTATCATGTTTCCAAAGGTGGATGATCAATTTAAATCTGAGTTTCTTTCCACTAGATCTGTGGAGTTTCTGCTCTATCTATTACAAAGTTTCAACAGGGAATTATTATTGTCAAAGGAGGTAGAGGAGACAGCAAAGAATGTTCCCTGTAATACATTTAGTACATCCGATAAAACGGGTGGCTCCATCAGGACTCGAACCCCAAAAGCCTGTGACATGTCAGTGCTAAATTCCTCTCACCTGTCCTGAAAAGCACTACAATCAGACGATTTCTTTAATGGCTCCAGAGGAGCCGGCACCCTCGGACTCCATGTGGCAGCAAGAGCGAGTGCCTCAATGCTCGTTGCTGGTTCCTTTACCCCATTCATACCAGCCTCCTTCTCCGTCAATTGAGTAGAGCCAAAATAGCCCTTTATTGCTTTGAGCCATGCACCTTTTTTGTGAAATTATCACTCTCATGATCTGGAATGCCGCCCACCTTCTGTAATCTCTCATTAGCCTGCAGGCCTGGGGCCTTCTTTCCTGCAGCAGCGCTAGAGGCCTGCCTTTCATTCCACCTCAAATTCCTCATAGCGGGATGACTAGTACTTATCCCGGCAATCTACTTTGGATTATTCCTCACTCTGAGGACCGGAGCAGTCAGTTTAAGCAGTGTAAAAAGCAAAGGACGGCTCAAAGACAAGAAAGCCTGCAGCCACTGAACCGGCTTTTACTAGCCAGTACTAGCTAGCTTCTGGAATATTTTGTGGGAATTTATATCCAATCTTTTGCAAAGATAGATTAGGTATTACCGCCATATGTATGCCTTTTTAATCAGCAAAATTTGGTATGCTTACTGTACAGTTCCTTTTGAGTGGCTATTAGTCCACCCAACAGCACTGCTTCGACACTCCGACTACTCAGACTGCTGTGACTGCTACTCCAGCTACTCTATGCCACTCTGCGCCGCTTCACACCGCTCTGCTGTGTACATGGGTTTGTGAACATTAGCTCCTCCTTCCAACACACAGCAAGTGTAGAGAGACTGCCAAGCAGGATAACCTGTGGTGAATGCTACTCCAGCTACTCCGTGCCACTCAACGGTGTACAGGGTTTTTTGAAGATTAGCTAATCCTTCTAACACACAACAAGTGTAGAGAGACTGCTGAGCAGGATAACCTGATGTGACTGCTAGCCAGGGTACTCTGTGTCGCTCTGCAGTGTACAGGGGTTTTTGAAGATTAGCTCCTCCTTCCAACACACAGCAAGTGTAGACATACTGCCGATAAGAATAACCTGCTGTGACTGCTACTCCAGCTGCTCCGCGCCGCTCTTCGGTGTACAGGCGTTTTTGAAGATTAGTTCCTCCTTCCAACACACAGCAAGTGTAGAGAGACTGCTGAGCAGGATAATCTGTTATGACTGCTACTCCAGCTACTCTGAGAAATATATGACAACACAAGGAAGAATAACATATCCAATAGATGAAAAGTAGTCCAGCAATAGGACAAATGAGCATTGCACAACATTTAGTGGGAGGAGTGATAGCAGAGAAAGTGTAAAAGGGGCAGGTGCAAGAGGGGGAGATGGGACAGCACAAAGGGGATGACGGAAGGCAAAATGGAAAAGGAAAAGTACTTTGGAGAAAGTACAAGGTGGGAGAAGGGCCAGTCCAAGCGGGTGATACAGGGTAGCACAAGGGAGGAGGGACAGCACTAGGTAGGGAGGAGCAACAGCACAACAGAGAGAGCAGGGACACAAGAGAGGGTGGAAGGACAGTGCAAGGGAAGAAAAGAGCAATAGTGCAAGGTTGGACGGAGAGAACAAGTGAGTGGGATGGAGTGACAGTGCAAGGGGGAACGATCAACAGCACAAGGTGGAAGTAGCAACAGCACAAGGGTTGGGAGGAGAGACAGCATGAGGGAGGGTGGTGGGACAGTGCAAGACAGGAGTAGGGGCCGTGCAAGGGTGGTTTGAGCAATACCGTACGCGGGGGAGGAGTGACTGCACAAGAGGGTGGTGTGACAGCGCAATTGGGGAAGAATGACAGTGCAAGGGGGAAAGAGCAAGAGCAGAAGAGCAAAAGAGGGACAGTGCAAAGGGGAGGAGGGTCATCTCAAAGGGGGAGGAGGGAAAGTGCAGGGGTCAGAAGAGGGAGAGTGCAAGGGAGGGAGGACAGACAGCACAAGTGAGGGAGGGGGGACAGCACAAAGGGGGAAAGTAGCAATAGCACAAAGGGCGAATGAGTGCCAGCGCAAGGGGGATTGAGCAACATTGCAAGAGGGGGAGGAGCAACAGCACAAGTGGAAGAGCAACAGAGCAGGGGGTGGAGAGGAGGGACAGTGCAAGGGAGTGTGGAGGAGGGACAGTGCAAGGGAGCATTGAGGGACAGCACAAGGAGGGAGAAGGGACAACACAATTGGGAGGAGGAGGAACAGCACAAAGGGGAGGAGGGACACCACAAGGGAGAAGGAGTGACAGTTCTAAGTTCAATGTGATTTCCTACAAGGACACCTGTATGTTGTCAGTGGTACTGCACTTGTGTATAGGTGTGTTATAAATGCCATATCATGTCATATCATATCATAATTATCAAATGAACTACAACCTGCATATGTCCTCATAACCTATTATATTGAAGAGGTGCAGTTCTACTGACAACAAAAAAATATCCTCATAAGAAATCACCTTGAGGATGGAGAGTTGCAGTACCATTGACAAAATACAGATGTCCTCATAAACAATCATATTGAGATTGGAGCAGTGCAGTACCACTGACAACATACACATATCCTCATCAGAAATCACATTGAGGATGGAGAAGTGCAGTACCACTGACAAAATACAGATGTCCGCATAAGCAATCACATTGAGATTGGGGCAGTGCAGTACCACTGACAATAAACAAATATCCTCATAAGAAATCATATTGCTATTTCTTATGAGGATATATGTATGTTGTAGCTTAGAAGCGCACAAAGTAAGCTCTAAGTAAGCTCTAAGTAAGCTGTTGGGCTGTACATGCTGCCGGAGACAGCATTTGAACTGTTGCTACTCAGCGCCGTATCAACCCGTTTCCCTGCTCCTCTGGATGTCTGTAAGGAGAAGAGGAAGCACAATTCTACCATAGTGGCGAAACACCTGCTGGATTGGACTGTGTTTGGACTCATTATACCAGAAAGCTGTGCTACCTCTAGCCATGCCCCCAGCCCTCTCAGCCTCGTGCACACTGATTACTAAAGCAGGGACTCTCCCACACGGCGTGCGTGCACAAAGTAAGCTCTAAGTAAGCTGTTGGGCTGTACACGCTGCCGGTGACCGCATTTGGACTGTGCTACTCAGCGCTGTATCAACCCGTTTCCCTGCTCCTCTGGATGTCTGTAAGTAGAAGAGGAAGCACAATTCTACCATAGCGGCGAAATGCCTGCTGGATTGGACTGTGATTGGACACATTATACCAGAGTAATTATACTGAATCTAGAGAGCCTTTTTATTCACCTCTCTGGCTTGAATCACTTTATTGTCTGCATACTTGGCTCTGTTCTTGTGGGCTGGGCTCTGGGCTGGGCTTTACTCTAGTGGGCTGGGCTGGGATTTGTTCTTGTGTTTTTTTCCACGAGTGCTATTGGAAGGAACATAGCTCCAGGGTGCTGATAGGATCTCTTGTTTGTTTCCATTTTTTGCATAAACTGTGCGACCTCTAGCCACGCCCCCAGCCCTCTCAGCCTCGCACACACTGCTTACTAAAGCAGCGTCTCTCGCGCACGGCACGCGCGCACAAAGTAAGCTCTAAGTAAGCTGTTGGGCTGTTTGGCTGTGAGGGTGAGTGGGTGAGTGGGTGTGGAGGAACCATGGTTTCTGATAAAATATAGGTTAAACAGATTTATAGGAAAAGAGTACTATTGCTTAGGCAAAATGGCAACCGTCTTGAGGAATGGGAAAGTATGTTTAGCAAAGACTCCTGGTGAGGTACTGACTATGGATAACAACTTTTGTACCCCATGCAGAGGGACCGAGGTGAAATCATTTAGGGAATCCCATGAATCTATTCAGATTGGGGAGGGGGCGGACGGACAAAAAGTAAAGGTCCATACCGTAAATATTTTGACTGAAGAAGAAAGTACCTGGGATTTAAATATTGAGGAATATGAAAACAAAAAAAAAGCTGAAATTAAACAAGAGGTGGAATTCTCATATATGCACTCACAAATACACATAAAAATGAGGGGCAATTTCTGGGGGAGGAGGATATATCTGTTGTGCCTGCTGGCTTGTTCTTTGAATCCCAAATTCCCATTTAGTCCAGTTTTCTGAGTATAGGAGAGCCACAAAACCAACAACCCAATGAGGAAGAGAATAGTGAGACAAATGATATAAACTTAGAAGTTTCTATGATGGATCAAACAGTGAAGATGGAACTGGGGAAGCGTACCAGGCTTTCCTGGGGTCCATCTATGCCTGTAAATGAAGCATGGAACGGAATTGATAACATGCATCTCTTTAACACTCTCCCGCAAATGAGGACCGTAGCACCCCACAGAATGTTCTCAGCAAATGCAAGAATCCCCCTACCATCGGCCTGAATATTTAATAATGCAAAGGAAACTTGGGAAGGTGAACATAAAACTGTTATGGGAGAACAGGTGGGGCAGATAGTACCCGAGAACCTGATTAGTACCGCTCCAACCCTACATGCTGCCAATCCTCTGACATCAGGGGTCTCCCTTACAAGTTCCCCTATACCATAAAATAATGATAAGTTTGAGGAATCATTCCCAGTGATTTCAAGGATATTGAATCTCCTTGACAAGGGGCACAAGCTTACCCATTGGGAGATGAGAGACCTAAAAAGGATTGTATTGAAATTTCAACTAAAAATGAGTAGAGTAGAAAGCTTCCTAATGGGTAATGCTGATGACATGGACCCCTTGGCAAAGAAGGTCAGAGCATCAATAGACCCAATAACTAAATCCCAAGGATGCCAAAAGATGGTTATTGGAAATGAGGGACCCAGCTTTGCGAATGTGTTATCCTCCAGGAATAGGATGAATATGAGCAAGGATAAAAATGGAAATAGTGCCTTGAAATCAGAAACAGAAGTAGAAAAGAGGATCATAGAGGCAGTCAATGAGCTCTCGCTGAACATTACCAAATTGGAACAAGGCTTTTTAACATTGTCTGGGAACACCACCCAAAGAAAAACTTTGGGGGTGTGCTGCCGGCTAAGGAAAAGGAAACAAACATCAATGAGAGCCCAGATAGTCCGTCTGCCCTAACTGATATTATGAACTCTGGTAAAGGTCCAGGGGGGTGAGAAGATTTGACTAAAAAACAGGAGAATGGTGAAAGTGTAGGAGGGGAGGGTTACTTCCTCTCGAGGCATCAAAAACACCTGGCTTTAAAAGCAAAAAAAGAGGATGATAAAGAAAGGATCGAAGCCTGTTAAGATGGAAACTAAGATAAAAGAATCTAAGGTTCCAACAAATGAAGTGGCTTTTTCAGATCTAATACAACTAACCAAAGAAAGCAGGATGGCCTTTCTAACTCCATAATACCGATGCCACAAATCCCATCCTAAGAACAACTCTGGGAAACAAAAAAACAAAACAAAATTGAAAAAAACAAAAAATACAAATAAAGAGCAGGATGGATGTATGAAACAGGGTAGTGGAGATGTGGCAGAAGGAACTGAAAATGGGAAACCAACTATACAGCAAATGGGTGGGGAGAATAAGGAAGTCAAACAACTTCAACTCTCCAATTTCTATAAGGTATTGGAGAAATCGACCTCCCGACAAATATTGCCACAGGAACTCTCAAGTCTGATGGTTGAATATCCCACAACTTCCCCAAAATTTCTCCTCGAAACCCCTGGATCTAAATCATGCCCCTCTATATATAGGGGTTTTGAAAATCCAGGGTCTAGAAAGAATAGAGGGGAAAATGCAATCCAAATCTGGATAGTCTATAAATAATGAGGTGGTGTCTGGGGAACAAACATCATTTTCAAATGGAGCACATCGGTCACCCATTGAAAATGATACAAAAAACCCGGATCTCCCGAATACCATTAAAAAAATGATATTGAACCTTTTACCAGATTTAGCACTTTTTGGAAACAAGGCCTTAGCGGGCACTGACCGTGAAATAAATGGAAAGTCCATCATGGGCCAAAATGAGATGTCTACTAATCCCAAGTTGATGGGAGGGTGGGGTCAAAGACAGCACATGCATGATGGCCAGTGGGGACAGAGGGATGAACCTGAAAGGGATGGGGAGACATCTCTCGCACAATGTATCAACATGCAGGTAACTACTCAATTCAAAGGAACTCAGTAATCGGGGAAATCAATACAATATGAATTGGCTAAGCCCACTCACATCAAGGATAGTGACCTAAGGAACACTCTGTTGCGGAACGTCTAATTTCCTGAATATCCGAGTATTTTACTATATAACTTGTGCAATATTGGAGGTCTATTTTCCCTGAATAGACCCTGTGTTCTGTCACTCTTTAATGAGATTCCCTGTTTGGGGATGATTTCCTCGACTAACATCTGTCTAGTGGACTTTATCCATCCTACGCGCCTTGATCATGTCTGCATTGTCCCGAATTCCCAAAAGTTCTTTGACTTGATTATACAGGAGACAGAGCAATTTAACAGGATGGAATATGAAATCCTGATCTTCAGCAATGGATGGGAGAATGGGAAGGATCTGTGTACCAGAAGGCCAATTCCTACCAACCTAGGGAGGAAGTACATAGATCTAAGGAAATTAATACGCTTCCCAAAGGGGGAGAGGATCAGGAATGGAGACAGCTTGCTCTGTCTCTAAGAGAGTCCATCTCACAAATCCAAAATATGCAACAAAAACTTTAGTCGCCCAAAGGTAAACCGTCAATGGTGACTATTATCATGGAACTCTAGGGGACATTCAAATTCAATGAACTCTGAGGCACTATGTGTCAAATTCAAATCATTTGACCTGATATTCATATAGGAGACATGGTTCACTTTTTCTATACAACTAGATGGGTTTGAATGTACGCATATTCTTGCTAAGATGGTGCTCCGGGGTAGACTAGCAGGAGGTTTACTCATCGTGGTTAAAATAGCACCTGGTACACGAATTTCGGAATCTGTGAAATTATTGAATCTCGCTCTGGGTGTTGTAGTGGAATATGGAAGTACACTGCACTCACGTCTCATCTTTGTGCTGGATTTTTACTGGAATCCTCTAGAACCGTTGGGCAATGTTATTCTGTTATTAAATAAATGCATATCGTCCATGCTGCTCAAATACAGACAATTAGATATCATAATTGCAGGCGATCTCAATTTTGAAATTAATTACAGAGAAGGAATTGGTAAAAAGATGGGCTCTTCTGTGATAAGATCTACGACAAACTTGGGGAATATTGAGGGGGCTCCTTTTGCTCTGAGACATAGGACAACTAATGGTCAGATTTGGAGAAAGTATTTGATTACTGGGGTTTTTCTCACATTAACGTTCTCTTTAACTCCTCTGTAAATATGCACAGATGGTCAGATGGTGTTCATAAATCACATATTGACCATATCTTCATATCGAATTCCCTTTCCGCTCTATGCGTGGAATTCCGGATAATTAAAACTAACATGAGTGATCATAGACTCTGTGAGGCTAAACTGGTATGGAATACAGTAACATCTAATCAAGGAGTCATCCAGATGAAAGCTATTGTTTCTTGTGGGGGAACTGTATAATGTGGCATGAGGGTAATATAAACAAACTCAATGCTGTTTTTGTACATGAATATCATAGCATGCCACTGTCAGCCATATTGCACCTTTTTTCTGTACTGTACTTTACGGGATATGTCAAGGATCTGATGGATCTGTGAAGCAAAGCAAATATGGTATTATGAAATGTCACCATGCTCATGCTTATGACCCTTTAGCAAGGCAAAATAATAAATAAATGGCTAATCGTAATATTCGAGCAATACTGAAATCTAACTTAGATCAGCCAGAAAAAAGGAGACAAATCCTTCGAATTAAACAGGTAAAAAAAAATGGTTGAAGAACCATAATAATGTTTTGTTGGATAATGATAATACAAGCATGTTCAAATCTTTAAGAGACTCCTCGGGACGAGAGTTCTGGTCTGTCATAAATGTGATGAAAAACGCCCAGGTGACGATGCAATTGGTCAATGTACAGGAAGATACTTGGGGAAAATATTTTTAACACTTTATAAAGGAAAACTGGAGATGACAAATGAATTGGTGGCCATTGAAAGGGGGCATTGGAAATGTGAGTTCACCATATTAGACATTGAAACTCATATAAAGGGAGCAAATAATTCAAGGGTGGCTGGTCCAAATGGGTTGACAAATAACACACTAAAGAGAAATTCTGAACATTGGGCTAAAGTGTTATATATCCTTTTTTATGACATCATAATGACTCGGGCAGTTCCACAGTCCTGGAGGATATCATATGTTGTCTCAATCTATAAAAAGGGAGATAGAACCTGCCCTACTAATTACCGCCCAATCTCCGCTATGGATGCTGACTCGAAGATATTTGCTGGGTTGGTATTGCAGAGAATCGTTGATTGGGCTGATACTAATAAGATCCTACCTATCCAACAGTTTGGTTTTCGAAAAGGTATGGGTACGGAGATAGGAAGGTTGATTATCTTTCTACTCTTAGAGAAGGCCTGTAAGAAAACAGCAACTTCCATTTATCTGGCATCAATCAATCTCTCCTTCGCCTTTGATAAGGTGGACATGGTGAGACTATGGACAACGCTGTCATCCATGGGGCTTCCCTCTGGACTTTCGGGTATTCTCATTAATCTTCATGAGGACTCAGCCATTCAAGTGAGTCCGAATTTGTCTGGTGACCTCTCTAGACTAATTCAAACAAGTAATGATCTTAGACAAGGATGTCTGTTTGCTCCCACCTTGTTCAACCTTTATACTTCAGATGTGAATGCGCCCCTGATGACTTTCTCCCTGATCTCACCTAAGATAGAAGTTTTAAAAATATGTTTGAGCACATATGCTGACAACCTTCTTTTGGTTGATAACACTCCCATTGGTTTGCAGCGAAAACAAATGGCCCTAACTGCATATGTAGAGGAAAATGCACTGGTTATTAATGAAAAGAAATTGGTTGTAATTTCACTTACCAATAGGAAGAAAATTATAAACTTTAAGTGGAAAATAAATTCATGTTTTTTGGTAAAAGTAAGATCTTTATGTTACTTGGGCTTTCCAGTTTTTGGGAGTGCTACTATCCATATGTATTGGAGGTTCTATCTAGAGAAGGTGGATAAACTAATTTTCCAAATGAGAAAGGTATCCAGCAAATATTGTAAATATTCAGTAACTCCATTGATCAGGTTCTATAACCTTAAATTAGTACCAAAATCAATATATGGTTTTGAAATTTTACCCTTTGAAACCTCTTGATTGTTGGAGAAGTTGGAATCCAAAATATGGCAAAAACGTATTTATTACTTACCAAAGAGTGTTCCCATATCAGCAATACGCTTTGAACTAGGTCTTCTCGCTCTCAATATGAGAGTGTAGTGGAAAAGAATGTCACTGTATCGAAATCTTATTATGATTAGGGAAAATTCACTTTATGCCCAACTCGGAAACAGATTGAGAAATGGTACCACCGAATTGAGGTGGTTGCTGAAATTAAAGAGAGAATGTATAAACCTCCTTGAAGTTATTAACCACTCGCATGAAACTCTGATTTCTAACCCCATGGGTGTGAAAAAAAGGTTGCAATGGTTAAATTGGATGAGCACTATGGAAGTGGTGGGTGCATCTAAAATCTATAAGCAATGATTCTATGAGGGGAAGAAATTAGGTATTTTAGAATCTTATCTGATCAAATTTCCAGACCCAGTAAAGAGAGCAGTCTATCTACAATTTCGATTTAACGTTATCCTCACAGGGGAGATATTAGAAATCAGATCTGGATCACAACAACAAATCCCCTGCCGTTTTTGCCATTGTAGAACAACTATCGAATCACTTAAACATCTACTCCTGGAGTGCGAAGTAATAGTTCCACAGCGTCTAGCGGCTTTTGGTAGATTTGTCCTTGACCCCTCCAGGGTTTTTATTGAGACTTTATGGTGGAACATGTTGCAAGGTAAACTAAATGCGCTTAAATTGGCCGTGGTGAACTTTCTAACAGAAGTATGTGGTCTGGCAGCAACAGGTAAAAATATTTTTACCTGTTGAACTTGAACAAGAAGCCTGTTAAACATTGGCGAAAGGACAAATGCAATCAATGAGATAAATTGTATGACAGGAAAGCCGCAGAATACTGGCTGACAAGGGATATTTTGATTCGGCTAACTAATGAATGTGAAGTATGGTATTTGTTTGTTGGTCTTGTTTTTCCTGTCATTTTAAGTATTTTTGATTTTACATGTTTGGGTATTTTAATGTAAAAATGTTTTACTTTATTTTGTAAAGGTTTATTTTGTATAAACCAGATACAATAAAACAAAAAAAAAAGTATGGTGTCAGTAGTTTTGCTCCTACCCAAAAATAAAATAAATAAATACACAAGAACCAGGGAAACATGAAATAGAAATTTAAACAGTTGTGAGCAGGAGAACACATGTTTCAGTGGTACTGCACAACCCCAATGAACTTTAACCTAAAGGAGTCATCACAACATATTTAATTGGGGAGATGCAGTACCATTGAAAACATACAGATATCCTCATAAGAAATCACTTTGAGATTGGAGAAGTGCAGTACCACTAAAAACATACTTATGTCCTTATCCATAATTTTAAGATTTCTTATGAGGTCATCTGCATTTTGTCAGTGGTCCAGTATCACTCCAAAAAATAATCGCTCATATGGTAACAGTATCCAGAAAGGGAAACCTACATGTAGCCCAATGAGGGAAGGAAAGTAGTTCAAATATAGCTCCACTCCCTCTGGCTGCAGAAACAAATATCACTACGCCATCCCAGCTTTGAAAGTGACACAGTCACATAACATGGTACAGATCTCCTGATTGGGAGAATATTAGTTAAACAAGCCACTATTGGATTATATTGGCATAAATGAACAAGATATAAAATGTAGGCCCTTATTCAATGAACCTGTTCCAATGGGGTTTTGCCATAATACAATGCTTCTGTGAATTAGGCCCTTAGTGTGTTAGCCAATTATGCCACAGCATTTCGAGTACTGATGCCAACCACAAACTCATACTTCTAGCTCTATGATGTGTGATTTATGGTCTGTTAGATAAGGCAGCAGTTTGCAGGCACACATTCCACTCATACCGTTCCTTGAGCCAATTAAATTTAAAGTGTCATGCGTGAGGAAAACTAAACGCACTGACAAGAGAGAGGAGGTCAGCGCGACAAAGATCTGGGGCAGGATTCATGTACATTTGTGCATTTATCCCACAAAAGCCGGAAACGGCCCTGTGCGAGCCTGCACACAGAATAAATGACCCTGTGCACCCTGCGTATACATGGACATTTCTGCACAAAGTAACTGTGCATGCAAGTCGCGGCCAGAACGCACCCAATACGTCCCCATGCAAAGCAAAAACAGATAGAACAGCTGCCTCTGTGTGCTCCCCTGAGTGCAAAAGGACAGGGGGTGGATTGGATGAGGGCTTTGCGTGGCCATTTCCCTGCTGAGAGGTTGCGCGGCCGGATCTATGAATACATATTGTTCCCTGCAATAGTGGGTGTGCGATGGACTGCCTGCAGGCCATCCCTTGTAACTACCACATTTTCCCTTCTTCTTCCTCATTTTATGCATTCTGGCCCCTTCCCATCCCTCTGTGCAAGCCACACCCATGTATGTCTAGCGCAAGGCACTCAGCACTCGGCCGCTCGCCGAGACGTGCTAGGCCCATCTGAAGTCCCTGCAAGGTATATTCCAGGAATCGATAAACTGGACTTTGCACGCAATTTGGCCCGCAAATTCCATGTTAACCGAACATATAATTCCATGATCTCTGGCCAGTGCACCACCTCAACTTGCCACTACAGGAAGATGGGCCAGAGCAAAAAATTGGGGTGTAAAAGCATTATGCCTCGCTTATATATTTCATTTGCCTTCTGCGCCCTATTAAAACAAAAGAAATAGGCTGTATATAGACCGCCTCTTCTATCGTCCCTGTCTATTTGTTGTTCCTGTCCTTCTTCTATCTTTTATATTGCTCGCCTTGCTGGATGGGCCATTTTGCAGAATGTGTTTATCACCAGTAGCAACTTGTTTTCAGTTACTGTATAAGAGGTCTCTGTTTGTTCTTTGGCGATATGTGCTGTATCTTTTCATGCAATACAAAGGGCGTGATTTATGGAACGATTAGCACGGTGCACTAGTGCAAAGTCACTTTGCACTGCCAGCAAACACCTTGATCCACTAAAAGTGCAAACTGTATTTTTGTATTGCAAAGTGACTTTGCAGTGATTCAAAAGTGGTGCAAAGTCACTTTGCACCATGTTAAAAGCTCCATGAATCTAGCCAATTGTGTTTTGGGGGAAACAAAGAATACTAGTGACACACAGGGCATGTTATTTCATGCCCTTAACATTCTGGTTGCCTATACCAATATAACAAACGTCAAAAGTGACCCACACTGTCAATATGGACATTACTTTACAACCTGTTGAGTGGTCAAAGAACAGTGTGTAGCTACCACCTGCTCTGAGCAGATGGTGAGTATTTCCAAAGTTGAAGCTTTCCATGAAAGGCTGTGTCCATTTCACCTCCAGGGATCGCTGGCAACAAGTGTGGAAACGGTGTTCGTTGAAGATTGCTGCCTGCACCACTAACATCACATGCATTTGTGAACTCAGTTTGAATGGCCTTTCATTTTTCCTTACGAAAACATTGCAAAATGTGTTGTTCACTACCCTACTTTGGTCGGATTTTTCTGTTCTCCAATTTGACTTGCCTACCACAGAAGTTGAAAACATTCATTTCACTTGTAGACCTTGGAACGTCATCATTAAAGGAGCTTTGATTAAGGTTCCCACTGGAAATTCTCACATCATACAACTTAGACACAAACCAAGCCGTGGTATAGTACAACAACAGGCAATTGGGTTTTAGACACTGGGCCTCATTCCGAGTAGGGTGGTAAGGGATACCCGTTAAGGGACCAGGGCATAAATAATGGGCTTGACATACGCCAGCCCGTTATTTGCGCACTCCCCATTCCCATTGAGCCCTATCGTGGCTCAAATGGGAATGGGGAATGGCTTTTTCAATGGGGATTTAACGGTCCCGCAAAGGTCGGTCTACACTGGTAAGTCCCCGTTGAACCACACCGGAGTTGGTACCAGTATGGGAGGCAGTCATGGAGCAAATAGTGCCATGACTACCACCATTCTTGTAATGACCCCCACTGTCTCCAACGCGAGTGACCAGGACAGACAGCATTGTTACCAGGCTACACTGCAGCCTGGTTGTGGATTACCCACCATAATTGTTCATTGGGGCCTCCACCATTCACCTCAGAATGAGCTACAGGAGCTTACCAGATCTAGTGTCCTTGAACATGACCTTGAATGTCGAAACACGTGTCAGCAAATCACAATAAAAGAAACTGTTTCGTAACAAAATATGTGGTTGCGTGAGCATGCCTAAAAGCGGTTTCCATTGCAACAATACAAGAGAAAATTCCTCGAAGTATTCAGCGTGTACCTGGTTGGTCTCAAACCTAATTGCCTATCAATCAACAGGGATATTGGGGTGCTTCCCAATGAGACCAGCTCCAGATGCAGCAGAATATTCAACACTCTGACTACCAGGCACGGTCCTGCTTTTCTATGTGCTCCCAATTTCCAGTACAATAGCACATTTGACAGTAGCTTAAATGCTACATCTAAAATTAAAAACAAAGCAAGAAGTCTCATGGAATATCATGACACCTCGTTGTCGGAGGCACTTATCGAATTCAAGACACCTTGCATAATGCAGACTGGCTTTGCATAAGAGCACACATACAGTTCAAAATGTTTTCAATGGCACATAGCTGCATTTATAATCTCGCCCATAAGTACCTAACCACAAGCATTTAGTGGGGCGCCACTCTCGTTCTCTCCGCATCCAAAAGCATCAAGCTGGACACCCCACGATTAAAAAAAACAGAGAGTAAGCTTTGCCTTCACTGCCCCCTCACTTTGGAACTCTCTTCCGCAAACATCAGAGATGAAACTTCCAAATCTACCTTGAGGAAACTTTTGAAAACCTGGCTCTTCAACGAATATGACTAAACTAAACGACAACTCCTTCTCAGCACAGGTATTAACCCCACCATCATGCTTGACTACCTTTCTTGCAGTGTTACATGCGTTTAACTGATCTATTTTGTACAAACGCTGTGATACCTTTGTGTCTGGGCGTTACAAAAATGTCATAAATAAATGAATAAGACATCCCTTCCCTATTCTGAATATGTATATCTCAAAAACGAGCTCCCACGAAAAAATATGTATATATATTTCTAGGCAAAACAATATTTTTTACACCTGCAGCCTTCTGCAAGCACAACACATTTTTTGAGGAACACTTTGTCATCTGTGCAGAGTTAAGAGAAGAACAAGCTACCAACAATGCAAGTTCTCAGTTGCCCCTTCTTTGAATGTGATTATGCAAATTCTTGGATCAGATTACCTACATCATTATTAACCAAAGCAAAAATTCGGCCATGCAGAATTCGCTAATCTTGTGCCCAACTTTTTTACAGTTGAGATTCATTAAAGCAATCACTAGGACATGTTACCAGGTGATTGAAAGCTGGGTATGGTACCCCACTTTTTGGTAAAAGCCACACTTATCCAGCCGATCAAGTAACTTACCAGCACATTTCTTTTATTTTTTTTATTTTAATTGGTTATTTATAACACGCTCAATACCCAAGTGCGGTCCTGGGATTGAACCAGTGTTGCTCCACATCATCTTGCTTCCAAGGCGAGAGTGTTGCCCCTGAGCTATCCTCCCACTGTTTCTTTTTTTCTGCTGTTTTCAAAGCTCGTTCATTATGCTTTTTTACAGGCACTTCAGAACTTTTACTTAATCAACAGATGTCTAACCTGAATAGAACTAGAGAGTAGTTGTGGCTATGGAAAATAACATTAGTTGATTCATGGATTCGGGTGGCGTCTGAGCCATTATCTTTTTGGATTTGTCATCCACATCCATCACCACAGACCTTGAGGGTCTGCTGATTCATCTATATGTACTGGACATCTGAGATCAAGCACTAGATTGACTCCACCACGGAATAATGTGTGGTATGCCTCAGGGCTCTACTCTATCATCACAAGTGTACCTTGCATCTTCCTCCACTATCCATTAAGTTACAATAATTTAATCTACAATTATATACCTACTGAGACAGCACTCTGATCCCCCTGCTGAGATTGATGGAGATGCGGGACAGCTGGCGGTGCACTTTAAGATGTGTGTTTTGACGTTGAGCAGCTGGAATATTCATCCTACCAAGACTAAGATCATTCTCAGAGGCAAACATAGGAAGATCTGGGGGATGCCCTACCCCTGTTTGTGAGGTTTGGAACTTGGTTTGATTTTGGATAGTAAATACATATGCTAGCAAAAGCTACTAATTTCAATTGAGATCATTTAGGAACATTTTCTATTTGCTCTCTTTTCCTCAACACATTTTGCTGATTAAAGAGCTGCCGGGCCCATTAACCTCCTACCGCCTCATTACGAGGCCCACTCGCGGGACCCGCTAAGGATGCCTGGTTTTAATACAAGAGTCCCACGAGTGGACCAGGATGCTAACAACAGGCCCATCATTAAGGTATGGGGGATCACATGGGAATGCGGATGTACAGGGTCAGGGTTCCCTGAATAGGGAAATACCGGGCCCTCCAAGGTCAGAATGGCCCGGTATTTCCCCATTCAGGGAACCCGGACCCGGTACCCGGAATGGGGGTAGCCAAGCCACAAATAGTATCTTCTAGGCTGGACTACTGAAAACAGGCATAATAAGGTATAATAAGGTATTAGAGGAAAGCTGCTCTTGAAACTTTAAGTGACTAAACAAATGCTGCATCCCACTTATTGCGGGGTTGAGCAGAAGAAATCATAGGGCCTCATCACGAGTTGGGCTGTGGCCCTTAAATGCCGGGGTAATGATATTACCGCCACATTTAAGGGCTGGTCCTATCACAAGTTGGGCGCTAAATGGGCTATTTTACCTCCAGATTTTTTCTGGAGGTGAAAATTCTATTTAGAGCCCTGTTTCCGGCGGTATTACAGCTGGCTGTATTAGCCCGCTGTATTAGCCCCGAAAATGCCCCATTGGATCCAATGGAGAATTTGGATTTACCATTAACGCCCAAACCATTGGGTGCTATGCCTATTACAGTTGGGCCGTATTACAACCGGGATACAGCCCAACTCTGGATGAGGCCTTTACTCAAATACCATGCAAAAACAAGGAAACAAGATGGTGTTCAAGGCTTTCTTTAAATGGCAAAGATTTTTTATCATTCTAATGGAGTGTTTCACAGAGGTTCTCCGCAAAAACTGAAAAATGATCCATCCCCGCATCCCACCATGTTTCTGTTTGCACCTACAGGCTTGCAAACACTTGAGAAAGAAGACCTCACACAGTAAGAACGCCCATAGTTATATAGTTAATAAAAAAGTCCAAAATCATGGAGAGCTTTGTGGACTATGGAAAACATCCCACATTTGACATGGTCCTCCAAAAGGAACCGGCTCGACGGCTTCAAAGAAGAAGAAAATCATTTCACTTGAGTGCAAAATATATCAGCAAAAGGGCATCAGTTTGCGTGCAGGCGTGTGCAACTTTCGAAGTATTATGAACACCCTTTGAGATTAAGCAAATGGGTCATTAAGGCAGGTTTGGGAATTTATTTTCCTCATGGTATCAGTGATGTTCTCCGTTGCTGTGCTAAAGCATTTCCTTGCAAACAGGGGTAAGTTAGGCCCAAAAACCTGATTAGCCAAAAATCAATTCAATGAGCACTAAAAGTGCAGGTGTAGGAAGAAAATCAAATGTTTGCTGCATTCAGCCTCTGCCAGTAATAATACAAGCATCATTCAATGAGTCATCATTACATGGTGCTTTTTATAGGAGGGAGTGACATCATAGCCTTAACAATGTTTCAAGATACATGTCAACTATGATTCACTGATTAGACAGTAGATGCTGTCCCCTACATAATTATATGCAGTATCTAGCCCTATTGGCCCAACCTACACCTCATGACTCATCTAATGACCTCTTCTAATTGATGAACTTATACTCATGTTAACAGGTCCCCAGTTCACTCCATAGGTATTTCCTTAATGTCCTTCCTCTCCCATTTGGGGAGTTGGGGTACATCCCAACTTTCCACCCTTTTGTTCCTTCTGGAACCAATTATTTCATTAACTCTGTGTCCCTCGATTCTTCATCCCCTGCCCAATCATGCATAGTCTTTGGCATCCATATTTTGCATAATTCATATATGTTTCCTCCCGCTTAGCATAATCCCATGTCTGCATCCAAGGAAGTTGCAATCGTCATCCACTGTGGGATCGATATAACATGCTAAATAGTTTTCTGGATCTGGTGGTGGGGAGAAAACACTACCTAGGGCTTTGATTGGGTGTTCAATGTGTACCATCTTTGGTTTTGATTGTATGTCCACCTCCTCTGTCTGGGTGTGTTCATCCTTACAACGATAAGTGGAATTTCCTGTTCTTACTGCAGGCAATCTTTACTACTTCCTCATGACACAGAAAACCCAGTACTACTTGGCATAGACACCATATCAAAATTAAGAGGACACAAATAGGGCAAAGTACTTTGCAGCCATTTTCACATCGTGTGTGTATTCCACCAGTCCCTCTGCTTCGAACACTGTTTGACCTGTCACCCATTTCTTATTCAACAAATCTGCTCATTCAATGTTTATTTGAGGCTTGATTGTAAAACATTTGTATTGTTGTCCTCTTTTCCCTGCATATTCTTCTGTGTTTACCTTTTCCAACCTTGCCTCTACTATGTATTATTAGAACTGCACCTGTATCTTTCAGAGAACCAGGTGTGCCAATCACTGTCCCTCTAAAGGTGACACCTCCTTGGGTATGAACTATCATGTGGTGCCAACTGCATGCAATATTAGCCACAAACATAGCATGAATAATTTTACTCGGTTCTACCTTTCTCTTTCATAGTGTCATACCACACATTCATCCCTTCCAAATGGTGTTCATCTAAAATGCTGACATGTATATACTCTCTTCTATTTGAATTTCTCTTTTTTGTCTGGTGACGAGATTTCTAAACATTGTAGTTACAGATCTTACATTGTTTTCATTATTCCATCTAACCCTAATCCCAAAGTTCATTATCTTCATCATACAGGAAGAGAAAAGAAGAGTGGAAAAACAAACAACAAATACCTATGTACAGTTTTTTGATTATTTTCCTATTCTCTGTGCCTCAGAAATCTGTGCTGAACACTCTGTTCCTGTTTGTCTGAATGGGCACACTGACAGGCCGATTCATGGAATAATTAGCGCGGCGCAAGAGGGCAAAAACGTGCGAATCGCAGTGGAATAGCGAAAATCGCAGTGCAAGTGCAAAAATCGCACGAAAAGCAGCACACGTCGATTCATGGAAGTCCGTGCGCGAGAAAACCAGCGGATGTGCGATAAAAAAGTGCGCCGCGCACGTAGGCGCACAGGCCATCTAACAGCGTGCGCCAGGTCACAGCGAAAATCGCACAGGCCACAGCGAAATTCGCACATAGTGCGGCGCAAGCAACAAAAGTAGGTGGAACACGGGCGTAACACTCGTAATGGGGAACAACTTGCAAAAACGTGGGCGTCACGGGGGAAGTACAGGGCACAAGTGCGCGGAACGCCCACACGCTCGCCTACAACACGTATTCATGAAATAGAATAGGGCAAAAAAGCGCACTCTCAAACCAGCGCACAGGCACAAACACGACCGCCACAAGAAAGCAGGCGGTAGCGTCTCTGCGGCTGTAAGAAATGTGCGCCAAAAGGTGCGCCAACAAATAGCACCTATATACTGCCATGATGAATGTCCTATACTGTGGCCCTCCAGGACAAATGACGTGCAAAGGGGTACCCACAAACACGGACACCCGCTGACAAAAAATACGTGTGCGTGTATACCGGGGTGCGCGGGAAGTCTCACACGCGATTTCAGCAGGGTACATGTATTACAGGGGTTCGCGTGAAGTTTTTCACGCGATCGGGCCTGGGGGAGAGGGCTACGTGTATTACAGGGGTTCGCGTGAAGTTTTTCACGCGATCGGGCCTGGGGGAGCGGGCTACGTGTATTTCAGGGGTTCGCGTGAAGTTCCTCACGCGATCGGGCCTGGGGGAGCGGGCTACGTGTATTACAGGGGTTCGCGTGAAGTTTTTCACGCGATCGGGCCTGGGGGAGCGGGCTACGTGTATTTCAGGGGTTCGCGTGAAGTTTTTCACGCGATCGGGCCTGGGGGAGCGGGCTACGTGTATTACAGGGGTTCGCGTGAAGTTTTTCACGCGATCGGGCCTGGGGGAGCGGGCTACGTGTATTTCAGGGGTTCGCGTGAAGTTTTTCACGCGATCGGGCCTGGGGGAGCGGGCTACGTGTATTACAGGGGTTCGCGTGAAGTTTTTCACGCGATCGGGCCTGGGGGAGCGGGCTACGTGTATTACAGGGGTTCGCGTGAAGTTTTTCACGCGATCGGGCCTGGGGGAGCGGGCTACGTGTATTTCAGGGGTTCGCGTGAAGTTTTTCACGCGATTAGCCAGGGTACGTGTATTTCAGGGGTGCGCGGGAAGTTCCACACGCGAATAGCCTGGGCGCGTGTATTTCAGGGGTGCGTGGGAAGTTCCACACCCGAATAGCCTGGGCGCGTGTATTTCAGGGGTGCGTGGGAAGTTCCACATGCGAATAGCCTGGGCGCGTGTATTTCAGGGGTGCGCGGGAAGTTCCACACGCGAATAGCCTGAGCGCGTGTATTTCAGGGGTGCGCGGGAAGTTCCACACGCGATTAGGCTGGGTGGGTCACAAGTGTTCCCTGTACACCCTCGACGGCCCCTGCAGGCAGCCCACAAAACAGGGGACTACCCTGCACACCTGCTCATGTCCCCCTGCACCCCCACCCCCCAGCAGTGCAGGGGCAGCCTCCACCAGGCCCCCACCCATGTCTCCCACCACCCCCACCCCCCAGCAGTGCAGGGGCACCCTCCACCAGGCCCCCACTCATGTCTCCCACCACCCCCACCCCCCAGCATCCAGGGGCAGCCTCCACCAGGCCCCCACCCATGTCTCCCACCACCCCCACCCCCCAGCCTCCAGGGGCAGCCTCCACCAGGCCCCCACTCATGTCTCCCACCACCCCCACCCCCCACCATCCAGGGGCACCCTCCACCAGGCCCCCACTCATGTCTCCCACCACCCCCACCCCCCACCATCCAGGGGCACCCTCCACCAGGCCCCCACTCATGTCTCCCAGCATGCTACGTGTATTTCAGGGGTGCGCGGGAAGTTCCACACGCGAATAGCCTGGGCGCGTGTATTTCAGGGGTGCGTGGGAAGTTCCACATGCGAATAGCCTGGGCGCGTGTATATCAGGGGTGCGCGGGAAGTTTTACACGCAATTTCAGCAGGGTACGTGTATTTCAGGGGTGCGCTGGAAGTTCCACACGCGAATAGCCTGGGCGCGTGTATTTCAGGGGTGCGTGGGAAGTTCCACACGCAAATAGCCTGGGCGCGTGTATTTCAGGGGTGCACGGGAAGTTCCACACGCGAATAACCTGGGCGCGTGTATTTCAGGGGTGCGCGGGAAGTTCTACACGCGATTAGGCTGGGTGGGTCACAGGTGTTCCCTGTACACCCTCGACGGCCCCCACCCATGTCTCCCACCACCCCCACCCCCCAGCAGTGCAGGGGCACCCTCCACCAGGCCCCCACTCATGTCTCCCACCACCCCCACCCCCCAGCATCCAGGGGCAGCCTCCACCAGGCCCCCACCCATGTCTCCCACCACCCCCACCCCCCAGCCTCCAGGGGCAGCCTCCACCAGGCCCCCACTCATGTCTCCCACCACCCCCACCATCCAGGGGCACCCTCCACCAGGCCCCCACTCATGTCTCCCACCACCCCCACCCCCCACCATCCAGGGGCACCCTCCACCAGGCCCCCACTCATGTCTCCCAGCATGCTACGTGTATTTCAGGGGTGCGCGGGAAGTTCCACACGCGAATAGCCTGGGCGCGTGTATTTCAGGGGTGCGTGGGAAGTTCCACATGCGAATAGCCTGGGCGCGTGTATATCAGGGGTGCGCGGGAAGTTTTACACGCAATTTCAGCAGGGTACGTGTATTTCAGGGGTGCGCGGGAAGTTCCACACGCGAATAGCCTGGGCGCGTGTATTTCAGGGGTGCATGGGAAGTTCCACACGCGAATAGCCTGGGCGCGTGTATTTCAGGGGTGCGCGGGAAGTTCCACACGCGAATAGCCTGGGCGCGTGTATTTCAGGGGTTCGCGTGAAGTTATTCACGCGATCGGGCCTGGGGGAGCGGGGTACCACTTACCGTCTGCCTTGCGTGTAGAAGAACGCGTAGCCAACACCCGCTGTGAAGTAATAGCGTGTGAACCCCAACGGATGGAAAACACACGCACCGCACGAAAAGCACGTACAGAACATAAAGGCACGCGGGATCACCAAGCCCTGCCAGGGCAACGCCCGTGCGCAAAACGTCACAGACGCGCTTACGCTGTAAGGGCCTTTGGTCCAATGAAATCGCGTATGCATGCTGACGCGCTTACGTGCTAAGGGCCTTTCCTCGATTTTCACGCTGACGTGCAGGATTTTCACGTGCCAAATCACTCCGTATCAAGCTGGCCACGCGAAAACACACCGAAGACCACGCTCCTGCCCAGAAGGCCGAATTACTGCCCCCCAGTGCCCCGAGCAGCCTCCCACGTGCCATCTGCTGCTGCCTGCCTGCCTACCTGCCTGCCTGCTGCCACCGTGCCCTGCCATTTGGTGCCTGCACATCAGCCATCTGCAGGTGTCCAGTTGCTGTGTCCACCCCTGCTGGAACAGAAGACTCCCGACTCAGATAACATCGCTCCACAGCCCAGCCCCAGGACCCAGTTGCCCACCCACTCCTGCCCCTGGGGTTGCCATGTCGGGCACATCAACATCTGGCACCAGTGGCAACCCCCAGCCAGAGGGGCAGAGGGGCACCAGCTTCACTGCCACCGAAGTTGGTGTCCTGGTAGAGCAAGTCCTGGGGCAGTATGATGCCCTCTTCGGATCGTCCCGCGCCAACAAGGAAGGACGGGACAGGATCTAGGCCGACTGTGTGGTTGCCATCAACGCGGAGGGGGTGGCAACCCGCACCATCCAGAAGGTCAAGAAGCGCTGGGAAGACTTGAGGTCCAGGACCCTCATGAAGGCCCGGCGCCTCGTGGAGGGGGGCCGGGGCCGCATGAGTTCCATCCAGTTGAGGGTCCTGGAACGCGCACACCCAGCGCTCCACGCCCAGGTCCTTGAGAGGGAGACCCGTCTGGAGTTGAGCGGTAAGTGGCCAAGCATTGCTGTGTGAGACAGGGCATGTTGCAATGTGCTGGTTGTCTGATACTTGCCTGCATGTGTGACATAGGCCATGTACGCATGTATGTGTGCAGAGACATCATGGGAATGCACGTGCGACCTGTAATGTGTGAAAGCACGGTTGTTGCATGTGTTTGAATGCGACAATGGGAGCTCTGTGCAGATTGCACACATGAGAGCATGGCAGTCTCTGTTCCTGGACATGGGTGGGGGCGAGGGATGGGTGCTGATGCCAGATACATATGTGGTATCCATGTCTGTGTGCCTGACCTGCGTGTCTGTGACTTGTGAGTGCCATGGATGCATGACACATGTCTGTGACAATGTACAGATTCACTGATGCAGCCTAGTCATCCTTGTATGCACTGTGATTGGGGTGTACGGGGCCAGATGGATGTGACTGAGGTGAAGTGTGTGCATGTGATAGGCATGACCCATGATGCATGTGTGTCCCATTACATTGTATGATTCGAGAGTCCATTGGACATGCATTGAAATGTCCATGGCACGCACCATGACTGTCACTGTGTGTGTTTTGCCTGGACTGACACATGTGTTGTGGTGTGACATGATGGAAGTGTACTTTGACAGTGGCACTCATCTGCTATTGCTTCCTGTCTAGGGGACCATTGTACAGTACCCTGATGCTTGTGTTCTATGTCTCCCTCTACGCAGCGGCTAGTGAAGGAGAGGGCGGAGACGGCGCTGTGGAGCAAGGCGGCGGGGATGCCCCCACGGCTGCAGCGGAAGGGGTGGGTGAGCCCCCACAGGGGCCTGCTACGGCGGTAGACGGCGAGGAGCCATCCAGGTTGGTGGTTTCCACAGAGGAGGAGGAGGCCACCACTGAGGCGCATATGGGGCCTGGTGGGGGCATCCCTGCTGGTGCAAGTGGTGCAGTCCAGGGGCAGGGCCAGGAGGCAGCACAGGTCTCCGTGGAGGGGCCTGTGCATGTCGCTGTCCCTGAACCTGTGGGTGCACCACCTTGCACCAGCAGGGATGCCCCGTCCCAGGCCCGTCCGCAGGTAGAGGGGATGTCCATGTCATCTGACTCCCCTCCACCTGCGGACGAGGGGACACCTGGCCATGTGGAGAATGTCCTGATTGGAGTCACGATGCGCACGGCTGTGATTCGTGATGCCGTGCGTGCTTCCCAGGAGGAGCACGCACGTCATCACGAAGAGCACCGTGCCGACGTGGCCCAATTGGGATCGTCCATATTCGAGGGTTTCCTGCATGTGTCGGCCAATCTGGCGGCCCTTTCCTCCTCTGTGGAGACTATACGCCAGTCGTTCTCCTTGCCGTCTTCCGGCCCAGATGCCACCAGGGCCCCCTGTGGACCTGCCCTGACCAATGCAGCCAGCTTGGTGGGGATCCCATCCCTGCCACAGTCGGGAGTCAGAGGTCCAGCAGGGGTGGACAACAGAGCAACTGGACCCCAGCAGATGGAGGATGTGACGGCATCATCGGGCAGGGCACGTGCACGACGGCGTCGGTGGTTTCCATCATCCTGGATGCCGTCGTGCTGGCAGAGGCAGTGGCGTCTGAGGCAGCAGCAGGCTCGACGTGGGAGGCATCATGGCTCGGGGCCATCAAGATCAGAGGGGCAGGCATCGGCCGGAGGGCAGGAGAACCCTGGGATGGTAGTGTCCTCGCGTGTGGGAGCAGTTGGTCCAGCGGATAGGTGCGGAGCGGCAGCGGGCGGAAGAGGAGCGGCTCACCATGGTCAGGGCAGAGTTCTCCATGCGTCGGGCGTTGAGGCGGGCTGAGTGCCTCAAGGAAGCTCGCAGGGAGTTTGAGGTGAACATGGGGTTATCCCTGCGCGACCTCGGGGCCAGGACAGAGTCCCGCCTCCAGGACATCGACATGGAGTTCGATGATGCCCTGGCCGGCAACATCACAGAGTGAGCCGCAGGACTTGCCCGCTGCCATTGTATATAGTTATATAGTTAGTGGTAGGTTTCCTTTAAATTTTAATTTTTTTTATTTGGTTGAGATTGGACAATGCGCCACTTTTTTGTATATAGTTCAGTTTTTAGTTAGTTGACATAGTTAGGTTTCATTTGGTTGGGCTCATGGACCCGGGATTGTCTTGTAAATAGTTATTCTATGGATTTTTTGATTTCTTGGATTTTTTTCATGGACATTCATCTTCTTTTTGTTGTTTTGCTTTGTGGTTTTTCTAATTTCATTTCCATTCAAGTTGATTTTCAATACATTTTTATTTTCATCCTTCAATGTGTCGTATCATCTCATTGCTTTCATGCATGTCATGTTGGGTATTTTAACATTCACTTGCAGCCATTGTGTGTGACAGACATGTGTTCATTTGCATTATTTACATTGGGTGTGTAACATGTAATTGCCTTTGATATGTGGGTGGATGTGATAGTTGGTTGGGCCTTTTGGCAGGGGAGGATGGCCATTACGGACATGATTGGGGATTATTGGGACCCAGGTGCAGGGGGGCATGGATGGGACATGGGCGAGGGCCTGCTGGCAGGTGCCCCACAGTGCTGGGGGGTGGGGGTGGTGGGAGACATGAGTGGGGGCCTGGTGGAGGGTGCCCCTGCACTGCTGGGGGGTGGGGGTGGTGGGAGACATGAGTGGGGGCCTGGTGGAGGGTGCACCTGCACTGCTGGGGGTTGGGGATGGTGGGAGACATGGGTGGGGGCCTGGTGGAGGCTGCCCCTGCACTGCTGGGGGGTGGGGGTGTAAAACTTCCCACGCACCCCTGAAATACACGCGCCCAGGCTATTCGCGTGTGGAACTTCCCGCGCACCCCTGAAATACACGTACCCTGCTGAAATCGCGTGTAAAACTTCCCGCGCACCCCTGAAATACACGCGCCCAGGCTATTCGCGTGTGGAACTTCCCACGCACCCCTGAAATACACGTACCCTGCTGAAATCGCGTGTAAAACTTCCCACGCACCCCTGAAATACACGCGCCCAGGCTATTCGCGTGTGGAACTTCCCGCGCACCCCTGAAATACACGTACCCTGCTGAAATCGCGTGTAAAACTTCCCGCGCACCCCTGAAATACACGCGCCCAGGCTATTCGCGTGTGGAACTTCCCGCGCACCCCTGAAATACACATACCCTGCTGAAATCGCGTCTAAAACTTCCCGCGCACCCCTGAAATACACGCGCCCAGGCTATTCGCGTGTGGAACTTCCCGCGCACCCCTGAAATACACGTACCCTGCTGAAATCGCGTGTAAAACTTCCCACGCACCCCTGAAATACACGCGCCCAGGCTATTCGCGTGTGGAACTTCCCGCGCACCCCTGAAATACACGTACCCTGCTGAAATCGCGTTTAAAACTTCCCGCGCACCCCTGAAATACACGCGCCCAGGCTATTCGCGTGTGGAACTTCCCGCGCACCCCTGAAATACACGTACCCTGCTGAAATTGCGTCTAAAACTTCCCGCGCACCCCTGAAATACACGCGCCCAGGCTATTCGCATGTGGAACTTCCCGCGCACCCCTGAAATACACGCGCCCCGGCTATTCGCGTGTGGAACTTCCCGCGCACCCCTGAAATACACGTACCCTGCTGAAATCGCGTGTGAAACTTCCCGCGCACCCCTGAAATACACGCGCCCAGGCTATTCGCGTGTGGAACTTCCCGCGCACCCCTGAAATACACGTACCCTGCTGAAATCGCGTGTAAAACTTCCCGCGCACCCCTGAAATACACGCGCCCAGGCTATTCGCGTGTGGAACTTCCCGCGCACCCCTGAAATACACGCGCCCAGCCTATTCGCGTGTGGAACTTCCCGCGCACCCCTGAAATACACGTAGCACGCTGGAAGACATGAGTGGGGGCCTGGTGGAGGGTGCCCCTGGATGGTGGGCGGTGGGGGTGGTGGGAGACAGGAGTGGGGGCCTGGTGGAGGGTGCCCCTGGATGGTGGGGGGTCGGGGTGGTGGGAGACATGAGTGGGGGCCTGGTAGAGGGTGCCCCTGGATGGTGGGGGGTGGGGGTGGTGGGAGACATGAGTGGGGGCCTGGTGGAGGCACCCCTGGTGGCTGGGGGGTGGGGGTGGTGGGAGACATGGGTGGGGGCCTGGTGGAGGGTGCCCCTGCACTGCTGGGGGGTGGGGGTGGTGGGAGACATGAGTGGGGGCCTGGTGGAGAGTGCCCCTGGATGCTGGGGGGTGGGGGTGGTGGGAGACATGAGTGGGGGCCTGGTGGAGGGTGCCCCTGCACTGCTGGGGGGTGGGGGTGGTGGGAGACATGAGTGGGAGCCTGGTGGAGGGTGCCCCTGCACTGCTGGGGGATGGGGGTGGTGGGAGACATGGGTGGGGGCCTGGTGGAGGCTGCCCCTGCACTGCTGGGGGGTGGGGTGCAGGGGGACATGAGCAGGTGTGCAGGGTAGTTCCCTGTTTTGTGGGCTGCCTGCAGGGGCCGTCGAGGGTGTACAGGGAACACCTGTGAGGACCCACCCAGCCTAATCGTGTGTGGAACTTCCCGCGCACCCCTGAAATACACGTACCCTGCTGAAATTGCGTGTAAAACTTCCCGCGCACACCTGAAATACAGGCGCTCAGGCTATTCGCGTGTGGAACTTCCCGCGCACCCCTGAAATACACGTACCCTGGCTAATCGCGTGTATAACTTCACGCGTACCCCTGATATGCACGTTACCCGCTTTGCGTTCCTTGTTTGGCAGCCCTGTAAACTGGTCCAGGGTTAGCGCAGCTCTTTGCGATGATTTAGCGATTTTGATGGCTTTTCCTTGCGCGAGGGTGTTCTTGGGGGCGTTACTGGCGCTGCTGCAGGGTCGCTGCGATACTCTGCGCCATGGCTAGTTTGGGAGCCTAAAATCCATGAATACGCTGTGCGCGGAAATCGGTTTTAGCGCACGTGCCTGGCGCAGACAATCGCACGCGGACACTCTGCGCCAGCCGCTTGCGACACTTTTCTGAGAAATTCTATGAATTACCCTGTGAGTCTGTACATTTTATCATAGTCTCTAGTTTGCTCAACTTTGGTTTATGCTGCTTTCTCCTGTGTCTGCTTCTTGCTAAGGCTCTGAAGTTGTGCTAGTGTCCCTTTGAACGTCAATAGGATGTACCCAGAAGTGGCAATCTTTCAATTTCACAGCAATCGATGTTGCAAATAACACCTTTTGTGGTCCAGTGAACTTGGGCTCTCTCGACTTTCTGTTGTATGTTCTCACATAGACTCTTTCACCAGGGAGCAGTTGTAAGGGGTGTAATCATTCTTCATTGCTTGAGTTTAGTGTAGCCTGTTGGTGCACATAGGAGATTACCAGTATTATATACTGTATTCACCCGCTACCTTACTGCTTTGGGCGGATTACTGATTCACTTTACCGCCCATTGGGCATCCACTTTGTGCATATAGCTAAATTGTGCTTAGATGGTACTGTCCCCACGCACATGATTGTGCACATATGGCCTTTGAGAAAGTGTGTTTTGTACTCCCCATCAATATCACATGTGTCTAATTCGGCCCACCTGAACTGCATGACTATCCAGATTAGTCAGTCATATATACCTATATTGCCCATGATACTTTTTTCTTGCTCCCGGTGCTCCATTGTCACAATCCTTGACCTTGTCAAGACACATAATCAGTCTACACCACCACCTGCTAAACATGCCATTTCAATATAACTGCTACATGGCTGTAGTAGCCATTATATTCCTCTTAACCAGTACCTTAGAGCATTGTGACTGGTGGCTTCCTCCATCCTGTCGAAAATGACAGCCAATAACATCAGTATTGCCTACCCGAACCACCTTAGTATCACTAATCCTAGAGCATTTGCAACATACCCTTGCATCACTATTGCCAGGAACCTTAAACTCTGCACCAGACTCTCTAAATTGCATGAACCACTTGCAAAATCCTTACCCCCAATCAATAAGAGGACAAATTGTCCTTCTAGCATGAAGCCCTTGGACTCCAACCAACCTACCTCTGGGTCTGCTTCTCGTGCCAATTTCACTCAGCACAAGATATCTAGACCCAAGCTAATTGACCAGTACATACCTACTCGTAGCCAGGGTACAGCCAAAACAGAGGCACTCCCCCTTAAAGGAGCACTACTTGGCGTGAGATCACTCGTTGCCCATATCACAGACATCTCCGACCTAATATTGGAAAGTAATTTGGACTTCCTCGCCATTACTGAGTCCTGGCTACACAATGCTGAAGGACACTCGCTTATGTTAGCATTCCCAGATGGCTATACAATATCTAGGCAAGATGGAGATGGAACTTGAGGCAGAGGTATCGCAATTATATCTAGATTAAGTCCCTCACTGAGACTAGCCCCCCCACGAACCTTTCAATCTTGTGAAATCCTCACGGCTAAACTCCCCCTAGCCAACTCCCAGTCACTCACTATCCATCTAATCTACAGACCACCTGGTCCTCTTGGGACATTCGAGGAGGATATGCACAATATATTAGCCAGCTTCCTTAAAACAATTACCCAATTATTACTACTAGGTGACTTCAATCTAGGTTTCAACGAACCGGCTGACATGCCCATGAAATAGCCAACATTATTACAGCATTAGGACTCTCACAAAAAAACAACAAACCTACCCATATAAAAGGGAGCACCTTAGATTGGGTAGCTGATTATAACTGTACCGCCACCATCACTTCTATCTCACCTCTAGTGTGGACAGATCACTCCCTTGTGTCCTTCACACTAGCAACTACCAGATCACCTCCGTGGCCACCCAAACTGTCCCACCCTGCCGAACTAGAAATAAAAAGAATATTACAGTGGACAAAGTGATCCCTGCCATTCTCCCCACACTAAACTCACTGCCTGACAACTCAGGCCCTGATACCTTGGTCTATGAATACAATAAAATGATGCTCACCACATTGGATAAGATCACACCACTCAAACTTAGACCAAGTAAACCTAAAGCCCACCTAAACAAGTGGTTTATTTCACAATTAAAGGAACTACATCCCCTAAAAAGAAAATGTGAATCTACCTGGAGACTATGTCTGTCCAATGAAAACAAAGCACGACCAGCTACAATCTCCGCGCAATATAAAAATAAAATCTGCCTGGCCAAACAAAACTCCTATAACGAACGGATCGCCAATTCCAATTCAAGTATGAGGGAACTATTCACCATAGTAAAAGAACTACAGTCTCCAATTCCCATAACTGACAACTGCATCAAAAAAAACCCTGGTCTTCAGATATTCAAAACGCTCTAGCCAATAAAATAAAGACTCTCCAAAACAAAATAACCCATAAAAAAGATTCTCTGAATATACAGCACCCCCCTAAAATCCCTTGTCCCAGTGACACTCCGACAATCCAGGTAACTAGATTCTGCTTCACCAAAACCTCTATCTTAGAGGTAGAGAAAGTTATCTTATCTCTTAAACCTTCCAACTGCAAAGGTGACCTCTGCCCAGCTCAAATTATAAAGGATGCCGCCAGAGACCTGCCCCCATTTATATCCAAATTGATGAATGCCTCCTTCACCTCTGGCACCATCCCCTCCAACCTAAAACAATAATGGGTACTACCTCTCCTAAAGAAACAAACCCTAGACCCACTCACTCTCACCAATTACCGACCCATCACGACGGTACCATTCCTTCTCAAAATACTGGATAAGGTTGCATATACACAGATCCAAACATTTCTCGAATTGCACAAGCTCCTAGGAGTAAGACAATCTGGCTTTTGCCCTTTACATGGGACAGAAACTACCCTAATCAATTTAAAAACACAGATTGATGAGCTGAGAGATAATGGTAAGACAGCCCTCCTCTTGCTCTTAAATATCTCAGCTGCATTTGATCTTGTGGATCATGAGGTCCTGTACAATCACTTGGATTCAGCAGCTCACTTTTCCACAGAAGCCATCAAATGGATCGAATCATTCCTGAGCAAGAGAACCATGAGGATCTTCTCCCCATCAGCAGCAACGGATCTTGTCCCTATCATCTGTGGTATACCCCAGGGTTTATGTGTCTCCCTCACCTTGTACAACATATTCACCAAACCTTTGTTCGGTGAGCTGGACCGTCTGGGTATCACCTACACTAACTATGCAGATGATACACAGATTTTCCTCCCTCTTTCTGGAGATTATGGCAAGGATTTGGCACTGGTGAACAGGGTTTATCTCATCATCCCGGCATGGATGGCCACACACAGACTATGCCTGGATGATGAGAATACAGAGTTGATAATCCTGTGTACCCACTCCAACCTTAAAAATTTGACTATGAATACTCCTCATTTACCATAGATAAAATGTCATCAAAGTAACCAAAGAGGTTAAATCCCTTGGTTTTTACCTTGATTCAACCATCTCCTTTGACAAATAAATCAAATCACTAGCTCCCACTACCGGCTACACTTGTAAGCTTATCAGGGCAGGTAAACCATTCCTCTCAAATGACAGTTGCAGGATCTTGGCTAGAGCATTAATACTATTGAGGTTAGATTATTGTAATGCTCTATACAATGGCGCCAATAAAGCTATCATCCAGAGGTTACAAACTCTTCAAAATAATGCCTTAAGATCTGCACTAGGCATTAATAAAAGAGAACATATTTCCGCTACTAGAAGGTAATATAAATGGCTCTCCACACACAATAATATTTTGATAAAAACTGTCTCCTTGACCCATGCGGCGTTAAACAATGCTGCCCCAAGCTACCTCTCAGACAGATTAAATAGAAGAATGACCCACAGGCCAACAAGAGCTAGCAATGCCAATTGCCTCGTGGTGCTGAGATTTAGACCCACCAAGATCGGCGGTAATAGCTTCCCTGTGAAGGCTGCTAAACTCTGGAATTCCCTGCCACACGAGCTCAGAGTGGACCAACCATACTTACACTTTAGAAAAAAACTATATCAACCTGCTCTATTCCAATGACCACTAGTTTTTTTCTACTCCCATGTATATTACCCCTGCTTTTCCATGTAAATATACTGTGTTCTAGGACCTGAATTGTATATAATATGTACACCTGTCTATACTTCACTTGGTATTCATTCCTGTAATTATACTGTATATTTTGTTTTGATTGTAATATCATGATCCACTTGTAACCTTGTAAGCTGTGCATCTACTTAGTGCTGCGCCCTGTTACCCTTGGGTCTGGTGCGCATTAGAAATAAATAAACAAACAAACAAACAAGCAAACAAACAAACCTAGTGGGATATAAGTCTTGCACATGTTGACAGTTCTCTTAGGTACGTGTGCAATTCTTCCCCCAAAATCTCCATGCTCCTGTGAGCGTCTGTCACTGATCGAGCCAGGGAAACTAGTGTATACATCCGCCAAACCGTCTCAATCTCAAGTGGTGAAATGTGGTGGTCCATGCTTGGCTGTTTGCACAAACTGAACAGAGCCAGGGGTGAGTAATACAGTCAGCTCTTTTTTAATAAATTACACAATTTTTTAGCAAACAAATTAATTGTCCACTATTCGGTTGGCTTGTGGGCAGTACGCTGTGCATAATTTGTGTTTAATGACCAGTTATTTGGTAGTCTCTTGAAGAGCTCATTTGCAACATGAGGGCAGTTGTTGGACCTCGGAACATCACATATTCCCGACATTTGAAATACATCTCTGATCAGGAATGTAGATAAAGATTGTTCATCAGCATGTACACATGCACCAGACTCAATCTATCAGGTAAATGGGCAAACCACAACAATCCTATCAAAAAAGTTACTTCACCTGTTACTCATGTCAACAAAGTCAACCTGCAGTTCCTTGAAGGGCCCTGAAGGAGAGGATTATGTTGCTTTCAAACTCTTCAATGTGTAGCCAGGATTGGACATGTGGAATATTGTACAGTTGGCCACATATTTGGCCACAAGTTCAGACAAACTAATCTTTGTTTATATCACCAGTGATATGCTACTTGGGGACATTAGTGGCGTAGTATAATTGTTCCAATGTGATGGTCAATATCTCAAAAGATACTACTACTTTACCTGCAATATTTTGTCTCCATACCAGTTCTGTGTGTTATGGTGTACATCCTCTCTTCACCCACAACGCCTTCTTTTGTGCTTGTTCTTTCTCCTGTAATTCAGCAATGTGTGCCATAGGCACAAAATTGAATCATTCTGACAACTGTCATTGTTGTAGTTATATGACAGTTATTTTCCTTGTTGTAGTTATATGACAGTTGTTTTACTTTCCATTGGAAAGGGCACATAAGGTGGCTGCATCCACATCCGTGTTACCACACACAACAGGTCTGTTCCTTTAGTGTGAGTTGTACATTTCACAACTTCTGCATGGAGGGGGCATTTCAAGGCATCTATCAATTTGGACATTACTGCTGCATGTTGAACTGGGGACCAATCTGATTTCTTGTACCCCCTTCTATGCCATCTTGAAAACCCTGAATGTACTCTTATGTTATGTTAGGTACACTTATAGAGTGCACGGTCACCCGAGGGCACCATGGCGCTAGAAGGGGGGGGGCATACTCAAGGTCAGAAGTCTAAAAAAGAACGTTTTTGACAGCATTTCTAAAAGCTAGATGATTAGAAATGTTCTTGATGGTTAGAGGGAGTTTATTCCATTACTCTGCAGCTGCCACCGAAAAGTCTCACCCTCCAATCCGAGCACATTTATATGAGGGAACTATTAGCATATCGGCAGAGGCAGAGTGCAGGGATCACCAGGGAACTGTGGCTTATTTGTATCCACACCACTGCACCACACTGCACCCCTTTGCCAATGGGGAAAGAAAACTGTCAAAAATGGAGGCAATAACCCCTATGAGAACTGAATCTGCAAAATTGTGCATGGTCCATAACCACAAAAGACCTTCACACCCTGCCACATACACAGACAAATTGGTGTAAAAGCAGGAATCACTGCTGTCATCTGTCATCTATCATCTGTAATCGGTCACTTGGAACAACCTACAGAAGGGATACAATCCTAAAAGCCCCTTAAACACATCTCTCTAATCAATGGCATCTTTCAAAGTGCTGTTTTAGTGCTAAATTCTGTCATCTTTCCAGTGAATTATTGAAAGGAAAAGGGTGCTGAAACCAGGGATTCTCCAGGCAGTCAGAGGAATCCAGGCATCACTGCCTGACAGCTGCCTAAAGAAATTGGCTGTTAAACCCAGCTTAAATGTACTTTCTTTGTCCTGAAAAATTGCAAACTCCACTATTTCAAGTATGTTTGTGAAGGGCTAATTATTTTAAAATGTTTAAATCCTTTTATAAACTGTGCTTATATTTTATATGGGAAATGAACATACTTTAATGTCAAGGCACCCAGTCTCTGACCGATCCGCAATGTAATTCTGATCTGACAGCCTGGCCTGGGAAAACTGACATCTCTGCTTAATACTTCCTTGGGAACAGGAAGGCTAATGGCTGTAATGGTTCCCACATAATCCCAAAAAGCCACACAATGGGGCTACATTAGACATGTGTCTGCTGGCTAACCAAAGAACAAAGGACAGGCTGATGCATTGTCCTCTGCAAGGAGGGACAGGATGTGGAGGAGGTTTCTCAGTAAGCTTCAAAGGCCTGGACAGCTGCTGCCTGAAAGGGGGAGGTTACAGAGGAGGACATTGCTGTGAAATTCTTATTTTGATTAAAAATTGAAAACTATTTAACTGAACGACCTACAGAGGGAGAAATCTGAAACTTGGTAGACATTAGACTAATTTCAGCGTTGTGATTTGAAGACATTAAGGAAACTCGCACCATGTAAGGAACCAAAGTTATGAAAAATGTGTGATTGTGGCAAAACTATTAATGTTACAAACTTACAATTGTAAGTGTTATGGGTAAATTTGATAAAAATCCATAGAATGACCAATACAGCTCTCACCAAGATGGGAAGTGGATGTACATGTAGATAATCGAGAATAAAGTATATGTGTACAATTTTATGAGGGTACATAATGATAGAAATTTACATTTGTGCAAAACTATGTTTTGGGTAAAAATCCAGGTGGGAGTTCCTAAATCCTGTCATAAGATGACAGCTCTTTTTAGACAGCCAACCAGAACAAAGCACACGCCAGTAGCCACTCACAGACATGGGGTGTGTTTTGAAGTTCTGCCCACACCATAAACTGGCGGTTGGCATTTGTAATGTATAAATATGGAAGTTTCACTACACAAAACAGGCACTGCTTCCAGAACAGACTGCTTCTAGAACCCATCCAGATGTCCGTGCAGCACCTTATTCCAGAACTCTTCAATGTATAGCTGACTGCAGAAAGATCCAGATTTCTCTGCAGAATCCAGATTCTAGCATTGCAAAATTATTGCTAGCCTGACCCAATTGCAAACATCCCAAACTTGAAGGGATTTAATTCTGATTCAGCTTGGATTGCTACCACTAAGGGGTGGCCCACTGAAAACTTGCATCCAGGCTATCTACCGTGTCCAGTAACCAGAAGGGGCCCTTCCAAATCCAGGCTGAGGTGTAGTCTAGTTGACCAGAACTGCCTTGATGATCCAATTCCGATAGAGGTGTCCTACAGCCGGCAGATCAAATCCAATTCATTGAGCAGAGCTGACGGTTCAATTTAATAACTTCTTCTTTAAGTGTTAAAAGGAAGAACAGTTACCCATAGTATATATGCATTGTATTAGCCCTATCTCAACCCATCCCATCTTTAATTCAGAGCTCCAGTATTGTTAGAAAAAATGTTCTTGCGCTGATTGTCTCACCTGTGTTCCAAAACCATAACTCCCTAGTGATTTTGAATAATTAAAGTTAATTCCAGTAAGAAGTAGAGTATCCACAACAGGACAGGGTACGCTGATCACGTGACTGTAAGATCCATCTGTGGCATTCACTTTTTCATAGTTATAATATAGTGCAATTAAACCCATCTGTCATTTTCAAAAGCACATTTCTGTTTTCATTTTCGCACCTATTTTGCAAAAACACCTCTCACTAAAACTTCTATAACTCCTTTAGTTTTAAAGATAGAAACCAAATTTCAACTCGCACTGATACCTAACATCCTTGGCTATCTTCACAACTATCAACAATTTTTCTTCAATATAGCATGGTAAAATTTTGCCGCAAAATTTGCAATTTCAGCCAAAGTACACGTGGCTTTTGCCCATTTCAAAATGATTTTTCCATTCCATCCTAATCTCAAGTGTGTATTATTGTTTACATTATGGCTCATGTGTGTTAGGACCTGATAAGTGTTGCTTTCTTTAGAACTTGTCTCCAATTAAGCAGTTTTGCAACCTTTTGCAGTATTTCACCAAGCCATTTTCACCTGTCATTTCAAAGCGTCATTTGCCAAAATATGGCTTTCTCTCTTGTGTGGGAGAGAGGATTGCCTATAATTTTAGACATTGGGCCTCATCACGAGTTCGGCGGTAACGCCAGTGCTATTAGCGCCGGCGCTAATAGTCCTACCGCCAAACCCCCCGGCGCTATTAGCGATTGATCACGGGTTTGGCGAAAGGGTTATTGCCCATTCCCCATTGGGCCCATTCGGGAATTCCTCATTCCCCATTGGGCCCAATGGGGACAATTCACGCTATTAACGCCGGCAGATTTCCCGCCGGCGGTAATCGCGCTGATAATTGGCAATTTTGCCACAGATTATCCGCCAAAGCCATGATCTGGCAGACCCTTAAATGCGGCGGTAATAGCGCTACCACCGCATTTAAGGGTTACCGCCAGACTCGTGATGAGGCCCATTGTATTTCATTCATGAAAACCTGCTGGTTACTCCCATTGGATGTAGTATTGCTCATTTCGATTTAAACATAACTTTGCAGGGTGGAACATTAACCTAAACAATATCTGTGTGCAAAACAAACTGTTCTTTTTCCCTGTGTTTTCTATTTTGCCTCCTTTTAAGTAAATTCAATTGCTTTGCTTATTTCTGAATTGTATTGTCACTCTTTGGGCGATCGCTACCCCATTTATATATCTATATTAAACCTATGTGTGATTGAATATTAAATAATTAAATACATCTTTACCTTTACAAATTAGCCTGAATCCTTTTTCAGTGTGACCTGGGGGGTATTTTGAGAAGGGTGTGATATGAGTGGTATATCATTCAGAATATTGAACTTATAGACAAAATAAAGGTTTCATTTGTGTACTACATTCTAGGCGAGACTTGGGTGTGTGCCTGATTGAAATCCCTTACAGAACATATGGCGTAAATTTAGCCTGTCGATATGCCGCCTCTTTGCCATGTACAGCTCGATGAACGATACACAGTGCCTTGAAGTCGATCCACTGTGCCACCGGGAGCCAGTGCAGGGAGGGGAGAACAGGGGATATGTGGGCTCCATAAGGGGAGCCAATGGCCACACAAGCGGACAGGTTCTGGAAGCGTTGGAGCCAGTGAGACACTTCTTTAGGTTGTGCCAAGTAAAGGGAGTTACAATAGTCGACCGGCAAATCACCATGGCTGCCACCTCAGGGGGGCGTAAATGAACTTGGATCATCGGGAGCACCTTATTTAATGTTTTCAGATGGAAATGACTAGCTTGGCACACACCGTGACTTGTTTTTCCATAGACAGGGAGGCAGACAGCAGTATCCCCAGGTTTTTCACCTTATCCACTGGAGTGGGGAGGAGGGTCTAATGAAGAAGGCCAAAAGGAGGACACCTAGAGTGTTGGATTAGGGGGACACCCTACCACCATAACCTCTGTATTACCATTCAGTTTGAGCCAATTTTGGTCCATCCACTCTCCAACAGCAGCCAGGCACTGCCGCAGGCACGATTACACTTCAGCCTGATCCATATCTGAATCTGGTGTCGTCCGCGTACGAGTAGCATATGACGCTGAGCGAGCAGATGAGACACACAAGGACCAAAATATAGAGGTTGAACAGACTCAGTGACAGGGAGGAGCCCTGCAGGAGTCCACAGTTAAGGTGGCAGAGAGCAGAGAAGAAAGTAGGCATAGCGAGAGTCTGAGTGCGACCCACCAAGAAGAATGTGAAGCATGCAATCATCTGTATGGATATTCCCAACTGGGCAAGGCGGTACAGTAGAATGGGGTGATCGACAGCGTCAAAAACTGCTGACAGATCTAATAAAATCAGCGCACCCACTCCACTTGCTTCCACAAGCCTGGCCATATTGTCTTGGATGGAGACTAGAACATTCTCAGTGCCTCTACCAGGATGAAACCGAGATTGAGCGGAGTCGAGCAAGCCTGAAGATTCAAGAAAAACAGACAGTAAAGGGGAGACCAGTGATTCCAACAGTTAGAAAGAAAGGGGAGAATAGAAATACGACGGAAGTTAGATAAAGTTGCTGGATAGAGGGAGGATTTTTTCAAGGAAGGAATTACTCTGGCAGCCTTTAGTTCTTGAGGGACCAGTCCATACTGACAGGAATTATTAACGGCAGCCGTAAATTCAGTGGGAAGGGCAGCAATTTGTTTCATCACCAATAGTGGAATATCGCCTGAGTGGGAGAAAGATTTAATTTTAGAGATTGTGTTCATGTTGATGTTACATATTTGGAATCTGTGAAAATGGGTATGTCATCAACCAATGACACTTTTAGCACTTCTCTGAGTGTCTGAGTGCTACAAGCTCGGCTGCTTGTGCTGAAAAGTGTGAGGACAATCTTCTTATTTACCACTACCTGAGATTACTCTACCTGCCTGTTCACATAGCGCAACACTGCTGCCCCTGTGTGCCTCTGTCAATTCCCCTGATCTATTGCTGATGACCCATCAACGTACAATGTTTCACCTGTATCAAGTGCATCCTCACTCACTCTGCTGCTTTCCCCCAGGATTGCCTCATGTACTGAACAGTCTTAACCTTGTCTTGTGGTTCGACAGGCTTTGTTACAAAAATTGCTAGGTCTACAACATGACACCCGAGTGTGTTTATGGCTGGGTTTGAAAATATTACTTCATACCTAGAAGTTCTCTGTATTGTAATGGTTGGCTTGTTTCTTTCCAGAATTGTAAAAACTGCGAGCTCAACATACAGTGTTACTGGGCACCCCATTGTAAGTGTGGCTGACTTCTGAATTGAAAATTCTGCAGCTGCCAGAGCCTGCTCATATGAGAAATAGTCCTATTTTACTGGATCTAAGTGCTTGTGTCTCAGGGACGATCATTGTGTAAGAACTGCTGTCATTACCTGTCCATTGGAGTGTGAAAAAGAATGGAATGGTTTGTAGTAATCTGGTGTTGCTTACACTGGAGCATAACTGATTGCTAATTTGAGATCTTTGAAACACTCTATCTTCTCATCTGTCTATTCAAGGGGTCACTCTCTGTCTTGGTTGTCTTTTAATGCCTGCAATAAGGGCCTGACATATGTGGAGTAGTCAAAGATCCACATCCTACAATAGTTACAAACCCTAGGAAATGCTGTATCTCATTAACTGTAGTGGGATGAGGTGTGTTTCTTACTACAGTTGCTTTGTCTGAAGTCACTCCTTTCCCTGCTGAGCATAGTATCTGCCCTACGTACACTCCCTCTCTCTGGAAATACTGTAGTTATTTCTTGTCTACTCTGTAACCTTTTCATGCACTGAGTTTCAGGAGCTGTATTGAATATTTCCTGCATTGTTCTTCTGATATACTGCCCACTAACATATTACACTGTCTATTTATCTTCACTTTGTTTGCAAGTAACTGGTCTGTAACAGTTCCTTAATGGCTCTGGGCTGTTTGTGCGCTTTAGCAATGAAATAAATAAATAAACAAATACATACATACATATACATACTTATTGTGCTTGGTAATTGTATGTTTCCTAAAACCATTTGCAGCACCCTGTTTAAAAGACTTAGGGATTCAAAAAAACCCTGGGGAAAATGGGTGTGTTGGTATCGCTGCCCTCGGGAAGTAAACCTAGTAAAATTCTTGGAATCTGGGTGCAATGGCTCTGTGAAGAATACATTTTTGAGGTTAATCGCAGTAAAATGTGTGAATAACGCATAGAACCGAAGCTGGATTCGGAACTAATGGACATTCTGCCTCCACTAGATTCTTCAAAGGACAGAGATATATTTTGAACCACCATGATGAAAATGTTGCTTTTTGACAGCATGAATAGCCGTGTTCCATGTGGGTGTGAATAGTATTATAATACCTTGTACAATCTGTGTAGTAATGGTGTTATATATTTCTTCATCCACCTCTCTGGATAATGGGCACTGTTTCACTCTTGGGAGTATTGCACCTGGTTAGAGTTTAGTTCATACTGCTCCTATGCTTTTCATTTATCGTAGGTCATGAGAATTGTCAATCCATAAGCGACTGGGCTCTTCTGCCATGTCCTCATATAACCATAATGGTGGTTCTGTAGCAGTCAGTCGGCATTTGGTATCTCTCTCTGGTGTAGTTCCATATGACAAGCTATGCATATTTTGAACAACATTTCCACTTCATCTTCTTTGTCTGTGAAAAGCCATTCATTAGTCCCTTCCCTCAATGGCAGTGTGGGATCTATGGATAATAATGTGTGCAATTCGACCCCCTCTTCATCTGTACCTGCTAGAATAACTGGATCTTTTCTGTTATTCACTGCTTCTACGTGCAGAGTAAACATTCTTCCTGGTGCATTTTCTTGTGGGACAGCTGTCCTAAACAAACATTTTTCTGGTACACTGAATATCATATTTTGTAACCCGGGGAGACATCCTATCAAAATGGTCACTGCATGCATAAACATGTGTTCATGCATTGGTATCCTTTGAACTGCACTGCTGCTTCCTAATACTAGTACTAGTGCTGCTACTCTGTTATTATGCATGCCTAGTGTGGAGCATGCAATTCCTTTTTCAATGAAATAAATGGTCATGTCCAGTTTGCTTACGAGGTCTCTTTCCAATAAGTTTACTAATGCCTACGTGCTGTAAAATAAGGGTGCACACATTTCCTTTGCCCCTACTGTTAGGGCCGATCTTCTGTGATTGAAACAATGACAATAGCCCCAGTGAATACCTTCATATCCACTCTTTGATTGGTTAAAGTAAACCTCCCTTCCTGTATACAGGATATATTGCCTCTGTGTTCACCATTTAATTTTATTTATTTTATGTATTGGATATTTGTAAGGTGCCCATACAACAAGTTGTGTTTCAAGGTGCCACAAGACAAAAAAATGGGGGGGCAAGAGAGAAAGATAACAATAACAGTGCGACTAGGCCTTGTGACATTTGGATCCTGCAAGTGCAGAATCAAGAGGTGTGAGGGAGGGTGGTGGCAGTCTGTGCAAAATGCAAAGTGCTAGGGGGGAAGGGAAGTGCAGGGTAAAGAGGAGAGAGTGCAAGTGAAAAAGGGGGGGTAAAGCCAGGGGTAGAGGGCCGCAAAGTCTAGCCGACTGCTAAGGGGAGGCCAGGAAGGCAAGTGCCAGGTATTTCAAGGGGTTCAGGGAGTGAAGGTCCACCTGTTAAGAGCGAGGAGAGGGGGTGGACTAGGTGGGGGGGGGGCCTGGTGCCCTGTAGGATTCAGAGGGAACCAGGCAGCCAGACATGGCAGCAGACGGGGATGTTAGCAGTGTAGAGGGAAGGAAGAAGAAAAGAGGAGGGTCTTGAGGAGCTACTGGAACTCAAAAAGATCTGGCGAAGTCTGAAAGGGGCAGGGAGACCATTCCAGAGGAAGGCTCCTGCGGATGAGAGATCTACCCCCAATCTCTGCTTGGAGGAGCGACTGATCTGCAGAGAGTTGGAGCTAGAAGACTGAAGGCTCTAGCAGGGAAGCATTTATGGAGATAGAGATGGATGTAGTGGGGTCCCAGGCCCAAGAAAGTCTTGTGGATTATGCAAAGGGTATTGAACCTGAGCCTAGCAGCAATTGGGAGCCAGTGGAGAGATGTTATGGCTAGAGAGATGTGGTCCCTGAGTTTGAGGCCAAGGATACGTCTGGCAGCCCTATTCTGTATTAGTTGAAGGGGGTGAAGGGTGGGTAAAGAATTATTGAGGAAGAGGCTTTTGCAGTAGTCCAGCCAAGAGAGGGCCAGATCTCTGGAGATATTGGGCCTCATTACGAGTTGGGGATAGCCATGCCCTTAATAAGGGCATGGTTACCCCCAAACTCGGGTCCGGGTCTATGTAACTGCCATATATATTCATGCCTGCCAAGGATAAATAAAGGTTTACAAAATAAAAAATAAATAAAAAAAGTCTCTGTCAGTGTATTTTCAAAGCAGTCTTCTGCAAGTGAATGACTTAATTGGAGCTGTATATAGTGTAATACAAAATGTCAAAACCAGGTCCGCCTTCAGTCACACAATTCATAAGTACAATGCATGTCTGTCACGGAAGACCCATTAAAAACAAATATTAGCAAAGCCAATAGTTTTGTCTTGTGTATAAACATTCAGCTTTTTCCAGGCACTGGTATATGATACCCGGGTACCTGTATCCTTTCCTCACCTGCTACCATCAAATGCCAGTTAATACTACTACGGTAGTGCCTTTCCCATGCCTACACAAAAACCCAAACAGTCTCCACTCCATGTGTGTCTCTCTCTGTCGGCTCCCATCTTTTCATCATCGCAGCAGATTCTAAAAACAATATGCCGTCAATTACAGGAGACAATGGCCAGAGACGTCTAACCGAGCAGCAACACCTCCTCCACATTAGCAGGAGTTGCAGTGCAGGATTCCAATCGTTTAAAATATTCGGAGCAAAGCTCTTTCCAAGTCGTACTAAATGCCACTTGTCTCGGTCAAGGCAAGGCGCGAGCACCAGGGAATGCTGCATGAAAGGGGTGGGGCGTTCTGGGCTGTTACCATACCCCGGATGAGTACACAGGCTAACACGTTGCTCTCCTTTCGCTTTTCACAGCATGGACAGATACATGACATGCTACTGCTCTAAAAAATGTGGGGTCGGGAGTATGTGTCGTCAAATGGACCCTAAGCATATTTGTCCATGCAATAGAGTTGAACACCTTTTGAGTCCATCAGCGTGGAGTAGTGTCGCACGCGATGCTAGCAAAAGCAGACGTGGCATCCATTGCAGAGAGCTGCATAGTGGAAATTGCCTTAACTAAATCCTTCTCCAATGATTCTTAGGTGTCGCATTTGTAATGCAAGCTCGTCATTGGGAGCGTTCGAAAGAAGTGTTGCAAGATTGGTGGCAGGTATTTTAGCAGGGCGGGAATCGCATGTGCACATGTGCGATAATTGACTTCATGGACACATTTAGAGTAATGAATCCTAGATGTAAGGGCTGGGTACGTCATAGGCGCACTATAATAGGTTCACTAAAGCTAACAATGGGGGAGAGGGCATTAAAGCAAAGAAATTGATATAATATGGGATATTTCTTTTTAGGAAAATGTAATAAAAGGTTTGTAATAAACTGAATTGCAATAAAAAAAATAAAAACAAAAGAAAGCAGGACGTGTTGGGTGGGTGAAGCAGCCCTGCCGCAGCATGGAGTTGTGTCTGCATAAATGGCATTAACATTAATAAAGCAAAAACCTAGCAGGAAACAACCGTAAAAACTCTACAAAAGGGACCCACCATGGGGATAGTAGTAGGGTGCCGGTGCAGCAGAGGAGCTGCGATAGGCCGGGGAAGCAGGGGACGGAGGCATGCATTGGTGTGGATAGGCAGACACACATACAACCATACTCGCTTTAGTGCCCGTCACTGAAAGGGCGGTGTAACAGCTGCATTCACAGAACACTGATTGTGTGTCAACCCAAGTCATAGGGCCGGATTCAGAGAACGCTTTACCGTGGTACTGCGCCAGTCTAATACTTGCCGAAGTCGGATCAGGACTATGTCCAATGAATGGGGTCCATGTTAAGGCATGTATCCTAAGCATCTCTCTCTACTCGAGCGAGAAAGTGAGTGATTGCCTTTCATTCATGATATATATATATATATATATATATATAGCTGCTTGCCCCATCCATGCTGAACTATTTTGACATATCGTCCCAATAAGAAGAGAGCAAAATAGAGTTTAAATGGATCCCTTAGAAAAACAAAACCTATTCTGGCAAGATAGCTCAGCTAGTTGAACCCTTGTTGTTGTGATCTGCACGTTGCAGGTTCAATTCCTGACACGACCAAGTCAGCCGTTCGTCCTTCCGAGGTCAATAAATGTGTATAAACTCTGGTTGGGCGATATTACCGTTATCACTTTTTAAAATTCATAATGGACAGTAAAGCTCGGATTTTATATATAAGCCAGTTTCAAGCTCGAGTACACGAAGTAGAAAAGTATTATTCGGAGTGATTTTAAATGTGTTTTTGTGGTGTTTGCTCAGAATTCATGTATTTGATCATCACGAAATGGTCCACAACAACCAGGTTGAAGGCACGCGACAACGGGGTTTCCAAGTCAAGAAGCCAGAGAACAATACGAGTAATTGGGCAGCATCGTTCACGCTTCTAAGGAGTGGCCAGTTAGTAACTGGGTGCAGACCTAAGTGGAATCGAATATTGAAGTCTTTGAATAAAGGCAAACCTAATGGACGACAGCTGAATGTAAACACATGGATTGGCGTTTTGTGATGCAAAGAGCGTTAGATCATTTAATTAAGACATATATGAATTCAACTTTTTGGCTTTCAGAGCACTGCATGCAGAGATTGTTCTGGGAATAGGTGGCGTCAGAGATAAACAATCCGTAATAGGGTAAATCTGGGGGCCTACCAGCAATGGAATTGGAAGTGACAAGGGGAGAGGGGAACTGAAATTATTCCATTGGAATGATGGCGAAACTAGGTCTGGCAACAATCAAAGGGGGATTGAAATCAGATCAGCCAGCTTTATGCAGGCATCTAATGAATGGGGAAAAGTAAATTATGCACAATTTAATGATGGATTACAAAAGCCCTTAATTGGTTTGGGATTTCTCAGCCATACCCAATTTAGACATGTGATTGCTTTCCTGTAGGAATGGAAATCGAGGGAGTGGAGTGTAGAATGGGACCCTTGCTTAACACACCCTGTTATCATGGCTTAGTAAGAATAGCACCAGTCTGCTTTCCAAGAGTAGGGCAGGCAAGTGGAATTCCCATATGCCCCATGGCTTATCAACAGGACTAGCTGGGAAGAGCCGAATAGCTAAACATTGCCATTCTGCCACCGCAAACTAATCAAGCTCGGATCATGGAAGCCGAAGGAGGAAAAAGGCAATTTACTCGGTAAACCCCTAAAATTAAACCTAGATATTGGGAATATACACAGAAAGGTACAATTAGGAATGGCAAAGGAACAAGCAGAATGGAAAAAACACCAGAAGGTGTTCCATCTGTATCCCATTCTGAACTAGAAGCGGGTTAAGGTTCCGATTCACAGAGCCTTTTCCAATGGGATTGTGACTTTTCCAATGCTTCTGTGAATGAGGCCCTTAGACCCGAATACCAGAACTCTGGCTTTAGGGTTTACAAAACAGACATTTCATTTTAGTTAAGGCAATTGAGGGATTAATTGGGTGTTACAGTCCGATGGCAGAGGGGTCTGGAAAGTGTTAACAGCTTGCACCCAAGTTGTGATCCAGGAGCAAAGCAGGCAACGTATTATGCTTGTAATGGAGGATTCAGCCTGCTCTGCCCCCACCCCCCTGCCTGTAACACTATTATAATAGGGCCATGAAGACATCTGTTTTTACAGGATTAGGCAGATATGTCAATCAGTGTTTTGCTGACAAGGGCCAGAGCAGTCCTTCTCATACCCCTCTTCTAAGCAATTGTTTACATTGAACCACCAACGTCTTAGGCAAGAGGCAATCGGGCTTTCGCCCTGGTCACGGCACCAAATCTGCTCTATTGGATCTCAAGATCCAACTAAGTGACCTATTGGACAAAGGCCAACTGGCAATTGTCCTCTTACTGTATTTGTAGGCTGCCTTTGATCTCGTAGACCATGACAGCCTGTGCAAACACTTTATTAAGGCTGCTCACTTCTCCAGCAAAGTATCTGCCTGGATCTCCTCCTTTCTTAAGGGGACACTCATGAGGGGTCAGGTCGTAAGGGCCACAAGAGTAGCATGAAATTGACAGTACTTGGTAGTAAGGTGCATATCGCTTCAGTGAAAGCAGTAGGTGATGTGTCTGGGCCTGGTTTAGGTGGGTTATCTGTGATGTTGTGTAGAGGATCAGGCAGTGATGGGACCAGGTGAAGCATACATCTGTGTCATTGCAGGCGACCATGTTAAAGTGTTTGTCTCCAGTAGCATGCCCCAGACAATATATAAAGGCTTAGGTTTTGACAAATGTTAAGACACTCTGCTGAGGAGGGAATTATGTAATCTGCCAATCATGTAATACTCTCCCAATCATGTAAACTGCCTAATACCTGAAGGGTGTGTTAATTATGGATCTGTATTGGATTTTTCATGATAAAATGGGTAATGAAATACTGTGAGTATTTGTAATTTAACCTTGTTACTCCCACTCTTTGAAGACTTTACTTTTTTGAAATAGCTATGATCTTTTTTTATTTTAATTGATTTCAGTGGGTGCTTTTTGTCAGGAGTATTGTGTTTAGTGCATTATTGTATGTAGCAGAAGTGTTTCCTATATGAGTGTATTATCTTATGACCATTTGACGTTCGAGCCATATCCGGCGCCTAAGGCACCTTCCTTAGTCCAAATGTATTAATAAGCACCAGGTAGGCAGCTGCTATTCTCTAATAATGTTATACAGTTGAGGTGGGTGAATATATTTCCTCAGAAATTGTCATTATACGTTATTGCTAGTCAGAGTTTCTGACATAGCATTAAAGTACTCTTTCTATGTTTATCAAATGGCATGATGATTGAGCGTTTAAAATGCTAAGGTTCCATAATCCGTGCCAAGACTACAATCTGCGGACAGGAGGATGGGCAGCGACCGTACAGTTCCCTTTAACTTAATTTGCTGTAAGTAAAATAACAGCACAATAGATACATGCTCACTGGTGTGCACGTTTTGCATCAACAGCAAGGATATGTGTGAGGCAAAGTTCAGTTTCAAGAATGGATGCATGTACCCAGAAACGTTGGGGCGTTCAGTCTGGAAAGCGCTGTTTTGTGCTAAAGGGGTAATGTTGGGTATTGGAGAATTGAAGTTTGGTGGCATATGTGTTAGACAGATGTGGAGTCAGTCTAGACTAAAACAACACAAAAAAAGATGCTGGTGGCAGGTGCTGAGGAGAGGCTGAGCATTCTGTCATTCCTTCCTTAGCAACCTATGTATCACATGACTGCAGTGCTGGGTGTGATCATCTAGGAAACTTGTGGTGATAAAGAAAAGAACCATGTGGCTCAGATACAAAGGCAGGGGTGATTTGTTGTTTGAGCCATCCGAGTCAACTCTGCGAGCATCATGGATGCTGTTCACAATTGGCCACGTGTTTAACAGACATCACATGCTAAAATAACATGCTCTTCTTTAACCATAATGGATCTCAATGAATAGTCAGACACTGGGGTACCTTTATTATACTTCCTTTAATGCATTGGTCAAAGTAAGTGAGGCGCATGTTCTACCGTAGGCAGCAACTGGGACCCAGGGTGCAAGGAGGAATCAGAGTTGCTGTTGAGTGCCTTGGTGATCAGATGGGCAAAGGGCATAGTGGGAATTCTGGAGAGTGGGACTGTGCATTGATGGCCACAGGTGTGGAGGAGAAGACAAGCTAAGGGACACTGGCTGTGATCTTTGGGAGTCCTGGGGTGGACGTCATAACATGTTGGTGTAGAAGACATGAGTTGTTTCTCCACAGTCAGTGATTTATTGGATATCAAAAGAATTGGCCCCTGCCATTGGACCCTATATGTCTAACTGCTGTTTGATCTGTGGAACCAGATTACCAAAGTCCTTATCAAAGGTCTTTGGTATAAGAGGTGCAGTGTACTTGCAGATCCTGTGCTTGTTTGTCCACAACCAGACATCTCTCTTCTGGATTGGAAGCAATCTAGAGGTCAGTTTGTTTGTTTGTTTGTTTATTTAGAGGTTACAAGGAGGTTACAAGGAAGGTCACAGCTTAGGTTATAAAAGTAAATTACACATGGCACAAATGGAACAAAGTCAGGCAAAAGGTAGCAATTACACATCATCACAAACAGGGCCGAAGAGCAGCATCTTGGAGGACTATGTACAGTGTGATGAGGGGGGCAGTGTTCAAGACCCTCCAGCACTATCTGCACTTGCTGAACCTCTGCAACATTATTCAGCCTGTGATGTCCAGGACTGGCAGAGAAAGAGGAGGTCTTGGTCCCAAGGAAAACATACACAAAGCATGTTAATGTCATGGATACAGCATGAGGGAAACACATGTAATCATACACATGTTATTGCTGTAAGAATGTCATCATCCTCAAGGAAAAGGGGAACAAAGAAATGCAGAGATGAAAGGCAATGTAAAGTATTGAGAGGTATACAAGAGAGATGGAAAGGATGTAAAAAAGCAAACGGAATGCGGGTTTGTGCAAGAGGAGGGGGCGTTCAAATGAAATCACATAAATGAGTGAGGAGAGGAAGGAATCTAATTGAAATATCATGCACTGGATAATTGGACTGAGGGAAGGCAAGAAGTTAAAGAATATATAAAACGAAACAGCGGAAGGCACGCAAGTGAAACAGGGGAAGGTATAGCAGTCAGCAGAAGTTTAATGATAAGACAAAGGACAACATATCCATGCAAGGTTTATGATACGAGGAAGGAGAGAGTACAGTGTAGAGAGATATCACTAAATCGGGCAGTTAAATAAGGTTGAAGTACGTGTGCACTGATACAAGTGATGAGGTAGACATATACCTCAACAGTTCGGACCTCACAAAGATGCACACGTGCCTCCCATTGCTCCTAGTTAATATAATCCTAAAATGCAGTCAGCAGAGGAAGGGGTGCCAGCAGCCAATGACCTTGACACTCTCTGTAACAGGAGCATCTCATCTAAATATATCCCATTTATTCAGTCCTTTGCTAGCTGGAAACTCTGGCGGTGATGCAGTAACTGGCAGGCAGCACCGGTAGCATCTGCCACTGTTTAGGTCCAAGTGCCATCTTTTTCTGTTTAGAACAGATCCTGGCTCCATTTACTTAGAGGGCAGTTAGCTTTGCAGAAACACTTGCATAGGAATATCGTTGTGCTCTTGTTTTTAGGGAGCTGATCTGTTCAATTTTTTTTATTTTTCAAAATTTCTATCACCGCAAACCATTGTCATAAAACTGCCACATGATTCATGGCTGAAATATGTTCCTTTTTTTTTTCTTCTCCAAACCGAGCTGCATAGTACAAGGCCATTAAATTAAACTGCTAAAAATGGTAGCGTCTGGTTATCTTTGTAGTCGTGTTTTCCTTTTCCCCTCAGGCTGTGTTTTATGTTACAGAGTCTGTGTCATTTCAGGCTCCTCCGGCAGAGACCATATTTTTTCAGGCTTGCCTATCCTTGTGCATATGAAGATATAAGCAGTGTGTATCCTTCCAGCACTGTTTAGCTGTGTTGTGTCCTCTATGGCTGCATTGGTATTGACTTGCCTACCCCTTCCCAGCTACCCAGAGTAGCTCCCACTAGCGTGTCCTTTATGACTCTCATCAATGTGTCATGATGAGAGCAGATGGCATGACCGGGATCACCTGTCATGCCATCTGCCCCACCTAGGCACGTATCAATCTATCAATATTGAGGGTCACATGAGCATGACTGTTATTCATCTTTGAATTACCCTCAACTTGCCACCTTTTTTCGTTTCTACCTCTCTTAAGCCAGGTCTTCCCCTGCCCTCTCCTCCCATGTTCACGTATTCATGTATTTTTATATAATCTCAGAACATAGGTAACAAAATGGTAGAAAAAGAGTAAAATGCAAAATCAATGAATTACATCGTACAGGAATTCAAATACAGCACAAGTGACATGATTTAGGTGGGATTCAAATACGATTGAGGAAACAGTGATAATAGTAGCGGGGCGGGAGCTCTAAGGTTTAGCGTCCAGAAGTAAGAGTAGAAATTGGACTGTGTGCAAGCTGGGTGGGGAGCGTAGAGAAAGACTTGAAAGGAAGTGTATATGATTCGGGGGAAGGGAGAATTGCTATCCATTCATGCGTTTTAGAACCTACGTCCTAGTCATGGTTACCTCCCACCTGGACGATGCAGGAGTTTCATATGACATCTTTACACCTGTCAAAGCCATCCAGCCTGCTGCAGCACGCCTCACCAGAGGACTAAGGACATTCATCCAAATCATCCAAAGCCCAGGGAGCTGCACTGACTCCTCCTCCAAGAAAACACCCTGTTCAAGGCAGCTTGCATGAGCTACAACACAGTCACAGCAAAAACACCACTCTGTCAGGATGGGAAGACATTGCAACATGCATGTTCCTGTTCTACCCAAAATCTTTGGAACAAGTTACCAACATAGATAGGACTTGCCCCTTCTATTCAACACTTCACAGAGAACCATAAGACCATGGGCCTCATTAGGACCCAGGCGGTAAGGGGTTTACGGCGGCGTAAACAGCGCCGACCCTTACCGCCTGATTCCGAGGTCCCTTTTAGCAGGTGTTAAAATCCATGGCGCTAAGGGACCTTGTTGTTAATTACGCCACCGTAATTTACGGTGGCGTAATTAACACCTTCCCCACTCCCATTATGCCCTATGGGGCAAAAATGGGAATGGAGAAGGGTAAATGGGTTAATGGGGACTTACCGCCCCACTCACCTCGGAATGGGGCGGTAAGTCCGCCAACCACCATGGCGTAAACGTAGTTTACGCCATGGTGGTAAAGATATGACCCAGGCGGTAACTTACCGCCTGGGTCGTAATGAGGCCCCATATATTTAAAGAACATCTCACCAATCAATGATCCATTCCATGCAGCTTCTCCTCCTCTGGACTCCCCACATTCACATCCCTGCTTCCTCTGTGTTAGGCAGAATCACATGCAGTAATCTTGGGGAACACTACATGTAATTCAGACTACAAGTGTCAGTACAATTTCACATTTGGTACAAGCCTGTCCTACACAGTTATGTGGTAGCAGAGGACCAACACATACATTGATTCAAATATACACTTACTTAAGATTCCTTGGTAAAAGAATGTACATTTATTTACACAGTCAGTTTGAAAACATTACACTAACAAGAGCAGCTCAATATCACACACTACTATGCTACAAATACACAACCAATAAGTTACTGAGCAAGTTCAGCTCCCCGAAGGGGGAGCAAAATGGCACTTCAGATACTTTTAAAAGGGGTAAAAAGACAGGGTTATAAGAATAAATAGCACAAATACTTGCATAGCCAGGGCAAAGGGTTTCAGTGAACTACAACCAGCAATTTATTTCATAGGCCTCGGCCAAAGTCAATGGTTCAGAGCCTTTGTATAGGATAGTACAGTTCTGGTAGTAAACGGTTAAGTCTTTGCCACAGATTTTGGAAGAATTTGGCTAGGCGAAAAGTTAGAAGAATGTTTAGGGAATGTTTAGGGAAGGACAAGCCTTCGAAGTTGGGAAAGTTCCACAAACTTTTGCAATGGCTGAAAAGATTTCCGGACCACGTTTGCACAGTACCTTGTAAGTGAAGAAGAGCTGTAGCTGAGGCAGTTGTTCCTGGCAGTTCGATCAGATCTCGCTGTTCCTGAGCTTCAGTCATGGGGGCAAGTAGGAGGATGTTGGGAGGTTCCTACACTGCCAGGGATGAGGCTGCAAGCTTAGCAAAATGTTGGTTTAAGGTGTGAGTGCCTTAAAGACCACACACTGGTATCCTTCCCACTGGGTATCCAGTTTTCCACAGCACTCTGCAGAAAATTCAACCAGAATAGGACGGTATCTAGGCGGCTTACAAGTTGGTTGTTCCCGCCAAACTCAAGGGAAAAAGTTAACCTTGAAGGGCTTCTCTGTCGATGGAGTTTCAGGCAATTCGGACCTGCAGCAGGGCTTCACCGGCCGTCCAGGAGTTGAAGCAGTCCTCTTCCTTCAGCTTGTCTTCGGTTCTTTTTTTTCAGTGGTCAACTCTGCTTTCCAAGTCCCAGAGACCTGCTTTTAAACAGATTTCCCCCATTCAACAGCCAGCCGGCCAATCACGCCAGAGTGCATTCAGGTCTCCTAGAAGACTAAGCACAGGGAGTTTTGGGCACCTCCCTCACATCCTGTCCACCCCAGACACCATGGCTCCAGAGGAATCTTCCGTGCTGAAGCCTGCCAAAGGCCACAAACAAAATGGCCAAACCTCGTTTGGCACGCAGAGACAAACACAAGAAGGACCTTTACTAAAAGAAATGGCGAAAAAAGTTGACCGGAGTCTGTTTTTACAGATAGGTCCAGGGCGCCATATTGGAAAACATGGCTGACCCTATTTTTAGCTACCGTTGTTCGCGGTCGGACAAAAAAATTGTAGTTTGATCTAAACCACTGCCACCAGCCATTTCAAGTAAGAAAGGGTAGCATTTGACAGTTACATGAGTGTTTTGACTCAGGGGAATTTAAAGAGACTAGTAAAGTCAATTCAACTTTACCTGCTCTGGGAGACAGTAGTCAGTCCCAGAGAAGGTATTTAAACCTTGGCAAGTCTGAAGGTGTTGTGTGACACACAGAAAAAGATGATACCACTGGAGTTGTTTTAAAACTCCATAACAAAAGAACACAAAAGTAAAACACACATCAAAATACATGGAAGAGTGGGAAAAAAAGGCTCACACTCTTCTCAGGTAAAAAAAATCCTAGAAATCCAGCAAAGTTGCTGGGGGTCTCAAAAGGTAAGGGAAATTAGCACATGCTGAGAATTCTCCCTAACACTCTGCTACCTCTACTCATTTCCTGTAACCCGGTTGCTTCCCAGGTAGTTCTGTGCTTTATAAGTCACATGCATAGATATGTTGAGTGATAAGGTAAGGGAGATGCTTTCCAACTCTCACAGCGGCTGCAGACTTTATTTGATCATTCATATTATGTCGAATATTTCTTCTCATCCCTTACTTAATTAAAATCCCTGCCGATAAATTGTGTTACCTGCCACCCAGCCAATTCCTACAACAGCTTAATCCAGCTTGACGAAACATCTGCACACTTCATGGACACAATTAAATATAGTTGACTAAGATGCATTACATATACAATTACCCAACAACCCTTTTCGGATTTTAGGATTGAAAACCCTTCTCAGTGGATCTGTTGTAGATATCATAGCGCCACCCCTAGGTTGTAGATCCGATTATGGATATTTTTGGTGGGATGATAGAGCTCTATCATTTCCCGGGATGATAGAGCAGCGGCAAAATGCTCGCCTTGGAAACAAGACGACACAAAGCAACACAGGTTCGATCCCCGGGTCAGCGCTTAGAAACCTCTGGGTATTAAGTGTGTTATAAATACGTAACTAAGACATATTCCTGTAACATCACCTCAATGCCCCCGGGCAGTGTGAGCGCTTTAAAAATGCAAATAAATAAAATAAATAAATCTCCATCTCTGATCCAAAACCATAATAAAAATGATGATGAACTAGCCATCTAGTGGCAGGGTAATTTCTAATAATACACTAAATTTGGTTTTGGTATAGGGACTGGAAGAGCAGACAATTATAAAATCATCAGATGTGTATCACACGTGTGTCAACACAGTAAGCTCAAGCCAGCCATGGAATGGCTATGTGGATTGTTTGTAGCTAGGTCAATATGCTGGAAGTCCATGATTCGTTGCATCCCTTTGGAGGCTGATAAACACCTCTCCAGCCCCGCAGACTTCCAGAAACATGACACTTGGGAATCAAGCTTCAAACAGGCGCTTCCAGAGTTTCCAGCCTCACACTAGTGAATTGCATTGCAAACGGCCTTTAAAGTTGCAGGCTTCGGAAGGTATGGAGTTAGGACAATCACACAGAGCCAACGGGCTAGATGAAGGGCTCCACCAGTCCTTTCCACAGCCCTTGCCAGAGTGAAATATAGGTGTTCCAAGTCTGAGTCAAGATCTGCTCTCTACTCATCACCAGGGAACATTGGGGGTGTTCTGCGTTTTGACTAAGACCTGCATTCTATGCCAAATGCACTATTACCCAGGCTCCTCACAAGAGGAGAAGACTCCTGCAGGTACCATCTAGCCTCAGTGTCCTGGGAGTGAAGAGGAACATGATTTATCTGGCTCCCAGTTTGGAACTCACACCACCAGAAGAAGCCAAACAGCTGGATCTCTGTAATCTGTCACTTCAAACTATCCTCAAAGTGTAGATAAAAAGGTTCAAACACATTCAAACCATCAGGACCTGCCATGCTGGCTTTTTCACTTCTTCAGATCTTGAACTGCTGTTTTGTTGCATCAAACCATTTTGCTGCTGGATAGTGTCATCAAAGTGCATCACATGCAGTGCATCACTTTCTCTGGATTGAACGCTGCAAACAACTTCCGACCATCACATCCAGAACAACACATTGAACCACCAGCATTCTTGACATCGACCAAAGCTAGGCCATTACATCGCACCTGGTGTTCTCATCGAACTGCAGTAATGAAACTGCACAGTTTCAACTCAACCTCGACTCAAGTCAGACTCACTGCTTGAATCACCACTCCTCTCCAAATCTGAACCTTGTTTGACCATCACACACAACACGGTGGAGACTGCTTCAATTCTGTTGGATTGGCCAACAATAGACTAAGGTACTTCTGTTAGGTCCATCACCAAGGGCCCAGTAACCACAGTCCTTTGAGTAATTCTTCAAGATTCCTAAAAATGTCCTCCTGTGCAACCCAAAACTATGATGCCCATCCCCTCAATCTAAGAGCTGCTACATATGAAAACAACTTTGATATTTCTACTTCTTTCCTAATTTTTAAGATTGAAGTCTTCTCATCTCCAAATGGCCAGTGAACACCATCCCAATTTGCCATTGTCAAATATATAATGTCTGATACAACTGCAATCATCCTTTCATGTATAACTAAGAATGGCCTCTCCTAAATAATATGTTAAATTGTGTGTACCTTTCAATTGAACTTGTCTACACCCTATCTGACTTAATGTGTGGTTAGTCAAACTAACTTGAATTTGCCCATATTAAGGTGTCAGCCTTTCGGTCAGGATTCATCCATCCTATTGAAATTCTGCATGGCTTCGATAGGCTGAACCCCACTTTACTTCTTGAGGATGGGCTTGAGCCATCTCACCTATTGCTCATACTCCCAAACCTTTCCATACACAAGGTGTCCTGCTCTTCCATGATGTTCTGTTACAAGAGGTCTGGCTAAAGGTAAACCCCTGTCTGATAATGGGCTTGGAATATGTGCTCTGAAAACTTGTCTACACATCCACTGTAAAGTGACCTTCTTTCTTCCCCTCATAGGGGTCCAGTACCTTTTCCACTGCTTTCATAGCATGTCCAACGAGGCCTAATACTGATGTTCATGTGAAGCAGTTCCAACTCCCCCAAAGGGATCAGCAAAGCCACCTGAAGCCATGGATTTCACCAAAGGATTAAGAAAATGAGTCTATTGATAATATTACAAGTGTTTCCTTGATGAGAGGCAGCTGTTTTTGTGTTTTGTGACATACCTGTGTGCCATGGATCCTGCAGGCAGTGCTGGTGTTCTGATAGGGCTTCCTAAAGTCTGTGAATCTGCAAGATTCTCTAGCGCAATTTTGTTGATGGTGGTGCACATTTGTGCATTCAGTGTCATTGATTACTGGGGGGTGGACCTGTTGCCTTTTTCTTTTGCCAAACATGTGGATGACATAGTCTCATGTGATCCCACGGAGAACAGATACTCACGTTGGTTCCCAGCTATCCTATCCATACATTTCGTTGCCAGAACGTGCTTGTTGCTTTTCTGATATGAAATAACTCCACACTCCCTCTTTCTTTTCAGGGCAGATGTAGACCCTAATCTCTCCTCCTGCTTTCCAGTAAATGCTGCATGGGTGTTGTTAACACAGGTGCAAGTGCTGCTGATGTGACTGTCTGTAAATCTGTGTAATAGCAGCCATTTATTTTTGTTGGATTTGTTGGGAAAAGATACTAGCCTGGTGCAAAAGGAGTGCCTAATGTACGCTTCCAGATCACAGTGTTTGCATTTGGCAATTACATTGGTTTGTCAATACCTGCCCCCTATTTCCTTATCTCTTTTTCGCTCTCGCTATGTGTGGCATCACCAAAGAAGAGGTTTCTGGCCCTCAATCCTGAATCAGCTCACAGAGCATATTCTTGGTAATGTTCTTCATTGATGTTATTGAAATCAGAGGTGTTGAATCCTCAAGGATATCCTCTTGTTCATCAGATGTGCATTGCTCCCTTTGCGTCTGACATAAAGCTATCTTGTCTCTTGTCCCTCTTCAGTCTCTGCACCCGCCAGACCTTCATCCTCTCATTCATGATGCATGTGCTTCTGTGGTGCATGCGTAATTACATTTCGTTCAAATACTCCAGATTCTGTCGAAATGTAAGCCACTGTTATTTGCAGACGGTCTTTTCTGGGGCTAGTGATTAATCAGTTTTGTCAACGCACATAACCATTTGCTATCTGGGCTTTCCCAAGCCAAAGGAATGCTGCAAAACATGAGAAAACCACCCAGTAGATATATTTCTCTGCTGCATTCTAGCCTGTGCATTACCACATTCGTGTACTGAAACAAAGTGTGTTACTTGTATCCACTACCACCCTCCAGACTGTTCAACACTGCCTTTACATTCTCGTGTGCCTAAAAAGGGAACATGTACGAAACACTGCATTGGTGTTCCTCACACATACAAAAAGCAATTGTTTCTTATACTGTATTGGACTTGACTTTATTATTATTATTATTATTATTATTATTATTATTATTATTATTATTATTATTATTATTATTATTATTATTATTGTTGTTATTATTATGATCTTTATTATTATACCGTTATTTGAGCCTGAACCGAGTTTTGGGAAGCAATACAGTTTTACAATCATAGGTGTAAGAACACTGTGAGGGAAGCAGAGAAAAATTGAGTGGGGAGCTATCAACAGGAGAGGGCAGGGAAATGGAATGAAGGGATCTACAAGTAACCAGGAGAGGAAACCGGGGCAAAGACCATTGATTCTCAGGTTGTGTGCGTAGTGGAAGGTGTGTGGAACTAGGAGTTCGGGAGGAAGGCCTTGAGCTCATTCCTGAACTATAGAAGTGATGGAATGAGTCTGCTGTTGATGGAAAGGAGGTTCCAGAGTCTTAGGCGCAGACAGAGAAGGCCTGTCTACAGATTCTTGCCTTCCTGGACCGGTGGACTACAAGATGGCATATGTCGTTACTTCTGGATGATCATAGTGTCACGATGCCCACTCCCGGGGAGGCGGCTCAGGCCCTGCGTCCCCGAAAGCGGACATCAAGTCCCCGGGGAAGGTCCCAGCAACCCCTTATAGGGGCCCTTTGGACAGCGTCCTGGCGCCTATGGCGCCAGGCTCATAGAAAACGTCAGTCCTGGCGCCATAGGCGCCAGGCTCATTATGAAAGTGTTTGGGTGCACTTACCTGATGCAGACCATGCTGCAGAACCCCGGCCTCCTTGAGGCCTGAAAGGAACTACTTTACCTGTGGGACTCATTTACCACCCGGGCGTGGTCGGGGAAGGATGCATACCTGATTGGAGGAAGGACACATTCTAGGAACTTCTTCCAAGGCTATTTAAACCACACCCGATCAGAGACACGTGCTTCGCGTTGTTCTGCATCTAGCAGCTGGACGCTCACCGTGTCTGCTCCTGCATCTTGACTTCTGCCACACCTGCCAGCATCCTGAATCACCTGCAAAGGAAGGGAACAAGAGAACAGAAGAAGGAAAAGGCCTCACCTGCTAAATCTGCATCCCAGAGACATTTCGCCGACAATCCTGAAAAGGAAGACATTTATTATTAAAAGCACATCGCATCGATCGCTGCAGCGCCGCATTCTACTCACCTTTACAGGGCGCCTCCATGTTCAGCAGCGACCATCCAGATTCGCAGTCGCGCCCCCGCGCCTAGGGAGAAAAAGACAAGAACAAAGGTGAGAGAAAGAAGGGGAAAGGGAAGCTAAAACTCCATGTCAAGACTTACCTGTTGGGTCATTCCCTTTTCATTTCGGGTCCGCGCCGCATCCAGGCATTTTCGGACCCCAGCCCCTAAGGGGAAAAAGACATCAGCGTTAATAAGTGAATGAAAAGACATTACCAAAACACTCATTAAAGACTTACCTGATTTCCACAAGGATTTCACCGCTCACCTCGGGTCGGTGCCTGTTCCCCGGCATTCCGCACCCCGGCCCCTATGGGGAAAAAGACACTAGCATTAGAACATTAATGCATGGACACAAGGGGAACCACTTATAGAAAAACTTACCTGGAAGCCAAGCAAGTTTGGTTCTCACCCATCCGAAAATCCAGTGATGTAACTGGATACCAACGCGCCCCTGCATCAGAAGCAGGATGTAGAGCTCGTCCTTCCAGACCCTAAGGTGAGACGCTAAGGGGAAGCACAGAAGGGTTTTGAGGAGGGTGAGAGGGGTAAGGGGGAGGCCGATTGCATTACCCCGCAGACAGTTAACCCCCTATTCTCACCTACAGAAGGATACTTCTGCGAGTCAGACAAGCCAGATCTGGGGCCCGGTCCAGTCCGTCTTCCGAACCCTGCGCATCACCTTAGACGAGGTCTCCAGCAGCGCGAACCAGGCCAGCGCCCCCGTGGGAGTCAGGTGAGCGTTACACATAGGCCTCTGGAGATGCTGAGTTCTCAGTGAGGTGAGGCAGCTTGGTGACTTCAGGGTGACGCCCATATAGATGGTGCAACTGAATTTGCAGATGCCAGATGGAGTTCGATGAGGGTCCAGGTGATGTTGTTGAATTAGCAGAGTCCTCTGATGAGTCGTGCTTCAGTGGTGTCTCGGTAGGCGTGGGAAGGCTTTCCAAAATGGCACTGCCTCATCCAGGTGGGTGTGGACTGAGGCTTGGACAGCAAATATGAAGTTGTTTCCTTGGAGGAAGGGCTTGAGAGGGAGTTGGTACAAAGATGCTTGTGTCTTCCTTGCTATATGCTGGTTGAAGGTGAGGTGTCTATCAATGCCAAACCAAACGGACTTGGTGCAGGTGACCTGCTGAGGTGTGAAGTTCATAGCAGAGAGCCAGGTCTGGATGTGAAAGTGTTTGGTGTTGTTGGTCAGCAGTTGTAATTTAGTTTTGGGCTTGAAAAGGTAGGCCGGAAAGTCCAGACTCAGTGGAATAGATAGGCTGGGAAATCCTGCACCCATTCATGGAAATAGTCAAAGTGAATGGCAAAACCCTGCCTTATAAACAATCCACATAACGCAGGGACAGCATACAAACACATAGTTGTGAGCAATCATTCTTCTCAAGCATGACAATGGGCCCAGGTGGTAAGGGGTTAACGGCGCCGTAAAAGGTGGCGGCGTCGTTAACCCCTTACTGCCTAATTACGAGGTCCCTTTGCGGGTCCCGACCTTAACGGCTGGTTTTTACCAGCCGTTAAGGATTGGACCCGCAAAGGGACCTTGGAGGTATTTATGGTACCGCAATTTGCTACCGCCTTCCCCATTTCCATTGAGCCCTATGGGGGCAAAAATGGGAATGGGGAAGTGCCAATGGTGAATGGGGAATTACCGCCCTGACAACCATGGAATGGGGCATTAATTCCGCCATTCACCATGGGGTAATCGGTAAAATACCGGCGGAAACCATGGCGCTACTAGCGCCATGGTTCGCCCCTGGGTCGTAATGACCCCCAATGGCTTAAAACCAGAAAATGCATCACCATTGACGTTACATTACATTCTTAGATACAAAAACATACAGGATTGTCAAGGGAATTGTTTACATATAGAAAATATATGTCTTAGTCCTTCCATTGGCTACATTTGTCGGATGGCTACACCTGAGACCACCTCCAAATTGATACTAGAGAATACTAGAGAATACATGTCAACTTTAAAGTTAACTATTGGGTAATGCAACACATACTGGTTGGCAAAGCATGAACAGTTTTTCAACCTTGGAAATGAAATGTACTCAGCACATGAACAAAAAATCAGAGTGAGGAATGACCTCTGTCTGTCCAATTAAGTAAGATGCTATCCCTTATCCCTCGGACAGAAGCCATCATATTCCTTTGTATTTGACCTTCCTTGGCTAATTCTAAGAACATGTGGGGAGTCGATGAAGATGCTGGGTCATGTCTAGCCCTAATGAATAGGCACTGGTTTTGAATTATGGGTCACATGTGAGGAGACCATGTTCTGAATTATTCTGTCCTGTTTTTATAGAGATTTTCGCTAATATGAACGTGAAAATTACTGCTTTCCCAAATACCGGGGACTTTGTTGATCCATTCCTTATGAGGTTTTCACTTATAATTGGTCTCCACCTGGCATGCAAAGGCTTGTTGTTCTTTAATTAATCTAGGAGAAATATGTATTGTGCCTTCGGAATCCTTATCTTATGTTTTCTTCTGGACCCTTCAAGTCCTCCCTTTATTCTTCCATAACCTTGAAGAGGGGGCACGTAGACATTGCCTGCACCTCAACATGAATCTGTGCTTCAGTGAATTCAGCAGTTTTGGGTTTTCGTAAAGCTTCAGGACCTCTTATCATTTCAATGCATGTCATGAATTTTGTCCTTTTACTGCTGCATTTCTACATTAGTAAACTATTTACATAAATTCTTTGTGTTGTGTTTCAGCGTATACATTGCGTGTGTTATATTTTTCATGCAAGTGATATAATCTTCATGTCTAAATGCACAGTTGTCCTAATGTCTGTGTTTCTTCATGGTCAGAGCATATTTGCTTTATTTCTACTACATGAACGTGTGCCAGTCTAGCAGCAGGTGTGTTTAATCTTGCCATCTTCAGTTACATCAGGTCCATCTTTTCCTGTACTGATCCGGGACAATGTAAGTATTGTCACCTTAGTGCATAGCGTTTCTCTCCTTTTAAGTATTGGGGCAGGGGAGGGACACTTTGCCATAAATTAAGTATTCATGTGTCCATCGACATTCCCTCCTGTGATCGAATCCTCAACCACACCCTTATTCTGACCCTCCTCTCCATAAAATACTTTGGGTAGCCATATTTTCGTTAACCCCCACAGGTCACCTGCACATCTTATGTTCTCGTCCACACCCCAGGTCATGTAGTAACACTCTCCATCTTGCTTGCAGAATATCCAGCATCCCATGTAATTGCGCTCGTCTGCAGGATTTTGGAAAATGATGTTTATGCTGGAGGTGTAATAGGGCTTTCTCGCACGTGGATATGAAGCTGATTATCCAGTTGTGTATAGCTTTGTACTTTATTATCCACGTGTATCACTATTTTCAGTCCCACTGGCTTTTTGTCAGTATTTTTGAATTGGCGTATGGCTATTGTTAAGGAGCAGAATCCTTAGTAGCACCAGCACCAGTATGTCTATAAATACTTTGAATGCATTAACCAGCCAGGAGGTTATGCAGGAGAATAGATAAGTAAGCCAGTCATCATCAAGAATGTCTAACACCTCCTCTTTCATTTTTGGGTGAAGATCTGTTAAGAACGTTATGGCCTCTGCGAGGGTCCCAATTTCCTCCTCATCGTGGGTGAGTTGTTTTTATTAGTCATGGTGATAGGGTCACATTTCTATAGATGGGTCTAGATTCATTATAGAGGACCAACTCTTGTAATGCAATAATAATGAAAAAATAAAGACTGCAACATGTAAAAAGGATGCTAAAAGCATTATTGCCAGTGTATCTGTTTTTTGTAAGTAACCACCTGCATTATTTCATCAAAAGGTCAGAAGCAAGTACCCAACATAATTCAGAACTCCCATTTTCTTTCAGCCAACTCTATTCAGTGGTACAAAATGTCAATGTTTACCAGAGAAAAATGTGATCAATATAGCCATAAAGATTCTTTAAAAGAGAAACGTGTTTTGGGATCCCCTAAAAGAGCAGCAAGAGTTGTGCTTCTTAATCTTAAAGCAGGATGTGTCTAACAAGTAAATAAAAATCATAAACAATAGTTGTTGCAGAGAAAACATTTTTCATATCTACTTTTCTTTTTCATGAACATGCTAGTCGTGTGCAGGTGTAATGTTTCAGAGGAAATGTTCATTAAAGCCCCTCTACAGTTATTTGAAAGCACGCAAAGTTTATTTCTCTTAATCCTTTGGCTGTTGGTTGGCTCTGAACACATGTCACCTCTTCTTCACCTTCGGATTCAGGTAGTTGTGGTAGGGTGGTTCCCCTTTGTAGGGTTTTGACATCACCAAAGTGCAACCAGGGCCTTTTTCCCTGCACCTTGACCGCCGTGGACGTCACCTCCGCTATGATATGTGGACCTTCAAAACGTGGCTTATGCCAGAGTTGGGTACATTTCTTAATGAACACTCGGTCCCCCAGGTATAATAATAGGGATTTCAACGGTGTCACAGGATCACTTTGTTCCTTCTCTTCATCAATCATCTTCAACTCCACCTTCCGGGCACAAAGTTGTTGAAACCCAAAAGTGACACTTGCCGTCATAGCAGCCAGATTATCATGCATATCAGTTCCAAGTATATTTGATACACTATGGGCATCTGTTTTCACTTGAGCGAGAGGAGCAAGAGGTATACGGATAAAGTGTCCGATCACCAGCTCATGAGGAGTCAGGTGATGGTCAGAGCCGGGCTGATCACATAAAGCAACTAGGGCTAAGGGTAGGCAATGGGTCCATCCTTTTTTCAGTGTCAACATTAATTTGGCAATGCGTTCCTTAAGGAGGCTATTGAGGTGCTCACATGTACTGTTTTCTTGTGGGTGATGAGCAGAATAAAATGTGCGCTTAATACGGTAGGAACAGTGAACTACTGGCATGCCTGACCATTATCCCACAGCTCTCACATTTTAAGCTCCCATTTTTCTTTAATCTCTTCAATATAAGCAACTGGATCTGATGATTTGGGATATTGCACTCTGCCCAACAATTTTTAAATGGTGATTTGTCATGAGTAGCATTCTGAGCTGTTACTCCATGATACTCACCTTGCTTCCAAACGTCACCAGCCTTCTTCCCTATTATGGAAGCAAGCAAGCTTATTATGTCCCCCACCGCTAATGTAATCTCTGCTGTCCTACTTTTTAATTCATAAACTCACTTGCCTGCTCCTAATGTCAGCATTTGTAACTAGCAGAATACATTATTTGTGTCCGTTTGCAGCCTTTTTATATACTCAGCCATCCTCCCGCTTTTTCTAACATTGGGAATTGTGTGAACTTTATGTTCTGTTTAACAGGAGTCAGTTACTGTGTTTTGGGTGTGACGTGAGTCAAATTATTTTCTTCTGCCCTGGTAAATGTTGCGACATATTCAAATAACGTGTTCTTTCTTCTAGGCTTTTTATTTGTATTTTTGGGAGCCTGGTGCTTTTAGCAGGCATTGGCATTCTTTGTAATTCCCCCACTCCAAACCTTGGTCTTTCTCTGAATGTTCTTAAACCAATGGTGGGGCTTGTGCATACTCTTCCTCCTCCACTTCTCCATCGTCTTCCTTCTCTTCAAACATAAACATCGTATTACAATTTCCATCACCTCATTCATCTTCTCTGTCCTCAAACATTAATATCTTGAGGGGAACCTTTCAATACATTTTACTCATCCATTCCACCAATACACTCCTTTCCCCACTCAGCGGTGACACCACTACACTCGCACCATCCCTCCTGCTTCTGTACAAATTACCAATCCTAATTTGCATGGCTTCACCCTCATCTTCATCTGGAAGGGTACCGTTTCTGAGTATCTCCTCCACTTCCCTGTGATGCCTTGTGTGCCTGGGCATTCTCATCAATTTCTTATTTCACTGTCCTCTGCCTTTCCACTGCCTATTTCCTTATCTCATTCTGTCTCCCTGTCTCTTTCGTCCTCTATTTCCTTCACTCTCTCTTTCTCTACTTCCCTTTGCATTTCTTCTTCTTTTTCTTCTTCTTCTTCTTCTTCTTCTTCTTCTTCTTCTTCTTCTTCTTCTTCTTCTTCTCCTTCTTCTTCTTCTCCTTCTTCTTCTTCTTTTTCTTTTTCTTCTTCTTCTTCTTCTTCTTCTTCTTTTCTTCTTCTTCTCCTTCTCCTTCTTCTTCTTCTTCTTCTTCTTCTTCTTCTTCTTCTTCTTCTTCTTCTTCTTCTTCTTCTTCTTCTTCTTCTTCTTCTTCTTCTTCTTCTTCTTCTTCTTCTTCTTCTTCTCCTTCTTCTTCTTCTTATTTTTCTTCTTATCTCTTCTGTCTTTCCTTTTGCTCTATTTGTTTTCCCACCGTATCCCTTTCTTTTGGTTCTTTCTTTCCTTTTCCTCTTGTTCTATTCTTTTCTTTCCTCTTGTTGTCCCTATCACCTTCACATTTCCTTTCCTTTTGCTTTGCCTCCTTGTATATTCCTTACCATTCCCGTTCTTCCTTTGCCTGCTCTCTTCTTTCTAAATAATTTTGCTCTTTTCCTTTGTTTTCTTCATCTTCTCTCTCCTGTCTGTCCCTAACTTTCCTTTCTCTCTCTTTAGAATCGTCCCTGTTTCTTCCATCTAATGTAAGCAGTATTTGCCATCGCACCAGCTCATAATTTGTGCCATAGGAAACCTTATCTCATGTTTTCTTCTGGACCGTTCAAGCACTCCCATAATTCTTCCATAACCTTGAAGAGGGGCTGCATAGCCACTGCCTGCGCTTGGCACAAATGCATGCTTCAGTGAATTCAGAAGTTTGTGCTTTTTGTAAAAATGTGGTACCTCTAATCATTTCAATGCGTATTACGACTTCCATTTGAACAAAGATGACATAATTTTACTGCTGTGTTTCTACGTTAGTAAACTATCTACATATATTGTTCATGTTGCATTACAATGTATATATTGCTTGTGTTATATTCAATGTCTCTTTATGGTGCAAGCGATATTCTTCATGTCAAAATTTGCATTTGACCTAACTGTGTTTCTTCACGGTGAGTGCATGTTTGCTTGATGTCTATTGCATGCACGTTTGTCAGTCTAACTGCAGGTTTCCTTACTCTTGCCATCTCCAGTTACATCAAGTCCATCTCTTCTAGTACTGATCAGGGATAAGGCTGGTATGGTCGCCTTCGTGCATAGCATGTCTCACCTTTGCGATATTGGGGCAGGGGAGGGGCAGTTGGCATCAATGCCGTATTCATCTGTCTCTTGACTGAGGAGTTGAGCTTCATGTAAGCACTGGACATCCAGGAATGCATCAGTGGGAGACAGGCCTTGAGCCTGTGGATGGTTTTGATGGAGAATATATTGATGTATATGTGCTTGTCATTTGCCTTTTGGTGGATGTGGAGTGAGGAGGGTTCTGAGTGGTTCCTTGCAAAGAATAAAGATCACGGGAACAGAATGGATCCGCGCGGGATTACACTGGAGATGTGATGGGTAGAGTTGGTGATCTAGAGGAATCTAATTGTATGAACTGTTGGCAATTAGCAAGATAGAATATGGTCTTGCTGAATTCATGTAATTTGTTGGTGGGTGTCTGGTGGTCTACTGTGTCAAATACTGCTGGGAGGTAAACCAGTAGCCAAGGATGTGTATCATTGAGGATTTAAGGACATTGCTGATCACCTTGATTGTAGCTGTTTCTGTGCTGCATCTGGGTCTGAACCCAGATTGGTCGGCTGAAGGTGGAATTTCCATTGATTTTTTAGAGGAGGTCTATCTCTACTGCTTTCACGAGGGTCTTACCTAGGAATGGAAGATGGGTGATGGGGCAGTATTTGGTCAGTTTGTCATGATCCAGAGTTGGTTTCTTTATAATTGGGAGAATGTGTTTGGTCCTGGGAGTTCAGAGGGAGGTGCATTGAATTATGGAGCTGTTCACGACTGATAGGTAAGGGAGGAGTGCTTCAGCCAGAAGGATCTTGGGTGCTGAGGACTGGAGGATGTTGTCCACATACAATATGATGTTGAGGGATGCTAAAGTGGCAGTAAGGTCTTCCATATTTAGTGTCTTCAAAGTTGTTTAGGTAGTTGTGGTTTTGCGAGATAGAATGTGTAGTGCATTGTTAGTTATGGGGTTGGTTTCTATCTGTGGCCTTTGCAATGGTGATCAGTTGTCTGTTCTAGCACAGAGTACCTTGATCAGGTTGAGATCAGAGATGCCGCAGTATTTTCGCCAATTCCTTTCTTGTTTTCTTATGATTTGTTTGTTGAATTTTAGTGTACCATGGTCAGAAGGTTTAGGTTTGAGGGTGTGTTGTCTCATTGGAATATGGTTATTGATGTTGTCTATGAGAGTGGTGTTGAGTTTTTGGAGAAGGGGAGTTTGCAGTCTTGGTTCATAAAAAGTAGATCAGGCTATGTGAAGTGAATCTATGTGTGCCTATGTGTACTGTGAGAAACCTAAGGTTAACCTAAGTCCTAAACCCCCTCTATCCTCTTCTCAGGTTACCAAGGCATTGCCATTGTTTTTGAGTCCTGACCCTGGGGTTGGAGAAGCGAGGGAGGATCACCTGGGTGGAGGGTCCTCAGAGATTGGGAGTGGGGTGCTCACATGCAAGACATGGTATACCCCTTTCCCTATAGGTGACCGACCTAAACCCACCGCAACATTTATGGGCTACTGCAAGACCTCTCCCCTCATTTCCGCTCATTAACCTTCAAAAGTACTGAGACGAGGAAGAGGAGACTGAGAGTGATGAACACTACACCTTCATTTTACCACTCTGGTACTGGGACGAGGAAGAGGTGACTGAGAGTAATGAACACTGCACCTTCATTTTACCACTCTGGTACTCAGATGAGGAATATGCCTGCAGAGTATTGTGATACTCGGGCATGTCCCCTTAATCGTGGTCAGGAAAACTTAATGAAGGCTCACACCTGCAAACTGCTAAGTGGTTGCAGGTATATAAAGAGAGTAGAGAACACCAAAGGGAGAAACAGGGAGGAATGTAGGGGACCAGTTTTCGAAGGAGGCAGCTGTGGTGAGACCTGTGGAGGAGCCAGGATGCCGGATAGCAGTCCAGGAAGCCTGTAAATCCCAAGGCACATTGGGGCCATTGGTCTTTCACACGAGAGGGAGCCTTCATGGAGGAATCAGCAGCCAGAGCTGCAAAAGCAAAGGAGGACGTAGGGCGTTGTCCGCGTCCACATAGAGGCAGCAGAGCAACCAATGCAGACAAGACATGCCCTGTTGTGTGAGCGGGACCTGCCAGAACTGGCCCGCTGATCTAAGAAGCAGAACCGAAGCAGCCAGAGCCAACAAAGAACAATTTGGAGGACTAGTGAGTGTGGGGAGAGACACTCGACAGATGGGGCATTCTTAGCAGGATGTAAATAGTTAATGAATTACCAAACTGAAGGGAAACTTAAAATTAAGTGTATTGGATGCATATTGAAAACCAAACTGAATGGAAACTTGAATTAAGCATATTGAATAGGGAACATAAAGGAAACTTGACTTTAAGCACATAAAATGCATGTTGAATACAGAACTGAATGGAAACTTGACTTTAAATATATTGAATATCTGTTAAATACTGAACTGAATGAAATCTTGCAATTAAACTTATTGAATATGGAAATGAGTAAATGAGTAAAAGTTTATGGGAACATAATATAAGAGAGGATAGCCAAAGAGAAAGTGTCTCCATGAAAAAAACGCTGTAAAAAAGAGCACAAGTGTGAACGAGTGCCATAGAAAGGTGGGACATGAGGAAGACCACCACAAAGTGAATTCTATGAATAAATGCAGTGTGGCAACAAACTAACTAACTAACTAAGAACATTCTTATATATGGCACACACAACTGAAGGCCTCAGATGGGTGGACTTTGTGGTCTGATGACGGCGCATAGACCAGTGAGCCCTGAACTGTGAGAAACAAAGCAAGGAGAGGCACTGCAAGTGAGCTGGTGTAGCATTCCAGAAAGAGGGTCAGGCTGACCTTGAGTTGTGTTAAGCCTTTTGAAAGACTGAAACAAGTACAAGTAGCTGAGCTAAAGTCTTAAGGAACCCTGAGACTTGAGGAACTGCAAGTATTGTCTTGAAGGCGGAGCCTCAAAACCCTTTTCTTGTGAGCTGTGGTGCGTTGACCTTGAGGAAGGGAGCCCCGAGGATTGTGTGGAACTGTACTACCTGTGGAACTTTCCTGAACTTGGGGACGGGGAGTTGAAAAGCAAGGTAGAAGAAGATCAGAACTTTGTGTTGATCACCATTTCTTTGATTATTGACATCCTTAGGCACTGTTTAGCTTTAGTTGTGAGGGCAAGCATAGGTTTAGGACACAGACAAACTTTTAAGTTAAACTTCCTTCACTCAGACTTTCCTTAGTTTTGTTCAGGTAGGAAAATCCCACCTTAGCATAGAGCAAGTTAGGCATCCTACCATCCTAATATTTAAGTTAATACATATCTTTTGTTTGAACTTTATGTCTGTTGTCTGTGTCTTGAATCATGATGCCTAGCACTTACATTGTGTTGTCCGTGTATACAAAATACGTATGGGTCTGACATTTATTCCCCTCCATTTACAAAATGTACATATGCCTAACACTACTTTGGCCTTTTGCTCTGCTGGCAAAACACAGGTGCCGTCCTCCCAACTTTACAATTTTCCTCTCTGATCAAATTTCATATGAACTTTACATCACATCGACATTTTCCGTTGACTTCAAAATGTATGTTTGGTTCTTCTCGCTTTAGCATTCTCCCACCTACCAAATATACATGGTGTGTTCTGCAAACCACTAGAGGGGAGGGTCACACACTAAATCATGCCTGCAAAAAACAAACCCACAATAGTGCATCACGCATCCTCCTAAAAGTCTACAAGGATATGAAGGGCCAAGCAGGTAGGAGACAGATAACTGCTGTTATGGGGGCTGGAGGGAGTGGGATGGAATGGGACAGGCTGTGCATCAGGGGGCCACAGAGTGGGATGGTGGTGTGGGGAGACACCACAAGTAGACAAGATGGGAGTAGGCTGTGTAAACGGCAGCCTTCAGCAGGCAGCCCCGTTCAATGTCGGACTTTTGAAGTGGCCAAAGAACATGGTTCCACATCTACTGCTCTGATCTTTTCCTACACCTTCAAAATTAATACCTGCCTATCTTTGTCTTGGCATGTTATCCAGCCCTTAAAACCAGCTGTGATTGTCACTGCTTGGGTGTTCTTGCCCTATGATGCCAGCATTGTTTTGGACTTCTTCTCCACCTATAAAATCTGTATGCACCTAATGCTGCCTTGGCATTCTCCCCTGCCTAAAACAAAATCATGTGGGACTAACATTACTTTGTATTTGTATTTATTGTGTTTATAAATCACTTTAATCCAAAGCACTGTACATTATAACTAGATACATATCGATTTATAACAGTAGAAGCAATTTACAAAACATGACCTTTATGGATGATGCTAGATTGGGTTCAAGAATGGAGTGCTTTGGTCTTTTTTCAAGAAACGTTAATATATGGGGAGGGGGTTTGTGTTGTCTTTGTGGTTGTTTTGTGTGGTCTTATTTGTCTGTTGTTGTTTGTTCGGTTCATCTGGCTTTGTTTGGGTTCGTCTTAAATTTCATATGGTGGAATACTGAGTTATGGTTGGAATTCTGTACTACTTTGTTTTCCACTGTTATGTATTTGTAATTCAATGAACTAGAATGTTCATTCTGTTAATTATTGTTCCTTGTTGAAAATGAGAAATAAAGAGTGTAAAAAAAAAAACATGAATCAAGCCAGAAAAACAGTAAGTAGAGCAATTAACACGTGAGGGTAAGTGAGGGAAGGAAAGGGTGAGGAAGTGAAAGGAGGAATGAAAAGAAGGGGATTAGGGTGAAGATGTAAGGAGGGGGAGGTAAGGATAAGGGGGAAAGGAGTGGGTAGGGAGAGAGTAGGGTAAGAAGGGAGAGAAGAACGAGAGGGGGAGTATAGGGTATATGGGTGGGGAATGGAGGAGGAGAGATTTCAAGGAAGCACGGAAGGAGGAAAAGGTGGGGATGGAGCGGATAGAGAGTGGTAGGGAGTTCCAGTGCAGAGGGCTAAGAGCTGAAAAGAGCGGAACCGGAAGGAGGCACATGGGGTAGGTGGGATGGTCAGAAGGAAGAGGTCAGCAGAACGAAGGGAGCAGGAAGGGGTGTAGAAAGAGAGGAGAGAGGAGAGATAAGGGGGAGCGAGGTCATGGAGAGATTTAAATACGAGACAGAGGAAAATACATTTAAGTTGGGAGTGAAAGGGAAGCCAACCAAGGTAAGAAAGCGAAGAGGAAATGGAGCCGTGAGGAGCAAGGAGACATAGAGTATGGATGGCTGAGTGGTAGAGAGATTTGAGAGGGGCAAGATGAGATACAGGGAGTCCAAAGAGTATAGAGGAGCAATAGAAGTGGTGAGAGAAGATGAGAGAGGAGATTAAAAGTTTAGTCATGGAAGGTGAGGGAGGAGCAGACTTTGCGAATGTTGAAAAGGTGGAAGCGACAGGCGTGAGAGGTAAGAGAAATGTGGTGGGAAAAAGAAAGGGAGGAGTCAAAGTAAATGCCTAGGTTGCGAGCGTGGGCAGAGATGGGGAGATTAGAGGGGTGAAAGTGAATAAGAGGTGTAGGAGAGGGAGGGGGAAGAATGTTGGATGGGAAAAATAAGACTTCATTCTTATCAGTGTTGAGGGAAAGAAAGCGGGATGACATCTAGTTTTTTATGGCAGTGAGACAGGAAGAGAGTTTAAGGTGGAGGTCAGGAGAGAAGGAAGAGAAGGGGAGGGAGAGTTGGGTGTCATCAGCATAGAAATGGTGAGAAATACCGAAGGAAGAGATGATAGGGGCAAGGAGAGAGGTGTAAAGAGAGAATAGGAAAGGGCCGAGAACTGAACCTTGCGGTACGCCGTAATTCAAGGGGAGGGTGGATGAGGTGCGACCGACCCAGGAGAAAGCAAACGAGCAAGAGTAGTGGTCAGAGGAGAGCCAGTTAAGAACAGAGCCTTTGAAACCAAAGGAAGAAAGAGTGTTGAGAAATAAAGGGTGATCAACAGTGTCAAAGGCAGCAGAAAGGTCAAGGAGGATGAGGACAGAGGATTGTTTAGAGTATCAAGGGGAGAGGAAAGAGTTGAGAACATAAGTGAGAGTAGATTCAGGGGAGAGTTTAGGTCAGAAGCCGGATTGAGAGCGGGGAAGGAGGGAAAGGTTAGTGACAAAGGCTGAGAGCTGGGAGTAGGCTAGGCATTCAAGTAAACTTCCAATGATTGTGGGATCGTTAATAGGCTGTGTGTGCTATTTACCACTCTTAAAACGTTAAAGATGGGTTGTCAGCAAGTGATATCCTTTCCTCAAACTTCCCAAAAAGTTTTTAATAAGTAAACATAGAAAATCCTGGTTCGGGAAGATATCTCGCGCTCACACCGTACACTTGAAATGAGTTTCAAATTATTACAAGTCCAACATCAATATTCATCTGAAATAAGTCAAAGTCAATCCAAAAAATCCATTTGCGTGGTACTTCTCAAATTAGAATGTTTTTAATTCATCAAAAAAAACAGCCCACACATGTTTCGACCAACGGTCGTTCTCGAGGCTGTGCAAAATAATACAGTCATTCAATATATAACATTTTTTTAAAGAAGTTTTTTAAAAGAAAACCATACCATATAGTTCCACATGTCAGGTCAGGATGAGGGAAAATTCACACCATAATCAAAAGTTTGAATCGATGTTAAAAGAAAAAACATACATTTGAAACCACAATTTAGTTTCTCCATCAAAGAAATCTCTGATGCACAAAGGTAAACACTTCTCAACTAAATGTCACAGTAAAACCCACTTATATATTTACTCCGAAATTAGACAAAATCAAATAAATAGCAATTGAGATTCAAAGTATTAGCTTCATACATAGTTGGTTATCTCAAAAAGAGAAAAGGAAAATCAAACCCACACACCTTGTGAAACCATTCTAGCAAGACCAAAATGTGAATTTCCAAAATAAAAGTATGAATGTATCCTCATTCTCTTGTTAGTACTTTGTCAGGCAGTATTTCTATGATTATAGCTTACCCTATATACAAATTTCTGTGATTCTCAAATTTGAAGTCTGAAAGTCAGCTGATCACACTTGATCTTACTTTGAAAATTCGGATTTCCAAATCTGTAGGAAAAATTCCTTGTAATTATTATATATTTCCTAGTGGAAAGACTGAAATCCCATAAAATAATAATTGAAATTGCTCACCCACTTGTTACGGATGAGTCTGTTGAAAACAAGTATGGAATGTATGTTGTAAATTCCCGTAATCTTAAACTTGTAAAATGTATGCTCCAAAAATCAAAGTTCACCTACAAATTAATGAGCTCAACGTTATACAAGTATCTGTGAATTCTTCACCTCCATTGAAGCATTTCATTGCTTTGTTAGTCAACTTAAAGTGTTCCACTATATACACGTATCTGAAAAACCTTCACCTCTATTGAGTTATTTAATGAATCTATTATTTAAAATAATGGGTTCAACATTGTACTAGTGTCTAAAAAGTGCTCACATCCATTGTCCCATTTATTTGTATTCTGTCAGTCAAAATCATTAACATCCTCTCAATTACCAAAAGGAAACACAAGAAATGAACCCTTTCCCTCTTAGGCTTTGTGAATCATTAAAACTTACCAATCAAAGGGTTAGATCCCAGTACTTCTATTTTCTCCAGAGGGGTCCCGCGAATGACAATGAATCTAATATATGCTGTTAGCCGTGAAAATGCGGGCCACATCGTGATGACGTCACGTGCACACGTACGCGATGACGTCACACGTGCGTTCATTAACAGCAAATGTTAATCTTGCTGAGAATAATGATGGCATCAGTTGCCTTTCCTTTTCAAAGATGAGTTCTGTACTTATTAATAAATGGTTATCGATTGCCCAGCAGACTCTTAGTTTTCAATATCTAATTAGAAACAGTCAATTTATTCTAAAGTATCTTGCTTAGTAGTTAAACCCTTATTAACCCTTATTGGCGTTCAAGTAGCTTAGAGAGGAATGGGTGTAGAGAGATTGGACGGAAGTTTGAGGTGAGTAGGGGCTCGGCAGAAGGTTTCTTAAGAATAGGTATAATAGCGGTGTGCTTGAATGCAGAGGGGAAAGTAGCTGAGTAGAAGCAGATGTTGAAGAAGGAGGTTAAGTAAGGAATGAGAAGAGGGTAGATCTTTGGGATACGGAAGGTGGGAAGAGGGTCGGTAGGGGCCGACGTGGGATGGGCATTGGACAGGAGGAGGGAAACATCAGATGGGGATACAGGCGACAAATCAGACATGCAAGCTGAAGGGGGGGTGGGGTGGAGACAGAATGGGGGGAGTCGGGAGGAGAGCAGCTAATTTTTTGATGAAGAGAAAGAATCTTGGAGGAGAAGAAGTCTGCAAAGTCAGAAGGAGAAAGGGTGGATGAGGCTGAAGGGTTAGGGGTGGGCGGGGAGAGAGGCGAGAGAGTGTTTGAAAGATACGGCGAGGGTAAGAGGCTTGAAAGTGGAGAAGCTTAGAAAAATAGGAATGTTTAGCAGAGCTGAGGCAGGAGTCATAAAGCGAGTGATAGAAGAAGTAGGAGGTTTGGTTGGATTGTGAGGGAAATTTGAGCCAGAGTCGCTCGAGGCGACGGAGGAGATGACGCATTGAGAGAAGTTGGGGGAGAGCCATGGTTGAGAGGGTTTGCGAGTAGGACGGAAGGAAGAGAGAGGGTAGAGTAGGTCAAGAGTGGGCGAGATAGAGGAGGAAAGAGTGGATAGGGCATCATTGGCAGAAAGAGAAGAGAAATCAGGGAAGGGGAAAGAGAGGAAGAGCAAGTGTCAAAAAAGAGAGTAGGATTAAAGTCACGAATGTCACGTCGAGAGAAAGAAGTAGGGGAGGGTACAGGAGCAGAAGAAGGGAGAATGTGAGTAAGGGAGAAGGAGAATAAAGCATGGCCAGAGAGATAGTTGGGGAGTGTATAGATGGAAGAGGAGGTGTAGGTTGAGTTAAAGATAAGATCAAGAGTGGAGCCAGAAAGTGGGTAGGAGAACAAGGGAGAGGAAAAAGGGGGTAGGAGTCAAGGATTGCGAGAAGAGGGGAGATTGAGGGAGGTGGGGAGATGAAGATTGAAATCGCTAAGTACATTGAGAGGAGAGGGTGAGGGAGAGGTAAGAGAGAGGAGGTGATTGAGGTCTTTGTAAAAGGAGTAATCTTTGTAAAAGGAGTAAAGGGGGCCAGGAGGCCGGTAGATGATTAGAAAGGAGATAGGGTGAGGGAAAGTAAAGGATTTGTATAGGTATTCGAATGAAGGGAAGGTAGGAAGAGGGAGTGAGGAGGTAGAAGAAAGATATTTAGGGTGGAAGAGGAGACCAATGCCACCGCCACAACCAGAAGAGCGAGAGATATGAGAAGAGGAAGAAGAAGAGGTGGTGAGGGAAGCAGGAACAGTAGAGTTGTGAAGGGGAATCCAGGTTTTGGTGAGACATAAGAAATGAAGGTTAAGATGAAAGAACATGTCCAAGGCAGCTGTGGTCTTATTGCAGAGGGATCTGGCATTCCAGAGAGCAATGATAATGAGGTTGGAGGGTTGGACAATAGGGGTATAGATGAGGTTTGGACGTAGAAGGACGGTTGGCATGGGGTGGGAAGAGTGAGGGGGGGTTGAGGAACTTTGGCTACTTACTTTGGCGCCACACCTCCCGAACAAAACATTACCTCAGCATTCCACTAGACCTACAAATGTGCATATTCCTAACACTGCTTTGGTCTTCTTCTCTGTCTACAAAACACAAGTGTAGATCTCCCCCACCTACTGAGTGCCTATGTACCTAAAAATGTCTTGGTGTTCTCCACCTATGGCATGTCTGTGGCTTGTTCTACCAGCCAATGCTCCCTGCCAACAAAAGCAGGTGGAAAGAGATTCAGTGCGCATACGTTGGTGGTGTAAGACGTTGAGGGTACAGAATGGAAGGTATAATTATAATTTCAGCTTCAAAACGTTCCAAAATTAGTGGTCTAAATTTTGTAAAATTACAACATAACAAATACAAAAACTCGTTTAAGCTTTGCAATGCGTTTTATTCGAATAGCAAGTCAAGAATAGCAAGTCATAAAATAATGCTAATAGTAATGTAAAAAGGTGGATAACGCAAAATGGAAGCGTTATTTGTTTTTGGTGGGGTTTTTTCAGCATGCCGGGTCATTACAGGTGGGGAAACAATCTGGCTTGGTCCCACCTGAAAGGGCCAATCAGGCCTGAACTGCTATGACTCAACCCGTTCTGTACAGGACTACAAAGAACCCAGATATGTTTTAGCTCAAGTGGGCATCACCAGTTAGCTGTAGCTTTGCTTTGGAGCCACGTAATGTGAACCATTTATCATGCTCATCCATTAACTACGAAGGTATTGGACATCTAAGCATAAATAAACAAGAAGTGCATTAAATGCTCTATGCCAAGAAACCAAACTCTCCCTTTCATTTGGTGTCACATGCTCTAGAAAGAACACATATCTTCCATTTTTGGAAATCTCTCACAAATAAACCTCCAAGTTAATATTCATCATGGGGAAGCCAGAAGCTGTGATTGCAATTGACTGTACCTGGGGCTTGATACAGCCCATAACGTCTTCTGACAAAAGGTTGCACCAGCTCCAAGTCGGATGGGTTAGTGATGAGATACAGAGATAGAATAGATACACAGGGCAAAGAAAACAAAACAGTGAGTATATCACAGACCTACGATAAACTGCTGCCTACACCTTGCTGCCACCTTTCTCCCCCACTCCTGTTGTCCAAAACGTATCTTGTTTGCATATATATCATTAGGATGGTGTTAATACAACATCGAAAGCCCAAGATGGACTTTGAAACCACTAGTGCATCACAATGAACCTGGTGGGCAGTGTTCCCACAAAACTAGGGATACCGAAACAACCTGTGAAGGAAGGATAGCTCAGTGGCGACACGCAGGTCTAGGAAGCAAGACCCCGCTGACTAACTCTGGTTCAAATCCCGGATCCACGCTTAAAATCGACCTGGGATAATAAGTGTGTTATAAAAACCTGCACTTGCACGATCCGAATGTACAACGCTAGTAGGATCGTTCCCACCAACGTGCCTTGAGACAGATGTGCATAGGTGCATTATAAATAACAATAAAACAAATAAAAAATGTATATATGTTTTGAATCAGTCTCAAAAACCTATGGATTAATCCGTTCTTAGGTCCTAACTAGCAAGCTCCTAAGATTTCAGATAGAAATAATGCAACACCATGCAGAGGGGCCTTGCAGCTGCTACTTACAGTTAGTGCAGTTGTGTAAGTTGGGGACCCAGTTGTTGAATACTGCTTTTAAGAACGGGTTTATCTCCCTGTTGCTTCATACTCTGAAGTTGTACTTTACACTTTTGAAATGCATTATAGTGTGGTTAAAGAATATAGTAAAGAGACTCTGAATACAACATAACCAGGTGCTCTGTGATGATGGAGGAGAGAGGCCCCTTTATTAGACCACTGCATCTTTACTAACAAACTATTTTAACAAGTGCCTCCTTGGAATAGTGAGACATGCCTGACGGTTTTATTGTTATATTTCATGAATCACCTCACTGATAATGTTCCTGTTATGTGTGTAACATGTGTTAACTGTACCATGTACACTGCATGTACATTATCACTTTGTGTTTTACCCTTGAACTGTGTGGCATTAAAATGAATATGTTTTTCACTTACATATTGTTTGTTTTATCATAGTGTAAATAGAAGATGCACACAATAGAGCCATGAGCCACATGCAGCCCTCCAGGGGAGGTTACGGAATATTTGCAACAACGAGTGGTCTGCTTCTGGGTGTTTGATCTACACATTTTAAAAAAAGAAAACCAAAAAAACAGGAATCAAAATAGTGGTATACAACTTAATTTTTACGTTTTTTAATGCATCATGAGCTTCGGGCCCTTTAGGAACATGCATATGTAATGGATGGGATAACACAGAACAACTGTGAATCCAAATAACCAAACTAACTCAGGAAGATGCCAAAGTACTGTTTTATGAACAATTATCTTAAACAGGGAGTTTACAACAAACATTTACGCTCAGGTTCTCTCAGTGATCTTCACTCAAATCATAGCTTGTATATCAGAAATACGTCAGAGGTGATGTCATACTACGTGGCAATAATGACAAACCAATCAAGAGTTGGGATTGGCTCTGGGAACATCTAAGTATACTTTCTATAGGAACTCGGATTGTAATTAGCTGCCCACTATCATGAGGACGACATATACCTACCTCTAAAACATGTAATCTTCAGAAACATTAGATACGCATTTTCTCATTGATCTTCAAACTATAAGGTCCTTCATTATATGGACTACAATAACAAGCATGCCAGGTCTGGAACATTTGGCTCACTTAGCAGCATTTAAGCCCAGACCCAGGTGCAAGGAGATGGGGCATGACACAACCTCCACACCCAATTAGCCCAGCATCTCATCGCCCATGCCTTCTGCCATGAAGATTGTCTTTGAACTTGGCCTTGCAAAGTATCCTTATCTTTTAGAATACACAGGAATACACAGGATTGAGAGCACTCAATATCGTGTTCTGCGACTCCAAGTTCAAACTCTATTTTCATCCTTGGCTCACGTGACAGGAGACCACAGTTTGGTTGATTTTTCAGGTTTTAAATGCTTTAAATGAATTAAACTTGGCACTCTTGGCGTTCTTCCTTTGCACTTTAACAAGGGATGATTAATTCTTTGTACATTCACTCCTTTCTAGAATAGATAGCTGACCTTGGCTGTATCAGTCTTTACACCAGGCCAGACAACCTCGCCATGCAGCTCCACACATCTGCTTATTCTTGCTGCAACACAGTTTTCCCTTCCTGCTTCATGGGTCTTGGCTTACTAAATTCATGATACCAATGTCCGGCTTCTATACAATGGTGACTTTGCCTGTCCCCTATTCACTACGTCTAGCCAGCTTCTATGATAACTTGGTCTACCTTGCGTTTCAGCATCTGTACAATTATTGAACGGTTGATTTTCTGCACCACTTTGTTCACGTGCAATCAACTTTTTTGTATTTAAAAGATCACTTGATTCTTCACTTCTTTAGTAGTCTCTTCAGGATCTATACATCTTCAGCCAGTATCTCGGGATGTTGTACATACTATTTTGTGATGTGACTAGCTTCCTTTCTCTACTCCTTCTCATAGTCCGTCAGGGAGTTCCTCCCTCAAATTGTCATCCCTTCATGGATACATTTGGTAGGGTTGTCTCAATGTATTGGCACAACTGCTGGTGTCAAACACGGCACAATCTTAGGCCTCCAACATATGGGAGGTAGGGTGGTAGGATTTCCTTCAGAGGCATGCAGATGCTCCTCTTCAATAAAGCAGGAAATAAATCATCAAACTAAAAACATTTCCTTCAATCGAGACAGTGCAATTGTGGCTGCCAAATGCGTCTTGAAGAGACACCAACCCTTACCGACATACAAAAAGCAAACTGGAAATTACTTTTCAGGTCATACATAACATAGACATAACATAACATAGCATTGGTTAATATCAAATGGAAAACTAAATGCAACAACCTCCCAAATAAACACAATTCAATTACTTTTTTATTTAATGTAGCATGATACAGTATTAAAACTGTCCACACTTTAAAAAAAATACAAGATAATAACAATCACATATCAGCAAAATAGCGCCTTGCCTACTCTCAACTTTCTGCTTTTGTCTCACCCCACTCCCTCCTCCACACCTCTTAAACTGGTGTCCACCCTAAACACTCCAATAAGACAGCCCTCACCTATGTCCTCAACTCTCTCCTCACTGCTCGCTATGCTAAGCAATCTTCAATTCTCATCCTTCTTGACCTTTCTGCAGCTTTTGATACCGTAGATCACCCCTTACTTCTTAGCACTCTGTCCTCCTTCACTTCAAAGACTCTGTTCTCTCCTGGTTCACCTCTTACCTCTCCATTCGATCCTTCACTGTCTCCTCCGCACCTCCTCCAGCCTCCCCCTGAACTATGGCGTCCCTCAGGGCTCCATGCTGGGACCCTTTCTTTTCTCTCTCTATACCTCCCTCTCTCCCCAGTCATCTCTTCTTTCGGCATTTCCCACCACTTCTATGCTGATAACACCCAACTCTTTCTTTCCTTCTCTCTTTCACTTCTGACCTCCACCTCACTCTTTCTTCCTGCCCCATGGCCATAAAAGATTGGATGTCATCCCACTTTCTTTCCGTCAATACTGACAAGACTGAAGTGCTTTTCTTCCCACCTAACACTCTCTCCCCTTCATCCCCTCCCTTCATCCACTCTCCGCCTTCCAACCTCCCCATATTTTCCCATGCCCGCAATCTCGGCCTCCACCTCGACACCTCTCTCTCCTTCTACAACCACATCTCACTAACCTCTCGTGCTTGTCGTCACCACCTATATAACATCTGCAAGATCTGCTCATCTCTCATATTCCATGCTTCCAACTCCTAATCTCCTCCCTTATTTTCTCCTGCCTCTTCTACTGCTCCTCTCTCCTCTTTGGACTCCCTGTCTCTCACCTAACTCCCCAAAAATCCATCTACCACTCCTCAATCCGTACTCTATGTCTCCTCAGCCCTCGAGACTCTATTTCTTCCTCTCTCTCTCAACTTGACTGGCTTACCTTCCTCTCACAACTGAAATTCCAATTCCTCTGTCTTGTCTTCAAATCTCTCCATGACCTGTTGCCCCCCACCTTTCCTCCCTCCTCTCATGTTACTCCACCTCCTGCTCTCTACGCTCAGCAAACCTCTACCTCCTCACTGTACCCCCAGCCCCATGTGCCTCCTCACGCTTCCGCTCCTTCCAGCTCTTGGCCCCCCTACACTGGAACTCCCTCCCATTCTCCATCCGCTCCACCCCTACCTACTCATCCTTCCGCCACTCCCTGAAAGCCCATCTTCTTCACTCCCCCCCAATTTCCTTCCCTACCCCTCCGCTCCTACCCTTGCCCCCTCCTTTCCCCCATCCTCTCTCTTTCCCCTCTGACCTTAAATTGGTAACAAATACTACTTAAGGGTGATGAGGACACAAGATCAGTCCCCCTTCCCTTCCCCCTCCCTCCCTTCCCCTCGCACTACCTCAAATTCTACACCATAACTCCCTTCACCTACCCCCTCCTCTACCCTTCCCCCCACCGTCCCCCCCTGCAAGTAGTTCTATTTATTGTTCTAACGACCTGTTCATGTTTGTAAATATGCTTCTCTCACTTTTGTACCTGTTGTTATATTGTAAAGTGCTTTGGCTTAAAGCGCTATATAAATTCAATAAACATAAACATAAACATTGCTCATCCACAGGAGGGAGGGGGCAGCATGCTAGTTTTGGCTCCACCATCCTCCAAACTCTGGCAATGGCCATGATATACCTTATCAATATTTACTACAGAGGCCGGGCAAGCTGTTAGAACGTGTCTGGCAGTTTCCAGATTTTAATATCACCACACAGGTGGCATGTGCGTTTGTCCCTTTGCAGACCTACCCAGGCTCCTCCGGTGGCCAATAACCTAATTTACATATTGGGCTTGGGAACATGGTAAATGTATTTTTGCGCTCTCCTATAAGGGACATACAATTTAGCAAACACATTCAGTTACATTAATATTTAAATTAGGCAGGAGAAGAGAACTCAGCTTTGACAACTTATCTCTACAACAAAACAGGGCCGCTTGCTGTTGGGTTTAAAGTATAGCACTGTATGACAAGTATTACAAGCAGTGGATATTGCCATTGACCGGTGTGATGAGAGGAAACAACCATATACCCTTAATTCTTGTGTTCCAAGAGAAGAAAAGAAAGAAACATTCATTACTGTATGACCTTGTGATCATGGTCAGGCAGTATATTGTTTTGCATGGGGAGGCATCAACTGCAATCAGCACATGTGCGTGAAATATTCAATTCAATGCAGCCTTGTGATCTTGGTGTTATATTTTAAGCCCAAGAATTCTAATCCTGGGCAGCAAACGGAATCAGCGCAGCAGTCAGTAAAGGAATCAGTCACAGTAAAGCATTGTGATAGTGTCAGCAGTTCTACCCAAACTCGTATGATGCAAATGAGGGGTGGTATGGAAGGAATCTCCAAGTCAATATTTGGTGTAGAAAATACTTGTGATCTTGTGCAAACAATACATTATTTGAATGAATATGGGTATGTATTTTTTTGAAATAATCTACTTGGAGGCATAACCACTTACTGTATAGTATAACATGCATATGGGGTTCATCCCCAAACTCAACCACCCTTCCCAGTAACCTGCTCTACAAATAAGACCTACATTCCCAGACACCTGGCCATGAGAAAATCATTTTCTGGGGTGTTTTATGACTCAGTGGTTTGCATGCTGAGCAGAGAGAGGTTGCTGTTCATAGAATTCAGCGCACAAGTGGCGGACGCGGCTGGCGCACAGTGTGCGCGTGCGAATCCCTGTGCCAGCCGCGTGCGCCAAAATACATTTCCGCGCACAGCGTATTCATGGATTCCAGCCACCAAAACCAGCCGTGGCGCACAGTGGCGCAGCGACCCTGCAGCAGCGCCAGTTACACCCCCAAGAAAGCCCCTTGCGCAGGGATAAGGCATCAAAATCCCCAATCCAGCGCAAAGGGCTGTGCTAACCCTGTACCAGCACGGCAAGCGGGGTACGTGTATCACTGGGGTGCGCGGGAAGTTCCTCACGTTATTTCAGCTGCGTACGTGTATTTCAGGGGTGCGTGGGAAGTTCCACAGGCGATTCCATCAGGGTACGTGTACATCAGGGGTGCGCGGGAAGTTTCACACGTGAATTCAGCAGGGTACCTGTATTACTGGGGTGTGCAGGAAGTTTCACACGCGATTGGCCCTGTGCGAGCGTGGTACATGTATTTCAGGGGTGCGCTGGAAGTTTCACACGCAATATCAGCAGGGTACGTGTATTTCAGGGGTGCGCTGGAAGTTCCACACGCGAATGTCCTGGGTACGTGTATTTCGGGGTGCGGAGGAAGTTTCACACGCGATATCAGCAGGGTACGTGTATTTCAGGGGTGCGCTGGAAGTTCCACACGCGAATGTCCTGGGTACGTGTATCTTGGGGTGCGCGGGAAGTTTCACACGCGATATCAGCAGGGTACGTGTATTTCAGGGGTGCGCTGGAAGTTCCACATGCGAATGTCCTGGGTACATGTATCTTGGGGTGCGCGGGAAGTTTCACACGCGATATCAGCAGGGTACGTGTATTTCAGGGGTTCCGTGGAGTACTACACGTGAATTGGCCGTGTGGGTCCTCCCAGGTGTTCGCTCCACAACCTCCACGGCCCCTGCAGCCAGCCCACACCACGGGGGACTAGCCTGCACCCCCACTCATGTCCCCCAGCACGCCCACCCCCCAGCACTGTGGGGCACCCTCTGCCAGGCCCCCAACTCATGTCCCCCTGAACCCCACCCCCCAGCACTGTGGGGCACCCTCCACCAGGCCCCAACTCATGTTCCCCTACACCCCCACCCCCCAGCACTGTGGGGCACCTGCCAGCAGGCCCCCAACTCATGTCCCCCTGCACCCCCACCCCCCAGCACTGTGGGGCACCCTCCACCAGGCCCCCAACTCATGTTCCCCTGCACCCCCACCCCCCAGCACTGTGGGGCACCCTTCACCAGGCCCCAACACATGTTCCCCTGCACCCCCACCCCCCAGCACTGTGGGGCACCTGCCAGCAGGCACCCAACTCATGTTCCCCTGCACCCCCACCCCCCAGCACTGTGGGGCACCCTCCACCAGGCCCCCAACTCATGTTCCCCTGCACCCCCACGCCCCAGCACTGTGGGGCACCTGCCAGCAGGCCCCCACTCATGTCCAACTCATGTTCCCCTGCACCCCCACCCCCCAGCACTGTGGGGCACCTGCCAGCAGGCCCCCACTCATGTCCAACTCATGTTCCCCTGCACCCCCACCCCCCAGCACTGTGGGGCACCCTCCACCAGGCCCCAACTCATGTTCCCCTGCACCCCCACCTGCCAGCACTGTGGGGCACCTGCCAGAAGGCCCCCAAATCATGTCCCCCTGCACCCCCATCCCCCAGCACTGTGGGGCACCCTCCACCAGGCCCCCAACCAATGTTCCCCTGCATCCCCACCCCCCAGCACTGTGGGGCACCTGCCAGCAGGCCCCCACTCATGTCCAACTCATGTTCCCCTGCACCCCCACGCCCCAGCACTGTGGGGCACCTGCCAGAAGGCCCCCACTCATGTCCAACTCATGTTCCCCTGCACCCCAACCCCCAGCAGAGTGGGGCACCTGCAGCAGGCCCCCACTCATGTCCAACTCATGTTCCCCTGCATCCCCACCCCCCCAGCACTGTGGGGCACCCTCCACCAGGCCCCAACTCATGTTCCCCTGCACCCCCACCCCCCAGCACTGTGGGGCACCCTCCACCAGGCCCCAACTCATGTTCCCCTGCACCCCCACCCCCCAGCTCTGTGGGGCACCCTCCACCAGGCCCCAACTCATGTTCCACTGCACCCCCACGCCCCAGCACTGTGGGGCACCTGCCAGCAGGCCCCCACTCATGTCCAACTCATGTCCCCCTGCACCCCCACCCCCCAGCACTGTGGGGCACCCTCCACCAGGCCCCCAACTCATGTCCCCCTGCACCCCCACCCCCCAGCACTGTGGAGCACCTGCCAGCAGGCCCCCACTCATGTCCAACTCATGTTCCCCTGCACCCCCACCCCCCAGCACTGTGGGGCACCCTCCACCAGGCCCCAACTCATGTTCCCCTGCACCCCCACCCCCCAGCACTGTGGGGCACCCTCCACCAGGCCCCAACTCATGTTCCCCTGCACCCCCACCCCCCAGCACTGTGGGGCACCCTCCACCAGGCCCCAACTCATGTTCCCCTGAACCCCCAACCCCCAGCACTGTGGGGCTCCTGCCAGCAGGCCCCACTCATGTCCAACTCATGTTCCCCTGCCCCCCCACCCCCAGCACTGTGGGGCACCCTCCACCAGGCCCCAACTCATGTTCCACTGCACCCCCACACCCCAGCACTGTGGGGCACCTGCCAGCAGGCCCCCACTCATGTCCAACGCATGTCCCCCTGCACCCCCACCCCCAGCACTGTGGGGCACCCTCCACCAGGCCCCCAACTCATGTCCCCCTGCACCCCCACCCCCCAACACTGTGGGGCACCTGCCAGCAGGCCCCCACTCATGTCAAACTCATGTTCCCCTGCACCTCCACCCCCCAACACTGTGGAGCACCCTCCACCAGGCCCCAACTCATGTTCCCCTGCACCCCCACCCCCCAGCACTGTGGAGCACCCTCCACCAGGCCCCAACTCATGTTCCCCTGCACCCCCACCCCCCAGCACTGTGGGGCACCCTCCACCAGGCCCCAACTCATGTTCCCCTGCACCCCCAACCCCCATCACTGTGGGGCACCTGCCAGCAGGCCCCCACTCATGTCCAACTCATGTTCCCCTGCACCCCCACCACCCAGCACTGTGGGGCACCTGCCAGCAGGCCCCCACTCATGTGCAACTCATGTCCCCCTGCACCCCCACCCCCCAGCACTGTGGGGCACCTGCCAGCATGCCCCCACTCATGTCCCCCAGCCAACATGTCATCACAATCTAGATCCCTGGTCCCTATGGTCAGCCTCCAAATGCCAAACACCCACCCGAGTATTGCATACACCCACTTAGAAATGGCAATAACATGATAGAACCCCAATTGCAAGTTTGGAAATGAACACATGTCCCTCACATACACCCAATGGGTGTCAGTGAATCTCAAAACCCATATCATGATATGCATGAAACCAATGAGATGATACTACACATTGAAGTTTGAACAAAAAATATGTATTAAAGGAAACATAAATTGAATCAAAAATAAACAAACAGAAATGGGAATTTAAAAATATAAAAAGCAGCATGTCCGTGAAATAATGCAAAACCAAAAATCATAATCCAAAGGAATGGTGTCCAAAGTCACAGTCCACAAAAGAAAATCCAGTGGAAAATTATAATTGAAAGCCATTGCTCCATGGGTAAATTGTAAACAAAAAAGAATATCCAACAGTCAACTATATACAGATGAACAAGCCAGGGTCCATGATCCCAACAGAAGAAATGAAACCTATCTAATAACACTACCTAATAAAAAAAAAAAACTATATACAAAAATGTGGCTCATTGTCCAAAAGGTCCAAAAAAATGCAAAACCAAAGGAAACCTAACACTAACTACAGAACTATTTACAAGGGCAGCGGGCTAGTCCGACGGCTCACTTTTGGATGTCCCGGGCCAGGGCATCATCGAACTCCTGCTCAATGTCCCGGAGGCGGTCCTCCTCCATGGCCCTGAGGGTCCGCAGGGCCGTCGACGTGTCCACCTCCAACCCCCTGCGGATTGCCTCGAGGCACTCTGCCCACCTCAGGGCCCTCCGCATGGAGTTCTCCTCCCTGATCATCGTGAGCTGTGCCTCTTCTGCCCGCTGCCGCTCCACATCTATGGCGTGGCCCAACCGCTGCCACACGGAAGACACTTTCTGTCCTGGGTCATCCTGCTCTCCGGCCGATGCCTGCCCCTCCGATGTCGAAGGCCCCGAGCCATCATGGCTCCCACCACGTTGCTGCTGCTGCTGTGCCTCTGCCCGTGCACTGCCTCCTGCTGCCTGCACATCCTCTGCTGGCTGGGGTGCAGTCGTTGATGTGGCCACCCCTGCTGGACGTCTGACTCCTGACTGTGGTAGGGATGCCTCCTCTACCAGCCTGGCCTCACAGTCAGAGGCAGCTCCACAGGGCACCCAGGTGACTGATGGGTGGGAAGATGGCACGGAGGACGACTGGCGCATAGGGGGTTTTAGTTGAGGAGGGGGTCGTAGCAAGCCCCATCAAACGGAGGAATCCGGCCTGGGTGACCTGTCCCAGTAGGCCGACGCGGTCAATGAGCCATTCGAGATGACGTGCAGTCTCCTCATGAAAAGACTGCAGGTCACCTCGCATGGCCCGTTGACGCAACGCCACACCAGTCAGGACAGGCTCAACCCGGACCCGGATAGCCAAGTCCGCAGGCAGAGGAAGGCCAGTTGTCGTGAGCTCATCCCCTGCCTGAAAACGGGTCTGGACGTATGCATCCCTGCTGGTGCAAGATGATGCAGGGACAGGATCAGGGACAGGATTGCACACAGGCACCTCCGCGGCGGCCTGTGCTGCCTCCTGTCCCTGGTCCTGCACTGCACCACTAGCACCAGTGGAATCCCCACCTCCAGACGCCGTCTCTGTTGCTTGCACGGCCTCCTCCTCCACCAAACCCCCTACCAACCTGGATGACTCTGTGCCATCTTCCCCCGTTGGGCCCTGTGGGGTCCCAGCTGCCCCTTCTGCTGCCGAGGAGTCCAACTCCAACCTCTGCCTCTTGGACCTCCCCCCGGCAGCTGCGGCCTGGGACGTGGCACCGGACTCCTCACTCCCCGACGAGATCACAACCTGGGAGGGGAGCCGGGCCTTGCGTCTCCGGCTGGCGGTGGGATCCCCGCTGCTGTGCTCCACAGCACCTTCTCCGCCCTCTTCATCAGTTGACGCTGCAGACAGGGAGAAATAAAACACAGGCATCAGGGCACTGTACAATGGACACATGCACACATGACAGTTGTACATGAGTGGCATTGGCAAACCTCAGACATGCCATCACAATCCCCAACACACATGTCATTTCAACTTGCACACATGAGCCATACCACAGCCATATCGCAACTGCCAGCACCATCCATACACATACAACAGCATGAGCAGGCAATGGTGAGCCAGACATCACATGCAACACAGGGAGTGCACTACACATGTACACACACCACCACACTTGCATGCATGTGTACACCTCTGCCAAGTGTCGCAGTGTTCAGATGGGCATCCATGTCACATCTGCCAATCAGGCTTCCACATCCCGCTGTCACATGCATCCATGTTGCATCACTGTTGCACCCTTGTCAAATACACACACATGCACATGTACACAGTGCTGATACATGCAGCTGAAAACAACATACATGCATGACATCACGAACATGTCTACTTACATACACATTCATCCAAACATGTGTGCCCACACAACTGCATTTGGCATGCAAGCCTACACACACAAGCACCATCCATGTCTCACACATTACAGCCCTCACATGTGTTAGCCTCACGGCCCTGTACACCTCCACCCATACTCGACCCCATACAAACAGATGTGCAACCTGCACACTACTGAAACATCACCACACGCACAGCTCACAATCAGGATGCATGTACACTTACCGCTCGACTCCAGACGGGTCTGCCTCTCAAGGACCTGGACGTGGAGAGCTGGGGATATGCATTCCAGGACCCTCATCTGATCTTCCGACAAGTGGCCCCGGCGCCCCTTAGCTACGCTGCCTTCAAGAGGCGCCGGGCCTTGTTCAGGGTCCTGGACCTGAAGTCCTCCCAGCGCTTCTTGACATGTTGGAAGTCGCGGACTGCCACCCCCTCCGCGTTGATGGCAGTCACAATGTCAGTCCAGATCCGAGCCCGTCCTTCCTTGTCGGCGCGGGAACTTCCGAAGAGGGCATCATACTGCCCCAGGACTTGCTCCACCAGGACAACAACTTCCCTGGCACTGAAGCTGGTGCCCCTCTGCCTCTCTGGCAGGGGGTTGTCAGTGGTGCCAGATGTTGCAGTGCCCGACATGACAACCCCAGAGGCGGGAGTGGGTGGGCAACTGGGTCCTGGGGCTGGGCTGTGGAGCGATGGAATCCCAGTCGGGAGTCTTCGGTTCCAGCAGGGGTGGTCACAGCAACAGCACCCCTGGCTGATGTGCAGGCAGGAAATGGCAGGGCACGTGGGCAGCAGGCAGTCAGGCAGCAGCAGATGGCCAGTGGGAGCGTGCTCTGATCTCTAGGGGGAAGTAATTCGGCCTTCTGGGCAGGAGCGTGGTCTTCCGTGTGCTTACGTGTGGCCAGCTTGATACGGAGTGATTTGGCACGTGAAAATTCTGCACGTCAGTGTGTAATTCGAAGAAAGGCCCTTAGCGCGTAAGCGTGTCTGCACGCATACGCAATTTCATTGGACAGAAGGCCCCTCAAGCACAAGCGCCCCTGTGACGTGACGCGCGCAGGCGTGCATGGGCATTTCAGCGCGCGTGAAAAACTGCACGTCCGCATGTAATCTGAGGAAAGGGCCCATGCGCGTAAGTGACGTGACGCACGCGGGCGTGCATGGGCATTTCAGCTCTCGTGAAATACTGCACGTCCGGGTGCAATCTGAGGAAAGGGCCCATGCGTGTAAGTGACGTGACGCGCACGGGCGTTTCCCTCAGCACGGCTTAAAGGTGAGCGGGGCCAGCAGTTCGCTGTACGTGTCTTTCGAGGAGACCGACGTGTGTTGCTGCTTCCAGTTGTTTCGCGCGCCATCACAACTTCACAGCTATCAAGGACGTATCTCTTCTTTTGGCAGGGGTATTGGCTACACGTGTTTTTCTGCATCGCGCTAGTCAGACGGTGAGTCGCACACTCTCTTTTTCCCACTGCGGGTGCCCCTGTGTATCGCACCCATTTTCGATGTCATAGTAGCCTGCGTGTCCCACGTGTACGCGTTATTCGTCTTACTGGGTGCCACCACGTACTGCGGGAGGTTGAATCCACGCACGTAGGCTGCAGGGTTGCGTGCACGGTTTTACTGCAGTTTTGGGGTGCCTGAGCGTTGCGTGACCCGTCACTACATCACCGGGGTCACATACAGCCTTGCAGGTGCAGGGGGGATGTTAACATCTTGATTCCCACCCCCTTCACCCCAATTGCCCAGGTCAATTGTGGTGTACACCTCCCATTGGCACCACTCCATCTGTGCCGGCACTACTACATCTGTGCCATGGTTGGGAGGTGAGGGGCGCCTCAGCTAGGCGTACTCCTCGTGGCGGGCGTGGTCGGGGACGTGGCCGTGATGACCAGGGAGTAGGGGGACTCCAGGGTGTCCAGGGCGGCCACAGAGGGGGAAGAGGCAGGGGTGCGCCACTTGAGCACAATGTTGTGCCATGTGTCGGTGCAGTCATGCCACCACCCCCTGTGGTTCCGGGGGATGCAGCTTCTGCATCTGGCACTGGCGCCCATGTGACCCGGCAGTCCGTTCCATCAACTGCCACGGGCCCAAGGGTAGTGGTAGCTGAAGGTGCAGCTGTGGACACCGCCACCCAGGCTCAGGGTCTGCCAGCGCAGGCTGCGTTGGCACTTGAGGAGCCCTTGGTAGATCTCCAAAAGGCCAGGAGGGAAACCATAGGGGCAGGCCGGGCTGCTCAGACCAAGGCACTTGTCCCTGGGGCAGTTATGTCATCTGCTGCCCCGAACAGCCGGGTGTTGGCAAGTGCAGGGGCAGATGCACCCAACAACACCCCGGTTGTGAGTCTACCAACCAGGACCGTTGCGGTCAATGACCCTGCCACAGCTGATGTTGCTGCACAGGGTCCATTAGAGGTCACCCAGCTGCCACTGACACAAGTCAGGCCTTTGGTCGTCCCTCCACGTGCCACTCCCTCGGCTCAATCCACTGAACTCACTGGCCATAATGGCCAGGGTGGCATTAGCCAGCCAGGGTCTGCGCCACAGTCCAAGAGGAGGAAGGTTGCACCTGCAGCACAGGCTGGGACCCCACACACAGCCACGACCTCCTGCACGTCGAGGAAGAAGCCTTTCTGCAAGCAGGAACTGGACTTCCTCGTGGACTACGTGCGGGGCCACAGCCGTGACATGCTAGTGGGTGCCAAAAGTCAGACTACGGCTGCCCAACGTGACACCCACTGGAAGCATGTTGCGGAACATGTCAGTTCATTCGGCCATGAGGTGTGCACGGCGCAAGAGTGAAAAAAGCGTTGGAATGACATCAAACGCAGCACTAAGGCTAAGCGTGCCTCTAATTACAACTTGACTCTGGTGACTGGCGGTGGGCCTGCACCAGAGGAGGAAGAGCTCACTCCGCATGAGGCACTCGTTGCGGAGTTCATACCACCTGAATTGGTAAAGGAGTGGGAGAGATGCTGGACTTTGATGCCCAGTCCAGTGAGTGTTGATGCGTGTTTGTTGAGGACCTGTGTGTTTCACTTGTGGGATGTGTTGTGCATGATTGCCACTACATGTGACGTATACATGGTTCTGATGTGTAAGTAATGCAATACTTCCGTGATGCATGTCTCCTCTGCCTGCATGCGGGGACTCCATGTAGGCATGCTCCCTTGCCCCTCCTCCGCCACTCTGCACCCCAGTTCCACCTTTGCACTGGTCTGCTTCAATCTTGCCAATGTGTACTTTCTTGTTCATGCGTCCTGTGTAGATGCTAACTTCCAGCGTAGAATCTGCCAGAAATATGCAGTGTGGTACAGCCTTAGTACTTTATGCAGGGTATCTCACTTGTACTGTGCATAGTACAGATGTCCCGCAGGGACATGAGTGCCCATTCATGCTCCATGTGCATTGCACGCATGCCCCTATGTGTCCTTGACGAGATGATCACTGTAATACAAGTCATGGGTGACATACATTGCATGGCATCTCATCAGCCTTCCCATGTCAACTGTGGCTCAGTACTGCGTTGCACACATGTTTAGGGTCTGACAATCTGTGTGGCTAACAGGCCTCAGCCTGTTCAATGGCCAAAGACTCTGTCCAACTGTTGTTGTGTCTTCTTCACACATGGGCGGCATCCAGAGTTTTCATCATGTGTTCTGCTTACTGTCCCATCACCATCATCATTTGCAGTGTTGTCACTTGAATCACATTAAGCTGTTGATGCCAGTCAACACTGCCTGTCAATACACAGGTGTATGGTCAGCCTTTTGATACCATGCTAGGCATCCCTGCTTTGGTACTGGGGTGGAGGGGTGCTTGGCTCCTAGATATGGTACACATTGAATGCACAATGCACGTGATGCCTGAATTTGACCTTGCACTGCCTTCACATTTCCGGGCACACACCATGGAGTCCTTGTACATGTAGGTAGTGAGTGGCGTACACATTTTCGGCACTGCATAGACCCACTTCCATGGAAACTGCCACCTTTCAACAGGTCTGATCACAGAAGCAATTCAAAGTTGACCCAGCATGCCTGCCAGGTTATATGTTGTCTGTCACATGTCTGCCTGATGCGTTTGCTGTCGCTGTGTGTGTGTGTTGTGTGCTTCTGACATGTGTAGTGACCTTTGTTCTCTCTATTTTTCAGGTGATGACGCAATGGAGGCGGAGGATGGTGTTGTCATGCCAGACACAGGGTTGTTACCACTACATCAACCCGGCACTAGTGGGGGTTGTGGGGTGGTAGGCCACGAAAACCCCCAAGTGCTACAGTCCATCTTGTCTCTGGCTGCCTATGAGTCCAGCCTTGATGACGACTCTGATGTCCAAGTTGAGTTGGATGAGCATCAAGTCCGTGTGTCAGGGGTGAGTGATTCTGATGTGGACACTCCTCTGTCTGCGACACCTGCACTGAGGGATCAGACAGTCTTGGTTCCTCCGCCCGTGGTGGTTCGGGACGCAGGCTCACCCTCCACACCAGTCACTGATGTGCCTGGGACATCACGTTGACGGGGGCATGTAGTTGTGCAGCCGTGGGCGGTGCCAACACAGCGAGGACCCCCGGTCCTTGGGTCCCGCAGGGGTCAAGCCCGGCAACACGGTAGCCGCGCGCAACCGCAGTATACTGAGTGGGAGCAAGACATGACTGCCAATTCAGAACGGCAGGGGGCAGCAATGGAGAACATCGCTGAGAGCATGGAGTGCGTGGCCCGATCTGTGCTCCCCCCTGCTAGGCAGGTGCTTCTCCAGCAGCAGGCGGCACGGTCCACGGCCCGATCGCTCAGGCTGGGCATGGCGGCCTCAGACAGGGCACGCCAGGCTGAAATGTCGTCTCTGCCTCAAGCAATTGCTGCTCACGCAGAGTCGCACATGGATGCCCTGAGGGAGGAGTATGCTTCCCTCAAATCCACTCTGGGTGTCCTTATGATGTCCCAGAGGCAGCGGGCAGAGGAGAGGTTTGCACAGCTTGAGCGTACCATCTCGGCTGAGCTACAGGCTTGCTGGGAGGTGCAGCGGTTGTCCAGCCAGGCCTTGCAGGAGGAACTCCGTGTTACATGTGCTACCTTGCAAGAGGAAGCACGTGTATCACGTGAGGTTCTGTATGCAGACCTACGTCACATCGCCACACAGAACCAGGCTCACCCGTCCGGCAGACTTGCTGCCGACGAGGGGCAAGCTGCGGCTAGGCGTGGCCAGGCTACTGTGCCACGTCCTCCTTTCCAGGATGAGCCAGACTCTGACGACCATCTATCTCCCACATAGGTCGGGCTGTGCAGGTGTTGAGCCCATGGAGGTTTTTTTTGTTTGGCTCAGCATCATCGCATGTGGATGTTGAGCAGCACCCTGTACCTCCCCCCTCCTGGGTGCCTCCTCTCCCCCCCGGGTCGTATGTGGCCATTTTTGATTTTTCTTTTAGTTTAGTTAGTTAAGTTTCTGTTTGATAGTTAGTTTAATTAGGTAATGTAGGTTTTCCATAGTTAGTGTAATTAGTTAATATAGTTTAAAATTGCTTGTCTATTGTGCTTTCATGTGACGGTGCAGTGCTTTGTGGCTTTTGAAGGCATCACTGTCTGTTCCAGCTGGGCCCTTCAGGCTTGTCTTGTGTATGTGTTTGCTGCTTGGGGTCCTTCACTCACATATGCCACTCCTGCCTCCCTTATCCATGGGCTCGCAAGGATGGTTCGGTGTGACAACCTATTACACAAGGGCTTTGGACTGTCATATCTGTGGCATGTCTGGTGCTGTGTGACTTGTGTTGACAACACTAGTGGGGATGATTTCGGTGTTATTGTCCACTGTTCAGCTTTTGCTAGATGGGGTGTTTCATGATTAATGTGTATATTGATTGCTATGCATTATGTAGTATGTTTCTTATCTTTACTGTACACGTGCTTGTTGCAATTCATGCCGTAGATATTGTGTTCCACACTTTGGATGTGAAAGACGGACTGATGGTGTGATTTCTGATGTGACTCTCTGACATGGCCCAGTAATTAGATGCCTGAAGAGACACACACAGATGACTTTAAAGCATTAATCATGTGTTTCATGCCCTTTCTGCAGAGGGATGAGCCTCCAGAGCACCTTTGCCAGCAGACATGGCCCATTGGACGTCGGAATTCTGGACACGTTTGTTGGTGCCCACATGCACATGTGTGCACAAGCATAGGCACATGGATTGCAGACCTACATTCTAGAACTGCTGACGTGTTCCAAGGAACTCCAGGCAAGGTGAGCAGCACAGGGGGGCCTCAACACAGCAAAGCTTGCACCAGGCGAGTTGCACATGCAGGCTTAGTCACAGCACTGAGGGTGAACTTGGACGAATATTGGTGTTGAAGCACACAATGCAGCTCAGATGTGTTGGTGGACTGATGGCTGTTGATTGTAAGGTTGTCTGGGACACCTGCAGGGGCAGTGGCACATACCCTCCGGTACACCAAGGTCCATTGAGGCACTTGTATCAACCATGTAGCCTTCCGAGACATGGAAAGGGGCAGCTCACAGGGACATACAGCAAGGGACATACTCGGGTGCAGTGCATTTCATTTCCATGTACATTTTGATAAATGCACTGCCAACTTTGTTTCGGTTATGGTGGTACACAACTTGCTCTGAAGTCATGCCTTGCTATATGGGTCTGTCTGCTTACCCAGGGAACATTGCGTGTTGTGTGAATTGTGACACATTGGTGTTCCATTTGCCACGCACCCACTGGCAGCTGACTTACTGCATTGACTGTGTATGACCCATCACAGGGGTAATGTTATATATGGGTACGGAGCATCTACACCAGATTGTCTGTTTGTAGAGTAGTTTGTTGCTATGGGGCATGTTTGGTGGTGTGTTTTTGTGTAATGGGCACGTACAGGTTGTTGATTGTGGCTCTCTTTGCAGCATTGCAGTGCTCCTGTAACCGGACCTGAGAGTGCGCAGGCAGGAGGCCAGCACTCAAAACCAGAGCTAATTGTCTTGTTGTTTTTCTTTCAAACTGCTCTGCATAGGCTTGCTGGGGGGTGCACTAATGCATGGATGAATGTGTAATTCAATTTGGTATGTTTTTTTCCCCCTAATCACCCGGAATCCTATCCAATTTTGAACCCTGTACCCTCTACCCGGTGTTCCTGCTTCCCGTACCTATCCAAGCAACGTTCCCTAACCCTCTTTCCCCTCTGGGGTTGTGGATGCCTGTGTAAGCCCCAAACTTGCAGGCGCCAAAACTCTAGAGGGGGTGGTTGGTTCATGCCACTCCTAAGCCTGGACTACAGAAGGCCATGACAATGATGTCCAAGTTTGTTTGGATTGTGTATGTGTTCATGCAGGTAGTACATTTTCGTGCATTCACTACTTTCATGTGTCATTCCTTCTCCCCTCTCCTGCCGCTCATTCCAGTTATCCAGTGTGCAAACACCTGTCCCGACTGCATATCCCTGACCCTCCTTCCCCACCAGGGTCTCAGAGGCCTGTGTGAGTTTGACCTTGCAGGCACGCGGGACACGGTGGGGGTGGTTGTTTCGTGACACTCCTGTGCCTGTACACGGGACCTGTGACAGTACACATCCGTTCATGGTGCATCATTCTATGTTATGTACCACACATGGTTCACATCCTGTTGTGACATTGTTTTACTGTGCTACCTTGGTTGTTACATCATTGTGGTAGTACCTGGCCTTTGTGAGGTACTGCTACGTCAAGTCATCTACTGGAGGGTGTTCTGGTTCGTTTTTCTGGCTTGGATTTTGTGATTTTGCAAATGAGTGTGGACTCTGAGCGTGCAGGCACCTTTTTACACACAAGGTGGGAGATGGTGACGAAGGGGAAAGGTGATCCTGTGGCCAGGTGGAATTGAGGGTTGAAGGCTCCTTGACCCAGGTGCAGTTGTTCAGTGGGTCATGGTCATTTGTGAGGGAGGGGGGGTTGTTGTTGATAGTTACCTTGTCCTGCAGTGTGATGTGAACCCTGACATTGTAATGGCGGTATCCTATGTACATGTTGTGTTCTGCTGATCAATGCCTGTTCATGTGTTGTGTTTACCTTTCAGGTGCGAGGGGATAGTTGTGGTTTGACATGCTGGGGTGTACACATGGTGAATGTTCACATGTGATGTGTAGAGGACACTGATGGTCACTTGATTGCACATGCATATGTTGAGTGCATGTCCTTACTGACCCACACACTTGCACTCTGATGCACTACATGTACAACCACCCTTGCATATCCACGTGTACACTGTTTGCCTTCTGGGGCCCACTGTGTCCCTGCAGCACATGTTCTGTGACCGATTATGGATCCTGTACATGCCTAATTTGCTGTTTGATTTGGTCTGTCACTTAGATGTGATGCTCAGGGTGTGCATCACACACACTGGCTGTTCACTGTGCTGTGCACTGAGCAGTGTGTTGCAGGAGTTGGACACAGCACACAGAAGCTGCAGTGTTGATTTTGCAATGCACAATGTGCATGTAGACAGGCATTCATTGTTATGTTACGTCTACAACTCTTGTAATGCATTTGGAAATGGCTTATTTTGGGTGGGAGGTTGTTGGTCAGTCAGTTCATCTGATTCCATGTCAGGCATCATTGTCTGATGCCACTGTACATTTTGGACATGGCAATGTATTGTTACTGTGTTGGTGTATGGGTATTGCTTGCCATGTCATGTTGTGGTTTGGGAGGGTTTGAGTGACATAACAGTGATGGCCATGGCCTGTTTTGCAGGTGTGTGTGATTCACACCTTGCATGTCAGGGTCATCCGCTTCTCAAAGCAACTAGCTGGGGGTAGATCTCTCTCCGCAGCTGGGCCTCCCTCTGGAACAGCCTTCCTGCCTCACTGGAACTTGAGGAGAACCATCTCCGGTTCGGGAAGCACCTCAAGACCTTCCTCTTTGCTTCTGCTTTCTCTCTGCCTCTCCCTTGCAAAATTCTTCACTGGAACTGCACTGGATCTGCAACTGGGCCACTCTCACCGACCTCGGTCCCTGGCCCTGCCACTCTCCACTTGCACTGCCTCCATGGCAACCCCTGCACTGCGGGACTGTCTCTCTATCCCTACAGCCCCCGCTTCACCGGACTTGTCTGCACTTACCTTTGCAGTTGCCACCAGCTGGCCTATGTATTTGTTTTTTAGTCTACTTACCCCGTACTGCACTCCCCCCTCCCTTTCCCCTTGCACTTTTCCCTTCCCCGTACCCCTGCACTTGCACAATCTAAATGACACCTGGCCTAGTAGTATGGTTGTCTGTCTTCCCTTGTTCCCCCCTACCTGCCTCTTCGCACCTTGAAATACTTGTGTATAGGCCATATCATGTCATGTCAAATGTGTGCCTTTTGGTCACACAGGATAGCTTGTGTTTAAGTAGCTAGGGATGCAGACAATGTGGCACTTCCATGGCAACTATCTCAGGGTGGTAGGGTTGTGACAGTTGACTGTCTCTTTGTCATCATCGATTGTCACCTGGTATGTGCCAGGCCTGTGTGCACTCCGCAGGGGTGGGAGTTTAGGTGAGAAATGTGGCCACAAGCTGGGTCCGGGCTTCCTCGCCACGTGCCCTGTCCCCTCCCATGGGCAGCACCTGTGCCTGTGGTTGGGGATGTGGGGGCACCACCATGTCCACCGGTACGCCCTGCCGTGTTGCAACATTGTGCAGGACACATGCTGCCACAATGATCCTGCACACTACTGGGGGTGCATAGAGTAGCTGCCCGCCAGAGCGGTCAAGGGAGCGGAAACGTGACTTGAGCCCTCCGAATGTGCGCTCCACTATGGCCCTGGTTGCAATATGGGCGGCGTTGTATCTCACCTGGGGTGGTGTGGTGGGGTTCCGGATTGGCGTCATCATGTGGTTGCTCAGAGGGTAGGCACTGTCCCCTGGGGAGGTATAAATGGTTGTGATTATTGGGGTTTGTGTATTTGTGTGTGTGACATGCATGCATGTGCAAGGGCATTTGTACTCACCTAGGAGCCAGGTGTCGCCATGCTGCCCAGCTTCCAGGGCCCGGCTCAGGGCGGACATTCTGTATATGAAACTGTCATGGGTGGAGCCAGGGTAGTTTGCATAGACAGAGATGATGATTCCCTTTGCATCGCATACCACCTGTACATTGATGGAATGCCAGTGCATGCGGTTTCGGTAGATCTGCTCAGTGGCCCTAGGTGGACGTAGGGCCACATGGGTGCAATCTATGGCACTGAGCACTTTGGGGAAGTGTGCCACCCTGAAAGAATCCAGGACAACGGCCTGCCTTTCTGCGGGTGTTCTGGGCATGTATATGTGCCTGCGGACTGAGGGGCGCGCTGTCATGATTGCCAGTACCTGGTGTAGGCAACGTGACTGCGTGGCCTGTGAGTTCCCCCCCACTATGGCAGTAGTCCGCTGAAATGACCCAGTGGCCAAAAAACGCAGGACATTGAGCACCTTCTCCAAGGGGCTCAATGCTTGGGAGCAAAGGGTGGGGGATGTAAGGTCATCTTCCCACTCCCTGACCAGGTCTAGGATGATATGGGGTGGAAACCTATACCTGCCGTAGACCTGGTCGTCAGGCATCCCAAAAAGGCTTGTCCGTGGTGCGAAAATGCGTGCCCTGGCTATTCTCCTCCTCCTGCGGTGTCCCACGATCAGTGCTGCGACAAATGGGGCATTAATCGTAGCTGTATATACGTGTTTGTTGTTTGCGCGCACTTTTATACTGTGCGCGGGGACGCTTCCGCCTGCCTTCGTGTGGTGGACGCGTTGACGCCTGTGTGCGTCTTTAGCCGTGCGCGGGTTTCCCGTATTCGAATCCATGAATACGGGTTGTTGGCGTGCGTGTGCGCGTTCCATGTAGTTCCCTGCAGTACTTCCCCAGTTACGCCTTCTTTTTCCGGCGTTATTCCCCATTCCGCGTGTTACGCCCACTGTTCCACCCACTTTGGTTGTGTGCGCCGCGCTATGTGCGCTTTTGCTGTGCGCGTAGCGCACGCCGTGTGTGCCTGCGTGCGCCATGGCAGGATTGGGCGCACGGACAGCAGGAAACACGCGCAGCGTCTTCCTTGAATCGCACGCGTGCGCGTGCACTGCGTTTCTCACGCTTGCGCTACCTTGCGCCTGCTTGCGCTGGGATTTTCGGCGCACGTTTGCTCCATGAATCGACCCCTTAGTCTGTCCATGTTTGTTTACTGCTTACTTTATAATATGCAGTGACCCACTATGCCCCCACGACATACCTGCAATTGTTCTGTTTTCTGTAAATTGATAACAGCAAGTTTTGAATGTGCAGGCAACTACTTGCCCACTGTGAATTGTATGCTTAGGTATTGTCGCAGTAACATTTAATATACTGTTCAATTACTCTCCTGTAACCTATAACAGGCTATATCTGGGCCTACCACACCCCTAGGGGCTGTAACGGTAACCCTACAGTCCCTTGTTCTCCTTGCACTTCCCTGAGCTGCGCTGCCGTGGCTGCACTTACTCAGAACATTGCTGCCCTGTTTTCCCTTCCCCTCTCCCTTGTACGCCCCCCCTTTCCCCTTGCTCTTCTGGTTCTCAATCTGAATGATACAAGGGATAGTGAGATCGCTCGTCTTGTCCTCCCTCTGTCATCCCTCCCTTGTCTTGTTGCACAGAAACACTTGTTTACAGACGCGTTATAAAGGATTTACCACATCGTATGATATCATGTCAATGTTTTCATAATTGTTCTATAAGAAATGTTACTTTCCTCGTAGAATCTGCTGGATTTGTTTATATAATGTAGTACAATGTTAAAGATATAAGAAACAGATATTTCCAGTTTGGTCAAAATTATGTAGTGGCCAAAAGTGTGCTCTGCTGTTTCTTGGACTCTCAGAAATCAATAGAAAGCTCGTAAAATACATTCTGCTCACAAGATACAAAAATTACTGCTGGTGAGGGAGAGGTTGAGATGTGATCGCTGTTATTGAAACTGCTTGTGCTATTACTTGTCTGTGCACTGTACTGAACAAACTATTCTAAATGTGAATGGCTTGGTATATTTAGGACTGTTTCTGAAAAAAACACAAACTTAATGGCATCGTGTTTATTTCTATCACACTATCTTTCACACAACCGTCACTATCTAAGCTAATTTCAGTCAATTCTACGGAAAAATATAGCATTTGAAAGGAAGCAGCAGTGTCGGATTCAATTACCGGGCATTCGTGGGCATGGAAACAATGCCTGGCAGCCTGAGTGATTTCTGGAGCCTGGGTGAGAGGTTCTTAGGAGGATTCAGAACAATCTGAGTGCTTGGCAGTCGACAGACATGAAGTCCGTTGAATTCTTCTCCAGGGCAAACCGACAATATCAAGCATTGGTGACCCCAATAGCGTTTCTATTTCTATCGGAAACGTGCAGACACAATTGGCCCTGTACATTTGCCAGCCAGAATTGTCTTTTGCCAGTGCTTGTTCCATAAAATATCTCATTATTATGGTTTCACAATGGTTTGGACCTCAAACAGTAGAGTTTGCTATACAGATGCCAACAAAACTTTGTTTAGATAACCCTAATACCCTCCCTTTTCAACTTACATTCCAATGTTTCAAAACATTCAAATACAGCATACACTCTAGGACTACACCCCTGAAACTCTCACACCAATCAGACTCATGAGAATCAAGAAAGTGTGCATGCGGACCCAAACTATTTAAAATAAAAATGTTTTCATGTATTTATTCAGTATTTCTAATGCGCCTATAGACACGTGTTTCAAGGTGCAACAAGGCAAGAGAGAGTGGGGGGCAGGCAGGACAAAACAAAGACGGCCCTACTAAGTGAGTGAGTGCCAGGGGAGGCAAGGAGGACAGAGCCAGGGGAAAGCAGAGAGTGCAGGGAAGGAAGGTCCATGAGCGAAGTGCAAGGTTAGGGGCTGGAGGACTGCAAGGTTGCATGCTGAGCCAGGCTAATGCAGGGGTAGGGACCCAGAAAGAGGTGCAGTTTGAGGGGGGGTCAGAGGAGAACAGGTGCGGGGGTAGACTGGACTAGGGGTGCCTGTTCCCCTGTGAGAATCTGAAGGAACCAAGCAGTCAGTTAAGAGGCAGACAGGGACATTAGCAGAGGACAGGTAGATGGAAGGAAGAATTGAAAAGCAAGATCTTCAGAAGCTTCTGAAAAATAAGGAGATCCAGCTCAAGTCTGAGAGGGACAGAGAGGCCTTTCAGAGGGAACATCATGTGGAGGAAAGATATCTACTCCAATTCTCAGCTTGGAAAAGTGTCTGTTCTGAAAAGAGTTAGAGCTGCAAGACAGAAGGGCTCTAGCAGGAATGTATTTAGGGAGAGAGTGTGGACGTAGCAGGCTCTCAGGGCCAAGACAGCCTTAAGGATGATGCATAGGGTATTGAACTTGATCCTCACAGCAACCGGCAGCCAGTGAAGAGATTTTAGAACTGGAGAGATAAGGTGCCTGGATTGAGGCCAAGGATAAGTATTGCGGTCCTGTTCTGTATTAGTTGGAGGGGGCAAAGGGAGGAGTTAAGCAGATTGAGGAAGAGACTGTTGCAGTATTCCAGCCTGGAGAGGACCAGAGCTCTGGAGATATTGAGGGTCCGATTCAAGGATTTTTTTGCATGGTTCAAAGTGACTTTGCACTGCTGAAAAGAGATGTTGCACTGCCAAAACAAACCCTGATTCATGGATCTGTGCAAAGTGTACTTTTGCTGTGCAAGGTCTTTGCAAAGTCATTTTGTGCTGCAAGAAAAACTATTCACTGACTTTGCACAGAATGTGCACAGCAGAATCTTCACAGTTCCATGAATCAGGGTTTCTGTTGCAGTGCAAAGTCACTTTTCAGCAGTGCAGAATTACTTTGAACCTTGCAAAAAATTCCATGAATCAGGCCCAACATTTATAGGGGAAGGTGAGGAAATGGAAAATGCCTCTGAGGAGGTGCAGCTGAACCTGGGCCTTCTTGGCAAGGTCTGTGATGCAAAGAGAGAAGGAGAGAGAGGTGACAAAGATGACACCAGGGTTGAGGGTAGAGGGCTCGTGGAGGGCGGCCAGAGTGTGGGAGAGAAAGAGTGAGCAGGGGAACCAATGAGAAGAATCTCTGTCTGACTGGCATTAAGGCAGAGATTACTAGCAGTGCACCATGCCTGAATAGCAGACAGCAGTCAGAAATGAGAGAGGAAGAGGAGGATGTGGAATAGTGAACCTTGAAGGAGAGCTGTGTGACATCTGCATAACACTGAAAGTTAATTTATTTTATTTTATTTATTTATTGTGCGCTACTACATCAAAAAATAGTGTTTCAAAGTGCCCACAAGCGAAAGGGGAGGGAACAAGGGAACAAATCAAGACAATGAAATAAAATAACAATGATGAGCAAAAGGTAGAGGCGGTCCTACTAAACCTTGTGAATATTTGGAACGTGCAAGTACAGAGAGAGAGATGGGAACAGGGGAGGAGGGTAAGTGATAGAGGTCCCACAGAGGGTGGAAGTGCCAGAGAGCCAATTGCAGGGAAACTGGTAAGTACTAGGAAATGACCACTAGATAGGAGTGTGGTTGCCTGCAATTACAACAAGTGCGTGCCTATGAGACAACACAGGTCAGAAGGTGCCCAAAGGCAAGTGCAGGAGGTGGCCCGAGGCTGCACGTGGTTGGACAGAAGGCCAGGTTCAAGAGGACACACAAGGTCCCAGGCCACCAATCTCAGTGACTGGGGGTTAGCACTGGAGGGATAGGGGAAGAAGGATAAGAGGAAAGTCTTGAGGAGCTTCTGGAATTTGAGGAGATCTGAATCAAGATGGAGAGGAAGGGGGACGCTGTTACAGAGGAGCGAGCCAGCCGGCTCAAGATGGAGAGGTAGGGCGAGGCTGTTACAGAGGAGCGAGCCAGCGGAGGGAACATATCGGCACCCTGCTTGCTCTTTAGAGAATCGCTTGACAAGCAGAGAGTTGGAGCCGGAAGATTAGAGAGATCTTGAGTGAGAGTATTTAGTGAGAGCAAGTTGTAGATAGCATGGTCCAAGTCCCCTGAAAGCCTTATGGATGATGCAGAGGGATTCGTATTTGATCTGTGCAGCAATCTGGAGCCAGTGGAGAGATTTTAGGGCTGGAGAGATGCAGTCCCTGGGCTTGAGGCCAAGGAAAAGCCCACAGACCTATTCTGAATTAGCTGGAGGGGGCAGAGAGGAAGAGGGTAGATTAAGGTAGAGGATGTTGCAATAGTCCAGCCTATAGAGCTCCAGAGGTCTAGATACATTGCGTTTCTGGGGAAAAGTGAGGAAAGGGAGGGTACCTCTGAGGAAGTGTAGCTGGAAATGGGCCTTTTTGGAAAGGTCCAGGATGTGAGGAAGGAAGGAGAAAGAGGAGTCAATGATGACTCCAAGGTTTGGGGGGGAGAGCCTATAGAGGATTGGCAATGTGAAGGGAGCGAAGAGGCAATCAATAGGAAGGATCTCAGTCTTTCTGGCATTGAGACAGAGATCATTGGAGGTGCACCAACACTGGATTGAAGACAGGTGGTCATGGATGGTAGAGGAAGTGGGGAGAGGTACAGAGGGAAGTTTAAAAAATAATTAGGTGTCATATGCATAACATTGGAAGTGCAGGGAAAAAGTGGAGGTAAGGTGAGTAAGTGGGGGGAGATAGATGTTGAAAAACCAGTGCGAGAGGAAAGAGCCCTAGGGAATGCCACACATGGAGATAGAGGTGGAGGAGGAGAAAGAACCCAGGATAACCTGGGAGCAACGGTCAGTGAGGAAGGTACTCAGCCAGTCTAGTGCCTGCTATGAGATACCCAGGGTATCATGGAGCCCCTTTATGAGGATAGAGTGGTTGACAGTATTGAAAGCATAGGGGAAATTGAGTAGGATGAGAACAGTGGGTGAGTTAGAGTCTAGACATGTGAGCAGTTCTTCACGGGTGTTTAGGAGAACAGTTGTTGTGCCTCTTGATGCTCAGAACGTGTAGGCAACCACTGATCTCAGTATGCTGGATTAGTTGGGGGAAGACCAACATCTGTAGAGGTCTAGAGATGGGGTGGTAGTTAGCCGCGGAAACGAGGGATCAGCGGAAGGCTTTTTATAGGAGGGGTTTACAAGGGAGTTCTAGAGGGGAAAGACCTGGTAGCAAGAGAATGATTACAGAAATCAGCAAGTGCAGGGCCAAAGGAGCTGATGTTGTCCTTGATAGTTTGTGAAGAACAAGGGAAGACATGTTTGGAGGAAAACTTCATAGAGTGGAAATCTCTAGTGACCTCTTCCGAAGTGATAGGATAGAAGGGGGAGAGATATGATGAGAGGCCAATGGTGGCCGGTAAATGGGAGCATGGGAGGAGAAGAGTGCGCAAGAAAGAGTACTCAGGAGAGAAGGTAGAGATCAAATGGGCTAAAGGGGCCAGGTAGATATTGAAAAGGGGAGAGGACAGAGCATCGAAGGACACCGCAGGTGGAGAGTGAGATAACCAGTGATATGTTTCTGAACGTGTGCCATGCTACTCCTGCTCACAGGAGACTTAGGACATGTAGGACATATATATCCATGCCACTTTCACTACGAACATGGATATTTGCTTCCCTGATTTTCATTTACTAAAGTATGGGGAACTAGCTAACAATGATACTTTTTATTTTATCTATGAGACACTTGGAAAAGGAAGTACCAGATGTGGTATAATGCCAGGCACACTAAGTTTTCACATTGATAATACTGATCACCAAATAAACAAATCACACAATAATAAGCCACACAAAATGTCTACAGTTCTCCCTCAAGGCACTTTATGATCTTTCTGCAGACTGAAACAAAAATATGCAGAGAGAAACATCACAATGCAGGTTCATTGGATACATATAAAGCACAGGAAGGAAAACATAAGAAAATACAGCTTTCACCATCTGTCAGTGCAGTGTGTTTATATTTTCCGTCATCTGCATCAGCCCTTTTTTCATCCTCACCCTAGACAATGATTTGCCCTTTCACCTCCAGTGAAATGATCTACGTCCTAGAGAACTTGGCGGAAAATTCACATATTTTATGTGTATCCTTCGAAATGGGAATGTTACACTTTGGCAGTACTGCTAAAATATTTTACAGACCAAACCTCCTTCCCAATGAATTTGTCTTTTAACACAGGAGAACACAGTCTCCTTAGAGAAAATGTGTGTGGGTCCCATTGTGTGTGTTTGTCCTGATTAAGCACTCACCAGGCACTCACCAGTGGACTTCAGGCACTCAACCTTCAGAAACTTTGATATCTGTGCATCAGGCAGTGGGGACAGGACACTGGACAAGGAGGCAGACGGACACAGGACACAGCAGCACTGGGCTCTCAAAACAAAATGTCTTTTATACTTTTTTCAGGCGGATGCAACTGTACTGCAAAAACTGTATTGCAAAATACACACTGATTGGTCCCTGAAACTAAAAGAAAACCCCTACTTACTTAATATTGATTGGCTTAACTGCCACTCACCAAGTCCACATGACTTATTTTGGAAAGCATTATTTGACTGCCACATAGGCTAATTAAACTTGTGTGAGTTTCAGGCAGAACTCATTATAAATCCTTTATCACCTGCCAAAAAATAGCCCTTATCTGATCGCTGAGACCTGCCAACTTCTCATGTCAGGCTATACTGTTGGAACCCTCATGAGCTCAGCATATTTGTTGCTAGTTAAGCAGCTGTTCTGTCTAATTGGTATTTTTCCCAGACTTTTAGCTGGCTTTGTGATCCATCACCGTCAGCCTTGCCTGCCAAGAAATTCTAAATATTCCCCACCACATATATGTCTATAGTGAACTGCTGCCAAAGAATATTCTGGATTCACAATGAATCATCTATTTCAACATCTGGTCCAGAAGCCATTTCGTTTCTGGCATCCTTTTTAGGATGTACCTGAGCCTTTTCAGTCTGACTGTTCTGTTCAGCTATCAATGGGGAGTTTGTTATGTACGTTTGTGCATAACTCAGTTTCTGTCCAGTCCTCATACTATATGTTTAGATATTCATGATGTGTGTTTCATACCTAAAATACCCTCCACCCCCTGGGTCATTCTGACCCCAAAACATATATGTCGCCCTAAAACACTATAATTCTGTTTTTTGCAATACTGTAACCATTGATCAACCTTTTAGTTTTTCTGTATTCAGTTTGAGAGAGGAGTCTAGCACCTCATCTACACCAGTATTAGGCTATGAGGTACCCAAATTAATTAATGATTTTTTTTATCACATACTCACCAATTACAGCCTGCCAATGCTGTCTGCAAGGCTGGATAACCTTGGTTTCACTGGCACTCATTTCCCCTCTTTCTGAGCTGCCTCTGGGATTACAGCCAACTCACATCCAGCTTGCATCTATCTCCCTGTATGACTATTGTCTAACTGCAAGGGTCAGCCAGCACACCTAAGGAATTTCTCTGCTTTTCCATTTTTTCTCTTTCCACTTCTACCTCTCTTCACTCTGTCTATGACCAGCCTCTCATTTTCCTCTTCCTCTAGATGTTAAGCTCTCTTTGCTTCCTCCACTCTTGCGTACATTTTCCTGAAGATCCATATCGTTTTCATCACCCATTTTCATGCATTGTATCGTGAGGTCAACAGTCAAATATCACTTCCCTTTTTAACCAACACCCAGTAACTTTCCAGTTCTTGTGATATGCCTTTTCAATGACTCGCGTACTGCACTTTTGTCCAGCCCAGATGCCTGTGCTATATGTCATCCTGGCATCCTCTCTGACGTCTCTGTTTGAACAAAGGACTTGTTCTTGCAACACTCATTCTTCTGTCTCATTTCACTCTGAACCTCATGTCCACAAAGCACACTGCAGTTCAGCTTTCAATTCTTGTATTTATTTTCTAGGCCAACACTGCAGTGAGTCTTCATGCACCCCCATTATGCAGCAGAACTATGGCCTAAGTAAAAACACTATCATGTCAAAAATTGCTAATATTAGTCTTGTTAAGAATAGTCATTAGTAGTATTAATGTTTAGTCATCTTAATGGTTATTAGCACCTCACACTAAACTGTGCTATGCTAAATCCCAAATCACCCTCTCTTTAGTTTGCCCTCAATGCCTTGAGTCATTACTATGTCACACACCTAACACACGCTGCAACATTAGCAACATTTCTAAAGTTGTCCACTCAACCTTCTACAGATGTTATTGGTACTGCTATAATTAGTGCACGTTTGAAATCTGTTAATAATTAGGCCTAAATCAGCCCCCTTTTTTCTGCAGGGACCTGAAGACACAAGGGTATCTACATCAACAAGAGACCTAGCTACACCTAAAAAAAACTGTAAGATCAAAATTTGAGAATTTTTGAAAATGAATGACTGACATTTTCCACAGAAATCACTGAACAAATGTGGGTCTTAAAAAACATGTGCCCACTCAACTGAGCTTTTTCTCTTTCAACAGCCAATACGGTAAACATCATCATGTGTAATCTGATCGTAAGCCCTATTAGCCACACCAAGATGGATGCTACAGATTCAGCTATGATCACCAAACCCTTTTCTGTCCATGTTCCCAACATTTACGTATATCCATCTCTCCGACCCATGTCACTCATAGTGATGTTGTTCCGGTGTATATTCATTTTAACTGCGTGTTTGTGTTTATGTCTCAACACATACTCAATGTTGAAGTCTATGGGAAGCCTGTTCCTTTCGAAAAACTTGATGTTTTCTAACTTACTTTCCCATAAGTCCAATTCAACATGAAACAATGTTAATCCCCTGATGGTCAACACCACACCTTTGGGGACATTCATATAAAAAACATTGTACTGCAAAGGTTTGACAAGAAATGAGCCATGATAGAGATGGGTGATTGTATAATTTGTTGCGCAAATACTGTCCATCCACCTGTTATTAAGTAATTTGGCACATGCTAACTCTTCATCGATACCACGATCCACCTGAAACCCACACATTGCACTTAGTGCATCAGGTATACATGATTTCTGGGACATATGTAACTGTGCTCCTTGAATTTTAAACAAGTGGGCAATTTCGGGACTAAATATAAATCAGGCTTCAAATTTTGAAAGGCAACCATTTCAGGAGTACATTTGGGCACCAATTTAGTCTGATACATTAACTCTGGAGTGATAAACAGAATACTCAACAGAAAACCTAACTCCATTTGTTCTACTTCTATACATAAGGGAATTACACTCCCCATTTCAAATACAATTTCCTCTTGGATTATTTCTAACTCCTTTGTGTTATCCCTGCCATCATTTGACAAATGATATCAGATGACAGAAAATACAACAGAATGTGACCCTGCATTAGCTTAGAAACCACATTTTCAACTTATCATAGAAACTGTGCTAAGACACTCTCTACTGGATTCTCTACATTCAAAATGTCTTCCAACAATGTGTTGTGTTTAACAACAAAATTGTTGCTATGTTTAAGTACCATTGACCATTCATTAATGGTCAGGATGGTTTGATTTATGCATTGAACCACCTCTTTCTGCTCCCCCCTAGTTCACCCCTCCTCTATTGAATTATGTACCACCCAAAGATTTTTACCAAAAATGCATTGGCTGTGGATATCGTTGTCCTAACAATATCACCAATTATGGTCATGACAATTGCTGCAACCAGAAAAGCAGCAATTCTTTGTACCGTCCACTCTTTAGAATGGGACAAGCTCATGAAAGTCTTCTCCATCTGCAACAGGATCTTTCCTACTGCTATTTGAGTTCCTTCCTTATGCATTTGCACCCATATTTTCACTTCGTCAGACTTAACCTCAGATTCATTAAGACATTGTTCCATTATCAGCCCCGGATCAAAGCTGGTGTAGATATTCTGGTATAGTAGCCTTCTACTCCATAAAATTCTGCTTATGGCTTCTTCAACTATAATCTCAGAAGCAGGCTATGGTTCATTCAGCAGTTGAAAATCACTTGCTCATCACATATCAAGGTTAAGAATAACACCAAAGTCAAAACGTTTTTTTATAAAAGGACACAATGTCTCCCCCCATGCTGCATGGGATGCTGTGTTATCATGTATATTCCTCTCTTTCTCCTGCAAGTCTCCTTCCTTTAACTTGTTCCTTCCTTTCTATCCATGGGGATATGGTCCAGGGTCCTCCTCTGTTGATACACAGCTCCAGGGGCACTGGTGAGGGAAACATGTTAGCAATCTAAATCAGAAGAGAGAAACCGGTTAATTATTGAACACATCACATTTTTCAGGATCCTCTCTTTTTATCTCTCTGGAAATAAACATTAGTATCATATAGATTTCTAATAACAATAACTATGTACATGTCCTTGTTTTTTTCTTTTTTTTAAGACAGAAAGACATTAGTAGTTATTAATAACTCACCTCTTCATACACACCACACCTGAAACACCTACTTACCAACTCCAATACATTATTTGTATCCCTTGTGTGCTACTTACCTCACTGCCATTCACTGATCTATTAACCTGGATCTTTACAGAACCGTTAAACCTCTCATTCCCTACTGGTTTCTCGCTGTTCCAGCCTTTTGCCTCATCTTTTGAGTAGAACGGCTTTATTTGGTTGACATGGACAAACTGTTCCACTGTCAGATCTCCTTCATTCATCACGATTCTCTAGACAATGGGTGAATCCTTGTCCACAATTTGGTACTAACTGTACTAGGAAACCAGGAGTTTGGCAATTGTATTTCTGCCTTTTGCAAAATTAAACTTAAACACCTGGTTGCCTACTTCATATTCCCTCACAGATGTCTTCCTATCATAGTATGATAAGTACCCTGCTGTTTGTGCACTGGAGTCAGGTGCTGGTAAGCACTCCAAGCATTTAGAAATAAAACAGGTAACTGTCAACATGCATCTGTTTCCCTGAGCTGATCTTTGGACTGGCCTATTGAAATCTATCTGTAAATCTGACCTGGGTAGTGTCAGACCTGCTTTCATTAATAGTGCTCTATGTGTTGGAGAGGCATACTGGAATTATGCACACACCAGACATCCATGAGTACACAATTCCACATCGTGGGACATATGTGGCAAATAGGCATATTCCTTTAATATGTCCAATGTTTTCTGTGAACCCCTGTGGCCTGCTGTTATAGCATCAATGACATGCTGTAATATCAAACCCCTAAATGACGAGGGAACGACCCTCTGGATTTGGCCAACACACATTCTTGAACCAATAGTCCATTTTGGAATTGAAATGTATTTTTATTCTTTACCAACACCCTCAATTCACCTGCAGTCCTCCTCTTTTAAAGGATTTTACTCTGCATCTGAAAAATGATTGTAAACAGAACTAGGATGGGGTCTTCTTTTTGTGCCTTGATCAAGTCCTGTTCAGATGTATCAAAAAGCCACTGCACCACATTCTGATCATGTATTCCCTCAGATTTGGAACATGTTACCACATCCACTTGAATTTCACAGAGCAGATGCTCAATGGAATATAGTTCTCCCATCACTGCCCAAATGTTGGCCAACTGATCTGCTAGGTCATTCCCCTCTTTGTCTTCAGATGGACTCTTATATTTTGACAATGAATGATCATGTCATTCTCTGAAACAAGATTATCAATGGCCTGAATCAGTTTTACATGTTTGAGTGGATTCTTGTTACATGTAACAATTTCTCTCAATTTCCAACTCGCAAAGTATTCTACAAACCAGTTTTGGGCATAATCAGAATCAGTAACTGAAAACATTTATTTAAATTTCCTCTGCTATAGATATTGCCTTATAAATGGCAGCCCATTCTGCATCTTCACTCCTTTTGGAACCTAACTTCATGCTTGCTCTTGGGGTGCCATTTTATTTGACCCACATATTCCCTATTCCTGAGATCAATTATTTTTCAGAATCATCCTCTATGTTATATGCACATCCATCCACATGTACGGTCAGGCGATTACTGCACACTTCTTCATCAAAGGTCTTGTGTGGGGGTTGTTCAAATTCAGCCAAATTTGTTTCCAACTGCATCGTCTGTGGCACCATGGCTGCACAGTCATGTAAGTCTGCCAGCCCTTGAGCAAGTGGACTCTTATTCTGCCCAGATCTCAATTCCATTGGGAATTCCTGTAATGCCCATGATGTGATCACTGACTGAGCTAAATTCCCTGACCTGATCCTTTTACTCTGCAAGAATTACCCCACTATTGCACATGTCTTGTTCATGGACGGATCACAACCATTTTGATACTATAACCACTGTGTCAATATTGTTATGTTTATGTTGAATCTAACTTCAGCACTACTATGCTTATCTTAAATCTAGAAACGTATGCACATCTTAATCCTAGTATACTGTGTTTACATTGTCCTTAGCCTGCCTAGTTTAAGTTAAAAGTCCGATGGCTAGACATGTGTGACCACCTTGCAACCAGTTATTCATGCTGACTACCAATTCGTGGGCCTACCCCTACTCCACCTCTAGCCTTCTGAAAGTATTATCTGCATTTAAACTGAATTTAGATACCTGTTATTCATTTAAATTGAATCTAGATACCTGTGCATTCTTCATTCTAGCTTACTCTACCTACATTGCTCTTAGCATGCGATTTCTGTGAAAGGACCATATTCTGTCCCGGGTAAACATCTGGTAACGGATTACCTGTGAGCCTTTGCACCTATTCCCCCTCCAACCTGCAAATGTATCACTTGCATCTAATTCCCAACCTACATACCTACTAGCTCACTAGGCCTACACCACTTACAGCCCATGATCATTGTGAAAGCTCCATACATAAACAAATGTGATTATCATGCAATTAGCCACAAATGCCGATGCTGAATGACACTAAGCCTTTGCACCCATCTGGTCTCAGCCTAGTGAAAGTACTATTTGTGCTTGTCTCAAATCTAGACACCTGTACACACCTGTTCCAACCGTATGCCCACACTGCTCATAGCCTGCAACCTGTGACTACTGTGATAGCTCTATGCCCAGACATTTGGACACAGCTCTCCTCGCAATAACTATGTATATGCCCACTATTTATACTATCCTACTAAGCACTATCCTATACTTACTTAGCCCACTAGCCTCTATCATGCCACTCCCCAACATTCTCCCCAGTCATGATGTCTCCACCACAAGACCCTGTAGCCTGCTCCTCAGAAACCTTAAACTTCACGCCAGACTACCTAAAATATATGAACCGCCAGACAAATCCCTATACCCTTCAAATCACTTCATCTGCAACCCAAGAGGCCTTCAGCCTAACACCAAAATTTCCCTGTACAAATCTACTAACACTCAGCACCCACTTCAACTTAACAGCCGGCTCACTCAAGACCGCAATACCCACCCACGACACCACAATAGAACCCAGGCAATACCTTTGGAGTCCACTCAGACCGGCATAAAAGGAGCTCTCATAAATGCCCGATTTATGTTCGCCCATCGCCCAGAAATAGCTGAGCTCATCTTAACAGAAAAAATGTACTTCTTGCCATCACTGAATCCTGGCTTCACTCAGCAGCTGGCCTAGCTATCATGTTAGCCATTCCCGAAGATTACACTCTTCTGAGATTAGATCACACTACCTCCCGAGGCGGTGGCCTTGCCATAATTGCAAAATCTAGTCTAGCTTTGAGACTCACCCCCCGCCCCACTAAAGGTAGACTCTTGCGAATCCCTCACCGCTAAACTGACTATCTCAGATACCCAGACATTATCCATTCACCTTATTTACAGACCCCCGGGCCCACTCGGTTCTTTTGAAGAAGATCTGACCAACATCCTCTCTGACAATCTCAAAAACTCTTCACTATGCCTTCTCCTAGGAGACTTCAACCTTGGATTTAAAGACCCTTCAGATCCAAACGCCACACAGATCAACGAGTCCCTCGAGGAATTATGGTTCACCCAAAAGGTAACAAGTTTGACCCATACAAAAGGTAGGACTCTTGACTGGATAGCTGAGCACAATTGCCAGACCTCATCACCTCCATAACACCGCAGTCTTGATCCGACCATTGCTTGATCTCCTTCTCCCTAGAAGCTGTAGCCCCCTCACTCACTGATACCATAGCTCCCGCCACCCACACCAGAAACAAAAAGAACATTACAGCAGATAAACTCACTCCTCTAATTCTCCCCACCTTGAACTCTCTTCCCACCCATACAAACCCATTTACCTTGGTAGAAGAATACAACAAAGTAATTCTATCTGCGCTAGATGCCATAGCACCTTTGAAAATCAGAAAGAGCAAACTGAAAAAGAGTGTGCTATCTAACAAGATAACGACCCCCCAGACAAAGATGAACAATACAAAAAAAAATACTCCTCTCCCATTCTCCTATTAAAATCACTGTCCCTACTCCAAATAAAATACTGACTCCCCCACCCTTGACCACGTACCTCCTACCCCCAGACTACACCCACTCCCCTCTTCAACTTCAAGAAAGTATCTATCTTAGAAGTTGAAAAAGTCATCCTAACCCTCAAACTGTCCAACTGCCACGGCAACCCTTGCCCAGCACAAATTAAAAAGGATGCTGCACGTGACCTCTCCACTTTCATTACTAAACTTATTAACGTTTAAACTTATTCCTTTTCTACCGGCATCATTCCTAACAACCTGAAACAGTCGTGGGTCAACTTCTCAAAAAACAAACTCTTGACCCATCTATACCTACTAATTACCGCCCCATCACCACAGTCCCATTCCTGCTAAAAATCCTAGACAAGATGGCGTATTTCCAAATACAGCAATTTCTGGAAGGCAACCACCATACGTCAGTCAGGTTTCAGACCTTTACACGGAACGGAAACTGTGCTTATCGATCTTAAAGCACAAATAGATACCCTGAGAGATAATGGTAAAACAGCTCTACTACTGCTACTTGATCTCTCAGCGGCGTTCGATTTGGTCGACCACAAGATTCTCTGCAAACACTTGGGGCCTCATCACGACTTTGTTGGTAACCCTTAAATCCGGCGGTAGCGCTATTACCGCCGGATTTAAGGGTCCGCCAAATCAGGACTTCGGCGGATTTCGCCCCAGCTCTGAGATGGGAGGAAATCCGCTGAAAATTCACGCTATTACCACCGGCGGGAAATCCACCGGCGGTAAGAGCGCGAATTTTCCCCATTGAGCCCAATGGGGATTTACTTTTCCGCCGAACTCGTGATCCGGCGCTATTAGCTAATACCGCCAGTGTTACCACCCAAGTCGTGATGAGGCCCACGGACTCCGCTGCTCACTTCTCCCAAGAAGCCATAGGTTGGATCCAATCCCTCCTGGACAACAGAACAATGCGGGTCTTCTCACCCTTAGCAGCTGCTGACCCCAAACCTATTACCTGTGGTGTGCCCCAGGGCTCCTGCATCTCGCCCATGTTGTACAACATCTTTACAAAGCCCCTTTTTGATGATCGAGATGGCCTGTGTTCACCTACACTAACTACGCAGATGATACTCAGATCCTCATCCCGATGAAGGGAGATTTTAGCAAGGATTTGACCTATGTGAATAGAGTGTACCTCATCATCCAGGCATGGAGGCAGGCCATGGTCTATGCCTGAATGATGACAAAACAGAACTCCTCATCCTAGGCACCCCTGCTAACCTTAATAAATTAGGCCACCACTACTTAAACTTCAAAATTGACAATAACATCATTACAGTAGCCAAGGAAGTCAAAACCATTGGAATCTGCTTAGACTCCACCTTAACCTTCAAAATACAAGTGAGCTCCATTGCCTCAACTACAGCTTACACCTGTAAGGTAATTAGAGCTGCCAAACCATTCCTCTCATCCAATAACTGCATCACCCTAGCAAGAGCACTTGTCTTATCCAAACTAGATTATTGCAATGCCCTATATGTAGGGAGCAACAAATACATCACTAATAAGATCCAGATCCTGCAAAACAATGCCTTGAGAGCAGCCCTCAGTATTCCCAAGAAAGCCCATATCCCTGACCTCAGGAGATCCAACAATTGGCTATCAACCAAAGACAAAATTCTCCTTAAAACAGAATCCCTGACACGCAAATGCCTACACCAGGCTGCCCCACAATACCTCATTGCCAGATTCTCGAGACAATCCTCCAACCGCCCTGCGAGAACAGCCAACGCCAATCTCCTCCAGGTGCCCAGATTAAAACATACGAAGACTGGTGCAAGTAGCTTCCCAGTTAATGCAGCCCAATATTGGAACTCACTCCCCCCTAGCTTAAGGGATGACTTACCTTATCCACGTTTAGATCTAACCTTATCCAGTGAACCAAGGAACACAACATCTAACTGTCTACTACACTTGCCCCACATCCTCTCCCTTGTTTGTACATATTGTGTATAACTGTCTCTCACTGTATATATTGTTTATAACTGTTTTTGATGCTTTTTGCTATAATGTACATAGAAACCTAAGCTGAACAAGCCTCTTCGTGCCTCTTGCGCCCTTATACCCTCGGATATGGTGCACGTTATAAATAAATAAACACACAAACAAACAAATAATTGCAGGGACTAATGATTAGTTTCAATAATTACATGTGACCCCTGAATAATGGGGCAGAAATGCTGGGTCCACAGTGCCTTTTCACATTCAATAAATATTGTTTCTCCCTATGACAATGCTTTGCTGGCATATGCAATGGTTTTGTTATTTGAATCATGTTTTCGATGTACGACTGATGACATACACTGATCTGTGAACCTTATCTCTATGAAGAAATCTTGGTTCTGCTGTAGTTCTGTACAATTACAATTACTTTATGTTATTTCCCAAATAGAATGTGGCTTTGTTTCCACTCACAATCCATATATTGTGATGAATGCTTTGATGAATGCTTTTGGACCTTATTTTGATGTTCCAGATGCATCTCCCTACAATTCTTTATCCCAAATCAGGGCTATCTGAACCAAAAATGTGCTAATTTATTATTTTAAAACTTGGTATTTTTTCACTTTCAAGCATTTGCTTGAATGTGTTATCATTAATAAAACTCATTTCATGTTCTAGGGCCAAAACAGTCTCAATCATGTCTTGTTGCCCATTAATATGCACAGGTATCCAGTCATCAAATTCTTGCATGTGTATTTCTGTAATTGTTGAAATATACCATTACTTATTTGACTCTTAAACCTCACTTTGTTCACAGTCTTCATCACTTAGAAAAAAACGCAATGTGTTTTCATCTATCTGTTGTTGCCAGATTTTCTTGGGATCTAAATAAATCACTAACGTTTGTTTTTGTATTTCTCCTTGCATTTCACCCTGGCATATGAGAATGACAGTGAGACTAGGTAAACAGCCATTCTGAAGATACACTTCCACTGCTATCTGTGAACGTGCAATGGTGTGACACTCTTTTGCATTGCTAACTTGGTTCATCACTTTGTTAAGTTTCAGGGGTTTGTTGGCCAAAGACTATAATACCCCATTTACCACATCAATGAGGGGTGCCAGTCTCTTAAGGCAATTTGTTCCTAATAAGAACAGGGTTTTCGCAATGGACTTGACCACCACCTCTTACCTTAGTCTATGCTTCCCTACCTTGATGTCAACTTCAGGGGCCCTTTCCATTGATATTTCTTCCCAATAGAAATTATACATGGGACCTTCAATCCGTCTCAATTTCAGGATGTCCTGTGGGGGTCTGCCATTTAGCTGGATGAATGTCACACTCCTTGTAGATAGCGGCCATAATTTAAAATAAAAATTTCATTTATAGGTTAGATGGGTCCCTTTTTTAAAGTGAAATCCGCTTGCGACTTCTACAATAAGCAGAGCGAACCAAAGGTGGAATGGCTGGTTTAGCAGGAGGCAATCCCGAGGGTCGGAAGATGAAAACGCGAACGGTGAGTAGACTGGGTGAGATGGTAAACTGATGAGCACTGAGTGGGGAAGAGTGAAAACAGGGATAGAGTGAGAAAGGGTGCTTTGGGGTATCTTATTTTTTGGTTTAAGATGAAGAGCGTCATAGTGTAAGACAAAGAGCGTCATAGTTTGAGGAATATAGACGAGGAGAAATCTATATAATAAGCCCGTAATCCTACATCAAGGATGTTTAGAAGGAGATTGTCCCAAAGTCCAGGTGGACTTATCTAGGCTACAAATGATCAAGGATTGTTAAAGGGTACAGCTCATACAACGATTGAATAGTAACAACAAGCGTTGACGGAAATATATGTGTGCCGGCCAGTTTGTCAGTTTGTCTGTTTGTTTGTATATTGTATATGTGGCAAAAAAAAGTGAAATATTGAAAAACAAGAAAGAAATACACTGTGGTGGAAACATTGAGATTTGAAATGTAATTATTTATTTATATAATTGTTTGATAAATGTTCAGTGAATAAGTAGATTGAAGTAAACGTGACACAGAGGTTTGTAGCTGCGATGATTGGTGCACGCTCATATTGTATTATTTTTCAGGAAAGCATTCTTTTGTGTAAGATAAAATAAAGTTGTGACAGTCAATTGTGACTGAGCTGTGATGAAGGATGCTACTCCGCTCATGCACCTGTCCAAACAGCTGCCAAAACACACTCTTAAGATTAAGCAGTAGAATGCAGAATGGGTTAAGGGTACGGCAGATAAAATGTTCATGCCATCGCCACAAGCTTGATCACTGTATAAAGCAGTTTTGCAACATATGGCGACATATGATGACATATTTGCATGCAGCATATTCGGGAAAGAAGTTAGAAAAGAGGCTAGCCAGCTTAGAGCTTTGGAAGATGTATTTGTATTTTTGTATTTTTGCATTTTGTTTATTTGTATTGCGCGCCTTGCACCAGGGTATCTGGGCGCATGTTTAAGAAAGCGGTTACAATATACAGAAAATAGGTGAAGTATACAATTTACATATATTTACAAAAAGTTAGTACCAGGAGGAGAGGGAAGACCCGCCTCCTGAAGATTGGATGCTTAACCAGTGTAAAGTGGGTAGTGAAGAGCCTTCTGCTCCCCCTACTCCACTTGAAGATAATGACGATAGTACAAAAGATGAAGGATTATATCGTTTAAGAGAGCTTAAGGCAGCGACAGGGTATAGCAACCCAATGTATAAGTTGCATGCATGTAGCAGCGACGAGAGTCCCGAAAAGACTCCAGAAAGATATGCGATTCCTAAAGTCCCAAGGGACAAGGAAAGAAGTCATCGACCAGGTATGTTTCTATATATAGAGAGAGAAAAAAAGGATGGAGAGGCGAGAAAGACTGCCAAGATAGTGCTCATACAGAACAAATGGATGGGTGGTCAGATATTGCTCAAACGTGATGGGAAGAGCATCAAAGAAATAAGGCAAAAGGAAGATCAGGGTGTGCAAGACAAGGAAGACAAAGAACGAAAGAAACGATTGAAAGAAGATGAAGCTAAAATATAGAGCAGACAAAGATGAGAACAACTGTATCAAGATGAACATTTGAGGAAGCAGGAAAGAGCAGAAGAGCAAAGGGAGTATGATAACAAGAAAAGAGCAATCGAAGAACGAGATAGGCTAGAAAAGAAAAGAGAGGAAGAGGAAGAACAGAAATGAAGAGATAAAAGAATGCAAAGACGCAGAGATGATGAAGTGTGTAGAGCTAATGAGAGAAGAGAGATGAAAAGAATGGATAAGGCAGGAAGCAAGGACACAAAGAGAATTTGATGAGGAACTGGAACTAATGAGAAGGCAAAGAACACATGACATCGATCGTATAGAGAAAGAGTTAATGGAACCTAATCCAGTAGTAGCATGGGAGGACATAGAAGCATACTTCCTGACACATAAACCAATGCCAGGGCCATCTAGACTAAATCTATTGGACAATTTTGACATAGGAAGCATTGGAGAGAAAATTGATAAAGTTTATCATGAGATGAGGACCAAAAGTGAATAAAGAAAATAAAGGAAAAAGCGATCGATTTGAAGGTGCACAGTCACAAGGCAAATAGAGATTTTTGCTCAGCCTCGGGCATAAAGCCCTGTCTTTGGACAAATTGACGCTGAATAGAGATGAGAAAGAGGGATGCCACACCAGTTGGGGACAGGATATGTCAGACGAAGATAGTTAAACCTTCATTGGTGAGGAGGGCACTAGTGCATGTGGTCCTGAGGGATATTTTCTGACAGATAGAAAAGTGAGATGGTCAGATTTTGACCTATCTAAACTGAGGACACCCTGGCGCAGCCAGATCAACCTAAAGGGCGATCCCATAGTATGAGGGGGGATTTGCCACCTTATGTAAGTTCATTACCGGGAAGGAGAAGGTGCGGGACCATTGTCCCTACTATAGACAGGCATACTTTGGAGGACACATGCAATTTTGAGATCTCACAGTTCCCGCTGTTAGAAAAAGGAGGGGTCAGACTACAGTATATACCTTGGCCCCAAATGGATAAGGATCATTTAAGTGTAAACTCCTGAGTTTGACGTCAGGTGCCGGAAAATGGATTT